>NC_143132.1:83822500-84422500 GCF_059928025.1 Delphinapterus leucas | reverse complement strand
CTTTATGTCATCAAAATCTGAGGAAAACTATTCTGTCATCAGCAAAATGCATGTATGGGAGTTCCCTGGTGGTCTAGTGGTTAGGATTTGGCGCTTTCACTGCTGTGACCCAGGTCCGGTCCCTGGTCAGGGAACTGAGATCCCACAAGCCGTGTGGCATGGCCAAAATTTAAAAAAAAAATTTTTAATGCACAGATATGCAAATTTGCGTACAATTTCAGAGATTCACAGACCTGCCCTAAGTCACTTTTCTCATTTTTGGACAGTTTTGTTCTTTTTAGTTCATGGCTACTTGAATTTGTGGCAAAGAAGTTGATGCTAATGAACTGAAGTTATAGCTTTAATTTCCATGAGAGACACTTAGCTGTACTTATACTGCAGTCACAAATATAAAATTTAACTATTTTGTGTGTGTAAAAAAATACACACACCCACATGTATATACATGCCATTGATTATAACATGATTGGATAAGGTCATTTTAATTAATCACTGGAAAAACAACTCAAAATGCTTAAGTGGATGTTATAGCATCTTCGGGAATAAGGAAAAACATACTATCATTATTCTCCTTTTGGTATTATCTTATTTTAAATTATGATTTCTTGGAATATGGCGATGCTGAATTTAAAATTCAGTTTAACTTAAAACTGATTTTATTCTTGGAACATCTCAAAATATCTCCTTGAAATAATTGTAGAAATCTCAGGAGTTCCAAAACTTTAGTATGTGGTCACTGGTTCATCCAGGAGAGAGGGATGGAGAATGATGAGCATTTGCTTCCTGTAAAGTGCACGCATTTATGTATATAGTATATTAATTCTAGTAATGAATGAGAGGTTATAATGTAAACATCAGTATATTTTGGGGGAGGGCAATTGTTTTGTTTCTTTCTGTTTTAGAGATTTATTATTTTATTTATTTTTGGCTGCGTTGGATCTTTCATTGTGGCGCACAGGCTCTTCGTTGCAGCGCGGGCTTCTCTTTAGTTGTGCCATGCAGGGTTTTTTCTTCTCTGGTTGTGGCGCACAGGCTCCAAGGTATGTGGGCTCTGTAGTTGTGGCATGCGGGTTCCAGCGCGCGTGGGCTCTGTAGTTTGCGGCACACAGGCTCTCTAGTTGAGGCACGCAAGCTCAGTAGTTGTGGCACATGGGCTTAGTTGCCCTGCAACATGAGGCATGTTAGTTCCCTGACCAGGGAGTGAACCCATGTCCCCTGGATTGTAAGGCGGATTCTTTGCCTCTGGACTACCAGGGAAGTCCCTGTTTTTTGTTTCTTAACTTTAGATGTACATAGTAATAATCTTGGTGGGATTTAGCAAAAAATAAAATAAAATTTTATATCAGTGGTTCTCAGTCTCAGTTGTCTTGACACCTTCTTAAAGATTTGTATACTCTTTCAAACCCTCAAGTTTACTTTATTTTTCTTTGTCTCAGAAGTTTATATGCATGGGGTATGACTTAGTGTTATGTTAACATGGTTACAGAGTGGATACAGAATAAATATGCTTCATGGAGTCTAATGCTTCCGTTACCTGTGTGTTCCTTTTGTTATTTTATGAATGTTACAGGCAAACTTCTGTGGACCATCTTTGAAAAACACATCCATAGACTACAGCAGTAGCATTCAAACTGTTTGTTCATTCATTTATTTATTGAGTTGGAGCATGTTATGATATGCTCGAGTATGTAACAAATCACATAATCCTTCATGGCTTAACATAGTGCTTAAACTCAGTAAATAGTTATTGATTGAATAAATGGTATATATCTTTTAAATGATTATGATATTCCAGATAGAGCAGTGAGTTTTGACTCTGATTTTGGAACCTGCCCTCTTTCTCCCATGAGTTATGACAGGGCACAGTTGTGAAATGTTTAAGAGAAAATTTATGAGGAAAATAAACATGTGTGCCACATTTTATCCTTAAACTGATTTTGAAATCGGATACATAATGGCACATCAACAAAATGTGGTCATCACTTTAAGTAGCATAAACAAATAAAATAAAACTTCATTTTTAATGGAGTATACAAATATATTTAATTTGCACAGTTCTGTACTAGCTGTTTCTAAGATCACAAAATAAATTGTTTAAAACCATGAATAACAGCAGTTGAAACCCATATATAGCACTTCTAATATTCTGATGTGCTAAACAAAACATCCCTCTAGGTAATATGGGAATTTCCACTATTTGTGTGTGTCTCTGCTTAGTGGAAATTTTACAGGGATGCCGGTATCTATCAAAGGAGTCTTAAAGATTCACTTGCCACTCTGGAAAAGAGTACAATGCTGTAGGAATAAAGTATCAGTATTCTTGTCACCAGGGCAAACTTTTCCACTAGAGATCATTCCTAAATGTACCTTAATTGAGGGTCTTCTAAATTTGAGGCCAGAATTATAGCATATATCCATATTTCAGGGAGTAGATTGATAATGTAACTAGCGCAAAGAAATGCTTGTATGGAATGAATCTGGGCTATCCAATACATTTTATGTCCTCTGGGAACAAAGCCCTTTGAAACCGAGTTGATCTGCGTGTAAAATAAAATGTAAGCCTTTGTCCTTACATGTGGTAGGTGCTGACTAGGCCTTAGCTACACAGGACTTCCATATCACTGGCTAGGAATCTATCCTAAGAGAAAAGCAAGGAACCCCAGGAATGAAAGGGAAGGAAAGAAGCCTTGTCTTCAAGTGCTTCTGTAGGTCTTCTTGTGGTAGCATTTCTGACAGAGTATGGACTATTTTTCATTACCAGAGGTTATTACCTAGTTAGTTTATATCTGAAGAAAATGTACCTGTTTACTTTGAAAGAAAAAAATATATGGCTTAACTCTTCTGATAATTAAATAGATTGAGCCTATATGCAGTTCAAGGCCAGTAATAATATGTGTAATATGGTCAGTTAAATAGAACCAGCAGTAAAGAATCATAACAACTAACCTTGTTGTCCATTATTTTTCTTTTGCTTGGCCTTAGGGTTTTGACCCACCACATCAAAGTGACACAAGAACTATTTACATAGCCAACAGGTTTCCTCAGTATGGCCTTTACACACCTCAGAAATTTATAGATAACCGGATCATTTCATCTAAGGTAAGAGCTAACACTTTTATTACTAAAACTGTGGGTTATGTACTATTTTGTTTTAAAAGGTGATTTGTTTGTATTTATAGCCTTAAAAATTCAAGGAAATGGTGGTTGGTAGATTTATCTTAACAAAAATTGTGAACTGTAAAATAAAAAGTTTCTGGTTGCTAATATCAGGTGGCCAGTATGCCCAAAATTACCCTTAGTTGCAATTAAACTAAGGCGCTAATATTTATACCATGTGCCAGACACTGTATTAGGTACTTCTCATATTATTTAATTCTTAAAACAACTTTAAGATAGCTTTAACAAAGTGTTGTTATACTCATTTTATATCAGTTTTTTCAATTGAAGTGCAGGGAAGTAATTTACCCAGGGATGAGATCGGAGTTTGAACTCAGTTCTGTGTGACTTTAAAGCCTGACTTCCTCCAGTTTTATCATTCTTCTATAAACATTTTATAGTACCAAGGAACCACTTCACTTTTACATATTTTTCCTTGGTTCATTTTTTCCTATGGCATTTTTAAGATGTCTTAGCATTATTCTATAATCTTCAATTTCAAAATAGACTATCTGATAGACTCTTCTCTCATGATGGAAATGTTTTCCATGCTGTCTAATATGATAGCCATTAGCCACATAGGGCTGTTCAGGCCTTGAAATGTGGTAATGTAACTGAGGAACTTAACTTTTAATTTACTTTTAATTTTTTTTAATTGTCAGTAGCCACATGTGACTAGTGGCACCTTATTGGACAGTGCAGTTATAGAGGATGTGAGTCAGAAACTGAGGGTAAGGTTCTCTCTGAGCATAGCTATTGCTTAATAGACCACCTTAAGAAGCATCTTTGTATTGCTCCTTCCCGCTCTTCCAGGGCGACTGATATTTTCTCTCTAATCCTGATCTCATTTTTCTTGAAGATGTTGTTTTAGGCCAATGGTTCCTTTTCCCTGTTCCTTTTTTCCAGGCTTTACATTATTTACAAATGCAACACACGCATTACTGACATCTCATTTTGGACAGTGGTTCTAAAGCAGAGGGCAGGAAGGGGAAATATCAGAATCTAGGGTAATAGAGGAGCTTTAGATTAATGATACAGTTCTTAGTAAGTGATGCAAGAAATAAAAGTCCTTCTTGAAAAAAATTTTTAAAACACTGGGTATAATTTATATACAATAAAATTCACTAATTTTAAGTGTATAATTTGATAAGTTTTGACAAATGTGTAACATGTGACCGCTGTCATCAAGATACAGAATATATTTGTCACTCCAGAAAGTTAGTAACCAGTCCCCCTCCTCCTCACCTTTAGCACTAGCAGCTGATCTGCCTTCTTTAACTATAGTTTTGTCTTTTCCAGAATATCATATAAATACAATCATACAGTAGGAGTCTTTTGTGTCTGACTTCTTTTCACTTAACACAGTACTCTTGAGATTCATCCTTGTTGCAAGTATCAGTTTCATTAGTTCATTTCCTTTTTAGTGCATAGTTTAACTGTCAGCCTAGGTTTGGATAGTTTATGTCCTGAATTTGGGTAATTTTCCTTGCATGGTTTCGCGATCAGTATTTTCCCATCAATTTCCAGCCACTTTTCTAGCCCTGAACTCTAGATCTCTGTGATATTTTGTTGATAAGGGGGTAGTTTTCCCCCACTGTTTGGCTGCTATAGCTGTGAGAGTTGGATATTATCTCCAGACTAAGAAGCCATAGTTTATCATTCATATTCCTTCCATTTGTAATTTTTTTGAAATTAAACTCTCTTCCAGTTTCTGTCTATATTTTGGACATGTTCCAGAATTTTAATAGTTTGTTTTAATCTAGTTTTCATAATTCTTATCTGCTAGGAGTTCACAGTCTGCCAATACTGGAAGCTGAGTGTCCTGGAGAACTTCTGAGATTAACTATCTTTATGACTTTTCATATGCAGCAGTATGAAGTTTAATGTTTTTGACCACAGTTTCAAAAATGTAGATATTTAAATAAACATTGCCCTTTTTTCACACACTTGGAGACTTTCTCATTATTCCCTTATTACTTCCTTATTATTCCACTACCACTTTTTTAAACTTCCAAACCAGATTACCTGCTATTCCATGAATTCATGTTGAACTTCCCTACCACTGTGCCTTTGCTATGATTTTGTATTGATAACTGCAGTTTTTTAAAAGTAGATTATATGTTTTTGCAGAGAATGTATATTTCATGTTTTTGACCACAATTTCAAGAATGTAGATATTTATATAGACAGTGTCTTTTTTTTTCCTGACCACAATGAGGCTGGCTTCTCACTGTTCCCTTTTTACTACCTTTCTACTCCCCTATTATTTCCCTAAACTCCTTTCAGACTGTATATCTTCTATACCACAAAGCCACGATCAACTTCCCTCCTCGCTGCCTTTGTTCATTCTGTCTTTCCTTCCTGAAATGTTTGCCCCCTATTTTCAGCCTGCTGAGTGTTCCTCTCTTAACGCCTGTGTCAAATGTGACCTCCTTCATTAAATTTTTCTTTCTAATTCTTGAATTGCCTTCCCATTGAATTCTTTGTCTATTCCTTCTTTTACTTTATCTTTGAATATAGCTATTGATATATTGTTCTTAATCTCCTCTATTTAAATTAAACTTCTTCTCTTTGTTCCTCTTATAGTGTGTCTTACACATTGTAGATGCATGATATGTCTTTAATTTGCTATAGTAACTTCCTTATCTTAAATTTAAATTTCCTTGCAATATACCCTGAGAAAACCATAATTCAAAAAGAGTCTTGTACCACAGTGTTCATTGCAGCTCTGTTTACAATAGCCAGGACATGGAAGCAACCTAAGTGTCCACTGACAGATGAATGGGTAAAGAAGATGTGGCACATATATACAGTGGAATATTACTCAGCCATAAAAAGAAACGAAATTGAGTTATTTGTAGTGAGGTGGATGGACCTAGAGTCTGTCATACAGAGTGAAGTAAGTCAGAAAGAGAAAAACAAATACCGTATGCTAACACATATATACGGAATCTAAAAAAAAAAAAGTGGTTCTGAAGAACCTAGGGACAGGACAGGAATAAAGACGCAGACGTAGAGAATGGACTTGTGGACACGGGGAGGGGGAAGGGTAAGCTGGGACGAAGTGAGAGAGTGGCATGGACATATATACTCTACCAAATGTAAAATAGATAACTAATGGGAAGGAGCCGCATAGCACATGGAGATCAGCTCTATGCTTTGTGTCCATCTAGAGGGGTGGGATAGGGAGGCTGGGAGGGAGACACAAGAGGGAGGGGATATGGGGATACATGTATATGTATAGCTGATTCACTTTGTTATACAGCAGAAACTAACACACTATTGTAAAGCAATTATACTCCAGTAAAGACGTTAAAAAAAAAAATTTCCTTGCAGAAGGTTTAATTTTATAACCATGTTTTTGTTTTCTTACTAATGTCAGACCTTAGGAGGAAAAAAAGTCAATGATAAAGTTGTATACATAGCTATAGAGAAGGTATACTTCTAGTTCATTTTTCTTGACTTATTACGTAATAATTAAAACAATTTTAAAGCATAATGAATTATTTTTCTTAGAAGTTTTTTCATGTGTCTTAATATTATTCTTCTAGAGTGCCTCCTCTATGTGTGACAGGACAAATGCAGAATTTAGACTCATTCAATCTATTAATGTTTGTATTTCAGAAAACCCGAAAACAATAATTCCTAACATTTGTAAGCTAGCTTTCTTAAGAAGTTTTTATTTATTCTCACTTTTTCCATTGTATTACTGAGCTAGCCAAAGAGAGCATCCTGAAACCAATTAATTTACTTTATTACCAACTTATATAGTTGCTCTTTTCAAGATTCTGAAAGATAAAATATATTGTCACTATTATATAGATTGATGTAAACATAGAACGTCAAGTTAATTCCTATAAAGTTTTATACATTTGATCTGGTGCTGAGGAAGTTGCATGGAAATACTATGACCCCTGTAGGGACAACTGCCTTTTTACCCCAGTGAAGATCAACTGGCAATGGTTTGACCCAGAATTACCACCTCATATGCACACATTGAGCACTGACTTCTTCTGGTTCCAGGAAGTCTCTACCTCTCTTCTCTCTAGAGCCTTGAACATAGTTCCCAATCCCAGATTCTAGAGCCACTGGTGCTACCACTACCACAGGTAAATATGTTTCAGGTATCCCAGATTAGAACTGAAAATATAATTTCACCTAAGAAAGGAAGGTGTTAGGCATTGTACTATTCTTTATATACCCTTTGGTCAAATAGGCTTTTGTGGGCTCTTCTGGGAACCTAACCGTATTTATAAAATTGTTCATATGTGAAAGGATGTTTGAGGTCTTAAAAAACTGATTAAGGGAATTCCCTGGCGGTCCAGTGGTTAGGATTCCTCTCTTACTGCCGAGGGCGCAGGTTCAATCCTAGTCAGGGAACTAAGATCCTGCAAGACACACAGCACAGCCCAAAAAAAAAAAAAAAAAAAAAAAAAAAGAAAAGGAAAAAACTGATTAAGAAGCAAATTTCTGACGTACCAAAATTCAGAAATTAGAACCGTCTTTCATTGCACCAGAGAAAATCTTGAATTGGTCAGTGGTTGAATTGACCAATGGTTATTGGTCAATAGTTGAATTGACCAATGGTAATTGGTCAATAGTTGAATTGACCAATGGTTATTGGTCAGTAGTTAAATTGACCAATGGTTATTGCCTGACATCAGGAGAGTTATCTGGAAAAAAAATTCTTTTTCCAACCATATTTATTTATTTATCTATTCTGCTAAAGTTTTGATCTCTAGCTGTGTGCTCTAGTGTAACTGCGATAGAGCAGTAAATAAAACAGTGTCTCTAGGGATCTTAGATTCTACTGAGAGAATGGACATAGGGTAAAGTAACAGTGCTGTGAAGTGTTTCCCTGTTTCATGCATAAAGTTGTGTTGTGAATAGTGAGTGGCACAAGTAAAATTTGTACGATATTACCCTGCCCCCATAATATAGCATTATAGGCTTATAAACTGATGAATAATACAACAACAGACACACAGCAGTTAATATGAGCCAGGGTCTGTTGTAAGTGCTTCATAAATATATTAGCTCGTTTAATTTTTATAACAACCCTATACAGTATGATTGTTATTATTGTCCTCATTTTATAGAGGCACAAAGTGAAGTACAAAGAGATTAGGTCCAAGGTCACTAAATGACCTTGGATTAGGATTTAGGCCACAGCAGTTTAACCCTTTACCATCTATGTTCGTAACCATTATACTCTGCTGTCTTTAAAAATTGACATTGTGACAGATTTTCATATCCTTTATGAGATTTTCTTGATGCTTATACCAGTGATCACTTACCTAAAGTAATTTTTAATCTTTTTCACATTCTAGTTTATTTTTCCATATCCCATGCTTAATGGAATAACTGAATAATTATACCATTTCCTCTGTTTCTGAATAAATAAAATATAAAATAAATAAAATATAATACAAATTTAATAAAATTTAAAATAAATTGAATCCAATGTTAGCATTTCTATCAACTCTTAATTCATCTTCAGCATTAGGTTCAGTCTTGTGTAACCAAAAACCAAAATCAGTTATTAAAATATTATTTTAGATCTGCCATCTCCAACTTCTAAAAAACTAAGAATTTAATAGCAAAATTGATGGGTTCCAGTTTATCTCATTTTTAAAAATTATACTAAAATTGCCAATAAATAGTAAAAGACAGAAAAAAAATAGAATAAAAGCCCTGAAACTCTAAAAACCAGATAGTTTTTGTAGCATTGAGAGTTACATGAATTTGTCTAAGGGCTTAGTAAATCTGATACTACTTTTCTTGTTATTATATGTATATAGTATATATTATTTTAAAATATTAACTTATTGATCTTTTTTTTTCTTTTTTTTTTCCTTTTTTTTTTTTTAGTATACTGTGTGGAATTTTGTTCCAAAAAATTTATTTGAACAATTCAGAAGAGTGGCAAACTTTTATTTTCTTATTATATTTTTGGTTCAGGTAAGCTTTATCACTTCATAAATTGTTAAGTTTATAGACATGGGTTCTAAAAATATATCTTCAGGGAAAAGTTATATTGCATTCTAAATCATTTGACTGTGGGACCATTTTTTTTTTTTTGCAGAGCTTCCCCATTGTATTCACTGAATACAATGATTTAAACAGCATCAAGATGTCTGAAAAATAGCCAGTGAATTTTAAGATTAATTGTATTTTGTTTTATCACTGATTGCTATGGTGCTGATAATCATAATCAAAGCCAAGAAAATAACATCATCCTTTCAGATGTTCTGCCTCGGACATAAATATTTTGGCTTTTAATATACAGCACATGTTTTTGGCACATTTCTGCCTATGGAACCATCTTTGTACAAAGTAAATCTTTCTTTGGCTTTTCTTTTTTTTAATTTAAATTTTACTTTTATTTAAAAATGTTTTTAATTGTAATTTTTAAGAATCCCCGTGACTATTGATTTTTCTGCAGGAGACTATTTTCTTAAGCTAAATCTATGTTCATTATAAGCTGTTTGACAGTTTCTTGATTTTCACATTGTGCTTTTTTTCCTAATGTCAAAATATCAAGAGAACAGCTTATGAAACTTGAGTATAAATCAGGATTTAAAATAAGTGTCATTTTCTTTTAAAGAGGTTATTCTTTTCTGATAATACCTTGGCAGTGTCTTCCAGTGTGGCATTGAATTTTTGTATAAACTCTGAACTTTTCTCTCCATAGAACCTGGGCTTTCAAAAGAAAAAAACTTGTGAAGTAGTCACTGTAAAGCTTGAGGAAACTTTTTTTTTAATTGCTTTGCTTCATGAACAGAAAAGGAACTTCTGATTTTTTTTCATCAATAGAACTTCATCTTGGTTTAGTTGGAAAAATGAGAAATTTATACTTACTATGTCCATGTAACATGCATTTGTGAAATTACTAGCTAAGATAAGGAATTCAGCTTGTGTGTGGAGTAGAACAAATTTAATTGGCCTACCCAGAGTAAAGGAATATTAATAAATCGTTAGACCCATGTTCTAAATAACCAAATATAATTACTACAAATATTTCTTTTCCAGCAGTTTATTGAAACCTCAGTTGTATGATTTAGATAATTGCAGCAGCATTTTGCAAGTTGTACCCTTCTGGCTCCGCTAGGTGTAACAAAATCACTTGTAGAAAGAAACCCTTTCCCTAGTCCCATTTCTTGTTCTCTCTCCCTAAGTGGTGAGTTTATGCTGGATCCCAGGGTAAAAACTGACAGACTTTACAGCGTTTCTCAGGATGGGCAAAGAAATGTGAACTGAGATTCTGAGCAGCTATAGCTCCCCTCCAAGGCAAATACCAAGGAAGACCTTAAGTACTCTGTGTTAAGAAAGCAGGGACTGAGTCCACCCTAGCAGTATTTGTGGGTATGCAATAGATTTAGGTATTCTACTAACCCCATATAAAAGCCATCAAAGTGAACTTGTGAAACTGTGAACTAAACTACACTCACTGCGTAGTCTCTCTCTCATGTTATTTTTTCATCTGGACCATGATACATGTTTTGTATAATGTTTTCAGATTTCCCAATAATTATGAGATTCTAGATGTTAATAGTGTGATGTGTACAATATAAAATATACTCTGCCTTCTCTGTTTTTTAATCCAGCTTATGATTGATACACCTACCAGTCCAATTACCAGTGGACTCCCGTTATTCTTTGTGATAACAGTAACTGCCATAAAGCAGGTATGAAATACTTTGTATTGTTATTTTTCTCCCAAGTCATTCAGAAGTTGCCTAATATTTCCACTCCAAAGTAAGATTTATTGTTGTGAAAATAATTTTCATAAGAAGAAATTTATTTGATTCTGCCTATGGTAAAATTAAACTGAATTAAGCCATCGTTATCAGGTACCTGGTGACTGATGGGATGATTACAATTGTTAAAATATGTCGTTCCTTTGATACACCTAGGGAGCATCCAAAAACAAGCATTTTATATGTACAAACCAATTCATATATGAAACAGATTAATTATTATAATCATCTTTGCAGAGTTTGGTCGTATTTAAAGGAAATACAGTTCAAAGGGGATATGTTTATAAGGAGCGGAACATGTACTTCTGGCACGAACATTTCTGAATAAGAATTATACAGTGCTTTCCTACTTTTTACAACTTCCTCTGGTGAGGTCGATTTTTATGTAAAATAGTATTCTAGGGGAAATAGCTTCCACCAGATCTTGAATTGATATTAAAATGTAGGTATATTGTGCTTCCCTGGCGGCGCAGTGGTTGGGAGTCTGCCTGCCGATGCAGGGAACGCAGGTTCGTGCCCCGGTCCAGGAAGATCCCACGTGCCACGGAGCGGCTGGGCCCGTGAGCCATGGCCGCTGAGCCTGAGCGTCCGGAGCCTGTGCTCCGCAACGGGAGAGGCCACAACAGTGAGAGGCCCGCGTACCGCTAAAAAAAAAAAAAAAAAAAAATGTAGGTATAGAAGAACAGTATTATTGGATAAACATGACAAGAAGTTTAAAAATTCCTAGAAATGTCATGTTTATATACTACCACTTCTCAAAATATCTTTGAGAAGATATTGGGCCAGAGGCTCAGTTATACAGAACTGAACCCTTCCTCCTGAAAGGGAGTTAATTTGAATTTTCTTGTGTCAGTATGATAAATATTCATTATATAAGATTTAGGGATAAGGTGGAAATTGACATGGAAACAAAATTGGAAAACATTTTATAATTCTGAGATGTAGTATATTTATTACTTACATGATATGGGTAAGGGGAGTCTGTAGATTAACAGTTGCATTATTTAGTGTGTCAGAATACCATGCTACCGTTCTAAGTTTGATTTCCCTATATTCAGTGTTCTGTTGGAGATGAGAATTCGTGTAAGTCAGTAAGCATCCACATCACTTAATGCAATTACATATTTACTTGGCTTTGTAGATGTCATTTATTTTATCAAAGTAACACACATTTGTCCCTTGGACCTCTTTTCTATATATAGTTTCCTTTTTGGTGATTTCTTCCAATCTAGTGGCTTAAGGTACCATTTATATGTTGATGGGTCTCAAATTTACATGTATCCTGAAACTATGCTCTGAACTCCAGACACACATATACAACTCTTTGTGCTTGGAAATACAACTGTTTCCACTTGGATATCTTAGGTTTTTCCTGACCTCTGTGTCACTCTCTCCTTTCCTACTCTGGTCTTTTTGCTTCATATCATTTTTGCCTACCTATGGTTCTATTGAATAAATGCTTGTTTATTAGTTTGTCTGTCGTCTTCATTTGAATGTTTCGTTCTATGAGGGCAGAGACTTTGTTTTATATTACTAGTTTATTACCAGTGACCAGAACAAGGCTGTGCACATATTTGGCCTTCAATAAATATTTGTTTGATAGGTGAATAAATGAATGAATGAATCTCTTGAATATTTTTAAGGCAATGTTAAATGTTGTAATATTTCTTGCCCTGGTTTATACTTTAATATGAATGAAGTTGTTAGATTTTTTTTTTTTTAACTTCTTCCAACTATATTTGCAAATTGTTTTCTCTTTAGTTGTGTAATGCAAGATATAGTGCTCTGGTAAATATCATAATCTTTGTCCTGTATGAGCTTAAAACGTATGAAGTAGAGAAGGTAAGACCAAATACAAAAATAATTATAGTTTAATAAGATCATAGAAAGAGCCAGTGAGCTGTAGGTATTCAGAGAAAGGGTGGAACACTTCATCTGGATAATCAAGGAAGGCTTCATGGAAGAAATATTATTAGAGATGAGACTTTGGAATATGGATAAAATGATAGTTGGTAAAGAAGGTGAGATAGAAACAAACAACTTGAGCAAAGGCTTAACTGGAAGAAAAGGCAAGACTTATTTTAGGGAATGACATATCTGACTAATGTTTGACCCTGTGTAGGAATGTACTAAAAGATAACATACTGGAAATGGATGTTGGTACTAAATTAAAGAGGCTGGAAGACTCTTTGAGAGTTGTCAGGAGGGGTTTGAACAGGATAGTGAATTAAAACAGTGTTTTGGAAAGCTTAATCTGGCAGTGACATGTAGGATGAATTATAGTTTGTGAACTTCTGTTTAAAAAGATTTTAACTGTATGCCTCCCCAACTGTTTAGAGTTGTTGCTGATATATATTTGGATTTTGGGAGACAAGTGTATCTACACAAAAGAATAATAGTAAGCAAGATATGAAAGGTAATTAGGAATGTAAGAACAACAGAGTCTGAAGAATCAAGGGAAACAACATTTTCCAGGGTAGGAAACATCAAGAAATGGTCTCTAGAGTTTTCAATTGAAAAATCAGAAATTTTGTTAGCACTTGAAATCCCTGCACTATAAAATCGCTGTGTAACTGCTAAAAACAAAACAAAACAAATTTTTAAAAAATCAAAATAAAACCCTAAGTAAATCTACTTATGACTGCTCTTGTGAAAAAGCAGTCTATTTTGTATCATAGATTGTATGTAATGATACTTTTTCATTTGTACTTGTGAGCCAAAGATTTCTAATACATTTTTGTTTTAGTTTAAATTTGTCAATGGAAGTAAATGGAATGATAACTTCAGAAAAAGATAATTTTAAAGTTATTGCTTTATTGATGTCATCTGACTATAAAAGTATGCTTTTTGACAGTTTCAGGAACGGTATTTTGACTCTCAATTAAATTTCTCTAAAATTGACATACCACATCTTAAATTGAGCCAGCATAATTTGTGTCTTAAAAATGCTTTCCCAAAAGGATTCTCCCTGAAAAGCATAGACCTTCAGAGCAATCTTTAGTATTTGTTTTATATTTTATAATGTAATAGTTTTAGGTAATAGATGCACATAGTTTTAAAAAATGGAAACAGTATAAAATAACATATAGGGACTTTCCTGGTGGTCCAGCAGTTTAGACTGTGTGCACCCAATGCAGGGGGCCTGGGTTCAGTCCTTGGTCAGGGGACTAGATCCCACATGCCACAACTAAAGATCCTGCATGCTGCAACGAAGATCCCGCATGCCGCAACTAAGACCCAGCACAGCCAAATAATTTTTTTTTTAACATCTGTATTGGAGTATAATTGCTTTACAATGGTGTGTTAGTTTCTGCTTTATAACCAAGTGAATCAGCTATACATATACATATATCCCCATATCTCATCCTTCTTGTGTCTCCCTCCCTCCCACCCTCCCTCTCCCACCCCTCTACTCTAGGTGGTCACAAAGCACCGAGCTGCTTTTTACTTTTGGTAGTGCATATATGTCCATGCCACTCTCTCACTTCGTCCCAGCTTACCCTTCCCCCTCCCTGTGTCCTCAAGTCCATTCTCTATGTCTGCGTCTTTATTCCTGTCCTCCCCCTAGGTTCTTCAGAACCTTTTTTTTTAATTTCTTTTTTTAGATTCCATATGTATGTAGCATACGGTATTTGTTTTTTTCTTCCTGACTTACTTCACTCTGTATGGCAGACTCTAGGTCCATCCACCTCACTACCAATAACTCAATTTCATTTTTTATGGTTGAGTAATAATATTCCATTGTATGTATGTATGTGCCACACCTTCTTTATCCATTCATCCGTCAATGGACACTTAGGTTGCTTCCATGTCCTGGCTATTGTAAACCAAATAAATAAATAAATTAATTAAATAACATATAGTAAAAGTCTCTTATGCTCCTATCCCTTAGTCTCCTAGTTCTCCTCCCCTGAGGGAGCCATTATTTGTACATTAGTCCAGGTATCTATACAAAGTGTTCACATTAGTAAGCATATATTTTTCACAAATGATAGCATAGACTACAACACATTCTGTACCTTACTTTTATCACTTAATGTTACTTCTTAGATATCATTCCACTGTCTATACTTGTGCTATACCTCTGAGTGCTTGAATTTTCTCTAAAATAGCATAAGTCTTCTCCAGTGGATAAAGCTCCACGCTCCCAATGCAGGGGCCCTGGGTTTGATCCCTGGTCAGGGAACTAGATCCCACATGCATGCCGCAACTAAGGAGCTAGTGAGCCACAACTAAGGAGCCCACAAGCCACAACTAAGGAGCCCTCCTGCCACAACTAAGACTCAGTGCAAGCAAATAAAAAATAAATATTTTTTAAAAATTACCACTCTTTAACATTTAATCAAAGGATTCTTTGTGAAATGCTTATGTTTCCTCTTTTTTATATAAATTTATTTATTTATTTATTTATTTTTATCTGCATGGGGTCTTCGTTGCTGTGCGCAGGCTTTCTCTAGTTGCGGCGAGCGGGGGCTACTCTTCGTTGCAGTGTGTGGGTTTCTCATTGAGGTGACTTCTCTTGTTGCAGAGCACAGGCTCTAGGTGCACAGGCTTCAGCAGTTGTGGCTCATGGGCTCAGTAGTTGTGGCTCACAGGCTCTAGAGCGCAGGCTCAGTAGTTGTGGCACACGGGCTTAGTTGCTCCACGGCATGTGGGATCTTCCCAGACCAGGGCTTGAACCCGTGTCCCCTGCATTGGCAGGCAGATTCTTAACCACTGCACCACCAGGGGAGTCCCTAAATTTCAGAACTTTTTGAAGACACAGGGATAGAAGAAATCTGGTAATGAGAAAGTGAACGGTGAAAAAAAGGCCCATTAAGGTGACATAGAAGGAGCCTCCTGTAAGGAAACTGAGGAGGAGTAATTAGAGAGATAGTATGAAAACCAGGAACATGTATGTGATGAAAACCAAGAGAAAAGAGTGTTTCTAGTAGTGATGAATGTCAAATACCTGAGTCAGGTAGCCTAACGTAATTCTAATGAATGATATCTTTGAGGGAAATTTTTATGTTTCTTTTTCTCATTTGATAAAAAGTATCTTCTAATACTAAGAGGGGCATTTTTTACTCTTTTGATGTTTACAGGGATATGAAGATTGGTTAAGACATAACTCAGATAATGAAGTAAATGGAGCTCCTGTTTATGTTGTTCGAAGTGGTGGCCTTGTAAAAACTAGATCAAAAAACATTCGGGTATGCACTTAGTAAATAATAGAAATCAATAATATTTTGAAATCACAAATTCTCTGATTGTTTTAGTTAAAAGTCTGCTTTCCTACATGAAAATATTATGATAGACCACTTGTTTAGAACTCACTAAAATTAAGTTTTTGCCTTTTAAAATCTGTATATCCACTTTTCCCCAAAATTCTTCATAGGTGGGTGATATTGTTCGAGTAGCCAAAGATGAAATTTTCCCTGCAGATTTGGTGCTTCTGTCCTCAGATCGACTTGATGGTTCTTGTCATGTTACAACTGCTAGCTTGGATGGAGAAACTAACCTGAAGGTTTGTACATGCTTATGTTTGAGTGTCGCTCTTGGTGAACAAAATGTCTTTGGATTATAGTAATATTTTCCTTTGGTTAAGGTAATAAAGTTTGACCTGATAAAGGAGAAATGTTTTAAATTACTGAAACTTTTTAAAAGTTAAGTTTTTTTTTTAAAGAAATAATGTTATTATACATTTACTTCAAGGGGAGCCTCACATAATTTAGTCAAGTTTAAGAAAAGCGAAAAGTGTTTTTAGGAAAAAAATAATCTTCTAATACATTGGTGCTTTTTTAGATAACGGGACACATTTACATTTTTCTCAATATTCTAAGTATTAATACAATCAAGGATTTTATTTGATACACTTTTTTCCCCCTATTAAATTTTTTATAATAAACTTAGAGCAGTAATGATTGTTAACACAGACTTAATTTCCTGGTATGCAAATGTCCTCTGTAGACAGGTAATCACAGTAGCTCCTTTTACTACTTGTTATTTTACATTCTTCTTTCTCTTCTGCCATCTAGCTAAGTGATCTCAGCTACAGAATGCTGTAATTTCATATGTAAAAGAGGTTTGAAATAAATGTTATCTAAAGTCCCATGTAGATCTCGAAACTGCGATTTAATTTTTCTGTTTTTCAGACCCATGTGGCAGTTCCAGAAACAGCAGTATTACAGACAGTTGCCAATTTGGACACTCTTATAGCTGTGATAGAATGTCAGCAACCAGAAGCAGACTTGTACAGGTATGGTGTGATAATCACCATGCTCATTTTAAGTTCTGTTTACAGATTTCATTTTTACAATGATAAACGTGCACTGAGATAGTTAGCTAATTGACATTATTGGGGGGAGCAAGGTGGGAGATCAGTTAAAGGGGAAAAAAGCTAAAAGCAGAATTTGCCAGAATTCTAAGCCAAAGTATTCATTCAAAAGCCATGCTTTTATTCACGTGTTCTTTCCTATTACCTTCTACTTTGGTATGAATTGGCTTTATAACAATAGCAATAAACTTTATAACTATAGTAGTAGTTACAACAGAAATAAGATTATTTCCTTAGAAGAAAATAATCTAATGGTGTGTGTGTGTGCGTGCGTGTGTATATATGTGCTCCATGAAGGCAAGGGCCATGTCTTTATGTTCAATAGGAACTAACTCCTTTTAACATTACAATTTACTAAATATTAATACAGTGTAAGTCATCTTTCAGTGAGTGCTGTGCTAATTATTGTGATCTATGGAATGGAAACAACTTTTTATTATTAAAGACTTCCATGAGAAACTACTCATTTTTACTCAATAACCGGTGATAGAATATAAATTATAACCACATTGTAAAAATTACCCTCAGCTTCTTGTCATATTCTCCATCTCCATTTGTTGGTTGAAATGTTTTAAAATCTTATCACTAGTCATTGGATTTTTCAGATGTCTTACATATCTTTATTCTGGATCCATATATTTATAATGGAGTTTTCTCTATGTGATATTATAAAAATCTTGCATTTTCATCAAAGTCAAATATGGATACAATATGGAGTTTTCCAATTAACTGTAAAAATTTGGAGTTCTATGCTTTAAGAGCATTTAAATTATAAGATAGATTTAACTGTGAAGAATTTAGTACTTTAAGAGTTCTCTATTGCTGTTATTTCCAAGTCTCAGACAAGGGTGAATTATTAAAAGATTAGTATTAAAAACTAGAAAATGATGCAGCATTAAGAAAGCATAAGATTAATATGAGATCAAATGTAACTAATGCTTTGGTGGGTGGTTTTACATTACTTGGAAAATGGGGAGAAAGTTTAAAAATATTTTTTTTAAATAAGAAATAATTCACTGTTGAATATAAGGTATTCCTCTTTATTTTCTCTTTTCCTCTTCCTTACTGAAAGTATATGGGTTTTTTTAAATACAAATGTAATGACTACAGAAGACTTTTGTAATAGAAAAATAACTCATAATTAATTATGCCACTACTTTAAAATTTTTATTGCTGTTTTTATTCATTCATTCAACAAATTATTGTTGAGCACCTTTGTGCTCATTATGATAAGTGATAAATAAGATTAATAAGCACAGTTTCCATCCTTGAGGAACTCACAGCTGTAAAGATATTTTATATATCTCTGACTGTATTTTTTCAGTTTACTGTACTATACTATATGCTATTTATAAGGGAAATATTGATGTTTAAAATTTTTAATGTCCAAGTAGGAGGAATGCTTAAATGGCTTTATGGTATAGATGTAAGATGAATTAGGTAGGTAATAAAAATGATGCTTTCAAAGAATTTAATGACATAGCAACATACTGAAATACAATGTTGAATAAAATGTTATAGAGCTGTAGTCTCATATGATCCCAATTATATAAAAAGAAATATGTATGTATGTGTATTTGATAGGTAGTTAAGTAGTTAGATAGAAAAAATAAATAGGTATAGAGAGAAAGAAAAACCTAGAGGAATTACATGTCAGAATGTTAGTATTTATTTCTTGGTGGCACGATTTCAGCTGCTTTTTAATCACCTTTTTTGTTCTCGATATTTTCTAATATTTCTTGAAAGAATATGATTGCCTTTGTGGTTTTTTTAAAGTATTTTCCATCTTACTACACAGTATTCGTAATGATCTTTTTTAATGGCTGCATAATAGTCTAAGTAAACGTACTAGAACCTAACGGTTCCCCAGTCATTCCATACTTAACTCTTCCATTGTTTTGCTATTAGAAATATTGCATGACACCTTATTACATGTAAGTTCACCAACTCAGAATCCAGTAGTTAGATAGTTCATCATTCCCTCCTCTTTGATACAACTTGTTCACTTGGCTTCCAAGACATCTCCCTCTCTTGATTTTCCTCTTACTTCAGTAGTCCCTCCTTCTCAATCTCTTTGGCTGATTTCTCCTCTTCTCTGACTTCTTGATGTTAGAGTGCCCCAGGACTATCCTCAGTCCTCTTCCCTCCTCTACCTATACCTTTCACCATCTGAACTCACTCTTTGTGATCTCATCCTGGCTGATGGCTTTCAAAACCATCTATATGCTGATGACTCCAAATTTATATCTTAATCCCAGATTTCTTCCCTAGTCTTCAGATTCTTATATCCAACTTCCTGTTCCACAATTCCACTTGGATATTTAGTAAAAAATATCAAATTAATCACGTTGAAAACTGAATTCCTGATCTTTCCTCCAGAAGTTTTTATGCTAACGGCCTTTCCCATTTCAGCTGATGACAGTCCATCTTTTCAGTTGTTCCGGCCAGAAACCCTGGAGTCAGCCATGACTCCTTCATCCCCTCTCTGCTCACCTCTTCTCACCTCCTCTGCCACATCTCATCCCAATCCATCAGAATATCTTATTGGTTTACCTTCAAAACACATCCAAAACCTGACCATCTTTCACCCCCTTCTCTGCTACTAAATTGATCCAAACCAGCATTATCTTCTGCTTGGATTACTGCTATCAAAGGCTTCCTTACTGGTTTTTCTGCTTTTACTCTTCTTTCCCTTGCAGTCAGTCTGTTCTCACAAAAGCAGCCAGAGTCATCCTTTTTAAATGTGAGTCAGATCATGGCATTCCTCTGCCCAAACCTTACAATGGCTTTTCTGTCTCACTCATATCTTTATAATGATCTTACTGATTGCCTCCATCCCCAGCTGATCTCTGATCTAATTTTTGACCCTTCTCCCTCTTGCCTCACCCTCCAGCTACACTGGCCTCCTTATTTTCCCTTGAAAATGCCATATCCACTTCTACCTTTTCACTAGCTGTTCTTTATCTAACTCCTTTACCACCTTCTAGTCTTCGCTTAAAATCACCTCTTCAGTGAGGCCTACTTTGACTATTTAATACTGTGACTTAATCCTTCTTACCCTCTCCTGCTTTTTTTTAATAGCACATAATACCTTCTAGTATACTATGTAATGTACTTATTTATTATGTTTGTTGCTTATTATCTCCTTCTCCAACTAAATTATAAATTCAAGGACAGACATCTTTGTGTGTTTTGTTCACTGATGTATCCCAAGCACCTAGAACAGATCTGGCATATAGGAGGCCTTACTACATGTTTGTTGACAGTTGAAAAGAATAAATATCTTTATGGACTTAATTTTATGCACTTAAGTTTTTCCTTTTATTGAATTCTGTGATATATGCAACTAAGATTTGTGTGTGTTACAATTCACTTAACTATTGAATTGAAATACCTAGAACAGAATAGACACTCAATAAATATCTGTTGAATGAGTAAATGAATGATAAGAGTTCCACAGTATTACTTAATCAAAGGATTTGAGAACATTTTTATTGCCCATTTATTCATCATATATTGAGTGCCTCCAATAACTGAGGCATAGTGCTAGATACTGGGAATGCAGCAGTAAGGAAACAGTGATAGCTCCTGACTCCTAGAGTTAATAATCTAATACTAGATTATTCCCTAAGAACAGACAGACCTGCAAAAGTGGAATTATTAGATTAAAACCCTAATCGAATTTGGCCTTTATTAAACCTACTGACACGTTACTTTCCAAAAACATTGGATTAATTTTTATTGCTATGAGCTAAGTATAAGTTTATGAGGCTTATTATTGTTTCAAAATGTTACAAGTATGAAGGTTTGTTTTTCGTGTTTTTTACAATTTATTTATTTATTTTTGGCTGCGTTGGGGCTTCGTTGCTGTGCGCGGGCTTTCTCTAGTTGCAGTGAGTGCGGGCTGCTCTTCGTTGCAGTGTGTGGGCTTCTCATTACGATGGCTTCTCTTGTTGCAAAGCACAGGCCGTAGGTGCACAGGCTTCAGTAGTTGTGGCACACAGGCTCAGTAGTTGTGGCGCACAGGCTTAGTTGCTCTGCAGCATGTGGGATCTTCCCAGACCAGGGCTCAAACCCGTGTCCCCTGCATTGGCAGGCAGATTCTTAACCACTGTGCCACCAGGGAAGTCCCTAGTATTAAGTATTATAGTTTTAAAATTTTTGCTGATTTTGTAGATAATAGTTTTATAGTTTTAAAACTAGTTTTAATTTATTGTTTTACTAAAAAGGCTGAGCAGGGAGTTCCCCGGCAGTCCAGCGGTTAGGACTCGGCGCTTTCACTCCCGGGGTCTGAGTTCAGTCGCTGGTTGGGGAACTAAGATCCTGCAAGCCATGCAGCACGGCCAAGAAAAAAAAGGAAGGAAAGAAAAAAAAGAAAGGCTGAACATTTTTCTGTGTTTATTAATTTTTCTCCTTTGAATATTGTCAGTTCCTTCCCAGTTACCTATTAGTTAACAGTGGTTACATTATTTCCCTTTTTATTTGTCTTTAAATAAATTTATTTATTTACTTACTTAATTTTGGCTGTATTGGGTCTTTGTTGCTGCACACGGGCTTTTCTCTAGTTGCGGCGAGCGAGGGCTATTCTTCGTTGTGGTGCACGGGCTTCTCATTGCGGTGGCTTCTCTTGTTGCAGAGCACGGGCTCTAGGTGCACGGGCTTCAGTAGTTGTGGCTGGTGGGCTCTAGAGCGCACTCTCAGTAGTTGTGGCCCACAGGCTCTAGAGCGTAGGCTCAGTAGTTGTGGTGCACGGGTAGTTGTGGTGCACGGGCTTAGTTGCTCTGCCGCATATGGAATCTTCCCGGACCAGGGCTCAAACCCTTGTCCCCTGCATTGGCAAGTGGATTCTTAACCACTGCGCCACCAGGGAAGTCCACATTATTTCCTTTTAGAAAACTCTAACAGCTTATTGAGGAGAGGCTAGAGTACGGTTAAGAAATTATCTCTGCCCAACCACTGGAAGAAATAAAAACTAGGAGAGTCTTCTGTTTAGGTACAGCCTCTAGCAGGTGCCTATTTCACAGTATTCTCCATAGTCTCTTTCCTTGGCTTCTTTGCCCTTTTTGTTCTTTCTTTTTAATTCTTTCTATTCTCTTTATTTTTTGTAGACTCCAACTCATCAGTTCTACTTCTAGGAATTTTTCCTAACAAAATAATGATATTCTGCTTTTAGAAATATATCTTGGGCTTCCCTGGTTGTGCAATGGTTGAGAGTCCGCCTGCTGATGCAGGGGACATGGGTTCGTGCCCCAGTCTGGGAAGATCCCACATGCCGCGGAGCGGCTAGGCCTGTGAGCCATGGCCGCTGAGCCTGTGTGTCCAGATCCTGTGCTCCGCAACGGGAGAGGCCACAACAGTGAGAGGCCCACATACTGCAAAAAAGAAATATATCTTAATGCAAATGTGAAAAGATATGTACACTGGCTTGTTTGGGGCTGTATTGTTTAGACTATCCATTAAGTTGGGAAAAAACCTAAGCTTCTGTCAGTAGTGAATTACTTAAATAAATTATGCAGTGACCCCAAAATACAATGCTATGTGTGGCCATTAAAAGTAATGATGTGGATCTGTTTTTTTGTTTTTTTTTTTTTTGCGGTACACGGGCCTCTCACTGTTGTGGCCTCTCCTGTTGCGGAGCGCAGGCTCAGCGGCCATGGCTCACGGGCCTAACCGCTCCGCGGCATGTGGGGTCTTCCCGGACCAGGGCACGAACCCGTGTCCCCTGCATCGGCAGGCGGACTCTCAACCACTGCGCCACCAGGGAAGCCCTGAATCTGTATTTTTCACAGGACATGTTAAGTGGGGAGAAAATATTACCAACAGTATTTATGATATGATCCCATTTTTGTTTTTAAGATACATACATATTTATATGTGCATGGAAAAAGAGCCTGGAAAACATACCTCAAAATATTAATAATGTTTTATTTGAGTAGTGGGGTTACTGATGATTGTTGTTCCCTTTTTGTCGTCTTTTTACATCGTCTGAATCATTTTATAAAGTATGTGTATTTGAGTGTATTCAGTCTTTATAATCAGTAAAGAATAATAAAGCTCTTTTCCATTTTGAAACAAATCATAGTGTGGGTTTGGAGAAAGGGCTATGGAAAGTGCAGAATGAGCTAATCCAGCATGGTACTGGCATGAACAAATACAAGAAGTGCTTTAGAATCAAGGATAACGGGACAGATAAAATGAAGGAGAACAGGTCTCTTGTTGCCATTTGGCTCAGGAAAATCGAAAGACTGACCACACATTATCTCTGAACAGGGCCTAGGAGTCACCAGCTGAATTGGCTCTTTGAATCTAAATCCAAAGTTTGAGGCTCAAACCAGAGCTACATAAAATTCCGTTAAGTGGAGATAATTAAAAAGCAGGACTTCCCTGGCGGTCCAGTGGTTAAGACTCCATGCTTTCACTGCAGGGGGCATGGGTTCAATCCCTGGTTGGGGAACTAAGATCCCGCATGCCACGCGGCACAGCAAAAAAAAAAAAAAAAAAAAAAAGCAGTGCTTCTCCCTGATACAGGAGGCTGAAGGAATAAGAAGTAAGAGATTAGCGAGAAATAATGAATCCAAAGTCTACAAGGGGTAAAGCATCTGTAACCTGGAAACAGGAGGGATAACAGGGGACATTTGGAAAGTCATGCTTAATACTTCTTTGCATAGTTAAATGAGTAACATGAGGCTCTGCCCAGAATTTGCTTCAACTCAGAATTTACCTCTCACTATTATAGAAAGTAATTTTTCACTTGAGTTGACTTTGTGCTATGGAGCTGTTTTGGTAGTGGAAATTGGAACTAAAAGGCCAGGCTATGAAAATTCATTATAACAACAGGCCACTTACTCTAAATTTCAGGAAACCAAAAGTTAAAGAAGCTCTGGAGGTCACTAATAGTTTTTTTACTTACTACTCTACCCTCCGCACATAATTCACACATAGTAGTTGCTCAGTGAATATTTGTTGGATAAATGAGTGCATGAATACGTATGTGAATGAGTGAATGAATGATTCTGGTTACCGGAGTCTTTATTTAGTAAACTGTGATAAAAATGTATGAGCATTCATTGTTGGCTAAATAATATATGCATCTCTGTGTAGCAATTATAAAGTCTCATCATGACCAAACTGATAATCATAATAATATATTACATTTGCATTGCCATTTTGAAAACATTTTTTCATTCATTAGTTTGCTTATAGCTGGAGTAGAGATGGCAAGAATATATATATATATTTTTTAAAGACAATACTTTCTTGTCACCATTTGGAACACCTGGCGCCCCCAGTCTGCTCTTAATCACCAGAATACTTAATTTATAGTCAAATGTCAAGTCATCTTTGAGCCTGTGTCCTTATCCCCAGCCAGGAGCCTGTGTCCTCTATCCCCAGGCCCAACATATTCCTTGAGTGTCAGAGTTGTGGGTAACTGCATAAAAGCTACAGTATCCCACCTTAGAAGGGCGCAGAGATGGGACGGAGAGGGGAGAGTGGCAAGTTGAAGAAAGCCATAGGCAAAGTCCAATCAGTAGTCATTAGAGGGCAAGAAAAGCCCAGGATGTCAATTATCACAGGGGAAAGGAAATGTTGAGTACAAAATCTGAAGGAGAATGAAGGGTGGGAGAGGCCTGAGCCCAGAGGCAGTCTTGATCCAGAAGAGGTCAGCCTGAGTCAGGAACCCTGGAGGCTGTGAAGCAAAGGGCAGTGGATTAGGGGACTCAGACATCACAGAAGAGTTGGACAAGCTGGTACCCATTGGAGAAGGTGACAACACTGCGCATGACATGTAGCAGCAGCAGGAACAGAGTGAGGTTTCTCTAATGCATGGGCCCAAAGACTTTAAGTAGCAAGTTGACGTGGGTCATGTACAGAACGCTGCCAGCAGCCCCATGTAGACATAGTACAGGATCCCCAAGTCTAGATGCAGGCCAAGAATTGGGCAGAAGTCTTGGGTACCAAAAAGGTCGTGTTGCCAAAGTTGGTGAAATAGACCATGAGGAGAAGTAGTGTGAGGCAGCTGTGGGCAGCAGCAGCAGCTTATAGCGCCAGTGCAGATTCAGTACATCATCTGCGAAGCCCAGGAAGGTTATGCAGCAGATGGCAAGGAGCACACTGCGTAGTGAGGGAAGGCTTTACACTGCTCCTCCACAAAACAGTTCAGGAACGGGAAAGGGGTGACGCAGAAGAGGATGATAAGGCAAACAGCACCACTGATCGCTCCCTGGGACTCTAAGAATATTAATTTTTTAAAGCTTAATGACTGATTTACCTTTGTAATTTCTAACATGAATATTGGACCATTCATATAAGCAAAAGGTTGGTTTTGTTTCATATCTAAGAATAGTGCCAGAACTGTCTTAAAATTTTCCACCCATTGATGTCATAAGTAATGTATCATTCATTAGTTTTTTTGTAACATAGTGAATTCTTTGATAGATTCATGGGACGAATGATAATAACTCAACAAATGGAAGAAATTGTAAGGTAAGAATAAATTTGTATTATCCAATCGCTTTTAAGTGAGAATTGCTTGGGGGAGGGACTAAAATCAAGTTAAAGGGAGATTAGATAAGTAAGCAGCATATCATGGGAAAGGGTTAATTTAAAAACGTTTAGCATTTCATCTTCTAGTAATTTCTAGCAGCAGCGGATGAGATGAGGATGAAGCAAATGCCAGGAAATGACATCAAAAACATTTAGTAAGATTATTTGTGTACTCGTTATTTGTTTGTCTGATATATTGGGTCGTAACATAAAGGAATCATAGTGGTCCCTATCCAGATCCTTACACATCTAAACGTACCACCACATCAGTCTCTAATACAAAAAATGTCTTATGTAATGTTTAACAAATAAAAATATTATGGTCTTCTTCACTTCAAGATCATTCCTTACAAACTAGAGTATTTATTGGCCAGTAACTTCTTATATACTCTTCTGATTGGTTATTTGGTTGGTTGGTTTTGATTTGTTTTCCCTCAATATTCAGGTTAATTTCTGGTACCTACATGAAAGGCTTTGGGTCATTTCAAAGATTTTCTGATAGGGTGAGATTACATTGTTACTCATGACCACAAAGCTGAATTTAGAAAAAACCTTGGAATCAGCCCTTGAACTTCTAGTTAACTTAGCACTCCACCTCTTTTCTGGAGACGTTCAGTTTATACTGACTGCGTGAAATAAGTCACTGACAAAGAGTTGAGAATTTTTAAAAATGAAATCCTCAAGACAAGCTACCAAAAATATGCATCAGCATGGATTCACACTTTTAATAAAAGTCAACACAGGAGCACGTTCAATAAACTGTAACAAGGTCTTTTTAAGTGTAGGACCCCTGCTGAATAACAGTGACTGGGTTTTATTTTGATTTCTACAGTGACATATTGGGATGCATGTGTGGATACGTGGTATGGATTGCATTAAGATATTGTGGCTGGTAAAGGAAAAGATCAATTATGTTACCTTAGCAGGTAGAATGGTTTTAAAAAAAAAGAGAGCCATGTTCTTTGCTAAAGCAACCAGAGTGAACTGATGAATTATCTTTTAATTTGAAGCTTTCTATCATTATATCCCAATTTTATATGCCAACATGAGCTCAAAGTTTTTCTATTCATTGCTGGAACCAAAACCAAGTAGAAAAGAGCTATAATATGGCTCCTGAATAATTGATTTTGGAATATCCATTCAGGGTGCTCCAGATACGACTATATAATAAAACCATACTTGTTAACCATAGCCCAAACACCTGGCCCCCCCTCCACTGTGTTCATTGGATTATTTTTTTAAAGTGTTTAGGTTTGCAGACCTCTTTAGAATTGGTTCAGATTCTGTTTGATTTGGATAACTGTGTATGTATATTTCAGAAAAGCCTTATGATAAGGAATATCAACAAAATCAAGGCTTTTTTACTTATCCATACCAGAGTCTTATCATTTGCTATCACTAAGAAAATACAATTTTCCTTTCTAGTTATTTCTTCTCGTTTTATATCTCCTTTATGGAGAGAAATTCAAACAGCAAGAAGACCTGTGCTCCAAGAAGTATGCAATGCAAGTAGTCAAGTTGTAGTGTTGATCTTGCCTAGAAAAAGTACTAACTCACTTACTATGTTATCTTCTATAACCTAGTATAATTTTAATTGTGCAGAACTCATGCAGTTATATACAAATCATACTACAATTTATGTTTATTTTGCATTTTATTCTTCACACAACCTGTTTACACTGCATTTTAATTCTGTATTTTCCCTTTGAAAAATGTTAATTGATTTTGCTCAAAATTTTATCTTCTGTAAAACATTTTAAAATCATTGCTTAATTTTTGGTTTTGTTGAGTTTTATGTTTAAACTTCGGAAACAAGTGGCTTTGTGATTTTATCTACAGGCATAGTCTTATTTCTGAGCCATTGATCTTAAAATGACTGAAATGCTAAGGCAGATATTTGTTGTTATGGTAACTAGCAGCATGATTGACCTCGACAGCTTTACAGTAGCAGAGATTTTGGTTTTATATGAAAGCATTGTTATAAGTATAGCTGAAGTACCTTCTGTCTGCTAAAGATGCCATTTTAAAATTTAATTGAAATTTTAATATATTCAATGATTTTGGTTATTTTTTCCCTAGACCTCTGGGGCCAGAGAGTCTCTTGCTTCGCGGAGCCAGATTAAAAAACACAAAAGAAATTTTTGGTTTGTATATATTGAAATTTTAAATTATAGATTCGTTTTGATGCTTTATATGAAGTATTTTTAAAAGCACAGTATTTGTGGTCTTTTGGTTAGATAATGTATTGTCTATGATAATTTTCTTTCAAAGATTGTATTAATATAATTTTGTGTTATATTTTTTGTTAATTACTATTTTTGAGTAATATAGAACCTTGCTCTTATATTTTCTTCGTGAATACTCCATGCTAAGATAATTCTGGCACTTCTGTTAATGGTGTTGAGAACTATATACTCTGACACCTTGGTGCAGTAAACCACTTGTATAAAATTCCATTATGATTATTCTTAGATTGGATTGTTAAAACTGCTGACTCATTTGTTCATCCATTTATTCATTCAATGAATTCTTATTGATCTGTGACTATATAACAGATACTGTTGGAACATACACTGACTGGATCAAAAGGATGAATAAATAGTGCTCTTGCATTGTCGAGCTAAACTAATTCATTATGCTCTGAGTCAACTCTAGGTAAATTGTGAAGTCAGTGATAACCTGTAGCTGTCAACTGGCTCCTCGCCTTTCAGGAATGGCCTGTCATATTCTGGCCAGCTTGTGTTATTCACTGAATATTTACAGCTTTTGAGCTCTTCTTCTTCAGCCTCTTCTTTCCTGTTAACTGTACTGTATCTTATCTCTCAGTATTAGGCTCTCTGATAAAGAATTCCATATATTTTTAAAAAAGGAATATAACTAGTATGGCAAAAATGTGGAGAGACTGGAACCCTCATACATTGCTGGTGGGAGTGTAGAATGTTGCAGCTGCTGTGGAAAATAGTTTGGCAATTCCTCAATAAGTTAAACATAGAATTACTGTATCACTCAGCAATTCTGCTTCTAGCTATATACCCTAAAGAATTGAAGAAGACAGGTGCTCAAACAAAGGCTTGTATGAGAATGTTCATAGCAGCACTGTTCACAATAGCCAAAGGGTAGAAACTGCCCAAATGTCTACCAACTAATGAATGGATAAACAAAGTGTAGGATATCCAAGTAATGAAATATTATTCATCCATAAGAAATGAAGTACTGATACATGCTACAACATATATAAACTTTGAAAACATTATGCTGAGTGAACGAAGTCAAACACAAAAGGCCACATATTGTATGATTTCATTTATACTTAAAATACCCAAAACAGGCAGATTCATAGAGACAGAAAGTAGATCAGTGGTTCCCAGCATCTGGGGAGTGGAGGGGAATTGGGAATGATTGTTTAATGGGTACAGGGTTTTTTTGGCGGGGGGGCGGGTGATGAAATATTCTCAACTTGGATAGGATGGTTGCACAGCATTGTGAATGTAACTAAGTGCCACTGAATTGTATTAAAAAGGCAAACTGTATGTTATGTGTATTTTACCACAATTTTAAAAAGGGGACCATAGTAAAGTTTTAATGGCAGAAGCCAGAGAAAACCTCCAGGGCTTTTAGGCCCTCTCGTGTAATGCTGTATTTTAATACCTCTCTAGCAGTAACACCTTTCACACTCTTAAAATTTAGGAAACGTGTATTTGAATGCCTTTAAATGGGTCTGCTATTGTTTTCCTCAGCATCACCTCTCTGTGTTGTACCATTTCGTCTCATTTCTCACATTTCTATAATTTTGGTGCCCTTTATCATTTGAGTTGTAATCCCTGCCTTGGAAGGATAATTCCAATAGTGAAAATTCCAGTTATTGATCGTCTTTCCGTTTCTAGGCATTTTGCTAATCTGTCACACAACTCTCATACCAGTTTTATTAGGTATTTTTCCCATTTAAAGATGGGGAAATTGAGACTCAGAAAGATTAGATAACTTACTCAAGGTCACAGAACTAATAAGTGGCAGAGCTAGCTTGCTTCAAACCAAGCTCTAACTCCAGAGTTTTTTAATAAGACTGGTCTTACCCCAGTTTTAGTCCCCTTATTACTGTCATTCTCATCTCAGTCATTCACGTACGCACATATTTTTAAAATAGCACTTTCCTTGTGTTTATTTCATTTACTCTGACATTCCATATTATCTTTCCAGTGCTTATGAGATTATGTCTAGACTCCAGATTCTGGCATTCAAGGTCTTTCAAACTGACGCCAATCCATTGTTACAGCCTAACAGAAAGAGCTTTTCTATTTCTCTTTGTTAACACTGTTTGCTCTGTCTATAATGGCCTTCCCTGCCTTCTTTATCTTTCCGAATTCTTTCCTCCATCAATTCCAACTCAAATAATACCTCTTTCATTCAGATATCCCAGTTATAATTCAGGAACAGAACCCACATGCCTTCCTCATTCAACCGGTTGAATGACTGGAATTTCCCAAAATTGCACTTGGAAAGCCTTTTAAAAAAAACTCCAGAAAGACTTAAAGGAAAGCCAAATTCTGACAACTCTCAGATGATACAGTTTCTTAGATTTTCTTTCGTGCTAGTGAGTACCTTTCTTTTGTGAAACATGGTAGAGGTTTATCTTAAGACTGTTTTGTTTTGCAGGTGTTGCTGTGTATACTGGAATGGAAACTAAGATGGCATTAAATTACAAGAGCAAATCACAGAAACGATCTGCAGTAGAAAAGTAAGAAAACTATTTTCATTTATTTACACATAAATAGGACTTTTTAAAAATTAATTTATTTTCTTGCACTGGGTCTTAGTTGAAGCAGGCAGGTCCTTAGTTGTCGCTTGAGGGCTCTTAGTTGCAACATGTGAACTCTTAGTTGTGGCATGCATGTGGGATCTAGTTCCCTGACCAGGGATCAAACCCCAGGCCCCCTGCATTGGGAGCGCAGAGTCTTAACCACTGAGCCACCATGGAAGTCCCAGTATGACTATTGCTATGTATATTATTCTATATGTATAAAATATGTATATAAAAATATATATTTCAAGTCAACAAACGACGGTATCCTTGAAGATAGGGATGGTTTCTCATTTTTATTTAATTTTAATTTATTGAAATATAGTTGACGTAAAATATTATGTTAGTTTCAGGTGTAGTACATAGTGATTTGACATTTGCATACATTATGAAATGTTGACCACAGTAAGTCTAGTAATTGTCTGGCCCCATACAAAGTTATTGCAATAATATTGACCATATTCTTTATGCTATATATTACATTCTCATGGCTTACTTATTTTATAACCCAAGGTTTATACCTCTTAACCCCTTTCACCTATTTTACCCATCCCCCCAATACCAGCAAGCAACCACCTATTTGTATCTATGAGTCTGTTTTCATTTTGTTTTGTTTTTTAATTTTTAAAATTTTTATTTATTTATTTTTTTGATGCGGACCATTTTTGAAAGTCTTTATTGAATTCGTTACAATGTTGCTTCTGTTTTATGTTTTTGGATTTTTTAAGGCATGTGGGATCTTAGCGTCCCAACCAGGGACTGTGTGTGTGTTCTTAGCTCCCTGACCAGGGATCGAACCCACACCCCCTGCATTGGAAAGCAGAGTCTTAACCACTGGACCACCAGGGAAGCCCCTGTTTTGTTTTTCTAGATTCCACATATAAGTGAGATCATAGGGTATTTGTCTTTTTCTGTCTGACTTAGCATAATAACCTCTAGATTCATCCATGTTGTCACAGATGGCAAGATTTCAATTTTTTTTCCCCCCAAAGAAAAGACTTTTGGGAGTCTCCCTGCCTAATGGGAGACTTAGGCAGGTTTATTGGCTGAGGGGAAGTACCAACATAGAGGGTGTACCAGTGAGCTACTGCCACCAAGTTGCTGCATCATAAACTGTCATACAGCTCATTCACTTCCATTCATTGTCACAGATGAGTGGATTGGCTGAGGGTCAGCTGAGCTCTGCCGGGAGGAGCTGGGATGACTCAGCGTTGCCTCTCATGTCTCTCTTCTTCCTGGGACACGCTAATGCAGAAATGTGCTCTTCTTTTTTTTTTTTTTTTTTAAATTATTTATTTATTTATTTTTGGCTGCATTGGGTCTTCGTTGCTGTGTGCAGGCTTTCTCTAGTTGTGGCGAGCGGGGGCTACTCTTCATTGCTGTGCGAAGGCTTCTCATTGCAGTGGCTTCTCTTGTTGCGGAGCATGGGTTCTAGGCGCACAGGCTTCAGTAATTGTGGCACACGGGCTCAGTAGTTGTGGCTCGTGGGCTCTAGAGTGCAGGCTCAGTAGTTGTGGCACACATGGGCTTAGTTGCTCCGCAGCATGTGGGATCTTCCTGGACCAGGGCTCAAGCCCATGTCCCTGTGTTGGCAGGTGGATTCTTAACCACTGCACCACAAGAGAAGCCCACTGTAAGCATTTTGAACAGTAGTTAACTATAGTAAATATGCTTGTAATCTTATGTATCTGTTCTTTTATTTCTAGTAAATGGATTGAATTGAATGGTCATTTCTTAAAAACAAAGACTGTGTCCTTTAAATAGCTACATATCTTATATACTGATATTTAGTATCTTATTTAATACCAATGTTAATTTCCAAACAAATGAGTATAATAACATATAATTGATACATTTTATATTCTCTTTCTTCATTTCAGGTCAATGAATACATTTTTGATAATTTATCTAATAATCCTTATTTCTGAAGCCATCATCAGTACTATCTTGAAATATACTTGGCAAGCTGAAGAAAAATGGGATGAACCTTGGTATAACCAAAAAACAGAACATCAAAGAAATAGTAGTAAGGTACTTCATGGTGTTCTTGACTCTGTTACAAAGAAAATTTTACTCTTTGGAAATTTTAGTTCTTTTAATGCTTTGGTAGTGACTTCTGATAGGAGTGACCACTGTCATCCCTAAAACTATCACTATTGAAGGGTGACAGAAGGTTATTGCACGTGAAGAGTAGCCAGCATGTTTGTACTGGTATGCTTTTTACATTTTACAGCATAAGCAGTTATATTCCCTATGGCATGACTTGAATAATTAAAAGAGATCACAGACATTTAAGTCATCTGTATTGGCATTCCACTTCAGTAATACAAATTGAAAATTTTATTCTACTTACTGTATGTAAATAGAATTTTCAATTCTATCAGAATAATTCAAGGAGTCTTACTGTCAATATATTGGTGGTATGAAGTAAATACGAATTATGTCATAAAAAGTTTTAAACTGAGTAAATATGGACTACCAGGAGAAGTTAACGTGCAGTTTTGGTAAATTGTTCTCCAAATTTCACTTTAGATTAAAGTGCAAATATTGGAAGATAAGTTTGAATGTCAAGAGACCAAAAAGCAGATAATCACAGGAACATATTTTCAGTATCATTTACAATTAGGTATTTTATCTTTTACAGAACACATTTTAAAATGTGGAACTGCTATGCCATTGAAGTAGGCTATTCCTGTGTAATCTGTAATTGAGAGTTTTAATTTCTAGCAGTTCTCGCCTAGCAATTATTTTACATTTTTAAAATTACCGTCAGTTTTTAGTTATCTGTGATTTTGATGTGTAGAAATAGAATGGTAAGTATGCTACAGAGGTTCTAATTATAATTTTGTCGTAAGTAATTTCAGTCACACCAGGCTTTTCTGGTAGCTTCTAAAAAGTAGCAAATTAAGTGATTTGGTTCTAACCTTTCTTCTTTTAATTTGTTCAAGATTCTAATGAGCAATAAAATAACCAAAGGAAATCTATTAAAAAGACAGTTCAGTAAATGAATTTCATTTCATGAGACTTTTCTGCTTCAGAATATAGTTGATGGTCTGTTGAGATATGAAACTATCCGATAATTTCCTTCATATTTTTGTCTTATCAAGCAATCATTTTTTTCCCCTAGATTCTGAAATTTATTTCAGACTTCCTTGCTTTTTTGGTACTCTACAATTTCATCATTCCAATTTCATTATATGTGACAGTTGAAATGCAGAAATTTCTTGGATCATTTTTTATTGGCTGGGATCTTGATCTCTATCATGAAGAATCAGATCAGAAAGCTCAAGTCAATACTTCTGATCTGAATGAAGAACTTGGACAGGTAAAAATGATCCGTTTCTTTTTCTAATTTGTTATTTTTATCAAAATAATAAGTGTACAAAGACTAATGAAACTAAATATTACAAGGCTTATACCAAAAAACAGCCCCACTTTCTTTGCTCCACACCTAATTTCTTGTTTCCCATTTTGAAATCTTAAGCTGTTTTTTTCATTACTTAGCACTGTATTTCTATATAGTATTCTTTCTTTATTTTTAAATTTGAGACATTATTTACTATGGAATCTAAACATATAATACTACACTACTCCTTCCACACGCATACCCAGACATATACCAACTTTGCCTCCCCATGACACCCCAGTATTGTTAAATCACAATTTGGGATTTAATAAATATTCATTTACATTATTAGGACTGTTTTGGTATTATTTACTAATTCCTTGTTCTCTTTGCCTGTAATACTATACTTACATTTTTCTTTCTTATGTATTTTGGTTTTGCTGGAGTTAATTGCTCTGTTTTTTATTTGCTTAATTTTCATTTACCACAAACAAATCTCTGACAAGTATATGAACCATCTCTCCACGTATTCAAACACACTAGGTAATCTAGGATTTCCTTTCTCTTGTTATCTCACTCACTTTCTGTTTTGAAGCCTTTTATTTTTCTGCTTCAATTTGGACTTCTTTCTAGGCCTGCTTCTCTGCTGTCACCGTGGACTTGCTTTTCCATCACCCTAGAACTTCCTTTGTCTCCCACCCGTTTTGGATTTCCTGTCTTCTGGATCCCATGTCTTCCCACCTGTTGATTATTCTCTTATTTTGGTGGAACACATCTCCTAATAACTTCTTGAAAAAGGATGCATAACAGGGAAATACTTTGAAACTTCGCACGTCTGAAAATATCTTTATTCCCTTCTTACATTTGATTAGTAATTTAGCTGGGTAGGGACTTCACTGGCGGTCCAGTGGTAAGGGATCTGCCTTGCAGTGCAGGGGACGTGGCTTTGATCCCTGGTCAGGGAACTAAGATCCCACATGCCGCAGGGCAACTAAGATCCCACGTGCAGCAACTACTGAGCTCGCACACTCCAGCGAGGAGCCCGTGCACTCCAACGAGGAGCCCGCGCACCGTAATGAAAGATCCCGCGTGCCTCAACGAGGATCCCATGTGCTGCAGATAAGACCCAACACAGCCAAAAAAATATATATATTAATAAAATAAATAAATAATAAATCTTTAAAAAAAATAATTTATCTGGGTAACACATCCCAGGTTGGAAATTATTTTTCCTCAAAATTTCAAAAGCATTTCTTCATTTATTTCTAGCTTCCAGTGTTTTTTTGAGAAATCCAATGCCATTCTGATTCTCAGTTCTTTATGTGTGATCTGTTGTTTTATCTCTGGAAGTGTTTAGTGTTTTAGGATCTTCCCTTTATTCAATGAATCTGAAATTTTCTGATGATATACCTTGGTGTGAGTCTTTTTCTTTTCTTTCATTGGGCAATAAACTCTGTGAGCCCTTTTTGCCTGGAAACACAAGTCCTTCAGTTCTAGGAATGTTTCTTATATTATTTCTTTGGTAAAGTGTCTTTTTATGTTTTATGGGATTTTCTTTTGAAATTTATTATTTTGGATGTCAGATCATTTATCTTGACTCTCTGATTTCTTTGACTTTCAATTTTAATTTCTCTGTATAATATTTCTGGGAGAATTCATGAACTTTATCTTTCCACCTATCTTTTTTTTTTGCATTGTTTTTTATACTGCAGGTTCTTATTAGTCATCAATTTTATACACATCAGTGTATACATGTCAATCCCAATCGCCCAATTCAGCACAACACCATCCCCACCATCCCCCATGGCGGTTTTCCTCACTTGGTGTCCATATGTCTGTTCTCTACATCTGTGTCTCAACTTCTGCCCTGCAAACTGGCTCATCTGTACCATTTTTCTAGGTTCCACATACATGCATTAATATATGATCTTTGTTTTTCTCTTTCTGACTTACTTCACTCTGTATGACACTCTCTAGATCCGTCCACGTCTCAACAAATGACTCAATTTCGTTCCTTCTTATGGCTCAGTAATATTCCATTGTATATATGTACCACATCTTCTTTATTCATTCATCTGTCGATGGGCATTTAGGTTGCTTCCATGACCTGGCTATTGTAAATAGTGCTGCAGTGAACATTGGGGTGCATGTGTCTTTTTGAATTATGGTTTTCTCTGGGTATATACCCAGTAGTGGGATTGCTGGATCATATGGTAAATCTATTTTTACTTTTTTAAGGAACCTCCATACTGTTCTCCATAGTGGCTGTATCAATTTACATTCCCACCAACAGTGCAAGAGGGTTCCCTTTTCTCCACACCCTCTCCAGCATTTGTTGTTTGTAGATTTTCTGATGATGCCCATTCTGACTGGTGTGAGGTGATACCTCATTGAAGTTTTGATTTGCATTTCTCTAATAATTAGTGATGTTGAGCAGCTTTTCATGTGCTTCTTGGCCATCTGCGTGTCTTCTTTGGAGAAATGTCTATTTAGGTCTTCTGCCCATTTTGGGATTGGGTTGTTTGTTTCTTTAATATTGAGCTGCATGAGCTGTTTATATATTTTGGGGATTAATCCTTTGTCTGTTGATTTGTTTGCAAATATTTTCTCCCATTCTGAGGGTTGTCTTTTCGTATTTATGGTTTCCTTTGCTGTGCAAAAGCTTTGAAGTTTCATTAGGTCCCATTTGTTTATTTTTGTTTTTATTTCCATTACTCTAGGAGGTGGATCAAAAAAGATCTTGCTGTGATTTATGTCAAAGAGCGTTCTTCCTATGTCTTCCTCTAAGAGTTTTATAGTGTCAGGTCTTACATTTACATCTCGAATCCATTTTGAGTTTATTTTTGTGTATGGTGTTAGGAAATGTTCTAATTTCATTCTTTGACATGTAGCTGTCCAGTTTTCCCAGCACCCCTTACTGAAGAGACTGTCTTTTCTCCATCGTATATCTTTGCCTCCTTTGTCATAGATTAGTTGACCATAGTTGCGTGGGTTTATCTCTGGGCTTTCTATCGTGTTCCATTGATCTGTATTTCTGTTTTTGTGCCAGTACATATTGTCTTGATTGCTGTAGCTTTGTAGTATAGTCTGAGGTCAGGGAGTCTGATTCCTCCAGCTCCGTTTTTTCCCCTCAAGACTGCTTTGGCTATTTGGGGTCTTTTGTGTCTCTATACAAATTTTAAGATGATTTGTTGTAGTTCCGTAAAAAGTGCCATTGGTAATTTGATAGGGATTGCATTGAATCTGTAGATTGCTTTGGGTAGTATAGTCATTTTCACTATTGATTCTTCCAGTCCAAGAACATGCTGTATCTCTCCATCTGTTGGTATCATCTTTAATTTCTTTCATCAGTGTCTTATAGTTTTCTGTATACAGGTCTTTTGCCTCCCTAGGTAGGTTAATTCCTAGGTATTTTATTCTTTTTGTTGCAGTGGTAAATGGGGGTGTTTCCATAATTTCTCTTTCAGATTTTTCATCATTAGTGTATACGAATGCAAGAGATTTCTGTGCATTAATTTCTATCCTGCAACTTTACCAAATTTATTGATGAGCTCTAGTATTTTTCTGGTGGCATTTTTAGGATTCTGTATTTATAGTATCATGTCATCTGCAGACAGTGACAGTTTACTTCTTCTTTTCCAATTTGTATTCCTTTTATTTCTTTTTCTTCTCTGATTGCCATGGTTAGGACTTCCAAAACTATGTTGAATAATAGTGGTGAGAGTGGACATCCTTGTCTCGTTCTTGATCTTAGAGGAAATGCTTTCGGTTTTTCACCATTGAGAATGATGTTTGCTGTGGGTTTGTCATATATGACCTTTATTATGTTGAGGTAGGTTCCCTCTATGCCCACTTTCGGGAGAGTTTTTATCATAAATGGGTGTTGAATTTTGTCAAAAGCTTTTTCTGCATCTACTGAGATGATCATATGGTTTTTGTTCTTCAGTTTGTTTATATGGTGTATCCCATTGATTGATTTGCGTATATTGAAGGATCCTTGCATCCCTGGGATAAATCCCACATGATTGTGGTGTATGATCCTTTTAATGTGTTGTTGGATTCTGTTTGCTGGTATTTTGTTGAGGATTTTTGCATCTATATTCATCAGTGATATTGGTCTGTAATTTTCTTTTTTTGTGGTATCTTTGTCTGGTTTTCGTATCGGGGTGATGGTGGCCTCGTAGAATGAGTTTGGGAGTGCTCCTTCCTCTGCAGTTTTTTGGAAAAGTATGAGAAGGATGGATGTTAACTCTTCTCTAAACGTTTGATAGAATTCACCTGTGAAGCCGTCTGGTCCTGGACTTTGGTTTGTTGGAAGATTTTTTTTTATTTTTTTTCGGTACATGGGCCTCTCACTGTTGTGGCCTCTCCCATTGCAGAGCACAGGCTCCGAACGCACAGGCTCAGCGGCCATAGCTCACGGTCCCAGCTGCTCTGTGGCATGGGATCTTCCCGGACCGGGGCACGAACCCTTATCCCCTGCATCAGCAGGTGGACTCTCAACCACTGTGCCATCAGGGAAGCCCATGTTGGAAGATTTTTAATCACAGTTTCAATTTCATTACTTGTGATTGGTCTGTTCATATTTTCTATTTCTTCCTGGTTCAGTCTTGGAAGGTTATACCTTTCTAAGAATTTGTCCATTTCTTCCAGGTTGTCCATTTTATTGGCATAGAGTTGCTTGTAGTAGTCTCTTAGGATGCTTTGTATTTCTGCGGTGTCTGTTGTAACTTCTCCTTTTTCATTTCTAATTTTATTGATTTGAGTCCTCTCCCTCTTTTTCTTGATGAGTCTGGTTAATGGTTTATCAATTTTGTTTATCATCTCAAAGAACCAGCTTTTAGTTTTATTGGATCTTTACTGTTGTTTTCTTTGTTTCTATTTCATTTATTTCTGCTCTGATTTTTATGATTTCTTTCCTTCTGCTAACTCTGGGTTTTGTTTGTTCTTCTTTCTCTAGTTCCTTTGAGTGTAAGGTTAGATTGTTTACTTGAGATTTTTCTTGTTTCTTGAGGTTGGCTTGTATAGCTATAAACTTCCTTCTTAGAACTGCTTTTGCTGCATCCCATAGGTTTTGGATTGTCGTGTTTTCATTGTCATTTGTCTCTAGGTATTTTTTGATTTCCTCTTTGATTTCTTCAGTGATCTCTTGGTTATTTAGTAACGTATTGTTTAGCCTCAATGTGTTTGTGTTTTTTACGGTTTTTTCCCCTTTAATTCATTTCTAATCTCATAGTGTTGTGGTCAGAAAAGATGCTTGATATGACTTCAATTTTCTTAAATTTACTGAGGCTTGATTTGTGACCCGATATGTGATGTATCCTGGAGAATGTTCGTGCGCACTTGAGAAGAAAGTGTAATCTGCTGTTTTTGGATGGAATGTCCTATAAATATCAATTAATGCTATCTGGTCTTTTGTGTCATTTAAAGCTTCTGTTTCCTTATTTATTTTCATTTTGGATCATCTGCCCATTGGTGTAAGTGAGGTGTTAAAGCCCCCCACTATTATTGTGTTGCTGTCGATTTTCTCTTTTATAGCTGTTAGCAATTGCCTTATGTATTGAGGTGCTCCTATGTTGGGTGCATATATATTTATAATGTTATATCTTCTTCTTGGATCGTTACCTTGATCATTATGTAGTGTCCTTCCTTGTCTCTTGTAACATTATTTTAAAGTCTATTTTATCTGATATGAGTATTGCTATACCAGCTTTCTTTTGGTTTCCATTTGCATGGAATATCTTTTTACATCCCCTCACTTTCAGTCTGTATGTGTCCCTAGGTCTGAAGTGCGTCTCTTGTAGACAGGCATATATACGGGTCTTATTTTTGTATCCATTCAGCAAGCCTGTGTCTTTTGGTTGGAGCATTGAATCCATTCACGTTTAAGGTAATTATCGATATGTATGTTCCTCTGACCATTTTCTGAATTGTTTTGGGTTTGTTTTTGTAGGTCCTTTTCTTCTCTTTTGTTTCCCGCTTAGAGAAGTTCCTTTAGCATTTGTTGTAGAGCTGGTTTGGTGGTGCTGAATTGTCTTAGCTTTTGCTTATTTGTAAAGCTTTTGATTTCTCCATCGAATCTGAATGAGATCCTTGCTGGGTAGAGTAATCTTGGCTGTAGCTTCTTCCCTTTCATCATTTGAAGCAGATCATGCCACTCCCTTCTGGCTTGTAGAGTTTCTGCTGAGAAATCAGCTGTTAACCTTATGGGAGTTCCCTTGTATGTTATTTGTCATTTTTCCCTAGCTGCTTTCAATAATTTTTCTTTGTACTTAATTTTTGCCAATTTGATTACTATGTGTCTCGGCATGTTTCTCCTTGGGTTTATCCTGTATGGGACTCGCTGCGCTTCCTGGACTCGGGTGGCTATTTCCTTTCCCATGTTAGGGAAGTTTTCGACTATAATCTCTTCAAATATTTTATCTGGTCCTTTCTCTATCTCTTTTCCTTCTGGGACCCCTATGATGCGAATGTTGTTGCGTTTAATGTTGTCCCAGAGGTCTCTTAGGCTGTCTTCATTTCTTTTCATTCTTTTTTATTTAGTTCTGTTCCGCAGCAGTGAATTCCACCATTTTGTCTTCCAGGTCACTTATCCGTTCTTCTGCCTCAGTTATTCTGCTATTGATTCCTTCTAGTGTAGTTTTCATTGTCAGCTATTGTATTGTTCATCTCTGTTTGTTTGTTCTTTAATTCTTCTAGGTCTTTGTTAAACATTTCTTGCATCTTTTTGATCTTTGCCTCCATTCTTTTTCTAAGGTCCTGGATCATCTTCACTATCATTATTCTGAAATTTTTTTTTGGAAGGTTGCCTATCTGCACTTCATTTAGTTGTTTTTCTGGGATTTTATCTTGTTCCTTCATCTGGTATATAGCCCTCTGCCTTTTCATCTTGTCTGTCTTTCTGTGAATGTGGTTTTTTTCCACAGGCTGCAGGATTGTAGTTCTTCTTGCTTCTGCCGTCTGCCCTCTGATTCCACCTATCTTTTGATTTCTTTTATTTGTATTGTAATGTTTTTAATTTCTAATATCCTAGTATATCTGAATGGTCTTTTTTTTTTTTTTTTTGGCCACACAGCTTGCGGGATCTCAGTTCCCCTACCAGGGATCGAACCCATGTCCCCACAGTGGAAACGCAGAGTCCTAACCACTGCACAGCCAGGGAATTCCCAAAATGGTCATCTTTTAATTACATCTTATTCTTGTTTCTTGAATATAATCTGTTCTTTCACCTCTTTGAGGATATTAATGACAGTTTCTTTAAAGCCTTCTGCTAGTTGCATTTTTCTCAGTTTTTTTCTAGTTCCTTTCTCAGTACATCAGTCCCGCTGTAACGTGACATATGCATTCCTAAAATCACTGTGCTATGCAAAATTACTTAGTAAAAACCACAGGGCTGGGCTTCCCTGGTGGCGCAGTGGTTTAGAGTCCGCCTGCTGATGCAGGGGACACGGGTTCGTGCCCCGGTCCGGGAAGATCCCACATGCCGCAGAGTGGCTGGGCCCGTGAGCCATGGCTGCTGAGCCTGCCCGTACGTAAGCCTGTGCTTCGCAACGGGAGAGGCCGCAACGGGAGAGGCCACAACGGTGAGAGGCCCGCGTACCGCAAGAAAAAAAAACAAAAAAAGACACACAGGGCTTATGGGAAAATGGAATTGGGATACAACAAAAACTTTGTCAGTAACACATTTAAAATAAAAAAATAAGGGCTTCCCTGGTGGCACAGTGGTTAGGGGTCTGCCTGCCGATGCAGGGGCGCGGGTTCATGCCCCGGTCCGGGAGGATCCCACATGCTGCAGAGCGGCTGGGCCCGTGAGCCATGGCCGCTGAGCCTGCGCGTCTGGAGCCTGTGTTCCGTAACAGGAGAGGCCACAGCGGTGAGAGGCCCGCTTACCGCAAAAAACAAAAAAAAAAGATAAGAACCTAATGACAACAGGACTTGCTAAATTATTAAGAAATACATAAATACTACAATAAATATGGCACTTTATCTTGAAAATGACCTGAAGTTTGCTTGTGAAAGTGGCCATCAGAAGTATTGCAATTTGTGTGTTATTGTGAAGTATTGGAAGGAAGGTTATCTGAAAACAGAAGGAAAGTATGATACCAAGTGTGAATGGTTATGGCTCATAACACACATGGTGACCTGAAGTAGCTGCTAGCTGTTTGAGGTTTGTATATTTCATGTATGCTGGATGCAGTTTTCTGTGTTCACCTAGTGTTTCTCACAGATGAAACTGTTCATAATCAAACGCAAAGTTCATATTATGCTCAAATTGTTCCCTTATATATCAGTCTCATTGTAATAAGTTCTTGTGTTTTCAAGACAGTGTTATCGTGGAAATGCCTGTCATTTGTTTTAGACTCTCTTTGCCTTTTCATGTAAGGGGATATCCTCAAATGAATGCTAATCTTTGGTTTTCTTTACAAGTCCAAAAGTTTTCCCTAGAAAAGCCTGGCAGCCCAGCTGTTTTTGGGGGGTATCCCCAAATATCAGTATTGACTTTTCCTCAGTTTGCCCAGAGAGAATAACTGCAGTTCGTATTTCTCCTGCTTGTTCAGCAGAAATTATCAGTCAACTCTATAGATGAACATGAACCTAAAGATGCCACAGACTTCAAAGAGTATATAGATTTTAAATATTTTGTATTACCCTGTTTTGTTTCTGTGGCATCTTTAATTATTTGCTTGTGTTCAGATTATAAATAAGACTCTTAACATGAGTATATCAATGTTAATAGGTAAACAACTTCAGCAGCCAGAGTACAGTTTTTTTGTTTAACATAATGCCCTGAACATAAAGGTTTGTTTTCTTTTGTTTTCTATTTCTAGGTCGAGTATGTGTTTACAGACAAAACTGGTACACTGACTGAAAACGAGATGCAGTTTCGGGAATGTTCAATTAATGGTATAAAATACCAAGAAATCAATGGTAGACTTGTATCTGAAGGACCAACACCAGACTCTTCAGATGGAAACTTATCTTATCTTAGTAGTTTATCCCATCTTAACAACTTATCCCATCTTGCAACCAGTTCCTCTTTTAGAACCAGTCCTGAAAATGAAACTGAACTAGTAAGCAATTTTTAAGTTAATAAATAGGAGTTTCATTTGAAATAGTAATTCTTTGTTAGTTGGTGGGTTGTAGGAGAAAAAGTTTAAGTGTTAGTGGGGCAAGGAATATACATTTGAAATGTTTATCCTTTGATTCAGCACTTAAAATTTATAGTCATAAGCCAGTTTGTCACTTAATATGCATCTACTTTAGGGAGGGAGGCTCAAGAGGAAGGGGATATGGGGACGTGTACACGTATGGCTGATTCGCTTTGTTGTGCAACAGAAAGTAACACAGTATTGTGAAGCAATTATACTCCAATAAGGACCTATTAAAAATAAATAAATAAAATGTTCCACTAAAAAAATATATATAGGGCTTCCCTGATGGCGCAGTGATTGAGAGTCCGCCTGCTGATGCAGGGGATGTGGGTTTGTGCCCCGGTCCGGGAAGATCCCACATGCCGCAGAGCGGCTGGGCCCGTGAGCCATGGCCGCTGAGCCTGCGCGTCTGGAGCCTATGCTCCGCAACGGGAGAGGCCACAACAGTGAGAGGTCCGCGTACCGCCAAAAAAAAAAAATATATATATATATATATGTATATATATATATATATATATATATACATATATATGTATATAGATGTATCTACTTTAGTTCTCTGGGTATTTAAATGGGACTAAGTTAAAGAAAGCCCTTTCTGCCTTGAAATAAAGAAGACTTTGCTAAGGAATAGAGCTTAATAGAGTTTTTGAGATCTCAGTTCTTCCACAAAGAGTTTCACCTTTACTTGCAATTTGTTTATGCCTCCTAAAAATATACTCAGATGTTGAAGCAAATGTGACGTTTTACTCTTGGGATTCAGAAGCAACCAACTATTATTTATGCAATTCAGAATTGTAGCACTCTTGTTCTACATCTTAGTTTATCAAATTATGAGCTGTATTTATTGGCATTTTTTAGAATTTTGTTTCTGGTTTCCTACATGTTCCTACATGTTATTTGGTATTGGTATATTTTATTATGAATATTAATTATGTTTCTACAGATTAAAGAACATGATCTCTTCTTTAAAGCAGTCAGTCTCTGTCACACTGTGCAGATTAGCAGTGTTCAGACTGATGGAATTGGTGATGGTCCCTGGCAAACCAACTTTGCACCCTCCCAGTTGGAGTACTATGCATCTTCACCAGATGAAAAGGCTCTCGTGGAAGCTGCTGCAAGGTAGTTTAAGTTTAATTTTCAAATCTTCAGAAACATACCTTTTAAATGAAAATGTGAAAATACAAGAACATAATTTTAAATTCTCAGACAAAATTCAGAAACATAAAGGTATTTTATTTTATTTTTACACTTTTTTTACACATAAAGGTATTTTATGTATATTTACACATAAAAGTATTTTAAATGAGAATTTGAAATGTCATTAATTTTGTTGTCAGGCTTACATTAAGTCATATTTTGAAGCGATCTCTTTAAAAGTCTGGTTACTGTGAAATATGAACAATATAATTTGTGGGAAATACTTGTGTATGTATTGTTTTGGATCTACTCTCATCCTTCAAGTTCTTAAAAATAATCCTATACTCAAAGGAAATAACTTTAAAATACATCTTAAACTTATATTTTAAATGATTTTATTCAAGTTAGTTATATTGTGAATTATAAAATATCATCCTTTAAACCTTATATTTCTTTCTCCTTTTATTCCCTAGATTCGGCATTGTATTTATTGGCCATTCTGGAGAAACTATGGAAGTTAAAACGCTTGGAAAACTGGAACGGTAATTTTTTTCTATATTGTAATTTTCTATATATTAAGTGTTTACTATAGAACAGGAATTGGTAAACTATGACCCAGAAACCAGATCTGGCCTACAGCCTGCAAACTAAATTACATTTTTAAAGTGTTTTCCAAAGCAAAAAAATATGCAGCAGAGATCATATATGGTCTTCAAAGCCTAAAGTATTTACTGTCTGGGCCCTCACAGGAAAAGTTTACTGACACCTGCTCTAGAATGATGTCAGTATTACATTGTATCTCATCATGGTAGTAACAGTATAATACTCTGAAACTTTCATCTGTATTTTAGCTTAATGGTTCTTGAATTTACTTATGTGTTTATTTTTACACATTCTTAGGATAATGAGTTTTGTAAATTTCTACTCACTAAATAAAAACTTCCTTATCTTTCCTATGATTTTTATCTTTCAAACATTAAGGAACTGTTGTATTATTTCCAGTATTTCCTCTGTTTGATAAATTAGTCCATTCTTATCACATTCATATCTTTTGTGGTTTTATCATTTCTGATCATATCTCAGCTCCACTTGTGCTTTTCCAGACTATGCTTTTCTGAACTAAATAGTGCCCAGTCTTTGGCTACTTTTATCTGGGAGCCTGTCTAGCTCATTTTATCAACTTATAAACCATTCTACTCAGTGTTTTTCTTTGAGATGTGCCAAAACATTCCATATGTACATCATTGTATAAATTCATCTAGAAGACTTTTCAATCCACATCTGACCCATCCACACAAATTCTTTTACAGCTCCCTAGAGAGGCCTTTGTGTCCCCCGACTGCACACACATGCCCTGTCGTAGGTTCAGAATCACTGCTGTAATGAGCCTCTGTTACTAATGTGAGTGTTCGTATTTCTCAGGTGTGTTTAGGCAGAAAAAAGAGTTGAGAATCAGTCACCTTTTTTAGTGAGGAAAAACATGAAGCTGGGCAGATATGTATTCCATTCTTTGCTGTGCCATTCACATGCTTATTTGACTTAAGGCAAATGAGTGTATCTTTCTGAGTTTAGTAGTCCTCACCTGTAAAATGAGATAAGACCTACCTCCTTTGGTTCTCATGGGTATTAAATGGTATAAGGTATGTAAAGTACGTGGCATTTGGTAAGTACTTAATAAATGTCAGTTCCTTCTTTTTCTGTCTTGTGTTATTAATGACTCATAATCCATCATCTTGAAAAATGTAACTGAGATTAATTTCTTGTTCTAAATTAACCATTTTATCTTTTATAGGGATTCTTTCCAAATATTCACTTAATATTATTCAAAAAAGTACAGATTTTGTCTTTCTTATTTTTTCTTCCTTAGGTACAAACTGCTTCATATTCTGGAATTTGATTCAGATCGTAGAAGAATGAGTGTAATTGTTCAGGCACCTTCAGGTAACCAATTTAAATGTTCATGAATTTTTAGTTATGTAATACTAAGAACTTGATAACTCATTTTTCTTTTTAGGTGAGAAACTTTTATTTGTTAAAGGAGCCGAATCATCAGTTCTCCCGGAATGTATAGGTGGAGAAATAGAAAAAACAAGAATTCATGTAGATGAATTTGCTTTGGTGAGTGCAAATTTCTCTGATTTAAAAACCGCTAAAAAAATATATATATGAAAGATTTGGGGTTTCATTTTTGCGTTAGTATTTTATCAAAAATTATAGAAATTATGCAGTTGTGTTACATTATATGTTGGCTCCTCATTCGTTGGTTAAAATTTGACCTTTTTTAACCTGCTAAAATATGTCTTCTCTTTGCACCTAGTACAGCCAGAGTACTTATGGCTACAAGGACCACTCAGATTGCTATATTAAAAAGGGAGGGACTTCCCTGGCAGTCCAGTGGTTAAGACTCCGTGCTTCCATTGCAGGGGGCATGGGTTCTATCCCTGGTCGGGGGATTAAGATCCTGCATGCTGTGCAGCATGACCCCCCACCAAAAAAAAAAGAGACGTACAAAAATCCCAAGTATGTGTAGAAACTGGAACCCTGATACATTGCCGATGGGAATATAAATGATATGGCCACTTCCAAAAATAGTTTTACAATTCCTCATAGAACATAGAGTAATATAGAGTTACTATATACTTGTTAATTTCACTCCTAGGTATACATCCAAGAGAATTGAAAACATACATCTACACAGAAACTTGTACTTAGCAGCTTTATTCCTAATAGCCAAAAAAATGGAAACACCCAAATGTCCATCAACTGCTGTGTCATATCCATATATGATATGTGTCATATCCATATAACAAAATGTTATTTGGCCATTAAAAGGAATGAAACACTGATATATGCTACATCATGAATGAACTTTGAAAAGATTGCTAAGTGAAAGAAGCCAGTCACAAAAGGCCACATGTTCCATTTATATGAAATACCCAGAAAAGACAGATTCATAGAGCCAGAAAGCATATTAGTGGTTGCCAGGAGCTGGAGAAAGGGGGGAAAGGGAAGTGTCTGCTAATGAATATGGAATTCCTTTTGGGGGTGACACACATGTTCTGGAATTAGATAGTAATAACAGTTGCACGACTTTGTGAGTACACTAAAGACCACTGAATTGTACTTTTTAAAGTGAATTATGGTGCGTGAATTATGTCCCTCTTAATAAAAGAATAGGAAAATCTTACAAAAACAAAGTGCCACAATTCATGTGAAGAGGAAACTTATTAAGCAGCTCCGTCTCAGTCTTAGAGCCTCATGATCTCTCATTTCTGCATTTCTATAAATGCTGCCCACCTGCCTCCTTTACTTACTTATGGTCTCTTTTCTCCCATTACTTTCTATTTGTTTATGGTCTAGTTCATCTACCATGCTGTAATATCCCTAAGAACAAAGGCATTGTTCTACTTTTTTTGGGGGGGGGGGCGGGGACTGCGGTGGGTCCTCGTTGCTGCCTGTGGGCTTTCTCTAGTTGTGGCGAGCGGGGGGCGCTACTCTTCATTGCGGTGCATGGGCTTCTCGTTGCAGTGGCTTCTCTTGTTGCGGAGCACCGGCTCTAGGCATGCAGGCTTCAGTAGTTGCAACATGTGGTCTCAGTAGTTGCGGAGTGTGAGGTCAGTAGTTGTGGTGCACGGGCTTAGTTGCTCCATGGCAAGCAACATCCTAGGAAGATGAGGGATCTTCCTGTATCAGGGATCGAAGCCGTGTCCTCTGCATTGGCAGGCAGATTCTTAACCACTGCACCATCAGGGAAGTCCTATTCTACTTTTCTGTCATTTTAATCCAGAAAAATGCTGGCACGTAGTTGGCACTCAATAAATGTTTGTTGTGGAATTAATTAATTTAGTAACTCTCATAGTCTCTTAACTGTTATTTAAGAGAAGCAGGTGTTTATAGGTGTAGGTCATTTGTAAATCAAGGAATGACAACATTTAGAAATCTGCTAAGTAGTGTCATATAGTATTTTAAAACCTTCCCTTTCTGAGTCCTACTATTAGAACATTTATTTTGGGTTTTTCTGAGGAAAATGTGTTGCAAGAAAAAGAACTTTTGTAAGCTTTCAGATTTAGATACCAACTTTCAAATATTAACACCATAAGAAAAGTTTATACCTGGTAGAATCAGATAATCAAATATATATTCCTAAGTTTTGTGAAATTCCAATTCACCAGTGAAGGTATAATGATACAATTTAAAATCATTCATTCAGTGGCTCTAGAAAGTATTGGTTGGTTGATAATGACCACTTTACAGGCTTCTTTATTTGAAATGTGAATTTGTCATATCATGAACCCTCAGGAAATTATAGTCCCCTTTGCTTAAAAAAAGTTCTTTTAAAGTAGATAAAAGTGGGGACTTCCCTGCCAGTCCAGTGGTTAAGACTTCACCTTCCAATGCAGGTTCAATCCCTGCTAGGGAAGATCCCACATGCCTTGCGGCCAAAAAACCAAAAAAAACACATAAAACAGAAGCTGTATTATAACAAATTCGATAAAGACTTTAAAAAAAATTGTCTAAAAAAAATAAATAGATAAAAGTGGAGTTGTAGTGGTTAAAACAGGAGAGAAGAACCTGGGGCTGCCTCTCTCTTGACAATCCTAAAGGTACCATTATAGAACTTTTTGGCTTTCCTGGTAAAACATATTTAAAATCACAGGTAGATCGTCTTTATGATCCTGTCTAGGCTCTATAATGTTCTACAATTCAGTGACCTTAATTTTTTTGAGCAACTGTTTAAGAACTCATCAAAAATTGCAAGAGCTATGATAATATGTGTCCCATAACTCAGGTAACTAGGGTTTTGTGACAGTTTATTTATTTCCTATCACTAGATGATAGTACTTTTTAAATTATTTATAGTTGAATTTTGGTAATGGGGTCCTCAGTTTATTTCAATGACTTCTTAATTCCCCATTAGTTATCTTTGTTCAATTTTTGTCTTTAATTTTCCTATTTTAGAAAGGGCTAAGAACTCTGTGTATGGCCTATAGAGAGTTTACACCTAAAGAGTATGAGGAAATAGATAGACATTTATTTGAAGCCAGGACTGCCTTGCAGCAACGGGAAGAGAAATTGGCAGATGTCTTCCAGTTCATAGAGAAAGACCTGATATTACTGGGAGCTACAGCAGTAGAAGACAAGTAAGTATCAGACAAATAGGCAATATCATTTTTCTCTCATAAGAATTTTTCTAGCCAAGTGTTTCTAATTTATGACAAATTCTATTTTTTAACATTTTATACTTAATATATTTAAAATCAAAATAGAGAATTAAAGCCTTAATTTTTCCCAGTCCATATATATAATTTTTGTTATAGCCAGCTATCTGAAATAGTTGAAAGAATCCAGCCATGTATAGTTTTGCCTGTAGTCTGGAGTTTTTAGACTATTCCTCAGTGTTCCATACAAAGATTTTAAGCTCCTGCTTAATTCTCCAGCCTCACCGTTTACCACTGCCCCCTTCCACTTTACATTTCAACAGTACCAAACTGTCTAGTTCTCTGAACGACAACTATAGTTAAAAGTGTTCTATTTTGTGCCTTTTTTCGTTGGCAAGGCTGTGCTTTCTGCCTGGATCATTCTTCCCTTATCCATCTGTGAATACCTATTCATAAACCATAGTTCATATATCACCCCCACTCCAGGAAGACCTTTCCTAACCCCTAATAGTATTAAAAATTCTCTTGTTTGGAAAGCCTCCATGTTTTGTAGGTAGTTCTGTTGTAGTAGTTTTGTAGGCAGTATATTATTTGTTGAAGACTTTCTCCTCTGTTAGCCTGTGAATTCCTTGAGGTCTACTTATTCTTTGCCTTTGTTCCCAGCATCTCTCTCCATGTGTGTTTCACAGTTGAATTAAATTGAATTCTACAAATTAAGCCTATTGTTATGTTTTTCTCTACCCCCTAGATCTAAAGGTGCTTGCATTTTTTAAAATCTAGGGTTTCATTTACTTTTCAGTTGTCCTCATGAGATTTATGAGACTCCCTGAGGTTATATGTAGACCATTATTGTCCACAGTCTGAATTTTGAACTAATGAGGTAAGAGATTTTCTTGCCGAAAAAGGAGAAAATCTTCTAATTTGAAATTTAAGACTTTCTAAGAAAATGAGTTTATGAAGACTATATAGTTAGTTGGTTCTATAAAAATCAGCTTTGAAGATACACTCTTAAAGTATGAAGTTGTAGATTTTACATTTAAGTTTACATACTGCTCCAACATATCAATACCCTGTGAGCTTCAAAAAACCAAATACATTTATAGTAGTATTATCAGTAACCAAAATGAAGGGAAGGAAACTTTACAATTGTGAGAATGCACAAATGTTCTCATTAAGGCAGTATTGACCCAAGTGATCATTTAGTATCTGTCACCTAAAATGCCTCACAACTCTGGAATTCCCATTGTGACAAACATGTGTTAGCACACAGTTGTAGATTTTATATTAGCCAGGTGGTCACTAATTTGGTTATTCCTATTTTTTCCCTAATAGAAAAAAAATTCAATTATATTACTATACTATAACATCCCTAGGTTAATGAGTTCGGAATTACCTTACTTTACTTTGTGGTTCATACTTTAAATACAGTCAAAAAAATGTTCTCTACTACTAATTTTGTTTCTTTTATTTTCAGACTACAAGATAAAGTTCGAGAAACTATTGAAGCATTGAGAATGGCTGGTATCAAAGTATGGGTACTTACTGGAGATAAACATGAAACAGCTGTTAGTGTGAGTTTGTCATGTGGACATTTTCACAGAACCATGAACATCCTTGAACTTATAAACCAGACGTCAGACAGTGAATGTGCTGAAAAGTTGAGGCAGCTTGCCAGAAGGTAAGAATATAATTATCTGTATCATGGAGTTCAGGGGCCAGCAAGCTATGGCCCATGGGCCCAAATATGGCCCACTGCCTTTTTTACAGCCCATGAGCTCAAAATAATTTTTACATTTTTTAATGGATGAAAAAGAAGTCAAAGAAGAGTAATATTTCATGGTGTGAAAATTACATGAAATTAAAAGTTTGGTGTCTGTAAATAAATTTTTATTGGAATAGAGCCACATTTGTTCATTTACACATCATCAGTGAAGGCTTTTGCACTGTAACAGCACAGTTGAGTAATTGGGACAGACCTTATAAAGCACCTTTCTCATTTCTCATTGCTGCTTGATATTACTACAAATCACAGCGACACAATTATAACTTGTTAATGTTTTCCGTGCCACACATTTTGCCATATGACATTTTAGTATATTTTTATTATCAGTATTTAACCATCATGTCCAAACATGAAAAGAAAAATGGATTTTTAATATCACACTCTTAAAGCATAGTGGAGTGTTGATTATTATCAAATTAGGTGGCAGAGCATTGTGTTTATTATTCAGTGATAATATGCTTTAATATACTGCCTGTTTGAAAAGACATAATCAAAAATGAAATACAAAATCTCATTACAGATGGCTCTTTTGCAATAAAATGTAAAATCTCATTACAGATCAGCATTAACAGATGGACATGTGCAATTGATTTTGATGATAGGAAACATGAACTTTGAACCCCAATTAATCAAAATTAATTGGAGTTCTTCCCCCTGCAAAATAAAAAGGTTTCTGTTCTCCTCATTAGTAGACTTCTATTATTTTAAAAATTGTACTTAATTTTTTTTTTTTCCGGGAAAAGGAAAGATTTATTACTTGCAGCAAGTAAGGAGAACACTGGGGATCTTTCCTAAAATAGTGTCTCCCCCAAACAGCAAACTTGGGGAAGTTTTAAGTTAAGGGTACATGCATATTCATGAAGGGGCTTGAGCAGAGGAGAATTCAGCATAGAATTGGGGCCACGATTGATAGAGTCCAAGCTTTAGTTGATTGAAGTCATGTGGGTCAACATCATCATTCCATCCTCCACCTGGGTGCGGGCCTTAGTTCCCGCAGAACTCAGAAGACTGGCCTCAGGACTTAATGAAGCTCGGGTTCTTGATGTCTCATCACAGAAAGAATTCAGTGAGAGACAAAGTGATAGATAAGAAGTGGATTTATTTAGGGAGAAACACTCCACAGACAGTGTGGACCCTCTCAGAAGGCGAGAGAGTCCCTTAATTATTACATTTTTTACTTAAAATTTTTTTTGTCAAAATTTGTTTCCTCTTTTGTAGCATAAGTACCTACATAATATCCTCAATTTAGCCTCATGGCCCACAAAACTTAAAATCAAAATGTTTACTTCTAACACTTTACAGAAAACATTTGCCAACCACTGATGAGGTTCACATGACCAAACAGGGAAATTAATCTGCATTTTACTGTTCAAAGATAATTTCATAGGTATTTATGCTCTTAATGCGTTCTCTTTTTCTCTAAATCTGCTTTTTTAGGTAAATCAACTTTATTTAGGAGCCCCCATTTAACACAGTCAGTTGTTTTTACAATAAATTAGGAGTGCTTCAGTGTAAGCATCAGGGTTGCTTGTATGTAGCCATCTAAGATATTCTACAGGTACCTGTCTTTGCAGTCTTGTAATATTAATGCAGAAAAACAAATACGAAAAGACAGTGCCACAGTTGTCAATGTACATTCAGTGCTTGATTTACATTTGTTATGCAGAGATTGATGTGATACTAAACTCTGGATTTCATCAGAGAAAAACTTACTTAAGGAATGTTTTAAAGAGACAGTACAGCTCTCAGAAGGGTCTTTGCTTGAGCTCAAAAAGGTGATTAATTTAGGTAATTATACTACAGTTTTGGAGCAGTGCCAACACTATTGTGATTGCTTAAACATTTAAGTATCATAATGTCAAGAACTCCCTAAAACATACAAACTATTTTCTCAGAATCATTTACTTCTTAAATATTACTCCTGATTTTAAAAATAGTAAATGTTCATTTAAAAAATACTGAAAATGGTGAAGAAGATATGGTTAATAACATAATACAGCCATGTAAAGATAATTATTACTTGTATTTTAGAATTTTTTTTAAGTCTTCTATATATGTGCTTTTAGTGAGTCTGTTAAGATCATGGGTATTGTTCATTTCCCTTTTTGTACAAAAGCTGTATTATAAAGTGAAGGTTATACCTTAAAATGAATTTTAGGCTTGCTGTGTGAAACTTATGTTTTAGAGATACCATCTTTTTGGTGGAGTACGTTTTCTTTTCTTTTTTTCCTTTGGCCATGCCATGAGGCTTGTGGGATGTTAGCTCCCCGACCAGAGGTTGAACCTGGGCCCTCAGCAGTGGGAGCACAGAGTCTTAACCACTGGACTGCCAGGGAGTTCCTAGAGTGCATTTTCTGAGTTAACCGTGTAAGTCAATAGGATTTTGATTTACAGACTTTCAGGAAGTATCTATTCTAAAAATCTTGGGTATAGCAAAAGAATTCCATACCTTTGAAAGCTTTAGTGTATATATCCAGTCCTTCACAAACATATAATGATTGTCTCTTATCTAGGCATTTGGAACAGAGTCACATAAGGTGTATTTATTCCCAGAATACTTACAATGTGTAGGAAAAACAGAAATAAATATATTGTCATAGACCTATCACAACTGAATTGTAACTGAGGCAAGAACAGAGAGCTGTGGGTAGACAGAAGAGGGAAGCCTAGCCTGAGCTTAGCCTAGGCTAAGCTCTTGCTCTACATTAGAACTCACGACTGTTGTTTCCAGCGATGAAATGTAAACTGGTCAGAAAGTAACACCAAGAAGCAAAGCGGGCAATGTATGCAAATTCCCAGAGCTGAGAGATTCATTCAAGGAATTGATAGTAGTTAAATATGGCCAGAGAATGGAATAGATGGGAGACGATGTGGGAAGTATTGAGACATGAGACTACAGAAAATGCTACCTTACTGTGTACCAGAACTGTGAGCTGGTTTTCCATACTGCATAAATGTCACCGCATGGATTGTGAGATAGTATGCTGATTTATGACACCTGTCCAGAGGAAAACCTAAGTTAGTATGCCGTGGGAAGGTTGTCAAGGAAAACTGATCTGATCTATCCTACTCTTGGCTGCTACTTCTTCTTATGAGGCCATGTGCTCAGGTAGTGCTCACGCTGAATGCATTGGAGGCAGCAGAGCTGCTAAATAAGTTCAGCCAACAGGGAGGAAGAATAGTTTAGGTGCTGATTTTGGATATTGGAGAATTATTAAAAGAAATATACATTTTTAAAATTTTATGTTATGAATGTTGTTTACCACTTATTAGTTGTAGTGCAACACAGCAGTTGTTAGGCATACTATGAAAGACATTTTAACTTACAGAAAAGGATTAAGTATTATAAGACAAAAAATTACAGTATTTATTTAGTTTTTATAGCTTGTTGCTCATTTAATAGTCTTCTCACTTGTCATTTAAAATTTGAGGGTACAACCACTGTGGAAAACAGTATGGAAAAAATTTTAAATAGAACTACCATATGATCCAGCAATTCCACTCCTGGGTATTTATCGAAAGGAAATGAAATCACTATCTCAGAGATATCCACACTCCCATGTTCATTGCAGCATTATTCACAGTAGCCAAGAATGGAAAGAACCTAAATGTCCATTGATGTGTGTATGGATAAAGAAAATGTGGTGTGTGTGTGTGTATACACATACACAAAGGAATATTATTCAACCATAAAAAAGAAGGAAATCTTGCTTTTTGTGATAACATGGATGGACTTTGAGGCTTTATGCTGAGTAAAATAAGTCAGAGAGAAACAAATACTTATATGTGGAATTTTAAAAAGCTAGTGGTAGAAGGGTGGTTGCCAAGAGCTGGGGTGTGGGCGAAATGGGGAGATGATAGTCACAGGGTACAAACTTATATATAAGTTTATATATAAGATGAATAAGTTCTGGGGATCTAATGTACAGCATGGTGACTGTAATTAACAGTACTATATTATATATTTGAAAGTTGTAAAGAAAGTAGATCTTAAATGTTATCACCACACACACACAAATATGTGAAAGGATGGAGGTATTAACTAACCTTGTTGTGGTAGTCATTTTTGCAGTATATATATGTATCAAACCATCATGTTGCACACCTTAAACTTACCTATGTTGTATGTTAATAATATCTCAATAAAGCTGAAAAAAAATTGAAAATGTATGGAGGTTTCTCAGTAGCAGTCTTGCTATACTGTGAACCCAGTGGTGAACTGTAGTATTTTCCTTTTGGTGGATTTAGTGCAATGCTACTTTGAGTGCTGGCCTTCAGCAGCATAAGAAGCTTGCTCCAGAATGTAAATCTGTATATACATACACTGCTTCTTTCAGCGAGAAACTCTTACTACCAAAGGAGGAGCGGGGTAAAGCAGTTGAACAAAATAGTGTGCTCAGTAATACAGTTGATTTACATACTGATGCAAGCTTCTTATCTTTCTTTTTGTTTTTCTTCTTCTTCTTACCTCTTTCTTGTCACAAGTAGTTTGCCCAGTTGCCAGTAATTAGGTCATGCTTTGGAGTAGTCCTCGGTATAGTGTATGCCCACAAGAGGGGTGTTATCCATGTTCCACCATCATAATACCTGGCATTACAGTCCATTGTAGGGTTAAATATCAAGAGACAGTTATGATTCCTTCATTCCTTTCCTTCCTACGGTGAATCTAGCTTGTAAATTTTCCCGAACATTCTTGATGTCATTTAATTTTTTAAAATTAGGATTTCCTAAATGTGTAACTAGTAACTTTTTTTATTTTTGTAAGACTTTCCATACTCACAGTTTGGGAGAATATCCTCAGTTCACATTTTAGAAAATATTAGAAATTTAGAAAATATGGTTACTGCGTGTATATACCAATTCATTGTAAAAATGAATATCATCTGTTTTACTCATCATATCAGTCACTCTCAGTTCTGCTTAATCTTAACTTTCAAGTGATAGAACTCAGTTTGTTCCCTGACATGCCAGTTTTGTAACAGTGAAGTCTGTGAGTAAATGATCCATCTTTCAGTAAGAAGCTTTTATTTACTAGATGAGTCTGAATAATATGGCTTTAAAGTATCTTACAGAGAATATAATTATTTTCTTTTTTAGAATTACAGAGGACCATGTTATTCAGCATGGTCTGGTGGTGGATGGGACCAGTCTGTCTCTTGCACTCAGGGAACATGAAAAACTATTTATGGAAGTTTGTAAAAATTGTTCAGCTGTAATGTGCTGTCGTATGGCACCACTGCAGAAAGCAAAGGTATGTTTATGTCATAACAAGTCCCATAAATATATTTAGATTTAAAAGTATTCTTGGGACTTCCCTGGTGGCACAGTGGTTAAGAATCCGCCTGCCAATGCAGGGAACACGGGTTCGAGCCCTGGTCCAGGAAGATCCCACATGCCGTGGAGCAACTAAGCCTGTGCACCACAACTACTGAGCCTGCACTCTAGAGCCCGCGAGCCACAACTACTGAGCCCATGTGCCACAACTAATGAAGCCCGCATGCTTAGAGCCCATGCTCCGCAACAAGAGAAGCCACCGCAATGAGAAGCCCGCACACCACGAGGAAGAGTAGCCCCCACTCGCCGCAACTAGAGAAAGCCTGCATGCAACAAAGACCCAAAGCAGCCAAAAGTAAAATTAATTTAAAAAAAAAAAAGTATTCTTTAACGTTAATGCCTCATCTAGTTCCATTTGGTGATATGCAGTATATGTATCTTACTAGGGGTCAGTCACTTCTCATAATATGAATTTTAACCACGTACATTAGGCCTTTGGAAATTTCACAGTGAATATTGAAGTTTCAACTATTCATAATGACCTAGAAATAGATCACGTGGTAGGTAGCAGTTTGTGATTTTCCTGAGACATAAATTTGAACTGTGATAACTGAAGTCTCACAAGTTAGTTACTTAACTGGTGAGGGAGCCTATAAGACTTCAGTTCATCTGCACCTCCAGGTGGTTCTGTTGATCTGTGCTTATTCTTGCATTCTTACAAAGTGATAATTCTCTTTGTTAAAGATAGCTGTTAAGTGATAAATAGAACTTTAGTAAAAAGTTGAAAAGCCAATTAATTCTGATATGAAGCTATATACAGGAATTATTTAAAGTTCAGCTATGATTCAAGTGATAGCCTATACAAATATTTTTTACAACTGTAATCTTCACAAGGATACCCTTTGAAATGCACATCTGAACACATTTTTTTACATATAGATCTAAAAAATTTTACATCCAGTTTTTTTGGCTTCGTGGATTTTTTTTTACAGTGCCTATTTTATTATTATTATAACCCATGTATTTCCCCCAGTCTATGGAGACTAAAACCTGAGACCAAACAGAGCTAATGCCTAGATTCTTTTTTTTTTCTTGGTTGCGGCGGGTGGACCCCTTGATTGCAGCCAGCAGGCTCCTTAGCTGTTGCATGCTAACTCTTAGTTGCAGCACGCATGTGGGATCTAGTTCTTGACCAGGATCGAACCTGCATCCCCTGCATTGGAAGGCGGATTCTTAACCACTGTGCCACCAAGGAAGTCCTCCTAGATTCTTTATAAAAGTATATTCAAGTATTCCAAAGAAACCTTTCTTTTGATTTTATTGAATTTAATTTTGATTGCTTTATAAAATTTTAAAAATTTTATTACAAGAGAAAATAATTATCTTTCCCCTGTATCAAATGAAAAGAATAATTTCTTGAGAAGGAAAAAAAGTTGCCTGACAAAGTTCAATTAATTGTAATTACTTTTTACACAATTATTATTAAGCTTTTTACAAATTTAAACTGTGTTTAAAAGATTCTTACATACCATCATAAAATCCAAAGATAGTACTCTGTTTTGCTGTGTCATTTCTGAAAAACATTCCTAACATCTTAATGGAGACATCCCTCAAAAAGTGAACCTCGGTGCCTATTATCGTCTAATATAAACATTTTTTTCATTGCTCTACTTTTCTTACAACAGATCGTTTCAGATAAATGACTTTATATAAATACATGAAGATTTAAATTTTATCAAAACTAATTAGTTGTATGTCTTTCAGGTAATAAGACTGATAAAAATCTCACCTGAGAAGCCTATAACATTGGCTGTTGGCGATGGTGCTAATGATGTAAGCATGATACAAGAAGCACATGTTGGCATAGGTGACTGATTTTTTCTTGAACTTTTAAAGTTGGTTTAATCAATTGGTGATTTTGAATTTTCCTTTTGTAGACTAAAGCACAATATTAAATATATGAATGAAAACTAAATGCAGCAGGGTAATATATCACAGTGTATTTCCATCAGAAAGCTATTATAACTAAGCCCAATATTTAGGATATTTTACTTCCAAATTTTCAAGGAAATAAATACCACATTAGTGAATTTTATCTTTGCCAATTCTCCTTCCCAATAAAGTAACTTTACTTTTACTTACCATTTTGTACCTTTTAAAGTACTTTTACACATTATTTTATCATTTTGAAACTCTAAATTTGTGATTTACATAGTTACCCTCATGGTTTTAAATTCTCATTTCAGAATGTTATTATTATTTACTTTATTCATCAAAGATTCTGCAACTTATTTTAAAGATAATTTTAGAGACAGGAAATTACACCAAACTATAATATAATCGTAAAATTTCAAATAACTTTCTAATTTAATAACCTTCATTTTGATTTCTTTTCTATTTTTGCCTAAAATTTTTATTAGATTCAGAATACTAAAATCACTTTATTATGTTTAAATTATCAGTCATTTCCTATTTAAACCATATTCTGACCTAACTTCCTCAATAATTTTATTGAGGAAGGAAAAGAGAAGAGTATGGCTTTTTGTTGAAGGATAAAATTTTAGAGTTAGAAAAGAGGATACTCCTCGCTCTGGAATTGCCTATGTGATGAGTAGTTATTGGGTCTAATATTTCCAGTGTATCTCTCAAATCAACTCCTTCCTCTTTGGGATTATTAACTCTTCATTTGGAAAATTTTATTTTCTTTCTAGTGTGTATACTGTTGTTTCCCAGAAATCTTCATAGTAATTTGATGATAACTTCCTATACCATATGTTAGAGCATAAAAACTACAGTATTTATAACAGTTTGATTCTAATATGATAACAGCCAGACTAGTGAACAGAATCAGTTCAAACATCTGGAAATTTAGTATATAACAAAGGAGATGTTTCAGATAAGTAGGGAAGCAAATTATTTGATTAAAATATGCTGCTATAACTAGTTAATTATTTGGAAAAAAAAAGTGGGTTCCTTTCCATTGCTTATAGCAAAACAAATTCCAGATGGATTAAGGATTTAAATAATTTTTGAAGGCCATAAAAAATAATAGGAAACTTTAATGAATAATCCTGTTATTTGAGTATGGAAGGATCTTTTAGGTACAAAACCAAACAAAACAAGGAACTAAAAAGGAAAAAGATCAATATGTGTGGCAGAAGTAAATACTTCCCATAAACAAATTTTAAAGACAAACTGGTAAGGAATATTTGCAAAATAGATGACAGTCTTAATCTTCCTAATATGTGAGGTCTTAAATTAAGGAGAATAAGGAAAACATTCTAGTAGAAATATGTTGAAAGGTGTGAGCCATCAGTTGTCACAAAAGGAGAAATCTAAACAGAATACTAAATGCACGAAAAAATGTTGTCTCCCTAATAATTAAAAGAATATAAATTAAAATTGCTTATCAGATTGGCAAAAATTACAAAGATTGATAAAACCTGGAATTGACAAAGGTATAGATTAACAGATGCCCTTATACGATGTTAGTGGGAATGTAAATTGGTACACCTGCATTATTATGTATAACAATTTTAAATGTGTGCCTATTGACCTAGCAATTTTGCATCCAGGAATTTCTTTTAAGAAAATAAATGAATATGTTAACAAACACATATGTTATAAACAATGTCCATAATGTAGTAAGTGACAAAAGCTGATTACAAAACAAATAATCCCATCTTTATGCACTCGTTTTTATATATGTTAAATACACATACATGAAATACACATAAGGAAAAATTCTAAAAGTATATAGACCAAAAATAGTGGTTTTCTCTAGGAGTTGTGAATATAGGTGATTGTCTTTACCTATACATTTTGGAACACTTTTATGACAAAAGTAAAAAATTTTAATTTTGAAAAATAATTTTTTCAAAGCTGCTTCCATATTGAATAAACAAATTTGGCAATAACTTTTGAAACCTAAAGAATTATAGTAACCTAAAAAAAAGTTCTCATATTTATCAGATAAAATTATGTACTGATTTCAAGTAATAGTGTACATTTTCCTTTTAAAAAGCACACTGTGTTTGACTTACGCATGAAAGTTTTAAGACCATTAAACATCATATTTGCTTGGTTCAAATTACTCAATTTGCATATTTTTCATGTTAATTGGAAATAGTGAAGTCAAAGCTGTTTTATAGCATTCTCTTCATTAGAATTTTTTTTTAATGTTCTTAGATCCTGAACTTTTAATATTATTTTTATATTAATTTTATTATATTCTGATTCTTTGAAAATTGGTATTACATGCCTGGTATAAGTTACAGCTTTGTGTTAATTACATATTTGATTTAAGTGGAGCAACCTTTTGGGAATCTATTGTCTACTATATTTTAGGATATAGTGATCCTAAGTCCAGGTTCAACTGCTACAGTTAATTAAGGTATTTGCAGATATATCATAAACATTACACTTATCAGTTATCAATGAACTTACCTTTTTGTCCCCTTATTACAGGAATCATGGGTAAAGAAGGAAGACAAGCTGCAAGGAACAGTGACTATGCAATAGCTAGATTTAAATTTCTCTCCAAATTGCTTTTTGTTCATGGTCATTTTTATTATATTAGAATAGCTACCCTTGTACAGTATTTTTTTTATAAGGTAAGTTTCATGGATATATTTTAGAATCAATTTCTAACAGAGTATTTGAGGTTTCAATTTAAGGAATGCTATTACCATACAAATTATTCTGAAAATTTTTTTCTCTGTAAGTAAAACTTAACAGTTTATGGAATATCCTTTTATTATTTTATTATAATAAATCTAATGTGTACTCACAGAAAGCAAATCAGTGGTTGCCTGAGGCCAAGGGTGCAGGTGATAGAATTGACTAGAAAGGAATATGAGAGAACTTTGCATGACAGAAAAGTTCAACTTGATTATGGTCGTGGTTACACGGCTGTGTGAATTTGTCAGAATACATCAAAATTCACACTTAATATTTTATTCTATGCAAATTAGAACACAATTAGTTTGATTTCTTTATTGTTATGTTGTCCTGAACCAGTAATAAATTTTAATTTTAACTCCAATATGATGATTTCAAGCAGAGGTTCTTAATCTTTTTTGAGATTACAAATTATAGGGATTTTAGATGCATAAAATAAAATATATAGGATTACAAGGAAACCAATTACGTTGAAACACTGTCCTAATCTCTTGACCCTTATGGGCAAAGATGGGGTTCTGTGGAATCCATATTAAGAGCCTCTGAGTACCAAGACATTTAATACATCAGAATGTCCTATATTGCGTATATTTCTATAATTAATTAATAGCTGCAACCCAGTGAAAGAACACAGGTAGATTGCATAATGCTAACAGATGATGGTGGCAGTTTTTTCCTAGCTTATTATTATAACTTTTGCTGTGACATAAGGCTATTGAAATGGAAAGATGTTTTGATCGTTCCATTTGTTGTATTTTAAATATTTCTGCATTTTAAAGCAATTTTAGCTCTAAAGTTTAAGTAAACTTTTCTAATTGTACTATAAATGAAAAGTATTGAATAATAGTTGGTAGGTTATAAATTCAAAATTACGGTATTGCTTGGCAATGATAGGAGTCAAAGGTGTTTTCTTTCTGACATTTGTAATGCTGCCTAGACTACTTTTAGACATTTTTTAATAAAATGGGAATCCTGTTTCCCCATTTTATATGGACAAGTTCTTATGGGCAGATCTACTTACCATATCAACTGATACTATATTTTTGGACTCTTAGTAGCCATTTTTAGAAATTGTTTCTCTTTTAGACCTCAATATTTCAATTATTTCCATTTAATCTTGTTTTTCAGAATGTGTGCTTTATCACACCCCAGTTTTTATATCAGTTCTACTGTTTGTTTTCTCAACAGGTAAGTAAATAGAATCTTTTGTTTTATCCTTTTAAAGTAAAGTGTGTGTGTTCAGTTTTTGGTAGATACTTGAACGGACTTTTTCCATTTTTCCTAGTCCTACAGATAACTAGACAAAACTTTTCTAATAGTGCATTTAATTAGCATAACATCCATAATATTTCTTTATTCTGATTTTCAGTTTGAAGCAAGTGTTAATACCAAAATATATTTTAACTCTGGATGCTTTTTTAAAAAAATAGATATTAACTCTTAATAGCTTATGAGAGAATTTTGTGAACTTTTTTCAACTTACGTATAGTGTTTCTGCAAAATCCATATCAAGCCAGGCCAGATAATTATTGGAAGTTTACCTCATTATTTATTTTTTGAGTCATAGAATTTTTTTAGATTTGGAAGAAACATTAGTGATTGAGTCCAGGGATGACATACAGGTTTCATCTCAGAAGGTAAATAATTAATAGAGGTTCCAGGAGTGCTGTATTGCAAAGGGTTCTGAAGCTATAGGCTCAGAGGGAAAACTGTGTAATAGGTTAGCAGTAGCTATAATAAGCACATGGTGGGCCTTTTGTTGTATACATATCACATAGAAAAGGAAATTGAAATCCGTAGAGATTAAGTAACTTGCCCAAGATCACATAGCTAAACCATACTTGGACCTACCGCTTCTGACTACCTGAGCACCCTTTTCACATACCACACTCCACATCTCTAATTGATCAAGACATTTATTCTAGTTTATTGAAATGACAAGTGTATTCTTCTTAGGTTTTTTTAATGAGTTGTTTCTACCCTTAATCACTGTTTTCTCCTCTGTTTACAACCTATAACTCTAAATTTCAGATACCTGCTTGGACATTGATTGCCAGTAACCATGTTTGCTTACTTGGATGAAATAAAGAATGCTGTAAGAGCATGTGACAAGGAGACCTAACCTATTTTGATTAGGTTTTGGGGGAGTTTATAGTATAATTAGAGAGACAGTATCAATATTAAGAAAAGCAATATTTGAAGAATAGGCAAAGTGCTCAGCAATTAGTACCAACTAATTACCAACAGTAGCACATATGACTTTAGAAGAAGCAGCTATCATCAGGAATTTGAGCCAGTGTTTTTAAGTTTCATGGATCATGGATTAAAGGAAGTGTAGGACTTAGATGGGAAGACAAAGCCATGAAAGCAAAACTATATGTGTAGCATATCAAGGGAATAATAACAAGCCCAGGATACATGTAGGAGAATGTCTAAAATTACATCACAGTGACCAAATTTGAGTATCTTGAAATATAGATCCAATTCACTATAATAGCAGAATCACTTGACATAACAAAATGTTCCAGATTCCACAAAGATTATAAATCTAGGAACATTATGTCTATATAAGAAACAAGTTGGAATTATTAAAATGGATTTTGTGTAAATTAGAAAATATGTAATGTAATTTTTATATTTATTTTTAATATGCTTCTTTGTAATTACATGCATAAGTATAATAGTAATACATAGTTTAGTGTCTCAAAATTCCTACAAATTTCTCTTTCTAGACATTGTATGACAGCGTGTACCTGACTTTATACAATATTTGTTTTACATCCCTGCCTATTCTGATATATAGTCTGTTGGAACAGCATATAGACCCTCATGTGTTACAGAACAAGCCCACTCTCTATCGGTAAGTGTTTTCCAGTATTAAATGTCCATACATTTCTTACTGCAAATAGTACATTACATAGTTATCAATTTTTGAAAGTATCTTAAAAATAAGCAGATATATCAGGCACTGTCTTGGTGCTTAATGCTTTACTGAGGAAGTACTTCAGTTGTCATATGGTTTATAATTGTTGAACATTAAAGAGAAGATTTGAATGATTTTTTCCAATGTTTTTAGGAATGAATAGTTTCATCCTAGGAATGCATTGAGCAGTTGTGTAATTTACACTTACTGTTGTAAACCAGTAATACTCTGTTTCATGGACACAAAAGAAGTTATTCAGTAATTAGTTGTCTCTGGAGTTCCTAAGAAATTAGTTCATGTTCTAGCACTGCCAAATTTATGAGTAGTAATTGATGCAAAATGCAGAGTTGAGGACATTAAATCTTCCCAGCTCCCCTGGGTTACTCCTTTCTCAGAACCAAGTAATCATAGATATGTGGAGTCAGCTCAGGACCAGCTTATGGTTCCCACATTAACTTGACCTCTACACTTACAGAGATATTCAGTTATCCAGAAATGGCAGTAACTTACCTTGATTTCCCAGGTTAACTAGGACTGGGCTTGACCCAAGATTGGCACAGATGGTTCTTCTCATAATAGCTATTGATAGACAGGAACTCATTTAGGAGCCTCAGTGCTGAACCTAACTCAGATGACTCCACTAAAAAGAAACAATCATGGCAGAATGACTGAATGTTTACAACAGAATATAATAAAGAGGGAATTCCCTGGTGGTCCAGTGGTTAGGATTCCAGGCTTTCACTGCTCTGGGGCCCAGGTTCGATCCCTGGTTGGAGAACTAAGATCCCACAAGCCATGAGGCGCAGCCAAAAAAAAAGAATATAACAAAGAAAAATCAACTTTTCACAATTAAACTGAACTATTATGCCTATATCATATTTCTTTATTAAATGAGAAAATGTATTTGAATATATTATGAGAATTATAAGCTGTTACCCAGATGTATATTATAAGCAGTGGTTTGTAAATTAGGTTCTATTCTTTCTGCTAAAATTTTTAAGCAATTTTAAATTAAAAATGCATCTTGTTTTTTAATTATCAAACTGTAATAATTATTTAGTAAGTATAATAAGTCCTAATACATTTCTTTTTTTCTTCCTTTTTCTTAAATTTGCAGAGACATTAGTAAAAACCGTCAACTAAGCATGAAAACATTTCTTTATTGGACCATCTTGGGTTTCAGTCATGCCTTTATTTTCTTTTTTGGATCCTATTTTCTAATAGGGAAAGATACATCTCTGCTTGGAAATGGCCAGGTAAAATACATAGTTTTTTAAAGAACATTTTTAATAATTTAGTTTGGCTTTTGATAACTTTCTGTCATACAAAATAAAGTAAAATTCCATTTAAGTTATAAAATTGCAGGAATTAAATTAAAATGCAATTATAAAAAGGTTTTTAACTTTTTTTTACTTAATAAAATTTCATACAAATGAGAATTAAAACAGAAAGGCAATGCAGTGTAATTTTAATATGAAACTCAAGTTACCTAAGCAGTTTTGCTGTTCAAAACTTAATTCACACAAGAGGATATGTTCATGCCCCTGCATGATGTTCACTTCAGGATTGTGTTTTAACAATGGCTACTGTTTATTTAGTACTTAACTATTGTGTTCAGTGCTTTTCATGCCCCATTTCCATTAATCCTCACAATAATCCCATTGGAGAGATATTATGATTCAGCTTTTTTAGATGAGAAGTAAGGACTTAATGTTTAGGTTTTAATTGCAGGAATTTTTTTTCTTTTTGGGGGGTCGCGGTGGTATGCTTAGGAAGTGCTACTGCACTTTTCAGTGCACTCCAGCAATTCCAAGGATGTCAAGTTACTGCTTAGAGTGGCCATTTTTCTGAAATGTGAAATTGGAAAGGAGTACCACACAGTACATTGTTTCTGTGTCCTGATTGGAGTGCTCGTGTTGAGAGACTCTGCAAAACTAGGCCTCTCTTTCTAAGCTTAGCTAGATGGGTCAGAGGAAAATAAATGACAGCTGTGGTACTATGGTGGACTGGAAATGCTTGTCACCTTTAGTTTCTCTTTTCCACTGGCAATACTTAAGTATTCCAAAATATTCAATATATTTGCAGAAACAGAGATACAAGGTTTGCAGTTGGGAGAATATGAAGTTTTATCTGTTCAACAAACATTTATTGAGGACCAACCATTACCATGTACTACTATACCAGTGTCTGGATTTATGAGAGGAACTAACACACTCAGTTATGGAGCTTAAGAGTCTTGTGAGGGAAACAGAAAATAAACAAGTAAAATAACAAAATATTCAAGTGCAGTGAAGGAAATGGGTTTCAATTTTAGAGAGGCTTTAACCATGCATATCCCTTTAGGATGTAGAAATGGAACGTATTATTGCCACTCTACTTTTGAGGACGTATTTAGCCTGGTTTGGACAAATATATGAATCTAGTTTTGTGTAACATGAAGGTTACAGCACTTCCCCCAAGTAATAACTACCTTTTATTGAATTTTTTTCTCTCTGCCAGGTATATTCCATGTATTAGCTTACTAAATTGTAATAACCCTGTATGAGGAAAATATTTTTTCATATTAGAAAATTAACCTCAGGTTAAGAAACTTGCCTCGGGTCACATAGTGAATAAATTACAAGAGTATAATTCAAACTCAGATCTGTATAACTTCAAAGCCTATGTGCTTAGCCAAGATCTTAAATTCCTTTGAGAAACAAGTATTAGCCTGGTACCCTTCTGTGCAGTATTGCCACTTGTACAAAGACCATCAAACATATAGATATATGAGTGAGCATGCCCATTTCCACCTGAAATACTGGGCTAAAACTGGACAGAGTGAAGAGGGGAAAAGAATTAAGAAAGAAGGAAGATGTCATTGGATGAAAAGGAAGTTAAAGAGATCTCTCTTGTTACTAGTTACTACTTTTTTTCTGATTTTAAAAGTAACATGTGGGGGCTTCCCTGGTGGCGCAGTGGTTGAGAGTCCGCCTGCCGATGCAGGGGACATGGGTTCGTGCCCCGGTCCAGGAAGATCCCACATGCTGCGGAGCGGCTAGGCCCGTGAGCCATGGCCGCTGAGCCTGTGCGTCTGGAGCCTGTGCTCCGCAACGGGAGAGGCCACGACAGTGAGAGACCCGCGTACCGCAAAAAAAAAAAAAAAAAAGTAACGTGCCCGTTATGGTAAATTTGAAATACCCTATAGGAAAAACATACAAAGAAAATAAACCGCCTGTTCTTCTACCCAGCTGTAATTATTTCTGTCATTTTTACATATTTTCTTCCTTTTTTTAAAAATTTTTTACTATTTTTCATTAACGTCATAACTTATCCTCTTATTTCTCAATGATAGGCTTATTATAATTATCCCCTTACTATAGTCTAAGTGATTTTTCATGTTATTAAAAATACTTCAAAAATATTTTTTCACAGCTACATAATATTCATTACATGGCATAAATTATTTAAGAATACTTATAATTTAGGTTTGTTTCTAGTTTTTAGTGACTTTTAAAATTAAATCTTTAGGGACTTCCCTGGTGGTCCAGTGGCTGAGACTCCGTGCTCCCAATGCATGGGGCCCGGGTTCGATCCCTGGTTAGGGAACTAGATCCCACGTGCCACAACTAAGAGGCCACATGCCACAACTCAAGATCCTGCACGCAGCAGCAAAGATCCTGCATGCCACAACTAAGACCCAGCACAGCCAAACAAATAAATAAATAATTTTTTTAAATTAAATCTTCAGCATGCTTTATACAAAAGAAAAGAATCTTAATGAAGTGTAAATTGTTGTTGGCCCTTTAGTACAAAAGTTTTTCTTCTTTTTACCACCCGTTATTGTTTTTTTTAACTCAAATTGTACATCATTAACTTCCCCTTTTAGCCTACCGGTTCTACCACTCATATATACCACTAGAAATTAATCTACCACTCCCTGTAGAAACAGTGGAAAAGAAGCATACATTGCAATCAGTCAAATTGGATTTACATCCTGGCACCTGAAGTTCCTATTTGAGTGATTTGGGATTAGTTCTTTAACTTCTGTAAGGCTCAGTTTCCTCGCTGCAAAATTAGGAACATGATTACTACCTTATAGGTTTGCTGTGAGGAATAAACAACATATTACATGTAGGGCATTAGGCATAGTGGCTAGCATATAGAAGTACTCAATAAATCTTAGCAGTATTACTTGTTATTATTACTATCAAATCATTATATTGAAGACCCTGTCCTACCCAGTCCCCCTCTAATCTACTTCTCCCAGAAACTCTCCTCTTTAATGGTGTAAGTTAAACTGTCCTTGCTGGCTCTCTCAGAACATGCAGTGCTCATTTCTAGTTCCAAGCCATTACTATGTTTTCTCTCTAGAATGCTCTTGCCTCTTTTTCCCAAAGTCAGTCTTATGACTGTCTATTCTTCAAGATTGAGCCCACAGGTCCCTGTCCTTTCACTCTAGCTCCCTCTTACACCTCCCTATACTGAAAGTCTTTTTCGACATGGGTTGAATGCTTTCTGTTTTCCAGTAATTATTCTTGTATGCCCAAGAAATCTGCAAACAATGGAGGACCTAGAGTAGAAAATATTAGGGGGAAGTACTGGGAAGAGAAGTGGCTAGAGGTGAAGATGAAGTCAGTGCAAACAAATGATCCTGAGAAAGAAGGAGGAGAAGGAGTTGCAGTAGTTTGGGATCCACGAAGGGCAAGACAGTTCAGGGGAAGTTAAGATTCTACCCCCATCTTTTGTGATGGGCCTAGCAGTATCATGAATATTCTAGGTATTAATTTTCAACAATTTTTTTTTTTTGGCCATGCCATGTGGCTTGCAGGATCTCAGTTCCCTGACCAGGGATTGAACCTGGGCCACAGCAGTGAAAGTGCCGAATCCTAACTACTAGACCACCAGGGAACTCCCTCAACAAATATTTTTGAAGTATCCATTCATTCATTCTTAACTTCTCTTCTACTAAGGAAAGAACTATTTATTCTTCATATATTCCCCTCAGATCTTTTTAATAGGTCTTTTCTCTTAGCAAAATATAAGAATCCTGATAAGTTTTCTCTGAGATTTGGAAAGACTAGAAGAATGTATATGACATGTCTGAGTACCTGTTCGTGTGTGTGTGTCTATAAACTGCTTTCCTATGGACAGATCTTTACCTTCCAAGCACCATAAAAAGGATATTCCTTTACTGCCACTCCTTGATTGCCAGAGAACAAAAAATATATTAAGAGGACTGAACTACTATTTTTTTTTTTTTTTTTTGCGGTACGCGGGCCTCTCACTGTTGTGGCCTCTCCCGTTGTGGAGCACAGGCCCCAGACGCACAGACTCAGCGGCCATGGCTCACGGGCCCAGCCGCTCCGCAGCATGTGGGATCCTCCCGGACCAGGGCACGAACCCGTGTCCCCTGCATCAGCAGGCGGACTCTCAACCACTGCGCCACCAGGGAAGCCCCTAACTAATTTTTAATTATTTTTCTTCTAAATATTAGAAGAGTTAAACTCAAATAAAATTTGTCTAGCCTTATGCAGGCTTAAAATACTCAAAGTATTTGGAATATAAGTATTAGTTAAAAACTGGGGCTTGTCTTCCAATACCTCAGTATCATCTTTTCACAAACATTTGTCAAAAAGTCAGATTTGAAATTTGGTGAATATTTGTTTGGGTAATTTTTTTTCTTTTTTTTTTTTATAAATTAATTTTTTATTTATTTATTTATGGCTGTGTTGGGTCGTTGTTGCTGTGCTTGGGCTTTCTCTAGTTGTGGTGAGCGGGGGTACTCTTCGTTGCGGTGCGTGGGCTTCTCATTGCGGTGGCTTGTCGTTGTGGAGCACAGGCTCCAGGTGCGCAGGCTTCAGTAGTTGTGGCACACAGGCTCAGTTGTGGCTCGCAGGCTCTAGAGCACAGGCTCAGTAATTGTGGCACACGGGCTTAGTTACTCCGCAGCATGTGGGATCTTCCCGGACCAGGGCTCGAACCCATATCCCCTGCATTGGCAGGCCGATTCTTAACCACTGCGCCACCAGGGAAGTCCCTTCATTTTTTTTTTTTTTTTTCCAGAGCTGAAAATGAGCTTAGCATAAAACTTCATATTATTTCTGTAATCCAACAAGATCAACTTTGTTTGAGTTGGTGTTTTTTAACAGGCTTTGTAGAAGAGAACAGAACAATCATTTCTTTTTTATTAATTGAATTTTGACAAAAGGTAAAATTGTTATAATGTATTTTGTTAGAGATCTTAATGTAACTTTTAAAAAATGTTAACTCCTCCAAGAATAATAGAAAAAACTGACTTCCATGATACTGGTTTTTAAAAAACAGCTTAATTGAGGTATAGTTGGTATACTATAAGCTGCATATATTTAAAATTTTATAATTTGATATTTTTTACCATCTTAACTTTTTTTTTTTTGGCGATATGCCGGCCTCTCACTGTTGTGATCTCTCCCGTTGTGGTGCGCAGGCCCAGCAGCCGTGGCTCACGGGCCCAGCCTCTCTGCGGCATGTGGGATCTTCCCGGACTGGGGCACGCACCCGTGTACCCTGCATTGGCAGGTGGAGTCTCAACCACTGCGCCACCAGGGAAGCCCATCTTAACATTTTTAAGAGTACAGTTCAGTAGTGTTAAGTAAATTCACATTGTTATGCAACAGATCTCCAGAACTTTTTCATCTTGCAAAGCTGAAACTCTGTGCCTATTAAAGAACTACCCATTTCCCTTCTTACCAGCTCCTGGAATTTACTGTTCTTTCTGCTTCTATGAATTTGACCACCTATGAAATCATTTTTTTTTAGAAGCTAAATAATTGGGAAGTGAACACCAATGAAGAATGTTTATTAAGGTTACTGTAAATTACAGAGGTACTAAAAGCAAATGACTATGTTTTTTAAAAAAGAAAAATTTATCTCCTTTGTTTATCTCTACAGAGTAAGTGTTCTCATATTGGGACATTGCTTGTTCTAATAGTGTTGCTGTTGTCCGTGATATTTTTGGAAATAGCTTATGTTGTCTTTCTGTGATCTCACGAAGAAACTTTTCTCAGGGAAGAATATTTATAAAGTCATAGACAAGGGAAGATGTTACTTAAGATTATAGATAAGGAAAGTATGAGAGGAACAATTTAGATTACAGGAGTTCACCTCCAGTTAAAGCAAACTTCCATAGAACGCAATGGCAAAGGCATCGTGGCTTGGGTAAGTGTATATTAGAAGAATTTTTTAAAAATGTATAGTGAAGGAAACAGAACAGAGGGAATTTTAGTCATGTGGTAAGAGTGGAAAACTAAGATGATGTAGGGAGAAAAATATTAGGAGAACAGTTTCAGAGGTAGCTGAGTTCCCATCTCAACATTCCATGACATTCTGCTTGTCTAGTGGTTTCAACCGAAGACTTCAGAAGAAAAAGAGAATAAAGAAAAAAAGAATCCTTTGTTAACTCAGGAACTTAAACGCTAATAATACCTATTCCACTCATTCTCAGTGGTCTGATATGAAAATTACAATCTAGATAACTACTGTTTAAAATGAGATCCCACCCAAATAAGGGTTTTTAAAATTTGTTTTGGTTTTGTTTTACTGAAGTATACAGAAACTCAAAGAAAAATGTCAACCATTAATTTCTTTTTTTTCTCTCTGTATGGAATTATACCCAGTTTGGAAAACTAAAATAATTGAAATTCAAAAAAATATGGGATCGGAGAAAAAGGGAAAAACTATTAAGAGTATTCTAATTCCAGTTAGACTTCTCCAGTAGAGAAGCTGGAATTGTCAGACCCTCGGCACCATTCTAAACTATATACTCACTATTCCACCACATTAAAAATCAAATGACAAAGGAACGAATAAGGATGAAAAAGTAATTCTTCACCTCTTATTCAAGCCTTCTAGGTCTGGACTGTTTGCCAGACTAGTTGGGGGAAAACAATCAGCAACACAGAATGGAAGAGTTGAAATTTCAGGTTGTAATTTTGAGAGAAAGAGAAAAATAAACCTTTTTGTAGTTTTTACTACTATTTTTTTTAATGTTAATGATTTCTCCCCTTAACTTCCTATCTTTAATTAGTTTCTCTTTCGCACTATACATGTCATCAGCTGTTGAAACCTAGCCATCAAATGATAAGAGCTCTGTGTTAAGATAGAAATATACTATTTTATATTTGTATTCCACTGAGAATTCAGTATCCTTTACTTTCATTCAAATGATTTAACCACCATAATTACCAATCAGGTCATTCAAGAACACATATGCAATTTAATTCCTGCCAGTAGATACAGATTTCTTTTAATTAAAGCTTGTATGATTAAAATATCTTTGATTATCTAGTTCATTACAGAATTTCCCTGTATGTTCATTTATTCATGAGACAAATATTTAAAGCACTAATAATATTCCAAGCAATTAATAGAAAATTACATCATATACAGAGAACAGAAAAATATACCTTGCTTCTTATGGTATCACCCAACAATTGGTCAATGTTTAAAACCAATAATAAAGAGATAGTTTGTACTGGAGAACTGAACAACTGATTAATTCTATTAAAAGATAATTCTTTTATAGATCAATGTGTAGTTAAGTTACACCTGTTACAAAATTTGAAGAAGTTATATTTTTTTACTATTTCTACTTTCTGGCCTCCTCTTCTCCCTTGAATGTTCTCCTGTGGGGCTTTCACCCCCAGCACTCCCATCAAAACCATGTTCTTTATGGTCACCAGCCACCACTTCATTGCTAAATCTATGAGCGTGCCTCAGCCCTTTTGAACTCAACCATTGGGTATAATTTTTGAAGCCTTCCTGCCTGCCGCATTATCTTGTCTCAGCCTCTGTAAGTTACTTTGGCTTCCTTACCAACTGTTTCTTTTCAGTCTTCACCTCCTACCCTCAGAATCAGGGCTTCTCAACCTCTGCACCAATGGCATTTTGAGCCAGATAATTTTTTGCTGTGGAGGTTCACCCTATGAATTGTAGGATGTTTAGCAGCATGCCTACCCACTAGATACCAGTAGCACACAGGCATACACCCCTAACCCCGCCCCCCAGTTATGACAACCAAAAATGTCTTCAGATCCAGCCAGCTGTCCACCGTGAGGCAAAATGCCCCCAACTTGAGAACCGCTGTTCTAACTGTTCTACGTGGAGCAGTGGCCTAGGACTCAGTGCTGTGCCATCTTTTCTTTATCTGTACACAGGGTGAATTCATCCTTCTCATGTTTGAAACATTGCTTATATTGCTGAACTCCCAATTTTACATCTCTGCCAGTTGCTTATTAGATTCAAATAACTAACTACATTCTCTACCTGTAAGTCTCATAAGAATCCCAAAGTTAATATTGCTAAACAATTTTTTTATGTCTTCTGCAAACCCATTTCCCTTCCAGTTCTTCTTATATTTATTAATAAATGGAACTACCTTTTACCCATCTGCTCAGGCAGAAATCTAGGAATCATCCTTCATTTCACTTCTTCTCTCACAACCCATATGAAATCGCATTGGTTCTGATGTCACACATATCCCGGCTGTTTCTACTTCTCTCCTCCTCCACAGCAATCATATCATCACCATATCTTCGGAGACCATAGTAACTGCCTTCTTCCTCCTCCTGCTTCTGTTCTTCCCCTTCCTACTATCTATTCTCCACACAGTAGCCCAAGTGATCTTTTAAAAATGAAAAGGTCTAAAAAAAAAAAGATCTTGGACTACCTCTTGGACTGTATTTCCTTCCACCCTCCCTTTTATTCACTCTACTCCAGCCACAGTGGTTTTCTTGCTCTTTCAGACCAGTTAGTTCCTGCCTTAGGACTTCTGCACTTGCCCTTTCTCTGCCTGGATGCTCTTCTCTCACGTGGTCATTTGACTGTCTCCCTTATTCATTCAGGTCTCCTGAAATGTCACTGGCTTGAGTAGGCCTTTCTAGCCCACTCCAGTAAAATCCCATCTCCCTCACCTTCCATCACTTCCCGACCCCTTACTCTACATTTATTTTCTTTTATTTATTTGTTTATTTATTTTTGGCTGCATCGGGTCTTCGTTGCTTGCGCACGGGCTTTCTCTAGATGCAGCGAGCGGGGGCTACTCTTTGTTACGGTGTGCGGGCTTCTCTGTGGTGGCTTCTCTTGTTGCAGAGCACGGGCTCTTTACCTCAAAGTATATATATTTAGGTTTATTTATTTTTTGCCTCCTCCACTATGTGTAAGCTCCTTGAGGTCAGGAGCTTACACATACTGTAAGAGGTCTGTCTATTCTGAGCAGGGGCAGATCCAGGTTTAGTAGAGTAATCTAAGCCTTACTCGTTTTGGCAGGCCCTCTTTAAGGGAAAGAACTATAAGTACAAACACAAGTATATGTGAAAGTGATTATGAGTGACATAAATAGGTCCCACTTAACCCAAGCCAATGTAATAAGCCCAACTCAACTTCTCTTTAGCCAGATCCCCAAAATCCCCTCTGCCACTCACTTCATCACCACCTAAACTAATTCAAGGGGAAAACAGAATGGAAAGAGTCTTAACTGACTGATGCAATTGAAATACGTAACTTGTGCTAATTTTATCCAAAAAGGAAAGAAAATGTGAATGTGTTTTCTACAGCTCCCTCTAGGGCCTTGAATGCTAGAAGGAGCCCTAAATCTTCCTCTGCTTCTAAGGAAGATACCATGTAACTAGCCCCAGTCTGGGCCCAGTAAAACCATATACTGAGGGATAGACATGTGTGGTTGTTACCACTCCCAGACCCAGGTTCCCTGACTACATCAATTACCTATCTCCGTATCCCTGAAAGAGGAGCTGGCTCTCTTAAGAGCTGAGTTAAGTGAGATCCAATGATTTTTCAGTATTTCCAAGTCATTTCTAGAGATGATAAAAGTAGGAAAAGTCAATATGACTTTTCCATTATTTTCCTCTTGACAAATAAACTCCCCAAAATACTCTCAAATGAAGGAATATTCATGTTTCATTGTTGATTATAATAACCATTATTTATTGATTTTTTTTTGCCTTTTAAGCTATTTATTTTTTTAACTGAAGTATAGTGAATTCACAGTGTTGTTAGTTTCAAGTGTACAGCACAGTGATTCAGTTATATCTATATATAAATATTCTTTTTCAGATTCCCTTCCATTATATGTTATTACAAGATAGTGAGTATAGTTCCCTGTGCTATTAGGTCTTTGTTGTTTACCTATTTTATATTTAGTAGTGTGTATATTTTAATCCCAAACTTCTAATTTATCTTCTCCCACCCCCCACCGCCCCCCGCTATCCCCTTTGGTAACCATAAGTTTGTTTTCTATGTCTGTGAATCTATTTCTCTTTTGTAAATAAGTTCATTTGTATCATTTTTAAGATTCCACATTTAAGCAATATCTTATTTTATTTGTCTTTCTCTGACTTCACTTAATATGTTAAACTCTGGGTCCATCCATGTTGCTGCAAATGGCATGATTTCATTCTTTTTTATGGCTGACTGATACTCCATTGTGTATATGTACCACATCTTCTTTGTCCATTCACCTGTCAGTGGACATTTAGGTTGCTTCCACGTATTGGCTATTGTAAATAGTGCTGCTGTGAACACTGGGGTCTGTGTATCTTTTCAAATTAGAGTTTTCTCCAGATATATGCCCAGGATTGGGATTGCAGGATCATATGGTAACTCTTTAGCTTTTTAAGGAACCTCCATACTATTCTCCTAAATGGCTGCACTAATTTACATTCCCACCAACAGTGTAAGAGGGTTCCTTTTTTGCCACACCCTCTCCAGCATTTACTATTTGTAGACTTTTTAATAATGGCCATTCTGACCAGTGTGAGGGGATACCTCATTGTAGTTTCGATTTGCATTTCTCCTATAATTAGTTATATTGAGCATCTTTTTGTATGCCTGTTGGCCATCTGTATGTTTTCTTTAGAGAAATGTCTTTTTATGTCTTCTGCCCATTTTTTGATTGGGTCGTTTGTTTTTTTTGATAATTAAGCTGCATGAACTGTATACTTTGGAAATTAATACCATGTCAGTAGCATCATTTGCAAATATTTTCTCCCAGTCCATAAGTTGTCTTGTCATTTTGTGGATAGTTTCCTTTGCTGTGCAAAAGCTTTTAAGCTTAGTTAGGTCCCATATGTTTATTTTTGATTTTATTTCCATTGCTCTAGGAGACAGATCCAAAAAAATATTCCTGCATTTTATGTCAAAGAGTGATCTGCCTGTGTTTTCCTCTAGAAGTTTTACATTTAGGTCTTTAATCCATTTTGAGTTTATTTTTGTATATGGCATTAGAGAATGTTCTAATTTTATTCTTTTATGTGTAGCTGTCCAATTTTCCCAGCACCACTTATTGAAGAGACTGTTTTTTCTCCATTGTATATTATTGCCTCCTTTGTCATAGATTAATTGACCATAGGTGCATGGGTTTATTTCTGGACTTTCTATCCTGTTGCATTGATCTATATGTTTGTTTTTGTGCTGGTGCCATACTGTTTTGATTGCATTAGCTTTATAGTGTAGTCTGGAGTCAGGGAGTGTGATTCCTCCAGCTCCATTATCCTTTCTCAAGATTGTTTTGGCTATTCAGGGTCTTTTGTGTTTCCATACAAATTTTTAAAAATTTTGTTGAGTATTTTATTTATACCAGGAAATATACTAAGTATTTTAAAATAATAATTTTATAAGCACTGAGGTTGTGGTTTATCTTTAATTACTTAGATGAGTTTTATTGCCATTGGAACCCGTATATTTTTTTCTTTCTTTTTCTTTTTAAACAACCAATCTTTTAAATAATTTTTTAAACCAATGGTAAAGATTATGACTACTTTGTAAACTAAATTAACATAAATTTCTGGTTGTGCTTTTATTTGTGGAAATTAAATCCTGACATTCTTTGGGGATTCTGCATTTTTAATAGGCCTTAGTAAGTTTTGGCTATAAAGCCCAGGGCAAAACTATCTAACTGGCATTAACTGCATTTTTATGTGAAATCCCTTGAATAGGTCCACTGGCCATTATCTTTCCTTTCAGGTGTTGGTTTTGTGTATAAGTTTCTTTTTACCTGCTCTTTCTATAGTGTGTCCAGAAATACAGTGGCAGGTGACCTGCTGTGACATCTGGTTGGAATGGTTTCAGAAAATAATTGTGATTGAACAGGGTTTTATTTGATTTTTACTTTGTGATAGGAGTAAAGCAGTCACTAACAGCTGTATCATTATCACTAAAAACTGTGCCACATAATTCCAAACCCATCTTTGAGTTTCCAGTCTGATAATGTTATCCAAAGAATCATTTTACATAATAATAAACATGATAATACTTTATGGTGTTTCTTCTCATTCTCCTTTAACTTTACTAATCTAGTCACAGATTTCAAATGTAACTGGCATAAATGATGCAAATGATTTTTAGTAAAGAATGTACACTAGTTACTCTTTGCATCACTTCTGATTTAGCATCATTTTAACCCATAATGCAATACTGGTTTATTCGTTCTGTTTTAGATGTTTGGAAATTGGACATTTGGTACCTTGGTCTTCACAGTCATGGTTATTACAGTCACAGTAAAGGTATGGTACAGAAATTAGAAGCATGGATACATTTTGTGTCTGCATAATTCTTAGTTAATTTTCCTCATTTCTTTGTTGATAGATTTTCCTTTTTCAGTCATGAATAATTTCATGGATGCCTAGTTTAATAATTCATTTTAATTTTTGTCAGAAGATTCATTATGAATCATTTTTAAAATTCATTATTTTGTAAAGCCGCAGCTGATTTTTATGGTCAGATAAAGGTTAACCCCTCAATACTCATCTCCGAAATTCTGCTTCTCTCTATGTAATGCAAGACAACACAAGCTGGTTTAGGCCATGGAGTCCTGAACAAAGTACTCATGAAATTTTAATACTGCTTCCTCACAGAAGAAAAATACTATAAACTTGAAATTGTTGAATTTCATACTAGGATCTTTTCATTAATATTTATCTTCTGAGGGACTTTGCCATAGCAACCTTAGTCACTTATAATTAATACATTTTATTCTTGAGTTTTAGCTGAGAAGTTAAAGATTTATTAATTTACATTAAGGATTTTTTAATTTACTTTTTTAGATGGCTTTGGAAACTCATTTTTGGACCTGGATCAATCATCTTGTTACCTGGGGATCTATTTTATTCTATTTTGTATTTTCTTTGTTTTATGGAGGGATTCTCTGGTGAGTGACTATATTTTAGTTATATTGATTCAACTCTAATAAATAGTTATTATGATAGATTTTACTATGAACAAATTCTACTCAGAATAGTTTTGAGACCCTATCCTGATAAGAAATTTAGCTTTTTCAGTTGATCTTACTGATATGGAAGAAAAAAGAAACTAACAATTACTGAATACCTACTATATTCTAGTGTTTTACCTAAGATATTACGTTGATTCATCACGATAATCTTGTTACCCCATTTTTTTCTATTTGGAAACTGAGCTCCAAGATCACAATGGTTAAAAGTAGCAAAGCTAGGATTTACTTGAAAATTAATGTTCTTTACACTAATCATATTACCTCTAAATTACTATTAATGTATATAATTTAAAAAGTCACGTAGAATCATTAAATTTTCATGAATGAGTTAACTTCTCTCTCAAAAGTAGTGTGCTGCATATTCATTGGTAAAATCAGATATTCAGCTATTCTGATAGATTAAAAGTTAATGCTTTTCCTAAGATTCTTTGGTAAGTGATGGACAGCTGAAATCCCTCAATTGGAGAATGTATATTACATTGCCTACTGTGCCTGTGATCCCTGTATCAGGCAAAATTACAAAAGGCAGGGAAAAAACTTATATTGGCTAAACATTAACTTTCATTTAGGATTATAAAAAGATACTCTAATGAATATCGTTTGTTTGTTTTTAATCCTCTTTATTTCTGCATTTCTTCCGGTATTTCCCCTCATTCTTTTGAAGTGATATATACACAAACCCAAAAAGAGTATCTTGACAATACCTACTACTATGTAGAACTAATATTTGTGAGTACATTTATTTTAAAATCCATGTGTAGAGAAGATCCTCTAAGTAGAGCTTTTCAACCTAAAATTTGGGTAATCAAGCTTGTAGTTGCTTAGTAGAAAATATTTTATTACATACTTTTTCTTGCTTTTTTGGTCTCTTAAGTCTGTATTATTCACTACATAATTCTTTTGAATTATCCTAACACTAAGATAGGATAAGTCAGTTACTTGCCACTTTCCTAATTATAAAAACCATGGTTGTCATTCAAATGAATTAAATTGGATTTTATTTTTAACAATTAAAATCTACCATGTTTTATTAGTTAGTTGATTAATTAAATTACACTGATTCCACATTTTGAATATTTTCCTGGAGTATTCTTAAAATTGTAACCTTCATGTATAGTGGGTTTACTTAATGTCTTGATTTAAGAATCTGTCTTGTCGGTTTCTTCTTTTATTATAAGCCCACTTTCTTTCTTTGCAGGCCATTTTTGAGCTCCCAGAATACGTACTTTGTATTTATTCAGCTCCTGTCAAGTGGTTCCGCTTGGTTTGCCATAATTCTCATGGTTGTTACATGCCTATTTCTTGATATTGTGAAGAAAGTATTTGACCGACAGTTTCATCCTACAAATATTGAAAAGGCACAGGTAACCACTTTTTATATACAATACCTTTTTAATTAGGAGTCTTGATGAATAGCTGTCATTATAATTTGCTTATATTAGAAAATAGGAAATTATCTATTCCTGTATCAAGTATTTCGCAATATAAATATTGTTACATGTGATATTTTTAAGGTTGTTATTGTTGCTATGAATTTTATGACTCCTGAAAAATTATTAAAAATTACATTGTGTTATTAATAGAACTAGGTTTTAAGTATAAAAATATCAAGTTATATCCAAATAATAGTATAAATATGTCTTAAATACTATTATCACAGCCTTCTATCAAATATATATAATTGGGATATATATCCATTTCTTCAGAACCATTAGAATTTCAGTAGTGCTTCTTCAGGTCATATTGTTTTCAACAAAAGTATGAAATAAGTTCTTTAGCCTAAATAACTTCTACAGAATGGATTTTTATAAAATATATTCTCTCACTAAACACTTACTAATAATATTAAACTACAGCAGATATTAATAGTATGTTACATAGTGTTTAAGAATATGGTCTTTAGGGCCTGATAGTTGTGGGTTCAAAACCCACATTCTACCACTGAGTAGCTCTGTAACTTTAAGTCTCCATTTCTTCATGGGTAAAATTATGACAAATGTCTATCTCATTACATTTGTAATAAGGATTAAATGGAATAATGTTCAAACACAGAATATATCCTCAAGAAATGATAGCTATTCAGTATATTTGACTTTTTTGTGTATTTGACTTGTACATAAGCTAGAAATATTGGTTTGTCTTATTAACCGTATCATGACATTGAACATATGTCCTCAAGAGTACATTCTAATCAACTTTTATGACCTTGTAAACACAGAGTTTATTAATCATTTAGTTCTGCCTAGGTTGAGGGTTTTGTGGGGGGGGGTTTTTTTGGTTTTTTTTGTTTTTTGCATGTTTGCTATATGCCAAGCAAATTTTGGAAATTTAGTTGTGTGTTCATGCTACAAATAGAATAAGTGCTTCTTAAGTATTTAGTGATTTGAGTTAGGCTTCTTAAACAGTGTATTGGTTTTAATTTCAGTTGATCATATTAACATTTCTTTAGCACTTGTTTGCTTTGGTCACTCAGTCCTAGCCAATATACATTTTAACACCACTGAAGCAGCATAGGCCTCTGAAGCCTGACAAACTTAATTCAGATACTGTTTTAACCACTTATAAAATGTATGTCTTTAATCAAGTCACTTCCCTAAGCCTCAGTTTCTTCCTCTGTAGAATCAGAATAATAACTACCTTACTTGATGGTTAGAGATCATTAATATAAAGTGCCTAACCCTGGGTCTGTATGTAGTAAGTCCTCAGTAAGAACATAATTATAAGAACGATGAGGATGTTGCTCTGATACTGATCTTCAGATGGGGCTGAAAAACTTTGCATAATCTGATTACTGTGTCTGCCTATGCATATATTTATATCAGTATGGGCAGACTTTTCCACCTTGCAATATATTACTTAAATATATGTCAGAAAGGTTTGCCTGTCTTTTTTCTAATCTTCAGAGATATTCATGATAATAGAATACTACTTTTAATACATTGTCTATTATACTTTTTCTAGACCTTTATGGAGAACATATTTGTCTTGCCCTCTTGGCTATATAAAGTTATATTTCACCAAAATATATTAATGACATCACTTAAAAACTTATTCTTTATAAAAGTAAATAATGATTTATTTACATTTATCCTTAGAAATTTTCTTTAGGCAGAGCATTATATCTTTTCATAGAGATTTCTTAATGATAATAAAAGGTGATAATATTAGTCCTTATTACCATTTTTGTAGACCTCTTTTTAAAGGATTACACAGGAAATATTTGATACTTTAAGGCGGACCCTTAGACAAGAAAAAGTTAAAAGTACTTTATATATATTTTAGTTATTTTACCATAGGCTAAATTGATTAAAAATGGAGTTGATTTAAAAAATCAATCATTTTTCTATGTATGAAAGCCAGTATAATCTCCCTTTCTACCCTACTAAATTCCTTTTAAATGATTTGACTGGATGTTCAACTGTGATCTAATCTAAAGAGAAAAAGAATGTGATATATATTTTTAAAATTGAGTCACTTTGCTGTACAGCAGAGATTGGCCCAACATTGTAAATCAACTATACGTCAATAAAAAATAAACATGGAAATAAAAATCATCTAAAGAGGAAATCTCTACTTCCACTCAGGGATTTTCTAGCCTACTGGGGATTTTTTTTGTTTTTGTCGAGACAGTATATGGTCATTCATATCCCGTGTGTGACATTATTCTTTCGCTATAGTCAGTAATCTTTATTATTTCAGCCTTGTACTTTCACCTCTGATTTCAGATGTTAAGAAAGTTGTTAGAAAGTTGTCAGCTACTTACTTCATTGCTTACCAAAAGTAGCAAGAAAAATCATATCAAAAGAAGAGTTGTCAGCATTTATTTTGAGCTTTGTTTTTCTGCAGAATAACAATGTGGTATTAAGAATAAATTCTTTTGATAGCAAAGCCAATGGCCCTACAAATGTCAGTTATGTATGTGTACCATGTATGATATATCCTACTCTTGTAGGGACAGATGTCTTTACAAAGCTTGTCCTGTGTCTGTCTCTTAGGTGATAAATACAGCTCACTGACTTGTTGTATGTCCCATCCCTTTTCTGTCCACTTATAGATGTACTCCAACACAGTCGCTTTCAGTGACGAGTTCATCGCACTGCAGCCATTGTCGAGGGCAAGGAATCAGCTGAGCAAACTTAGGTAGAGTAGGAGGAGTAGAACCTCATTAACTCTTCTGCATGCTAAAGGTCAATTTAAATATATTCAAAAGATGGGCAGAGGCATGAATTAAGAGTGGGGCAGTTTTGTTAGCACAGCTCTGTCTCTAATTTGACCTTTATCAATATGCATGTTAAAACCTAAAAAATATATCCATTTCTTTGAGACAAAAATTCAGTATAACAGGACAGAGATCTGTACCTTATTATATATTTTAAACCTTAACTACCTTTTCTAGCACAATTCTAATGCTTCTGCTTGTCGTACTGGTACGTAAGAATGCTCCTGCATGTTGAGTAATTTAAGCTACAGAAATTGAAAGTTTTAAGTTTCAGTTACTTGAAGTGAGAATTGCCCATTTTTTATCTTGCCTTAATCTGTGTTGCAAATACTTGTGTATATTTGTCTTTGTACACTGTAATGGCTGCTGAAACATTTCATATCCTTGCTGCTGTTTAGTGCATCTATAAATTGAACAAATACTTTTTTCTTTTACTTTTTAATTATTTTATTGGTATAAATAATTCAGCCCTGAAAAAAAATCACTCTAGATTTCAAGCAGGTTTATTGACTACAGATTATTTTAAAATAATGCAAAAGTGTGTCCTAATTTTTTTTCCTTTTTTTTTTTTGCTTAAACAATAGGTAAGATTTTAACAATACATTTTGTATCTCATATGTATACCTTTATCTCCACAGACAGATCCATTCTGTCAGTTTCCACAAAAAATAATCAGTAATCCGAAGATGTCTTGATGGAAGAGAATGAAAGTTTAAATCCTAGAACTTTTCATATTGAGATACCAAAGCTATATATTAATTTTAACTCCAGTCTGGTTTGAAAAGGAAAAGTAATATAACTGATTGTTTTGTTTTGGCACCCTTCAACTTCTCACCCTGGATTTTTAGTCATACTTTTTTTTAAATTCTTTTTTATTCTCAAGGTTTCTAATCCGTCTATGTTCACTTGATCAAACAAATGACTTTGACAGAGCACTGCTTAAATAACTTCTTATGTAATCCTATGAGTTCATAATTTTGAGCTGTTTGAAAATTTTACCAAACCTTTCGATTTTATTATTCCTATTAGCATCAGGATTTTTGAAATATTCTACTTTGAATTACAAAGGTATAATAATTGTAAATGAGTATACAAATGGGTGGTTAAGTGGTAGTCAACTAAATTTCATGTATAAAACAAGAACTAAAATCAAAACAAACTTGGAAGATTTGCCTTCACCTTTGGTTGAGCCAAATATGTGCATCACATTTTATCTATATGTGCCTTCTGAAAACAGTGTGTATTTATCACATTTTCAAACATCTAATTATTTAGCTCCAAGGCAATAGGAGAGCTCATTATTTAAAAGAACACTCCGGCAAGCACTTCTGTGAGGATTAAGTTTTACATTGTGAATAATCTTAATGTTTTTATTAAATCATATTTTCTCATATCATGGCGGCTCAAATCAAGCAACATTTTTTGAGCAATGATAGACTAAAAAAGAATGATACACGGAGATCATAAATTAAAGAGATCCCACTCTCCTTAATAGTGTAATAAAGTAGTAAGCTTAACATTCATCTATGAAGGAACACAATGAGAGCAGGGTACATGAGTCAGGTAGTGTTTCCTGTAAGCACTGTCCAATCAGGTGGTGTAACAAAGGGAGAAGAGCCCTGTTGGGGAGATGGTGGGCCTGAATGCTAGCACAGCATGCCCTTGGCCCTGCACCCTGTATATCCTAATGAAATTAGTTCACCTTTCTGAGCCCCTAGGTTCTTCACCTATCGAATGACTATTTTACCTACTGTGGTCTATATGCTTACTATCAGCATCAGAGAAAAACAAAAAGAAATACTGTGCTCAACCAAAGGCCAGGCAGAAATAACAATTGCTTACATGAGTGGTGAATGATCACTGGATGGGCATTTGCTCATAGCTTCATGAAGAACAAGTGTCCACAAACATCTGTCTGTTGATGCATGCTGTGGATTTTGAATACATCTTGTTTTTGAACTACATTGAACGATAGTCCTGTGTGTGATCCATGGTAGCTTAATTGTTTACTGTTGTGACAGAGAGGAAGATTGTGCATATATCGAATATCTTTAAGAGCTTTCAAATCTTTAATCAGGTTAGTACTTCTTAAGGACCATTAACACAAAACTATTAATAATTTTCTTTTGAATAAAAGAAAACTCATTTTGAGTATTTTACACTCCTTTATGTTATAGGCAAAACTATAATAATAATCTACCTTTACATAAACTTACTGTACTCTTGAAACCAAGGAATTCTACTACTTTATTTTTTATGTATGTAAGAAATTTACTATAGCATTTTTTATAGAAATAATTATTGATTAGTCCTAAGACTGAGAAAACACATAGAAATGAGGGAAAAAATTGTTTTTTATTTATTGAGGACTTTTTTTATAATTTAAGAAAGGTTAAAATTAGCTTGGCTCTGGGCACATACTCCTTAGAAGGTTTCTAATACTTAAAATATAGAGGGAATTCCCTGGTGGGCCAGTGGTTAGGACTTTGCGCTTTCACTGCCGAGGGCCTGGGTTCAATCCCTGGTTGGGGAACTAAGATCCCACAAGACACAGCCAAAAAATAAATAAATAAATAGGAAAAGCAAAAGAGTAGAAATTTATATAAGTTAACACTCACTTAAAAAATATATTTCAAATTAAGGATTAAATTAATTTTGTTTACTACATCAAGTCAAGCTCCCCCTTACTCATATGTCTAACATTTGAAAGGCCATATGATTGACCCTTCCACTCTGCTGAAGTCCAGTTAAAGTAGAGAAGTCTTCTGAGAGGGAGCATCAGAGATGCGAAATGGGACATACCTTTGCAATAAGAACCCTAACTCTTGGTGGCAAGGAATTTGTTTAATAGAAGAAATTTAATTTTATTGATGGAAACCTGGTTTTAATTTAACTTTGTGCACCAGAAAATCATGGCTTTTTTTTGTATGCTCTGTTGTATGCTCCTTAAGAAGCTACTATTTGCTCTCTTTTGTGACAGTAAATGAATGTGGTGTTGTGTGAACTTTCATTTGTGCCTCACAGATTGTGGACCCCAACTTGCTATTTTGATTCTAAACTTATATACAGTGAGAGTATTGTTCTGTAATATGAGACTTGTTGCTTTTCTGTCCTTCCAGATGGAAGAAGATAAGGGTTCAGTCAGCTCAGCATATGAATTTGCTGAAAGCAAGCACAGAGGGGAGGACAGTAGGCACCTGCTAGCTGATGCTTGCAGCCAGCAGGACAGTTCTTACGTGCACTAGGTAGTACTGCGCTGGACCTTCCTGGGGACATATCCGCTAAGTTCTCAAGCTTGGGGCATGCTATGGGAGAACTGGCCTGACATTTCAGTTTTTACTTTACTAATTCCTTCACCATTTCTCATATATTGTTTTTGTTTACCTTTTTTTTTTTTTTTGATCTTTACATTTTTTATATGTCCGTATCTGAATATTTCATTAATCTTCCTTTGGATTTATAGTGTTAAATCTTACTTTACTTCAAATTCTAACCTATTGTCTTATACTCAAGAATTTATTCCTTTTCACTTCTTTTGAAAATATGTCATGCTATTTCTGTTATTTCCCAAATCACTTTTCCCACTTGTAGTTATGTGTCATTTTATACATGTTAACATAGTTAGACACTGAATTACTTACCTAAGTCTGCCTCTTGGGTTGAATGGTCAAATGAGTGAGTGCTTAGACTTGGTACTGAATAATTTTCTGTTGACTGGTATTCACCAAACTCTCAGTTCTTACTTTTCATAAACTTTCATAATTACATCTTTGTAATAAAAAAGTATGAATTAATTGAGGACTTGATTCACTCCCTCTTGAGAATTAAACCCTAACAACCACTTCTAGACCTAATTGGGATATGCAAAATATTTTAATTGGTAGTAACCATGGAAGATAAAAATTCTTACCACTAGTAATTATATTTTTACTTGGGCTGTTTGCCACTTTGTACATTCTAATTACTGGTCAAGAAGGTGCTGTTGTCTCATCTGAGATAACCCTCATCAATGGTGAAACTTTAAAACAAAGCTACTTGAAGATTATAAATCAGACAGTGGAACAGGTACAATAATTTGAATTATTCTGGAAGACATATTTTTAAAATTAGATTCCTTTAGTGAATTGCCGAAAATGGAAAATGTTGAAGATTAATCAACTCCCAGTCATTATTATTATTAGTTGAAAAGAAATTCAAAACAATTCTGAATTTTTATTTTGTTTTGGGATATTCCGTATGATTACCTTCATAATATATTTATCTTGTATTTTGCTTTGATAAATATAGAAAGATTTTTAGTTTTTAGAACATGCCCTCATTGGCTACAAGGAAAACTCAGCTGAAGAACTCATTGATTAAAGAGGGGAAGCTAGCTGGGATTTATAAGATGTCCTGGTTAATTCCCAGAGCACATAATCCATTTGGGAGCTGACTGTGCTAATACTGTGAAATTACGTCCTCTGCGATAAAAGTTCCCCAAAGATTCAAGCTCAAGTGGATATTTCAAAAGACATGGATATGGTGCTGCTTTACTTCAATATGTCTATTAAAATGTACAGAACAGTTGAGAATTGGGTTCTTAGAACACGCCTATTAAATAATAGGGGCCTTGTTATGGTTACTTTTACAAAGGAATGATAAGTGAATTCTTTTATCATCCTGTGACGTATGGTCTCTCTTCCTATAAACAAGAAAGTAGAAAAGCCCTCAAACCATGGATATGATTTTAGTAAAATTGCTGGAGGTGCTTACCCTGATCTGCAGTTTTTTTCTGCTTATCACTGAATTTTAATTAGTTGAATGAAATATATCTTGAGTATTTCTCGTCTCATATATTTCTGTCTTGGGCATATATTTTGAGATAAAAATCACTTTTTAAAAAGTAAGTATTAAATAATATCTCTCTCCTATATTTTCTGCCTTGAAATGGCAGTTGTTTCTCTAATCAAAATTTGGTCAGCCTTGCCAAATCTGGCAGAATTATGCTGAGCCCTAAATGTTGCCATGGGCTAGACTCTCCTAGTCATCTCCCTCTATGTCACCCTGCCTCTTAGGCCTTCATTGTTCTGTCACATTTTTGTCTCTGGATTCCTGGCCCTACTCTGGATGCCCTCTTTCCAGCTTGCACCTAGCTACCATAGAGATATCAGCAGGATGCTACGGCTACTGACCTTTCTCATTGTGAACCAGGACGCTTAAGCCCCAGACCTGAAACCTGCCACCAACAACAACAAAAAACATTTTAAGCAGTTTCAACCAACTACAAGTCACCTTTCTCTTCTTGTGTGACAAAGATACATACAGCTATTGCTTCACTTAACAAAGCAGTGAACTACAAAAGGAACAGAAAACCTTAATGGCCTGTATTTAGTTATTGGCCACTAAAAGCTACACTTTTCTGAATGAGTAAAATTTTGTAAACAAATACAATCGAACATTTAAAAGACTAATAATAATAAGGCAGGACCTAGATGCATATCCGATAAGTGTGACAGTTTACAAAACTAATGTTATTTTCAAATCTGTCCTGACTTATTGAATAGCTTTTTCATCTGGAGGTCAAAATGAAGAAAAATATTAGTATTGATATTATTTCTACCAAATGGTAATGAGATATGCTGTGAATGATTAATACTTAGAAAACTGATTTCTTAACATCAGCTGTGCTGATTAGTTAATTGTTGCTATTCTGATTTACCCTCTCCATTAAATTAAAATTGGAGATTTTATCATTTTTCACAGATAATTCATACTCTTGTTCACCTAAACTACAAATTCCTAGTCAGATACTGTTATTTGGCAATCACATCATTAAAATAAAGGGGCCTCAGTCTTTTTGAAACAAGGAATAAGCCAAGTTTATTAAAATAAGCTTCCCTGGGCTTCCCTGGTGGCGCAGTGGTTGAGAGTCCGCCTGCCGTTGCAGGGGTCACGGGTTCATGCCCCAGTCCGGGAAGATCCCACATGCCGTGGAGCGGCTGGGCTTGTGAGCCATGGCCGCTGAGCCTGCGCGTCCGGAGCCTGTGCTCCGCAATGGGAGAGGCCCGCGTACCGCAAAAAAAAAAAAAAAAGCTTATCTAATAAATAGAATTCATATTGTATGCTTATTTTCACACTTAAATTAAGGCAACACATGTGGAAATCTCCTTCATTCTGGAGATCCCTAAAAGTCAGTATAGAGGTATTTTATTTATACTTATAATTGGCTTTCAAAATTGTTTATTTTACTTGGTGAGAAAGAAAGGGAAGGGAGTCCAGAGGAGTAAATGTGAGCTTACAGCATGTTTTGGAGAAAGAGGCTTTGAGTAAGCAAAGCAGTTATTTAAATACCATCATTAAACAGGTACCTCTTCCAATTCTGAATAAGAACTTGAAGCTATTAACTTGTTGTAGGGGTTTTATTATTCTTAGCCAAATATGGAAATTGGTAATATTTGATGACTTTTGATCTCACATTTAAAAGAAAATCATTTCCTTAAATGCCTTTTCTTCCCTCCATAATTATAGTTTAAGACTTCTTTCCAAATATCTCCTTTAAGGCTAAGCAAGGTGTTCTTTGATTATGAAGTATATAAAACAGTTTTACGGGCAAAAGAACAAATATGGTCAATAGTTAAATAATTTTTATCTAAACTTAAAGAACTTTATTTGATTTGATAGGGTAAAATGTCATAGGCGTGACTAAAAAACTTAGAAACGTATGACAGTTTTCCAACACTTAGAAAATTTAAGGAAGATTTTTGTAGAAGTAACAGGAGAAACTTCTAAATGTTTACCATCATTGATGTGAAAATAATGGAAATAAGAGCAGTGAGCCAGAATTTATTTCAAAAGGGAAGTTCTATAAAGATGAAAATTTTTATTAGCCATACATACCCATGTTGGATCTCCATAGTTGTTTTGCTTGGCAGCCCTTTTAGCTCTAAGTTACGTGGGTGTTTCTGGGAAGTAAATGTGGTGGAGAGTGAGTCTTACCAATAAATCAAAATTTCTGTTAAGTTAAAAGTTACTGTTTAGTGCCACCAGGTAGGGTCTCACTCCTGTTACTTGTTTTCTTTTCTAGTATTTATTAATAGTCTCTTTCTTAAAAAGGTAATGACTCCCTCTCATTACTTTGAATGAAATGAGATCTAAATGCTCCACCCCCGGTTATACTGGAAGCTATGATATGAGATCAAATATGTATATATGGAAAAGTGATGGAGCTTGGAGGTTTGCTAGAGAACACTATAGTGTTTTCTATAGATAGCTTTACAGTAACACAGTTAACCAGCATTTTCAAAACAGTTGGGTTTTTTCTTTCTCCTTAGGGAATAAAAAGGAAATATATTTTGCTTAGTTCAGAAGGTGATCTGAAGAAGTCATTTCTTTTTTTTTTTTGCGGTACGCGGGCCTCTCAGCGCCGCAGCCTCTCCCGCTGCAGAGCACAGGCTCCGGACGCGCAGGCTCAGCGGCAATGGCTCACGGGCCTAGCCACTCCGCAGCATGTGGGATCCTCCCGGACCGGGGCACAAACCCGTGTCCCCTGCATCGGCAGGCGGACTCCCAACCACTACGCCACCAGGGAAGCCCGTATAATATTTTTGACATATTAAGATGTTTACTCTCTGTGTTGAGTTGCCCTTAGTTTAATACTTGTCCTTAGGTTTTAAAGTAAAAGGTGATGAATGCAAAGCAGATCCAAACCTAAGCAGTGTTCTGCATGTATGTGGACACTCAAATGCTGCTGACCTTATGGATGTTATCTTTAGTGGATCCCTGTCAGTTAGTTGAGCACCAGCAGTAGTAAAGCACATGTTGTTAAGCTAAGAAGAACCAAACCCCTTGCTCTTTCAAGTTTCTGGTCTAGTGCAGTGCTCCCCAGATAAATGTTGTGAATGACCAGTTTGTTTTCTTGTTTGTTTTGTTGTTGTTCATTTCCAGTTCATCACGGACCAATACTTTTGTAAAATACAATAAAAATGAATTACTAGGAAATGAAATTTGAAAGATATATAAAATAAGCCCCATTTTTTAAATTAGATTCAACAGTTACAAAAGTATTCTGTCAAATTGCCATAAAATTGTCTAATCTCTTACTCTCACGGGCCCGACGCACTTGTCTCTCATGAGCTAGTAACAGCGTTTTCAGACCAACAGTGATCCATACATAGATCACACTTTGAGTCACACTGGTCTTTTTGCAAGGGGGCAGGAGTAACAACTACTCTCTCTACACTTAGGCTAAACATGCACTAAATGCACATCATACTTTTCTGCCCACGCAGTTACTCATTCTCTCTGCTTATAGCCTGGAATGCTGTTACTCTCCCATCTCCAGCTATTGAAATCCCATCCAGCCTTCATATGCCATCTTTTTCATCAAATCTCTCATGCTCTCCCAGTAATACCAACAACAACAGCTGGGTTTGAGCTTTCCTTCCTCTTTTTCAATAATGTACTCTGCTTCATACCATAATTATAAGAAGGCAGTATAACAGCATGGTAAAGAGGTTTAGGCCCTGGAATCAAACCAAGACTCAAGCCCCAGCTGGGTGAGCATGAACATATTTTTAACTTCTCTGTTTCCTCATCTGTAAAATGTGTATGAGTCTGGTGCCTGTCCAAAAAGGTGGTTATAAATGAGATAATCCATGAGAAGCATCTTACATACTAACTGGCACATACATAGTAAGCATTCCATTAATATAACTGCCATTATTACTTGTTCCTGGCTTATCTCCCACCCTTTTCTTTATCCTTTACTCAACAGATTGAAGGCAGGGTTGCTGTCCCCTTTAGGAACCAGCACAGTGCCTTGCTCAGTGAAGTATAAGTTGAAGTTCAGTGCTTCTGTCGTTTAAATGATTCAAACAAGGATTGGAATAGAATCTAGAGAGAAAGAGGTAGTACTGATAGTTGGAGAGGTGGAGGAGGTTTCATAGAGATGATGGTATTTAAACTGAACTTGGTGTTAGGGGTCAGCAGTCTGCCCCCCAGTTGGTGACAGGCCCTGACACATACCCACAGGCAGGGAGCACTGCCGGGTTGGCTGTGTAGAGACTGTACAGGAGCATTTAGAAGTAGAGCAGCAAAGGCAGCCTGATAATCAGGTTATAAAGGGCCCTACAGGCCTCTTTGAGGTGTAGTACTTTATCCTTGAGCATGTGGGAGCTCTAAAGTCCTGCTTCCTACAGAGGTTGGCTTTGAGATGGAGGAAGCTGGAGCCCAGTGACCCAAGGAGGAAACTGGGAAACTGGTGAAATCCTGTTACCTAAACCGGCATTTCCTAAAATCTTCCACTGAATATTAATGTTCCTCCTGGTGTTGATTAATGTTCCATTTGGGGAGGGGAGGAAGGGGAGTTTACTGAAAAAAACAAATTTGAGAATTGCACCATGTCTAGCTCTCTCCCTGGAGACTGACCGCACAACCTGACTTACTGACAGTCCTTTACTCATAAAGTCTGTTTAGACATTCCTTGAACTAGTGTTTCTCAAACTTAATTGGCCACAGAACTTTTTTTCGTGCAATGTCTGTAAATATCTCATAATACACAGTTTAAGAAATAGTATCGTAAACAGTCCTAAACCCAAGGGTATTATAATGAAGGAATAAGTAAAATTTGGCTATTTCTCAGTGCTTAGCAGATCCTAGGACATTGATGCAATCAGTTCATTGCCTAACAGGAACCAAGTTGTCTCGCACTGCTTGGTATTTGGCAGCATTATTCTGAGCAGGGATTTTGCAGGACCTCACCAGTTGCTTAGGTTCGGAATGCCAGGTTATTTACGTTTCGTCATGTTTGTGTCCTCTGTCCATTGTGAGTGTCTCCACAAGTGTCCCCTGTTGCCATGCCTACACTCGACACTTGGTGATTCCCAACCTTTGTGAATTGCAGCACTCTAATGAATCTATTTTTGTTGTTTTCCTTCCTCTACGCTTTTGAAAGATTTGTTATGCAATATGTTATATATGTAAAGGAAAATGAGTGAAAAATAAGTTCAAAATGATAATCCTTGAGAAATTTAGGTGTACCCTTGACTGTCAAAACCAGGGTTGGGAGTCATTGGGCTATGTGGTCATACCATTTTTTACCCCTTATTTTAACAGGATTGAAATTATTAGTACTGTGGCTTTAAGTTTTTCTTGCCAGGTTTTTTTATCCCTCAATCAATATAAACCTTGCAAGCTTACAGAAATTAATTCAGTTTTAAATCTAAATAGTACTACTTAGTTACTTCTTTATTTTAATAATGTATCATCAGTTAATTTTTAAAAAGCAAGATGAACTTATTATGGGCATGGTTAGCACTTAATAGTTGCTTAGCAAGTTAAGGCAGGTGATGCTTTTTTCAAGAATTATTTATGATGTGCATATATATATCTATATGGTGTTTAGAACCTGGCACTACATAAGGTGTTTGCTACTATTGTTGTTGTTATTGTTGAAGATTGGGATTTGGTCCTGCCTGGTTATTTCCCAGTCTTCAAAATAATTTAAACTCTACTTTTCTCAGTTACTAGATATTTTTAATTGAAATTGCAGGAGCATTTCACCTAAACAAAAGCTCAAAGAAGAATGAGAATTCATTAAGTCTCTGAGTGGTTGATGTAAATAAATCATTTTAATCATAATATATTAAGATATTAAAATGCAAAATCTTTGCAGGTTTATATCGTATCCAGGTACTTGTTTTATATAATGATTTTACTCAGCCTCTAATTTAGGACACAGTGCCTTTTAAATATTTTTGTATGATTACTCTTAATTAAAGCCTTCCATACATTTCCATATTATAGAAAACATATATATATTACTTTTGGTTTTAAAGTGCTTGTTGCAGTTTTTTTAATGCTTTTTGGAATTTCAAATCTATAAATAACTAATATTTTTCTCCTTCAACTCCTTCAGCTTACTGAAACAAATTCAAGTATCAAGTGCTTGGACTCCATGTGCTGTTTCTCAGAAGGAGAAACAGCGTGCGCATCTGTTGGAAGAATGCTGGAACGAGTAATAGGAAGATGTAGTCCGTCCCATGTCAGCAGGTGTGAAATTTCTCTAAGTAGCCTTTGCTGCAGATGAGTATCCTATAAACTGGAACAGGATGAACCTGCATCTCTAGATACCTAATAAATCAGCCCCTGGTTTTACCAACTGAAGCAGGAAGTGTGCTGTTTATTAGCACTCTTTGATGGTATTTCACTTTGTGGCTTTAGGGTGTAGGGGGTTCTTTCACTAACAAAGGAACAGAAAGCACCTTTGAAGAGACTTTTCATCTAATGAACAAAAAATCTTGCTTTACAGTCTTTCTCAAATGTGGTGAATAGGAGTGTGTATCTGGTACTCATTTTATTTTTATAACTTTCTTTTTTTGATTATACCTAAATTGTTTTATTTCCTGTATTTGTTTTGCTTGTATGTTTGCTTTTTGTATTTACAAAATAATCTACACATAATAGTAAAGTCAAAAGATTTTGCCTTTCTTATTCTTCATGTATATTGTCTAGTCACTCATTTGAGACTTTGAGGTATTTATAAACATAAAAGGCTGAAATTCTGCTCTCCTACACCTTTTTATGTGTATAATGAGGTTTTAAAATAAGTTGTGATTTTTAAGTTTTTACTCGGTATTTATGGTCTAATTAAAAGTCTATAGCTTAGAACAGGCTCTTTAAATTATGGTTTAGAAGAATTTTAGTGTTTTTGTCTCCTCCCAAATGTGTTTCTTGAATTAGATTTGCTCTTTTGGATCATAACAAAAATACCATTTTTTGGTGTATACCACTTAAATTATTTAAAAGTGAAATTGATTCAATTCTTTATACATTTCCCCAAGAGACATGTTATTATTTAGGGAATATTAAGGAATAGAAATAATTTTTTTCACACTTTGGTATTCTTTAGGTGAATGATATCAAAGTCTCAAAGTCAGAGCAGCAGTGCACTCGTGTTCATGAAGGGTTACGGATGGGCAAGAATGGATGGTCATTTCCATTGTCCACAGCGTGCCACATGAATAGTATCACTTTCTACATGTGCCACGCCTGGGAAAAGGTTGGAAAGACCCCAGGAGCAGGGAATAAAGGGCAGAGGAGGCACTACTCTTATCTGTTGATAAGAATTTTTAATATTTGGTTGACTTTATGTTTTAAAAATAATGAGTATGACATCATTCTTGTATCATAGAATTCAGGTAACTTTTACTGGTGAACTTGTTAGTTCCCACTTTGCCTTTAGTTGTGGCCATTTCTTTATGGTACAGTTGCATTTATAAAGAGCATTCTTATGTTAATAACATAATGTCTGTGGTTTCAGACCCCATTTGTTGATTATAATGTGATCAAAAATATTTCCATAATGCTGTGATATTATTTTGTAGGCATTTTATTCCACATGTAAGAATTACTATGAGCACCTAAATTTATTGGGACTTGTATGTTATGACTTACACAACTGTATTATGAAATGCATTATAAGAAAGTAGTTCTGTCATGTACCCAGGCCAACAAGTGTCCCAAAGGAAGTTCCAGAAAGACCTAATGTATAATATAAGACAGCTTTACTGCACAGAACTAAGGTGGGAATTAGACTAAGAGACTACTGTAGAACTTGTATAGAATTTTTAGAACATCTTTTTCAACACGAAGTTCTCTTTAATGACAATATACATCTTCACTAACTACTAAAAAAAGACTAGAATTAATTTTAAATGATCCCAGAATATTTTTCTGCTTTATATATATTCCCATTTTCTGGATATCAACTATTTAGGTGATGCACCCCATTATTCTTTACATAACCATTTTTATGCTGCATTATCCCTTTTGAACCTGCCCAAGGAATTATGGGATTTATTTCTGCATGTTCCGTTGAAGGTGTCTCTTCTCATCTGTACTTCTTTCCCCTTAAAATTGTATCTCACTTTTTTCTTTTTTAAGAGTTTTTTTTTTCTAATAAAATGTTTAACAGTAATGAATATCTTATTTGACAGACTATAAATACCTTTCCAATTTTGTCCAGCATCTCAGGTTATGCTGTCAGTTACTACTGTCATTATCTCCCTGTTTTCTTCAAATGAATAATCTAAAAAGTCTTTTGAGATTTGTTCTATTTTTTTTTTTAGTGGATAAAATCATACAATATCCAAAACCACTTGGTGCTTTTCTAAGGGCTATATGAATATTGCCATGGATCCATTAACATTATATTTAAACTTTGAAAAGTCATTTGTTTTTGTTTTTTACTTGTAATTGTTTTAGTGAAATATATTTGGCATTCTGTTTTGCTTTTGGAATAGCGTCTATTCTACATTTCTCTCATGTCTAATTGAAAAGGTAGGGCAAGACTGATACCTCTATTTACAAGATGTAGAATCCTTTGGATATTTGTTCCATTAACATTAATTAAACATAAGAGGTAATGGTCATCTCCTGAGAAATACAATTAGTGCTTTCATATGACAGATTTCTTTACTAATAAAGTTTTACCATCCAGGCACAAAAATTCTACTTATATTTTACTAATTGATGTTGTCAAAGGAATATGCCATATTGCAAGCTCTGTTTCAAACATAGCATCATGGTGCTATATAAAGGATATGCCATGTTGTACTCTAAAGGGCTGTACTTCAGCAATAAATGCTTTTCTGTATGTAATTTACCAACAGTTACTTTATCCTAATCAAAACTGTCTTTTAAGTAGAAAGGCGTTAATAGTTAATATGTAGTTCAGGTGTTTAATGTTCTGTCAAATATGATATTTAACAATATGAATGCACATGTGTGCTTTGAAAACATCAAAAATGAAGGAAACCTTACCTAATAAGATTCTTCTATGTAAGCAATGGTTGGAAAAGAGGAAAAACTAAAATATTGGCAGTTTGGGAGTATTGTTTATAGTTATGTTTTGTCATGTGTGTCTGAGCATACTTTTTCTTGCATAAATACTTACTCTAAGAAATGTTCATAGTCTTACTCCATTCATTTATTTTACAAATACTGAGTATCTACTATAGCACAGTTCTAGGTGCTAGAGAGACCGTAGTGAGCAAGCCCTTCTTAAACGAAGGTAGATACTGTTTAAGTTTTCTGGAAACTAGTAAAATTAGAGAACCTGTAAACCACTGGTATTGTTGTTGCTTGTTTGTCTTCCTCTTTGCCAACTTTGTAAAGTTTCTAGGTTCCAATCTTCATTGTGACTGTGCTCACTTAATCGGTTTATAATTGAACTACACAAACTTTAGTCTCTAGGAAACAGCAGATTTTTTATAAAAGTGAATTTGGGCCATTTTAAGTGCTAATCTCTTTCTCTAACTTCTCTATTTAAGGAAAGTGGGAACCCTGGAAAAAGTTACATAAAATGTATTTATTAAGTGCTTTTAGTCTTCTAAGAAAGGCCACCTTTAACTTGGTAATCCTAATACTGTCCTTGAAATAGGTTAGGCCATTTTAAGCATGGCAGGCTATTTTTTTTTTTTTTTTTGGCAGGCTATTTTTAGTCTTAAGTTATTTTAGCTGAAATTGGTACAGCTGCAAATAAAGTATTATATAATGAATTGCTTATGGCCTTATCATTCAGACAGACAGTAGTTAACTTTTTCCAGACCAGTAGAGGATCATTTGTTCTTAGTTAAGTGAAAACCCTAGTGACTTTTAGCTGTCTTTGATACCTATTGAGTCAAAACATTTACTTCGTTCAAGGTGTCTTTGATACCTATTGAATTAAAACATTTACTTTGTTCAAGCTAATTAATGCTAACACCTTTAGAATAGAATTTATACCTGAAAAGAAATAATAATATAATATGAACATACTACTGTTTCATTCCAAAGCTTTTGGTAAGTGGGATTTTTGTTTGTTTGCTTTCGTGATGTCAAAATACAGCCTAGTTGCTTTTCAGTAAAACCAAATGTGCATACCTCTTAATAACAAACTTGTTTCTTATTGAATTAAGATTTTAAGAGTGTCTCATGCTTTGCTACCTATAGAAATTGTTTTAATGCTAATGAATTTTGGCTAATATTTTTATATGATGACTAGAGCATTATTTTTCCCAAGTTTTTGTATAATATAATGTTTGGTCCTTCAATGCTAGTAAGAAGAACTTATCTTTAGCATTTAAAAATGCATCAATCAGTGCTTATTTTAATACTCAAATCGCATTTTGGTCCTAAGTTTTAGAGTAAAATTTTTTCTCAATTGAAACATAGGTCCTGGTGAGCCAAACTTTTCTCTTATTGTTACTTTAGATCATGGAGTGCATCGGATCCTTTCTATACCAACGACAGGAGCATCTTGACTCTCTCCACAATGGACTCGTCTACTTGTTAAAGGGGCAGTAGTACTTTGTGGGAGCCATTTCAACTCCTTTCCTAAAATTCAGTGTGATCATCCTGGTAATGGCCACACTACCTCTGCGGAATTACTTTCTGAAATCTCTGGAGTAGTTCATGCCCACTCAGAGTTATAATGGCAAACAAACAAAAAGCATTACCATGCACCCCTGTCAGCCGCCCTCTTAATTTAAATCTGAACATGTTAAAATTTATGAATAAAGAGACATTTTCATCTCTTTATCTGGGTTGTCCCCGTGTGCTTACGGGACTCCCAATGGCATTTCAGCCTTTTGCTAAGGCCACTAAATATTTTAACATCAAGGTAGAAAAGGGAGCTAATTCCTAGTTAATTGTATTTTTTAGTATGGCTTGGTTATTGAGTCTTCTGTTTAAATCTGCCTCTATAAATTATGCTGAAAAGTTTGCCTTGAAAACTCTATTTTTTTATTAGAGTTATATTTGAAACTTTTCATGGGAAAAGTTAATGTGAATAGTAAGGAATTTGGTCCCTCAGTGACCCATGTTTGTTCATTCATTAGTGCTTTCTAAGTTCACAGAGCAAATTAGGAGAATGCATTTCCAACCATTATTTACTGCAGTATGGGTAGTAAATATATACCAGTACCAAAACTTCTCTAAATGTACTGTAACACAACCAGTTAAGTTAACCATATACATGCAAAGGGTATATCATATCTTACCTATAAATCAGGAATCAAGTCCATTCACCAAATTTCAAATTGATGTTTACTATTTTTGTGACAATGTAAAGAACCTATAGTGGGTAAATTAGACACCATTAGCATATTATTATTTAATGTGTTTATCATTGGATCTTTCGCATGCTTTAATCTGGTTAATATATTTAAATTCGCTTTTTTTGTCTATCTGAAGGCTCTGTGTATAGTATTTTACGACACTGTTGTAAATTCAACTATAATCAATAAAAAACCAGTTTGAAAACTATTTAAATATTGCAAATACTTTTAATTACACAAATCAAAATATTAGGATAATTAAATCAATAAAATGAGAAGAGCCTCTTTCTGTAACTAGCTCAGAATTGCTCTTGCTTTTCAGTAAGCTAGCTTTTAGAATAAAGAATTTCAGATGAGAATCCTGTTATTTTTAGGTTAGTATACGTTATCTAACTTACAGCAGACTACTACAGTGAAGTGCAATCTGCCCAGTGTCCCATTATAAGGTGTGGCTATAGAATGTAAATGAAGCAAAGTCTAAAATGCTAAATTATATGGGGTAATGGCTGCAGTAAATTTAAATGCTAAAAATAATTAATCAGGTATGTATTACTGCTGTTAACTCACTGCAGTTCAGTACTTGATTTTCATCCTGAGTTTATCATGTAGATCCAGTGTTGTCATTTGTTTTGATAAAAAGTAATGTTTTAAAACTTGGAAATGATAATTAAAGAACTGTTACTCATCTCTAAGCATATTATTGTGTACATATACATTCAAAATTGTATGGAAATGGTTAAGTAAGGTGTTGCCGAAATTTTCCCTGGAGAATATGATAATTCCTTTCTGTAGGTTTATTGCACAACCCTCCACCCCTTTCCCATTTCATGAATATAAGACTTCTGGAATTGGGCTGGTAGGGGAAGAATGGTAGAATTAAGACTTTACCTTTGTTCACTGGTAAACTGTTTTCTTGCTAATATAACATTTGTCTCTTTCAATAATGCAAGGATATTAGGTTATGAATTTCAGCCTAAATATTAATTTTCATAAGTAGCCCTTCTTTAACTTAGATTGAGTTTAGGAAGATACTGTTATCCTGCAAATACAGTAAAGGGATAATAAAATGTACAGTGTGTACCCTTACCAGCTCGTGTTCCAGAAGAGGAAATATTGCAGAAAATATTCAGTAGAGTATTAGTGGAGAATAATACAGAATTTGCTTTTTCTTAGAATGTCTTACAAAATGTTCATATAACAAAATGACGTTCAGTAGCCCTGCATTACATCTACCTTACAGTGTTTATTTGCCATCAGTTTAACTGACTGCTAACACTAGGGAAGGACTGCAAAGCTATCAAGCAGTCTCTGACCAACTACAGCAAGGCATGAGGTCAGCTAGCCTATATGGTGCTCAAGGTGTGATTGATGCAATTTTCTGCGTTCAGTATTTGAAGGTACGTAGGAATTTTATATCTGAAAAAAGTTAATAGCATCCGCTGACATGCTTCTCCTAGTCTGTTGTTCAAAACCTACTCCATTTAAAGGAAGATTATCTTGTAAGAAAGGGGTTTTCTTCTGGTTATTTAAGAAAGTAACTCTTGTCTACAAACTTGCAGTAGTTTTCTAGTGCTAAATATTCATATTGTAAAACTATTACTGCATAATGAGTAATAAGAAATTTTCTCCCTTGCATATTTCTTTAAAATTCTTTGGAAAGTATGATGTTGATAATTAACTTTTTTATCTGCCAAAACCAGGGTACGATGCTACATGTGTTACTGCTAGTTAGTGGTCTCAAATCGATTTGCCTCACTTGTTTGCTTTTGCCTAGCCTGAAGCCTGTAGCCCTGAAGATAGCAGCAAGCACCAAGTCAGTTTCCAGAATTGCGTATCAGCTGCTTTAGGTGACTCAGCACCCTGCCTTAGCTTTAGCAAGCATTAGGCTCACCCCAGAAGGAGTAGAATGTGGGCCAGGAGAACTATAGCTACCCAGCGTTTCTGTGGGGTTGAGAAGAAAAGAGGGGAGAATTCAGTTTGAATTTCTCTTAACTAGCCTCCCCCTTGGGTCTTAATCTCCCTGAGATCCAAAGGCTTCCCAGACCTGATCCAAACTCTGGCACTGTCCTGAGTAGGAGGTTAAACAGAGGCAAATCATCCAGTTAGGGAATACCTTGCTCAGACCAGGGTCGTTTCTACTGCGTTAAGATTGTGAAATTGGGCTCCTGTGGTAAGCTTCAGACTCCTGTCTGATAGGCAGGAGTCACGGCCACTAAAAAATTTATAATTAATACCAAAACTTTTTAACATTTGCTGCTCTGAAAAGTTATTGGGGACTGGGGAGAAAGGGAAAATCATCCATGTTTGTGTTTTTCCTGTAAATATCAATTTGGAGTATGATACAAGCAGTCATTAATAAGACTAACACACCAAAGAGTTATGTAAAACGTGTTTTATTAATTTTGGTCCCCCTTTAGAGACATTTTTATTTCTATCCTGATGAGTCATCTATTTTCATAAAAATAGAACATTATTAAAGTGCTGTTTATGTGAGATAACCTGAATGATATTCCTGCAAAAAATAGATCATAACTAATGATATGTTTGTAATAATGGTGACTTAGATTTTTATGAATAATTAGTAGTTGGAAATACTGTCACAACACTCAGTTTAAAATTTTGGACCTCAGACACTGTGGCTGTCTAATATCTAAATTATCTGCATTGTCAGTAAATGTAGTATACCTATTGTACAGCTCTCAGTAATTTTTTAAAGTTTATGAAATTATATTTATCAAATAAAAAATTTCCTATGTAAGTAAAAGTCTTTTTCCATTATTTGAATGCCTTTTAAGCCTCTCTCTGCTCATCACAACCAGCACTGCCAAGTTTTTTGGGGTTTTTTTAGCTAAATTTTTACTACATTTTCCCTCCATTAGAGTACAGAAATTCCATTATGCCTTTCACTAACTGCAGTTTTCAAAAATCCAGAAGTTCTTTTGTTACCCAAGTTTTATAGCTTATCGGTACAGTTCCTGAAAAGCTGTCTGATTCAAATGCACCAACTGTAAAGGCCAACACACTTCAACTAGAAAATGTATCATTCATGAAAAACCAGCCAGTGTAAATTTGGAAATGCCTTAGTTTAATAGAAAATATGTGCTTTCTGGGACTTCCTTGGCGGTCCAGTGGTTAAGACTCCATGCTTCCAATTCAGGGTTCAATCCCTGATCGGGGAACTAAGATCCCACATGTTGCATGGCACGGCCAAAAAAATTAAAGTTTTTAAAAATAAAAATGTGCTTTAAAATATAACATTTAAAAAATATATATAAAATATATGTAACATTTATTTCTAAAATAGTCTTAACCTCCTAATGATCAGTCATTGTTTCTAATGCTTCTTCAGTTGCCACGTAATTATTTTATCTACATTTATTAAAAAGGTAAGCTGTTGTTTTTGCGTGTTAGTATTTGCAAAGGGTGACAATGTATATAATGTTTCATTTCAGAAATAAACAAGAACATGATCCTGGACAAGTCAGTTTATCTCGGCATCTGTTTTTATTATAAAAGGAGTTGAGGGTTTGGACTTAACTTTTATTGTACAACATAATGAATCATGTTCCTTTTTTATATATAAATTTATCTTTGGCTGTGTTGGGTCTTCGTTGCTGCGCACAGGCTTTCTCTAGTTGTGGTGAGCAGGGACTACTCTTCGTTGCGGCGCGCGGGCTTCTAATTGCAGTGGCTTCTCTTTGTTGTGGGGCACAGGCTCTAGGCACACAGGCTTCAGTAGTTGTGGCACGCGGGCTCAGGGTTGTGGCTCGCAGGCTCTAGAGTGCAGGCTCAGTAGTTGTGGCTCATGGGCTTAGTTGCTCTGCAGCATGTGGGATCTTCCCGGACCAGGGCTGAAACCCGTGTCCCTGCGTTGGCAGGCAGATTCTTAACCACTGCGCCACCAGGGAAGTCCCTGGATCATGTTCTTAATGCATAGGAAATTTAGGGCAAGAAAGTAAGATTTTATGAGCAGCATTTCACTAGAAAATTTAGTGAATTCGAAAACAATTCAAGTTTTATTTTGAAGGGTAACTGACTCAAAGAACAAAGCTGTTGTAAATTGAGGTGAGTTCACATGTCTGTGTGAACAGCTGTTTTGGGAAGTGGCAGATCTTTTGCTGTTTTGGGAAGTGGCAGATCTGATAAAAATCTGATGTCAGATTGTTTTGTGTGTGTGTGGCTGTGTTAGGTCTTCATTGCTGCATGCAGGCTTTCTCCAGTTGCAGCGAGCAGGGGCTACTCTTCGTTGCGGTGCACAGGCTTCTCATTGCAGTGGCTTCTCATTGCGGAGCACGGGCTCTAGGCATGCAGGTTCAGTAGTTGTGGCATGCAGACTCAGTAGTTGTGGCTCACGGGCTCAGTAGTTGTGGCGCACGGGCTTAGTTGCTCTGCGGCATGTGGGATCTTCCTGGACCAGGGATTGAACCCGTGTCCCCAGCCCTGGCAGGCGGATTCTTAACCACTGCACCACGAGAGAAGCCCTGATGTCAGATTTTTAATACTAATTTTTAAGGTAAAACGGTCTGTATTCAAGTAAAATTTGTAGACAGTGAAGTGCATAGATTTTAGGATTACGTTCTATTTCTTTTGACATTGTGTACATCTGTGTGATCCTAATCCAAGTCCAGATAGAGAACTTTTCTATCATCTCAGAAGGTGTCCAGGAAATGTATTTCTCTCCCTTTCTGCCCTTGGCAACCATTTTTTTCTGTTATCTATTGTCATAGATCAGTTTCACCTGTTCTTGAATTTCATATAAATGGAATTATACATGTTCACTTTTGCATCTGACTTTGTTTACAATGTCTGTGAGGTTCATACATGTTGTTGCATATATCCATAGTTTGGAGGGTTTTTTCCTACTCTGTAGTGTTCCTTTTCATGAACATCCCACAATTTATCCTTTCTCTGGTTTATGGACATTTGAGTTATTTACAGTTTGGGGTGATTACAAATAAAGTTATTATGAACATTCTTTGTGGACGTGTTTTCATTTCTCTTATTAAATAATGAGTAGAATTTCTGGGTCATAAGGTAGGTTTATGTTTAATTTTATGAGAAACTGCCAAAAGTTTTCCCAAGTGACTGTAGGTGCCATTTTATGTGCATTTGTGTACAATAATGAGAGTTCCAGTTGTTTTATTATATCTCATGATTTTAATTTGCATAACAAATGATGTTTAACTCCTTTTTATATGCTTACTGACAATTTATCTTTTTTTTCTGAAATGTGTATTGAAGGCTCTGGCCATTTTTTTTTTTTTCATTAGGTTGCTTGTCTCATTACAGAATGGTTGGAATCCTTTTCATGAGGATGTTAGTAAGTTCTTTGTCAGATGTATGTATTACTAGCATTTTCCCCCAGCCTGTGCTCTGCCTGTATATTTTCTTACTGGTGACTTTGGGGAGCAGGAGTGTTTTATTTTGATGAAGTCCATTTTTTTTCCTTTATGGTTATGTGTTTTTTTGTGTCTTATCTAAAATATTCTTGTCAACCCCAAGTTCATGAAGATAATTTCCTGTGTTTTCTTCTGAAAGCAGCCTCTTACATTTAAGTCCATGATCCATCTCAAATTAATTTATGTGTAAGATGTGAGGCAAGGATTGAGGATCTTCCTTCCTCCCAACCCCCATAAGAGTATCTATTTGGTTTAGCTCCATTTGTTGAAAATGTTCTCTATCTCCATTGAATTCATTTGGTGAATTCATTAATTCATAAAATTAGCTGACTGGGGAATTCCCTGGCAGTCCAGTGATCAGGGCTCCGTGCTCCCACTGCAGGGGGCATGGGTTTGATCCCTGGTTGGGGAACTAAGATCCCACAAGCCACGCAGTGTGGCCAAAAAATTTATAAAATAAAGTTAACTGTATAAATGTGGGTCTATTTCTGGACTCTCCAATTCTGTTCATTTATCCTTACACCGGTAGCACACTGTCTTAATTACTATAGCTTTATGCCTAGCTTTGAGATAAGGTAGTTTAAGCCCTTCAACTCTGTTGTCAAGATTGTTTTGTCTATCCTAGGTTCTTTGCATTTCCATATAAATTTTGGAATCAGCTGATCAATTTATTTAAAAAAAATCCTGATATGATTTTGATTTGGATTGCTCTGAATTTATCAATTTTAAAAGCACTGACATCTTAATATTGATTCTTCTAATCCATGAACATGATATGTCTCTCCATTTATCTTAGGTCTTTTCTCAAGAAGGTTTTGTAGTCTTCAGTATAGACATCTGGCAAATCTTTGTTAAACTCTTAAAATTTTTAAGGTTTTTGGTGCTGTGGTAAATAGAATTGTTTCTTAATTTATCTTCCAGTTACTCATTACCGTTATACATAAATGCAATTAATTTTTGTGCTTTTTACTTTGTAACTTAACAACCTTGCTAAATTCATTCAATTTTTCTATTTTTTTAACTTTTGTGTAGAATGCTTTTGATTTTGATGTAAACAGTTATCATCTGAGAATTCAGTTTTTTCCATTTTCATGCCTTTTGTCTCTTGTTATTGCATTATTGTACTGGCTAGAGCTTCCTGTACAATGTTAAATAGACATGGTGAGAACCATGAGGTGTTGAGTTTTGAAAATGTTTTTCCTCCATTTTTCAAGATGAGCATATGGTTTTGTATGTTTTAGCTTGGTACTATGGTGAACTATTTTGGTTGATTTTCAAATGTTAAACCAACTTTATATCCCTGAAATAAATTTCACTGGGGTATGATGTGTTATCCATTTATATATTGTTGTTTGATATGCTAATATTGTGTTAGAGGCTTTTGTATCCATGCTTATGAAGGATATAGATCTGTGATTTCATTTTCTTATACCATCTCTGTCAGGTTTTGGTATTAGGGTTATGCTGGCCTCACAAAACAATTTGGGAAGTGTTCCCTCCTCCCCTTTTTTGGAAGAGTTTATGAGGTTATTATTTTTTGTTTTAATGTTTTGAAGAATTCATGTCATCTGGACCTAGTTAGAGGGGTTTGGGGGGTGTTTTTTTTGCAGGGGGGGGAATATTGTGGATCACAAATTCAATTTCTGAAACAGACACAGGATTATTCACATTTTCTGTTTCTTTTATGAAATTTGGTAAGTTGTATCTTTTAAGGAATTTGTCCGTTTCATGTAATTTCCAATATTTTTGACATAAAGTCCAGAATATTCTTTGATTATCCTTATAGTGACTATAGGATATGTATTGTTTTTGCTTATTGGTAGCTTTTTTTCTAGACTTTTTACCTGACCAATCTTGCTAGGGGTTTAATCAAGTCTATTAATTTTTTCAAAGAATCAACTTTCGGCTTTGTTAATTTTACCCATTTATTTTTATTGCCCTATGCTCTCATCTGTATATTCCTTTCTATTTTGATTTTGTTTTCTAACATTTATTCATTTATTTATTTGGCTGCACTGGGCCTTAGTTGCAGCACACAGGCTTTTTGCAGCGTGTGGGATCTTTAGTTGCAGCATGCAGGATCTAACCAGGGATCGAACCCATGCTCCCTGTATTGGGAGCAAGGATTCTTAACTGCTGGACCACCAGGGAAGTCCCTCTATTTTGGTTTTAATTTGCTCTTCTTTTATGGCTTTTTTGAAGCTTAGATGAATTGATTTTTAACCCTTTTTAATAAAGACATTAAAACTACACATTTCCCTCCATGTACTGCTTTAGGTGATTCCCACAGATTTTATCCTTTCATTGTTATTCAAATCAATATTTTATTTCCTTTATGATTTCTTTTTTGATCCCTGGATTATTTAGAGGTTTTTTGACTTCTAAATATTTGGGGGATATACTTTTTTTCCCTTCCAGTCCCTTCACTTTTTTCTTAATAGTGTTAGTCAGGATTTCCAATACTGTGTTAAACATTTGTGGTGATAAGGATATCCTAATCTTGTTTCTTATCTTAAAGGGAATGCATCTAAGGTTTACCCATTTAGTGTGATATATACTGTAGGGTTTGAGTATACATAGCTTTTCCCTCATTAAGAATATTTCCTTCTATTCCTAGTTTACTAACAATTATAGATAGGTGTTGAACTTTGCAAAATGATTGTTCTGGTTCAACTAAAGTTATCATGAAATGTTTTACTCCATTATTTTATTAATATAGAGAAGTATATTGATGGATTTTTCTGATATTGAACAATCCTTGCATTACTGGCAGAAATCCTGCTTGTTCATGATATGTTATTTTTAGTGCTCTGTTGGATTCATTTAACTATTGCTTTATGTAGGATTTTGAATCTGCATACATAAACAAAATGGGCCTATAATTTTCCTTTTTATTCTCTTGGTTTGGGTTTTTTGTTTCTGGTTTTTGAGTCAGTATTACACTAATCTCAAGGAATGAGCTGGGAAGACCTCCCACTTCCCCTGTTTTCTGGTTTCTGGAACAACTTGCATAAAATAGAATTAGCTATTTTGAAAGTTTGGTAGAGTTTCATAGAATAAAAACATTTGGAAGTGAGGTTTTTTCAGAGGACAGGTCCTTGACTACTATCTCTAATATACTTTTTACAGTTATGAATCTATTCAAGTTATTCCTATATATTTTATATGTTTCTAGGAGTTTATCCATTTTATTTAAATATTTAAATTTAGTTCATAAGACTTTTATCTCCATATGTCTGAAATAATTTCTCCTCTCTTTCCACACTTTTGTTTTTTTAATCGAGGTATAATTGACAGATAACATTACTTTCAGGTATACAACATAATGATATTTGTATATATTGTGAAATGGTTAATAGGCCTAGTTAACATCCCTCACCGTAGTTACAAAATTTTTTCTTGTGATGAGAACTTTTAATATCAGCACTTTCAAATTTGCAGTACAGTATTAACTGTAGTCACCATACTGTACATTACATCCTCATGACTTACTTATTCTGTAACTGGAAGTTTGTACCTTTGACCCCCTTCACCCATTTCACCCAACCCTAAGCCCCCACCTCTAGCAGCCACCAACCTGTTCTCTAATTCATGAGCTCAGTTTTCTTGTTTTTGTTTTTTAGATTCTGCATATAAGTTGGCTCATACGGTATTTGTCTTTCTCTATCAGATTTATTTCACTTAGCATAATGCCCTCAAAGTCCATCCATGTTGTCCCAAATGGCAGGATTTCCTTCTTTTTTATGGCTGAATATTCCTTCATGTATGCATGTACATTTTCTTTATCCATTTCTTCATTGTTGGACACTTAGGTTGTTTCCATATCTTAGGTATTATAAATAATGCTTCAGTGAACATGGGTGTGCACATATCTTTTCGAGTTAATGTTTTTTCTTTTTGGATAAATCCCCAGAAGTAGAATCACTGGGTCATAGGTAGAATTTCTATACCGTTTTCCATAGTAGCTACACTAATTTACATTCCTGCCAACAGTGTAGAAGGGTTCCTTTTCTCCACATCCTCACCAATACTTATTTCTTTTTTTGATAGTAGCCTTTCTAACAGGTGCGATGTGACATTGTGGTTTTGATTTGCATTTCCCTGATGAGTGATGTTGAGCACCTTTTCATGTACCATTTGTATGGCTTCTTTGGGAAAATGTCTATTCAGATCCTCTGCCCATTTCTTAATTGGATAGTTTATTTTCTTGCTATTGAATTGTATGAGTTCCTTGTACATTTTGGATATTAACCCTTTTGTCAGATATATGATTTGCAAGTATTTTCTCCCATTCAGTAGGTTACCTTTTCATTTTGTTGATGGCTTCCTTTGCTGTGCAGAAGTTTTTTAGTTTGATATAGTCCCACTTTTTTATTTTTGACTTTGTTGCCTTTACTTTTGATATTGAATCCAAAAAATCAATGCCAACACTGATGTCAAGGAGTTTACCACCTATTTTTTTCTAGGACTTTTATGGTTTCAGGTCTTACATTTAAATCTTTAACCCATTTTGAGCTTTTTTGTGTGTGTGTGCGATACGAGGGCCTCTCACTGTTGTGGCCTCTCCCGTTGTGGAGCGCAGGCTCCAGATGTGCAGGCTCAGCGGCCATGGCTCACGGGCCCAGCCACTCCACGGCATGTGGGATCTTCCCGGACCGGGGCACAAACCCACATCCCCTGCATCAGCAGGCGGACCCTCAACCACTGCTCCACCAGGGAAGCCCCCCATTTTGAGCGTGTGTGTGTGTGTGTGTGTATGGTGGAAGATAGTGGTCCAGTTTTCCCAACACCATTTATTAAGAGACTCCTTTCCCTATTGTAGGTTTTTGGCCCCTTTGTTGTAAATTAATTGACCATACGTGTATGGGTTTCTTTCTGGTTTCTCTATTCTGTTCCATTGATCTATATATGTTTTTATGCCAATACCATACTGTTCTATTAGAGTTCTGTGATATATTTGGAAGTCAGGAAGCATGATACCTCCAGCTTTGTTCTTTTTTCTCAAGGTGGCTTTGGCTGTTCATGGTCTCCTGTGGTTCTATACAAATGTTAGGATTGTTTGTTCTATTTCTGTGAAAAATGCCATTGGAATTTTGATGAGGATTGCACTGGATCTGTAATTTGCTTTGGAGAGTATGGACATTTTAGCAATAATCTTCTAAGCCATGAGCATGGACTAGTTTTCCATTTATTTATGTCTTCTTCAGTTTCTTCAGTGTCATATAGTTTTCAGTGTACAGGTCTTTTGCTACCTTGGTTAAATTTATTCCCCAGTATTTTATTCTTTTTGATGCAATTGTACATGGGATTGTTTTCTTAATTTTCCTTTTTGACAGTTGATTATTTGTGTATAGAAACACCACAGATTTCTGTGTATTGATTTTGTATCCTGCAACTTTACCGAATTTATTAGTTTTAATAGTTTTTTTACTTATAGTAAATAGTTTTACTTATTTCTGATTTGGACGCCTTTTATTTCTCTTTCTTGCCTAATTAATTGCTCTGCTTAGGACTTCCAATACTATGTTGAATAAAAGTGGCAAAAGGGGACATTCTTGTCTTGTTCCTGATGTTAAAGGAAAAGCTTTTAGCTTTTTAGCATTGAGCATGTTATCTGTGGGCTTGTCAAATGGTCTTTATTATGTTGATGTGAATCTTCTCTATACCCACTTTGTTGAGAATTTTTATCATAAATGAGGGTTGAATTTTGTCAAAAGCTTTTTCTCCATCTATTGAGACTGACAAAATAAAGGATAAAAATCATATGACAAGGTAGTATATTACATTTATTGATTTGCAGATGTTGAACCATCCTTGGATCCCTGGAATAAATCCTACTTGATCATGGTGTCTGATCCCTTTAATGTATTCTTGAATTCAGTTTGCTAATATTTTGTTGAGGGTTTTTGTATCTATGTTCATCAGGGATATTGTCCTGTAACTTTTCTTCTTGTGGTGTCCCTGTCTGATTTTGGAACCAGGGTAATGCTGACCTCGTAAAATGACATTGGAAGGATTCCTTCTTTTTCTCTTTTTTTAGAAGAGTCTGAGAAAGTTTGTTATTAATTCTTTAAATTTTGGTAGAATTCACCAGTGAAGCCATCTGGTCCTGGAGTTTTTGTTTGTTGGGAGGTTTTGGATTACTGATTCAATCTCCCTACTAGTAATTGATCTACTCAGATTTTCTGTATGTTTCTAGGAATTTATCCATTTCTTCTAGGCTATTCAATTTGTTAGCATATAATCGTTCATAATAGTTTCATGATCCTTTGAATTTTTGTGGTATCACTTGTAAAATCTCTTTCATTTATTTGAGTTCTCTCTTTTTCTTGATGGGTCTAGGTAAAGGTTTGTCAATTTTGTTTACTTTTCAAAGATCCAGGTCTTAGTTTTATTGATCTTTTTCTATTGTCTTTTTAATCTATTTCCAGTCTGATCTTTGTTATTTCCTTCCTTTTACTAATTAGGGCTGTTTATTCTTCTTTTTCTAGTTCCTTAAGGTGTAAAGTTAGGTTATTTGAGATTTTTCTTGTTTCTTGTTTCTTTCTAGGCACTTATCTTCCCTCTAAGAATTGTATTCCCATAAGTTTTTGTATGTTGTATTTCCGTTTTCATTTGTCTCAAGGTATTTTTTATTTCTCTTGATTTCTTCTTTGACCCTTTGGTTGCCCAGTAGCATGTTGTTTAATCTACATATTTGTGAATTTTCCAGTTTTTTGTTCGTTTCTTTGTTTTGTAATTGATTTGTAGTTTCATACCATGTGCTCAAAAAAAGAAGCTTGATATGATTTCAATCTTCTTAAATTTATTAAGACTTGATTTGTGGCCTAAAATCTGTCCTGGAGAATGTTCCTGTGCAGTTGAGAAGAATGTATTTTGTTGCTTTAGGATGAAATTTTCTCTATATTCTGTTAAGTCCATGTGGTTTAGCATATCATTTAAAGCCAATGTTTTCTTAATTGATTTTCCGTCTGCATGATCTGTTTATTGACAGTGGAGTATTAAAGTCCCCTACTATTACTGTATTGCTATCTATTTCTCCCTTAAAGTCTGTTAATATTTGCTTTATATATTTAAGTGCTTCTGTGTTGGGCTCCTAAATGTTTACAAATATTATATCCTTTTGTTGGATTGACCCCTTTATCATTATGTAATGCCCTTGTCATTTATTACAGTCTTTCTTTGTTTTAAAGCCTATTTTGTCTAATATAAATGTAGCCACTGCAACTTTCATTTGGTTTCTATTTACATGGATTGTCTTTTTTAGTCCCTTCACTTTCGGTCAGTGTGTGTCCTTACATCTGAAGTGAGTTACCTGTAGACAGCTAGATTGGTCTTGGGTTGGTTGGTTGGTTTTTTATCCATTCACCTAGTCTATCTTTGGGAAATGTAGTCCATTTACTTTTAAAGTAATTATTGATAGGTATACACTCATGGCCATTTGTGCCTTGTTTTCTGGCTGTATTATAGTTTCTCTGTCCCTTTCTTCTCTTGCTCTCTTCCTGTGTGATTTGATGATTTTCTTTTGTGGTATGCTTAGATTCCTTTCTCTATCTTTTGTGCATCTATTATAGGTTTTCCTTTGTGGTTACCATGAGGTTTACATATAACAAAACAGTCCTTGAAGTTGATAACAACTTAAGTAAGTATGAACACATTCTAAAGCTCTATATTTTCACTCTCTCTCACGTTTCCGGGTTTTGATGTCACACTTCTCATATTTTTACATTGTGTATCACTTAACTATTATAGTTATTTTTACTACTTTTGTCTTTTAACCTTCATACTAGTTTTATAAGTGATTAATCTTTATAAGAATTAAGCTTTATTTAGTCTAAGTTTTCTAAGTGTTTAATGATTTTAATTAAAAATTTTAAGTAAGTTTCTATTTAATTTCCAAGTATTTGGGGGGATACACTATTTTTAATTATTTATAATTCTGTTATAGTCAGAAAACATACCCTGAATGATTTCAGACCTCGGGAATATATTAAAACCCAGCATTTGAGATATCTTGGTGAATGTTCCAAGTGCACATCAAGACTTTGTTTCTGGTTCTGCATTTAAAGAGCTGGAAGTCACCACTCCATCCTAGCAGCAAGTAAGAAGTTGAACAGCTATTTTAAAACTTCTTGAATTCATAACAGACTGGAGGACAGACGGCAAACTGCTGCCCCATATTGGAAAGGCAGGCAAATACAAAGACTGGAAAAAAAACAACAAAACCCAATATATTATGCAAGTACTTTGGTACAATTACAAACGGTATAACATAGGTACAATGGTAATATCAATAAAAGAAATAAAGGAAAAGATGAAATATTTCAAACAACAACAGATTTCCCCCAAGTTAATGTCAGACACCAAACCACAGATCCAGGAAACTCAGAGATCACCAAGCTAATCTGAAGGAAGCCAGAGGTAAGAAACATTTTATCTACAGAGGAACAAAGATAAGTATCACATCTAACTTCTCAGAAGCCATGTGAGCAAGAAAAAAATGGAGTGAACTATTTAAATTTTTGAGAAAAAAATATCACCAACATAGATATCTGTACTCTGCAAAACTGTTCTTTCAAAACTAAAGAAATAAACACTTTCTCAAACAAAAACTGATGGAATTTGTTGCCAGTACACTCACCATACAAGAAATGTTAAAAAAGTTCTTTAAAGAGAATGAATGTAATATAGGTCAAAAACGCAGATCTGTATGAAATAAGGAAGAGCAATGAAGAAGGAATAACTGAAGGTAAAATAAAAGCTTTTATTTTTAGTTGATCTAACAAACAGATAACAGTTTCTTCCAAATGCCAACAATGTATTCGATTATGTATGCTTAGGTATTTGTGTTATGAATATGTATGCTAATGTATATGCTTATATATAAGTGAAATGAATAACAGCAGTGATACAAAGAACGGGAAGAAGGATTTAGGATTATTTTATTACTATAAGGTACACTACCTGTGATGTGTTATTTGACAGAATTGGATTAGCTATAATTGTATATACGAATTCTAGGGCACCCACTAAAAACAAGGTGGGAAATAAAGTATAACTAATATGCTAAGAAAGGAGAGAAATGGAATCATAGAAAATGCTATTAAAACTACAAAAGCCAGAAAAAGAAAGACAAAAATAGAACAAGAGCAACAAATAGAAACAGTAATGCATATGATAGATAGTAATAGAAATGTATCAGTAATGTTATTTAATCAGAATGTTATTTAAATGTACCTATTTAAAAATAGAGATCATTAGAGTGGATCTAAAAACATGACCAAACAAACAATATGTTATCTACAGGAAACCCATTTTAAATATAAAGACATATAGATTAAATGCAAATGGATGGAGGGACTTCCCAGTGGTCCAGCGGTTAAGACTTTGCCTTCCAATGCAGGGGGTGCAGGTTTGATCCCTGGTCATGGAGCTAAGATCCCATATGCCTTGGGGCCAAAAAAACAAAACATAAAAGCAATATTGTAACAAATTCAATAAAGATTTTAAAAATGGTCCTGGTCCACACTGAAAAATCTTTAAAAAAAAAAAAATAAATGGATAGGGAGAAATACACCACACTAATGCTAATCGAAAGAAAGCAAGAGCAGCTATATAACTTTCAAGAAGAGCAGATTTCAAAGCAAGGAACATTATCAGTAATAACGGCACTAGATAACGACAAAGGGAAGATACAACAACTTTATGAAGATATAAAAGAAGATATAACAAATTTAATGTGTATGTGCCTCAAAACAGCATCAAACTATGTGAAGCAAAAACAACTAATAGAAATACATAAATTCACTGTCAGACTTGGAGATTTCAACAACCCTGATCAGAAGTGGACAGATCCAAGCCAAAAATCAGGATATAATTGGACTAAACAACGTCATCAATCAACTGGATAAAATGGACATCTATAGACAGACTGCTTTATCCAACAACAGAATACAAAGTCTTCTCAAGCTCACATTAAACATTCACCAAGATAGACCACATCTGGGACATAAAACACACCTTTAAAAGAATAGAAATTATGCAATATCTGCTCTCAGACCACAGTACAATTAAACTAGAAATAAGTAACAAGAAGATAACTGGAAAATTCTAAAATACATGGAGATTAAGCAATACTTCTAAAAAACACAAGGGTCAATCAAAGAAGAAATCTCAAAGAGAAATTTTTTAAATATTTTGAACTAAATGAAAACACAACTTACCAAAATTTGTGGGATGCAGCAAAAGCAGTGTTTAGAAGGAAATTTATAACATTAAATGTATATATTAGAAAAGATACAAAATTAATAATTAAATGTCCACTTTAGGAAACCAGAAAGAGAAGGGCAAATTATATCCAAAGTCAGCAGAAGAAAAGACATAGTAAGAACTACAGCAGAAATTAAATTGAAAACAGGATATCAATAGATAAAATGAGTGAAACCAAAACCTGGTTCTTTGAAGGAAGCAATAAAATTGATAAATCTCTAGCCAGGCTAACTGAGGAAAAAAGGAAGGGAAACAAATACTAATATCAGAACTGAAAGAGGAGACATCACTACAGATCCCAAAGACATTAAAAGGATAATAAAGGAAGATTCTGAACAACTCTGTGGCCGCAAATGTGATTACCTAGAATAAACAGACCAATTCCTTTAAATACACAATTGTCAGGGAACCTACAAGATGGCAGAGGAGTAAGACATGGAGATCACCTTCCTCCCCACAAATACATCAAAAATACATCTACATGTGAAACAACTCCTACAGAACACCTACTGAACGCTGGCAGAAGACCTCAGACTTCCCAAAAGGCAAGAAAATCCCCACGTACCTGGCCATGTGGCTGACAGGGTCTTAGTGCTCCAGACTGGTGTCAGGCCTGAGCCTCTGAGGTGGGAGAGCCAAGTTCAGGACATGGTGGACCACCAGAGACCTCCCAGCCCCACGTAATATCAATCGTTGAGAGCTCTCCCAGAGATCTCCATCTCAGCGGTAAGACCCAGCTCCACCCAATGGCCAGCGAGCTCCAGTGCTGGATACCCCATGCCAAACAATTAGAAAGACAGGAACACAACCCCACCCATTATCAGAGAGGCTGCCTAAAATCATACTAAGTTCACAGACCTGCCCTGCCCACCAGAAAGACAAGATCCAGCCCCACCCACCAGAACACAGGCACCAGTCCCCTCCACCAGGAAGCCTACACAAGCCACTGAACCAACCACATCCACTGGGGGCAGACAGCAAAAACAAGGGAACTATGAACCAGCAGCCTGCGAAAAGGAGACCCCAAACAGTAAGTTAAACAAAATGAGAAGAAAGAAATATGCAGCAGATGAAGGAGCAAGGTAAAATCACACCAGACCAAACAAATGAAGAAGAAATAGGCAGTCTACCTGAAAAAGAATTCAGAGTAATGATAGTAAATATGATCCAAAATCTTGGAAATAGAGTGGAGAAAATATAAGAAACGTTTAACAAGGACCCAGAAGAACTAAAGAGCAAAAAAAACCAATGATGTACAACACAATAAATGAAATTAAAAATTCTCTAGAAGGAATCAATAGAAGAACGGATAAGTGACCTGGAAGATAAAATAGTGGAAATGACTACCACAGAACTGAATAAAGAAAAAAGAATGAAAAGAATTGAAGACAGTCTCAGAGACCTCTGGGACAACATTAAACGCACCAACATTCAAATTATGGGGGTCCCAGAAGAAGAAGAAGAAAAGAAAGTGTCTGAGAAAATATTTGAAGAGATTATAATTGAAAACTTCCCTAATATGGAAAGAAAATAGTCAATCAAGTCCAGGAAGCACAGAGAGTCCCATACAGGATGAACCCAAAGAGAAACACACCAAGACACATATTCATCAAACTATCAAAAATTAAATACAAAGAAAAAAGATAAAAAGCAGCAGGAAAAAGCAATAAATAACATACAAGGGAATCCCCACAAGGTTAACAGCCGATCTTCCAGCAAACACTCTGCAAGCCAGAAGGGAGCAGCAGGACATATTTAAAGAGATGAAAGGAAAACACTTGCAACCAATATTACTCTACCCAGCAAGGATCTAATTCAGATTCAATGGAGAAATTAAAACCTTTACAGACAAGCAAAAGTTACGAGAATTCAGCACCACCAAACCAGCTTTACAACAAATGCTAAAGGAACTTCTCTAGGCAGGAAGCACAAGAGAAGGAAAAGACCTACAATAACAAACCCAAAACAATTAAGAAAGTGGCAATAGGAACATACATACTGATAATTACCTTAAATGTAAATGGATTAAATGCTCCAACCAAAAGACATAGACTGGCTGAATGGATACAGAAACAAGACCTGTATATATGCTGTCTACAAGAGACCCACTTCAGACCTAGGGACACATACGGACTGAAAGTGAGGGGATAGAAAAAGATATTCCATGCAAATGGAAATCAAAAGAAAGCTGGAGTAGCAATTCTCATATTAGAAATAATAGACTTTAAAATAAAGACTATTACAAGAGACAAAGAAGGATACTACATAATGATCAAAATATAACAACTGTAAATATTTATGCACCCAACATAGGAGCACCTCAATACATAAGACAAATGCTAACAGCCATTAAAGGGGAAATCGACAGTAACACAGTTAGAGTAAGGGACTTTAACACCCCACTTTCACCAATGGACAGATCATCCAAAATGAAAATAAATAAGGAAACACAAGCTTTAAATGACACATTAGACAAGATGGACTTAATGGATATTATAGGACATTTCCATCCAAAAACAACAGAATACACTTTCTTCTCAAGTGCTCATGGAACATTCTCCAAAATAGATCATATCTCGTGTCACAAATCAAGCCTCAATAAATTTAAGAAAATTGAAATCGTATCAAGTATCTTCTCCGACCAAAACGCTCTGAGACTAGATATCCATTACAGGAAAAAAACCTGTAAAATATACAAACACATGGAGGCTAAACAGTACACTACTAAATAACCAAGAGATCACACTAAAGAAACCAAAGAGGAAATAAAAAAATACCTAGAAAAAGATGACAATGAAAACACAATGACCCAAAATCGATGGAATGCAGCAAAAGCAGTTCTAAGAGGGAAGTTTATAGCAATACAATCCTACCTCAGTAAACAAGAAAAATCTCAAGTAAGCAACCTAAATTTACAGCTAAAGCAATTAGAGAAAGAAGAACAACAAAAACAACAACAAAAAGTTAGCAGAAGGGCTTCCCTGGCAGCGCAGTGGTTGAGAGTCCGCCTGCCGATGCAGGGGACACGGGTTCGTGCCCCGGTCCGGGAAGATCCCACATGCCACTGAGCCTGTGCGTCCGGAGCCTGTGCTCCGCAACGGGAGAGGCCACAGCGGTGAGAGGCCTGTGTACCGCAAAAAAAAAAAAAAAAAACAGAAGGAAAGAAATAAAGATCAGATCAGAAATAAATGAAAAAGAAATGAAGAAAACGATAGCAAAGATCAAAAAACTAAAACCTGATTCTTTGAGAAGATAAAATTGATAAACAATTAGCCAAACTCATCAGGAAAAAAAGGTAGAAGACTCAAATCAACAGAATTAGAAATGTAAAAGGAGAAATAACAACTGACACTGCAGAAATACAAAGGACCATGAGAGATTACTACAAGCAACTATATGCCAGTAAAATGGACAACCTGGAAGAAACAAATTCTTAGAAAAGCACAATCTTCCGAGACTGAACCAGGAAGAAACAGAAAATATGAACAGACCAATCACAAGCACTGAATTTGAAACTGTGATTAAAAATCTTCCAACAAACAAAAGCCCAGGACCAGATGGATTCACAGGCGAATTCTACCAAACATTTAGAGAAGAGCTAACACCTATCATTCCCAAATTCTTCCAAAATGTAGCAGAGGAACACTCCCAAACTTGTTCTATGAGGCCACCATCACCCTGATACCAAAACCAGACAAAGATGTCACAAAAAAAGAAAACTAAAGGCCAATATCACTGATGAACATAGATGCAAAAATACTCAACAAAATACTACCAAAGAGAATCCAACAGCAAATTAACAGGATCATACACCATGATCAAGTGGGATTTATCCCAGGGATGCAAGGATTGTTCAATATACACAAATCAATCAACATGATACTCCATATTAACAAATTGAAGGATAAAAACTATATGATAATTTCAATCGATGCAGAAAAAGCTTTTGACAAAATTCAACACCCATTTATGATAAAAACTCTCCAGAGTAGGCACAGAGGGAACCTACCTCAACATAATAAAGGCCATATATGACAAACCCACAGCCAACATCGTTCTCAGTGGTGAAAAAAATGAAATCATTTCCACTAAGATCAGGAACAGGACAAGTTTGCCCACTCTCACCACTATTATTCAACATAGTTTTGGACGTTTTAGCCACAGCAATCAGAGACAGAAAAGAAATAAAAGGAATCCAAATTGGAAAAGAAGTAAAACTGTCACTGTTTGCAGATGACATGATACTATACATAGAGAATCCTAGAGATGCTACCAGAAAACTACTAGAGCTAATCAATGAATTTGGTAAAGTAGCAGGATACAAAATTAATGCACAGAAATCTCTTGCATTCCTATACACTAACAACGAAAAATCTGAAAGAGAAATTAAGGAAACAATCTCATTCACCATTGCAACAAAAAGAATAAAATACCTAGCAATAAACCTTCCTAAGGAGTCAAAAGACCTGTATGCAGAAAACTATAAGACACTGATGAAAGAAATTAAAGATGATAGAAACAGATGGAGAGATATACCATGTTCTTGGATTGGAAGAATCAATGTTGTGAAAATGACTTTACTACCCAAAGCAATCTAGAGATTCAGTGCAATCCCTATCAAACTACCAATGGCATTTTTCACAGAACTAGAACAAAAACTTGCACAATTTGTATGGAAACACAAAAGACCCCGAATAGCCAAAGCAATCTTGAGAAACAAAAATGGAGCTGGAGGAATTAGGCAACCTGACTTCAGACTATACTACAAAGCTACAGTAATCAAGACAGTATGGTACTGGCACAAAAACAGAGATCAATGGAACAGGATAGAAAGCACAGAGATAAACCCACACATGGTCACCTTATCATTGATAAAGGAGACAAGAATGTACAATGGAGAAAAAACAGCCTCTTCAATAAGTGGTGCTGGGGAAACTAGACAGCTACATGTAAAAGTACGAAATTAGAACACTCCCTAACACCATACACAAAAATAAATTCAAAATGGATTAAAGACCTAAATGTAAGGCCAGACACTATAAAACTCTTAGAGGAAAGCATGGGCAGAACACTCTACGACATAAATCACAGCAAGATCCTTTTTGACCCACCTCCTAGAGAAATGGAAATAAAAATAAACAAATGGGACCTAATGACACTTAAAAGCTTTTGCACAGCAAAGGAAACTATAAATAAGATGAAAAGACAACCCTCAGAATGGGAGAAAATATTTGTAAATGAAGCAACTGACAAAGGATTAGTCACCAAAATATACAAGCAGCTCATGTGGCTCAATATCAAAAAAACCAAACAACCCAATCCGAAAATGGGCAGAAGACCTACATAGACATTTCTCCAAAGAAGATATACAGATTGCCAACAAACACATGAAAGGGTGCTCAACACCACTAATCATTAGAGAAATGCAAATCAAAACTACAGTGAAGTATCAATCACCTCACACTGGTCAGAATGGCCATCATCAAAACATCTACAAACAATAAATGCTGGAGAGGTTGTGGAGAAAAGGGAACCGTCTTTCACTGTTAGTGGAAATGTAAATTGATACAACCACTATGGAGAACAGTATGGAGGTTAAAAACTAAAAATAGAACTACCATATGACCCAGCAATCCCACTCCTGGGCATATACCCTGTTAAAACCATAATTCAAAAAGAGACAATGTTCATTGCAGCTCTATTTACAATAGCCATGACATGGAAGCAACCTAAGCGTCCACTGACAGGTGAACGGATATAGAAGATGTGACACGTATATACAATGGAATATTACTCAGCCAGAAAAGGAAACCAAATTGAGTTATTTGTAATGAGGTGGATAGACCTAGTGTCTGTCATACAGAGTGAAGTAAGTCAGAAAGAGGAAAACAAATACTGTATGCTAACACATATATATGGAATCTTCAAAAAAAAATGGTTCTGATGAACCTAGGGGCAGGACAGGAATAAAGACACAGACATAGAGAACGGATTTGAGGTCACGGGTGAGGGGGGGAAGCTGGGATGAAGTGAGAGTGTAGCATTGACATATATACACTACCAAATGTAAAATAGATAGCTAGTGGGAAGCAGCTTCATAGCGCAGGGAGATCAGCTTGGTGCTTTGTGACCACCTGGAAGGGTGGTAAAGGGAGGGAGACGCAGAGGGAGGGGATATGGGGATATATGTATACATATAGCTGATTCACTTTGTTATACAGCAGAAACTAACACAACATTTTAAAGCAATTATACTCCAATGAAGATGTTAAAAGAAAAAAAAAGACACAATTGCCTAATACTCACATAAGAAGAGACAAACAATCTGAATAGGCCCATATGTACTAAAGAAAGTGAATCAAACATTAATAAGCTTCTAAAACAGCAGCAAGGTCAGATGGTTTCACCTGTAAATTCTACCAAACATTTAAGGAGGAAATTACACCAATTCTCTGCAATCTACTTTAGAAAATAGAAGCAGGGGAAATACTTCCTAACACATTCTTTGAGCCCAGCATTACCCTAATACCAATGCCAGATAAAGACATTATACACATTATAGAAAAAAGAAAACTACAGACCAATATCTCTCATGAACATAGATGTAAAATCCTCAATAAGTTTTAGCAAATCAGGAGGGGTGATGTCAGCCTCGTGGCAGCATCTCCTCTCCCCTTTGATTTACATCTAACTGGACATCCATAATCCAGAAAAAGTACCTCTACACAGCACACCAGGCTACCTGAGAGATCCATCCACCTTGCACCCGAATGTGGGTGGACTGGAACCTCAGAGGAAGCTGAGGACCCAGTACATTGGTGGCAGCAGGAGCAGCAGTGGGCCAGCATGCCATTTGGGCAATGGAGATGGAGGGTAAAAGTAGTGAGTGGGGGTCTCGCTGGCCATGCATGCTGGAGCTGGAAGGACCCATTGCTCTCTCTGAGGAGAGGTTGCAGTGACTGAGAGGACAGAAAGGAAAAAGAAGAAGGCAAAGAGAACCTAAATGCCCAGCTACAGAGGAATGGATAAAGAAGATGTGATACATATATACAATGGGATATTACTCAGCCATAAAAAAATAATAATGCCATTTGCAGCAACATGGATGGACCTAGAGATTATCATACTAAGTGAAGTAAGTCAAAGACAAATATCATATGATATCACTCATATGTAGAATCTAATTTTAAAATGATATAAATGAACTTATTTACAAAATAGAAACAGACTCACAGATTTCAAAAACAAACTTAATGGTTACCAAAGGGGAAATGGCGGGGGGAGGGATAAATCAGGAGCTTGGGATGAATATACACACACTACTATATATAAGATAGATAACAATGAGGACCTACCATATAGCACAGGGAACTCTAGTCAATATTCTGTGATAACCCATATGAGAAAAGAATCTGAAAAAGAACGAACATATGTGTAACTGATTCACTTTGCTATACACCTGAAAGTAACACAACATTGTAAATCAACTATACTCCAATAAAATTAAAATAATAAAAAAGACAGCAAAGAGAACTGAAAGGATGCATTTCCTGCTGTCTGCCCAGGATTCTGGCAAGAGGACTGCCCACAAACCTGAGACACTCCCCACACACATTCAAGGATCCCCGTACCAGGCTGTAGGCACCCCAAAGCCCCAGGTGCCAAGCATATACCTCCCCCAGCTCTGCCATTGCCATTTTCCACCCTTTTATTTCTGCCAGCGTTTTTTTTTTTTTTTTTAATGTGCACATTCCCAACCTCCTTAGTGGTGAGTCAGCTTTGGGAAGAGAAATCAGAAACTTGTGCTATAGTGCCACATTCTGAAAAAAAAAACAAAAGGAAGTTTCCTAATTACCAACCTGTTGAACTGTTAGAATCAAAGTAAACAAAGTTTTGATAAGAAAGGTGTTCTCTACTTCAGATGCAGTGGCAAAGGCACTTTTCATCAAATACTATTGAAAAAATCATGGTATTACAGTAGCACAAAAAGAAAATGACAGTTTTACAGGAACCGAACCCAAAGATGTGGAATATTGTGATCTAACTGATAAAGAATTCAAAATAGTTGTTATGAAGAAATTCAACAAGCTACAAGATAGAAAGGTAATACAATGATCTACCAAAGGGACTGAAATTCTAAAAAAGAACAAAACAAATTCTGGGGCTCAAGAACTCAATAAATGAGATGAAGAATGCATTAAAAAGCATTGGAAATAGAGCAGGTCAGATGGAAGAAAGAATAAGTGAGCTCAAGGATAGCAATATAGAAGTTTCAGGTGGAAAAGGAGAGAGAACTAAGATTTTTTAAAAGTGAAGAAACCCCATGAGAATTTTCAGACTCCATTAGAAGAGCCAACATAAGATTTATGGGTATACCATAAGGAGAAGAGAGAGAGAAAGGAGCTGAGAGCATATTTAAGGAAATAATAGCTGAGACCTTCCTAACCTGGGGAAGGAACTGGATATACAGGTCCACGAAGCTAATAGAACACTTTATCTCAATGAAAAAGACCTTCTCCAAGACACATTAAAACTGTCAAAAGTCAGTGATAAAGAATTTTAAAAGCATCCAGTGAAAAGGATAGCAACCTACAAAGGAACCCCTATTATGCAATCAGCAGATTTCTCAACAGGAATTCTACACACCAGGAGAGAGTGGGATGACATATTCAAAGTATTGAAAGATAAAAATTGTCAGTCAAGAATACCCTACCCAGATTGACACATACACACTACTATATATAAAACAGATAACTAATAAGGACCTACTGTATAGCACAGGGAACTCTACTTAATTCTCTGTAATAACCTATATGGGAAAAGAATCTAAAAAAGAATGGATATATGTATAACTGATTCACTTTGCTGTATAGCAGAAACTATCACAACATTGTAAATCAGCTATACTTCAATAAAAAAAAAATACCCTATCCAGCAAAGTTATCCTTCAGATAGAAAGGAGAAATAAGAGCTTTCCCAGACAAACAAAACCTGAGGGAGTTTACCACCACTATACCTGCCTTAAAAGAAACGTTGATCAGAGCTCTTCAAGGTAAAATGAAAAGACAAAAGTACACAAAAGTGATTAAGGTGATAGTCAGAATTGGAAAACTGTCAATTTTCTAGAATAGTATATTAAAGGTTAAAAGCATAAAGGTTAAAAGAGGAAGAACATTTAAAATAACTATAGCTACTAAAACTCGGTAACAAAAATCACAGCATAAAAAGATAATTTGTGAAATCAGAAATACAAAAGGGGAAGAGTAAAAGGATGGAACATATTTAGACAAATGGAAATAAAGTGCTATCAGCAGGAAAAGGACTATTGTATCTATGAGATGTTTTATGTAAACCTCATGGTAACCACAAAGCAAAAAGCTAGAGCAGAGACACAAACATATAAAAGAGTGAGCAAATCACCATGGAAAATTGCCAACTTACAAAAGTAGAAACAGAAGGAAAAAGAAACAATGAAGAGACAAAATAACCAGAAGGCAAAAGATAAAATGGCAGTAGTACATCCTTACATATCAATAATCTCCCTAAGTGTAAATGGATTGAATTCACCAATCATGAGGCACAGACTGTATGGATTGAAAAAAAAGACTCAACTGTATACTGCTTACAGGAGACTTATTTCAGCTCTAAAGACACTAATAGCCTTAAGGTAAAAGGATGGAAAAATATATTCTAAGCAAATGGAAACCAAAAGATGGTGAAACTATACTTATATGAAACAAAATAGACTTCAAGCCAAATGTGGTATCAAAAGTCAAAGAAGGTTATTATATAACGATAAAAGAGTCCATACATCAAGAATATATAGCAATCATAAATATATATGCTCTCAACACCCAAGTAACCAAACATATTAAGCAAATACTAACACTTTAAGGGAGAAGTAGACAACAATACAATAATAGTAGGGAAGGTCAATATCCCACTGTCAGCAATGAATAAATTGTCCAGGCAGAAAATCAATAAGAAAATGTTGGAATTGAACCACACATTAGAATAAATTGACTTAACAGTCATATACATAACACTCTATGCAGCAGCAGCAGAATACACATTCTTTTCAGGTGCATGTGGAACATTCTCCAGAATAGATCATATAATAGAACACAAATCTTAGCAAATTTAAGAAAATTGAAATCATACCAGCTACCTTTTCTGACCAAAAGGGTATGAAACTAAAAATCAACAAAAAGAAAGAAAGAAGACCTACAAATATGTGGAAACTAAACAGCACAATGGGTCAAAGAAGAAATCAAAAGGGAAATATAAAATTACCTCTGGGAATTCCCTGGTGGTCCAGTGGTTAGGACTTCACACTTTCACTGCCAAGGGTGCAGGTTCAATCCCTGGTGGGGGAACTAAGATCCCACAAAACATGTGGAGCAGCCAAAAAAAACAAAAAACAAAAAACTCAAAACAAATGAAAATGGAAAATACAACCTATCAATATGGTGGGATACAGCAAAAACAGAGAGGAAAGTTTATAGCAATAAATACATATTAAGAAATTAGAGGGCTTCCCTGGTGGCACAGTGGTTAAGAACCCACCTGCCAATGCAGGGCACATGGTTTCGAGCCCTGGTCCAGGATGATCCCACATGCCGCAGAGCAACTAAGCCCGTGAGCCACAACTACTGAGCCTGTGCTCTAGAGCCCGTGAGCCACAACTACTGAGCCCACACGCCACACCTACTGAAGCCCATGTGCCTAGAGCCCATGCACTGCAACAAGAGAAGCCACTGCAATGAGAAGCCTGCGCACCACAATGAAGAGTAGCCCCCACTCGCCACAACTAGAGAAAGCCTGCACACAGCAACGAAGACCCAACGCAGCCAAAAATTTTAAAACTAAAATAAAATAATAAATTTATGTTAAAAAAAAGAAATTAGAGAGATATCAAATAAATAACCTAACTTAAACGTACCAGAAAAAGAACAAATCAAGCCCAAAGTTAGCAGAAGGAAATAATACAGATTAGAGTGAACGAAAACAAAATAGAGACCAGAAAAACAATAGAAAGAATAAGCAAAACTAAGGGCTGGTTCTCTGAAAAGATAACAAATATTAACAAAACTTTAGCTAGACTAAGAAAAAAAAGACAAATAAAATTAGAAACGAAAGGAGATGTGACAGCTGATATTGCAGAGATACAGAGGATCACAAGACACTATTATGAACAATTATGTGCTACAAATTACATAACCTAGACAAAATAGATATATTTCTAGAAACACAAACCTACCAAGACTGAAGCAGGAAGAAACAGAAAATCTGAACAGACCAATAGTAAGTAAAGAGATTGAATTAGTAATCAACAAACTCCTAACACAGAAAACTCCAGGACCAAATGGCTTCTGGAGATTGCTACCAAACATTTAAAGAAGAATTAACACCAATCTTCCTCAAAATTCGAAAATATCAAGGAATAGAAACACTTCCAAACTCATTCTACAAAATCAGCATAACCTTGATAGCAAAACCAGATAAGGATAACAAAAGAAAAGATCAATAATTCTGATTGAAAAGAAAAAAAGCCCTTAACAGATTGGGTATAGAAGGAACTTAATTAAGACCATGTATGACAAACCCACAGCTAATATTATTATACCCAATGGAGAAAAATTGAAAGCGTTTCCTCTAAGATCAGGAACAAGGCAAGGATGCCCATTCTCACCACTTCTATTCAATATCATAATGGAATTACTATACTAGCTAGAGCAATTAAGCAAAACAAAGTAATGGGGCTTCCCTGGTGGTGCAGTGGTTGGGAGTCCCACCTGCTGATGCAGGGGACATGGGTTCGTGCCCCAGTCCAGGATGATCCCACATGCCATGGAGCAGCTAGGCCCGTGAGCCATGGCCACTAAGCCTGCGCGTCTGGAGCCTGTGCTCCGCAACGGGAGAGGCCACAACAGTGAGAGGACTGCGTACCGAAAAAAAAAAAAAAAAAAAAGTAATGAAAGGCATCCAAATCAGAAAGGAAGAAGTAAAATTGTCATCATTTGCTGATGATATGAATTTACATATAGAAAATCCCAAAGAGTCAGTCAAAAAATTGTTGATATTAACAATTTCAGTAAAGTGACAATACAAAATTAACATACAAAAATCAGTTGGATTCCTTTACACTTATGATGAAACATCTAAAAAAGAAAGAAAACTATCTCATTTACAATAACATCGAAAAAAATAAAACACTTAGGAATAAAGTTAACCAAGGAAGATCTGTACAATGAAAAACTACAAGACTTTGCAAAAAGAAACAAATAGAAAGACATCCCATGTTCATGGATTGGAAGAATATTGTTAAAATGGCCATAACACCCAAATACATCTACAGATTTAATGCAATCCCCATCAAAATATCAATGATATTCTTTACAGAAATAGAAGAAATCATCCTAGAATTTATGTAAGAACACAAAAGACCCTAAATAGCCAAGCAATAATGAAAAAAGAAAAAAGAAAAAAGCCAGAGGTATCATGCTTCCAGGTTTCAAACTATATTACAAAGCCATAGTAATAAAAGCAGTATGCTATATATATACTGGCACAAAAAAAGACACATCAACCAATGGAACAGAATAGAGAGCCCAGAATTAAACCTCAGCATATATGGTCAAGTAGTATTCCACAAAGGAGCCAAGAACACCAAATGTGGAAAGGATAGTCTTTTCAACAAATGGTGCTGAGAAAACTGGAGAAACACATGTAGAGCAATGAAATTAGTCCCCTATCTCACATCACTCAAAAACAAACAAACAAATTTGAGGGACTTCCCTGGCAGTCGAATGGTTAAGACTCCGCACTTCTGGGACTTCCCTGGTGGTCCAGTGGGTAAGACTTCATGCTCCCAATGCAGGGGGCCTGGGTTTTTCCCCTGGTCAGGGAGCTAGATCCCAAATGCATGCTGCAACTAAGAGTCCACATGCCACAACTATGAAGTCCGCATGCTGCAACTAAAAGATCCCACATGCTGCAACTAAACATCCCACATGGCTCAACGAAGATCCCATGTGCCACAGCTAAGACCCAGAACAGCCTAAATAAATAAATATTTAAAAAAAAAAAAAAAAAGACTCCGTGCTTCCACTGCAGGTGGCAGGTGTTTGATCCCTGGTCAGGGAACTAAGAACCCACATGCCATGTGGGCAAAATAATAATAATAATAAACTCGAAATGGATCAAAGACTTAAACATCAGACTTGATACCATAAAACTCCTAGAAGAAAATGTAGAGAAGATGTTCATCAATATTTGTCTTGGCAATAATTTTCGGGATAATGACAGCAAAAGCACAAACAATAAAAGCAAAAATCAACACATGGGAGTACATCTAACTCAAAATCTTCTGCACAGCAAAAAGAACAAAATGAAAAAATAACAGAATGGGAGAAAAAATTGCAAACCATATATCAGATAAGGGGTTAATATCCAAAATATATAAAGGGATCATACAACTTAACAATAACAAAAATCGCATATATACAATGGAATATTACTCAGCCATAAAAAGAAACGAAATTGAGTTATTTGTAGTGAGCTGAATGGACCTAGAGTCTGTCATACAGAGTGAAGTAAGTCAGAAAGAGAAAAACATATACCATATGCTAACACATATATATGGAATCTAAAAAAAGTTCTGAAGAACCTAGGGGCAGGACAGGAATAAACACACAAACATAAGAGAATGGGGGCTTCCCTGGTGGTGCAGTGGTTGAGAGTCCGCCTGCTGATGCAGGGGACACGGGTTCATGCCCTGGTCCAGGAAGATCCCACATGCTGCAGAGCAGCTAGGCCCGTGAGCCATGGCCGCTGAGTCTACGCGTCCGGAGCCCGTGCTCCGCAACAGGAGAAGGCCACAACAGTGAGAGGCCCGCGTACCGCAAAAAAAAAAAAAAAAAAAACACATAGAGAATGGACTTGAGGACACGGGGAGGGGGAAGGGTAAGCTGAGACAAAGTGAGAGAGTAACATTGACATATATACACTACCAAATGTAAAACAGATAGCTAGTGGAAAGCAATTGCATTGTATGGGGAGATCAGCTTGGTGCTTTCTGACCACCTAGAAGGGTGGGTTAGGGAGGGTGGGACAGTGAGGGTGGGAGATGCAAGAGGGAGGGGATATGGGGATATATGTATACATATAGCTGATTCACTTTGTTATACAGCAGAAACTAACATAATATTGTAAAGCAATTATACTCCAATAAAGATGTTAAAAAAGTAACAAAAATCTAATTAACAAATGGGCAGAATTAAATACACATTTTTCCAAATAGGACATCAAAATAGTCAACAAGCACATGAAAAGATGTTTAACGTCACTAGTCATCAGGGAAATGGAAATCAAAACCACAGTAAGACATCATGTCACACGTCAGAATAGCTATCATCAAGAAGACAAGAGAAAAAAGGTGCTAGTGAGGGTGTGGTAAAAAGGAAACCCTAATACATTGTTGATGGGGATGTAAATAGGTCCAACCACTATGGAAAACAGTATGGAGTTTCCTTAAAAAATTAAAAATAGATCTAACATTTGATCCAGCAATTCCACTTCTTGGTATATACCCAAAGGAAATGAAAACAGGATTCTGACAAGAAAAATGCACTTCCTTGTTAAATGCAGCATCATTCACAATAGCAAAGATATGGAAACAACCCAAATGCCCATCAATGGATGAATGGATAAAAAAAGATATGGTACATATACACAATGGAATATTATTCAGCCATGAGAAAGGATATCCTGCCACTTGCAACAACTTCAATGGATCTTGAGCTTATTGTGCTAAGTGAGATAAGTCAGACAGAGGAAGACATTATACAATATCACTTATACATAGAATCTAAAAAAGTCAAACCTGTTTTTTAAGAGTAAAATGGTAGTTATTAGGGGATTGGGGGACAGCAGGATAAGACTGATGGTGTTTAAGGATACAAGCTTGTAGCACGTAGTCATAAGCCAAAGAGATCTAACGCACAGTATAATGAACATAGATAATAATATTGTACTAAAATTATGTAATGTGATAAATCACTATAACAATTATATTACAATATATAAATGTATCAAAGTAACACTGTGCACCTTAAATTTACACGTTATATGTCAAATTTGTTCAAATAAGTTTATAAAAATGGTAAAACAAATATGTATGTGTGTGTACGTGTGTGTGTGTATATATATATATATATATATATATATATATAAAATCAGTAAATCAAATCCAATTTATCCCAGGTATGCAAGGCTCATTCAACATTTGAAAATCAATTAATGAAGTCAAAGTCAGGCCATTATGCTGTACACCTTCAACTTATATAGTGTTCTATGTAAATTATATCTTAATAAAACTGAAAGAAAAAAACCAATTAATGTCACATCAACAGGCTAGGGAATTCCCTGGCAGTTCAGTAGTTAGGACTCGTGCTTCCACTGCAGGGGGCACGGATTTGATCCCTGGTCAGGGAACTAAGATCCTGAAAGCTGTGCCTCACACCCAAAAAAATAAAAAACAAACAAAAAAGGCTAAAGAAGAAAAATTACATGATCCTATCAACAGATGCAGAAAAAGCACTTGACAAAATCCAACACCCAGTAAACTAGGAACAGAGAGGAATTTCCTCAACTTGATAAAGAATATCTACAAAAACCTACAGCTAACATACTTAACAGTGCAAAATCAAAGCTTTCCTACTAAGATCAGGTACAAGACAAAGATATCTCCTCCCACTACTCCTTTCAACGTTACACTGGAAGTTCCAGGTAATGCAACAAGACAGGAAAAAAATAAAACTGCCTTTGTTCACAGATGACATGATCATCTATGAAGAAAATCCAAAAGAATTGACAAAAAAAAAAAAAAAAACCAACTCCTGGAACTAATAATTGATTATAACAACTTTGTAGGTTAAAGGTTAACATACAAAAGTCAACCTTTTTTATTTACCAGCAATGAGCAAGTGAGACTTGAAATTAAAAACACAATACCATTTACATTAGGACCTCAAAAATAATATTAGGTGTAAATCTAACAAAATATGCATACAATCTGTATGAGGATCTAATGAATGATATCAAAGATCTAAATAGAGTTATTCTATGTTCATGGATAGGAAGACTCAATATTGTCAAGATTTCAGTTCTTCCTAAATTGATCTATACATTCAATGTAATCCCAGTTGAAATTCCACCAAGTGCACTATAGAATGTGTAGCATGTAACAGCTATAGAATTAGTATTCTACAGTTGCTGAATATGTTCTATAAACATCAATTAGTTGTGATTTTCAAATCTATATTCATATGTGTGTGTGTGTATACGTGTGTGTGTGTGTAGCTTTTGATCAAGTCTATCAATTATTAAATGAGTAGTAAAATCTCCAACAGTAATTGTGGATTTTCCCATTTCTGTCATTTTTTGCTTCATACATTTTGAAGGTACATTAGGTACATACACATTTAGGATTACATTTTGATGAAATTGATCCTTTTATCAATGTGAAATGTCCTTTTTTTATACCTTATATTAACACAGCCACACTACTTTTCTTATGCTTGTTTACATAGTACATCTTTTTCTATCCTTTTACTTCTAGCCCATCTGTGTCTTTATATTTAAAGCATGACTCTTGTATAAAGCCTCTACTTGGGCCTTGCTTTTTATCTGTTCCAACAGCCTCTTTTAATTGGAATGTTTAAGCCCATTGATGTTCAATATGATTACTGATATATTTGTATTTAAACTTTCCATCTTGCTCATTCTTCTCTATTCCACCTCTTCTTGTGCCTTTCTTATTCCTTTTCTGCCTTCGTTTGGATTACTTTTTAGCATTCAATCTCCTAGTTTGGCTTTTTGCTTATACCTGTTTTCAGTGGTAATTCCTATGACTTATAATACGTCATCCTTACATTGAACCAGTCTGTATTTATTATACCACTTCATTTATAAGAATCTTCCAACAGTAAAATTCCATTTATTCCTCATCCAATCTTTTGTACTATTGTCATGTATTTTACTTTTACATCTTATAAGCCCAACTAAACACTATTTGCTTTAAACAGAATTATATTAAATAAAAATTTTTAAGCATTTTACATTTATCTAATTTTACCATTTCCAACATGCTTCATTATTTCCAGATCTGTACTTTCTCAAAAACTAACAAGTATCACTAGATTGTGATTTTTATATGGTACATTTTCCAATATTTTAAATTTCTTGTTAGTAAAAATGTAAAATTAATTGTGGATTCACAGTGGTGGCATACGAAGGATAATTAAGAATGAGAATAATAGAATGAACTGGCCTGCACAAAGTAGAGTGGACTACGGTGCCAGTTCATAATGCAAAATCTTTTATAAGAACTTTAATATAAAAAATTTTAACAGAATTCACAGTATAAGTTGTATTTTTTAGTGTCCATCGCCTGAGAAAAGACACATGTAAGGGTGTAAAGACCCCTTGCACGACCAAAGGTACACCAGAGGTACAACCTGTAGTAGAACTACCCTACCTGGCATTTAAAAATATGTGTGCAATTTAGACCATCACATTGGGGGGGGCAGTTTTTTGTTTCCTGTGGTAAAATGTACAGCTCCGATGCAGAACTGTCCTACCCAAAAATGCTAATAGCACCCAGATTGGAGGCACTAAAACTATCTGGCTATACTTTGGGGCATCACTTATTTTTACTTGTTTGAGAGAATAAGAAACATTCATGTCTAACAGAATACTTGATCCCCCCCCCATTTCTAATCTGTTTCCCATTATGATAAATGACACCATCATCCACACAATTGTTCCAACTAGACATATTTCCTTCCCTCCCCCCAACATACAATCCATCATTAAATTATTTGATGCCACCTTTAAAATATATCCCTAGTCTGCCAACCTCTCTTCTATCACTGTCACACTAGTTCAAAGGAGCATCACCTCTAGTCTAGACAGCAACCTCCTAACTCCCTGGAAACGATTCTCCACACAGCAGCCAGTCATCTTTTAAAAGCAAAACTCAAAAATTTTTTCTTCCGTTTTAAAATCTCCAAAGGTGTCTCATTGCACTTAGGAATTCAGACCCCTTGTGTTAGTTCACAAAATCATACGTGATGTGCCTCCTGCCTGCCTCTTCTCATCTCATGGCACTCTGCTCCTCAGCCACTGTGCCACCTCACTGCCTTACCTTCCATTCCTCAAACTTGCCAAGTTCATTCGTGACTCAGGGACTTTGAACTACTGCTCTCTGCTAGATCTAGATCACATGGGCGGCTCCTTTTCTTTTGGAGCTCTGGCCCTGCTGAACCAATTCAGAATCTCCAGAAGTAGGACTAAGGTGGTTACCTTAAAAATAAGTAAACTAAAAAACTTAGATACACTAAAGTTTGTGAACCAGTGAGCTAAACTTTCTCTTCCTCATGTCTCTAAGCAAGTTACAGATTTGTTAATGAGCCTGGAAGTAAAAAGTACCTGAGGATCCAATTCAATAATTTTTCTTGTTTCCCTTCGAAAACTTTCACATTCAGTGCATGTAGTAGTTAGATACGGCCATACTGCTGCAACAGACACCCAACAATAATAAAGAGACTTAAAGAGGTATAACATTTAGTGATTACATTCTGTGGAGAGTTCCAGTAGGAATTATACAACATGACAAAGTGGGAGTTATTCCTGGAATGCAAGGATGGTTCAACACATGAAAATCAATCATTCTAATATACCACATTAACAGAGTGAAGGACAAAAACCACATGATCATATTAATTGATGCAGAAAAGCATTTGATAAGACTCAACACCCTTTCCTGACACCCCCCCCCGCAAGAAAAAATCAACAAATCAGGAATAGAAGGAAACTACCTCAGCATAATAAAGACCATATAGGAAAATCCCACTGCTAACATTATACTTCAATGGTAAAAGATGCAAAGCTTTTCCTCTAAGATCAGGAACAAGACAAGGATGCCCACTCTTGCCACTTCTATTCTACATGTTTTTTGAAGTCCTAGTCAGAGCAATTAGGAAAGAAAAAGAATTTAAAATCATTGAAATTGGAAAGAAGAAAAATCATGTTTGCAGATATTATCTTTCATGTTGAAAATCCAAGATCCCATACACATACACACAAACCCTTATTTTGTTTTAATATAAAGCAAAATAAAAGAAGAAATCTAAAGAGAGAAATAGACAGCAATATAATAATGGTAGGGGACTTCAATATCCCATTTTCATCAATCATCCAGACAGAAATCATCCAGACAGAAAATCAATATAGACACATTGGACTTAATAACATAAGGCCAAATGCTTAATATCTAAAATATCAGAAGAACTCCTACAACTCAACACCAAAAAAATCAAATAACCCAATTCAAAAATGGGCAAAAGACTTGAATAGTCATCTTTCCAAAGATGATATACAAATGACCAACAAGCATGTGAAAAGATGCTCAATATCACTAACCAGAGAAATGCAATTCAAAACCACAATGAGATATTACCTCATATCCATTAGGATGTCTAGTATAAAAAAAAAAAAAAGGGAAGGAAGGGAGGGAGGGAGGAAATAAGTAATGATGAAGATGTGGAGAAACTGGAACCCTTGTGCACTGTTGGTAGGATTGTAAAATGGTGTGACTGCTGTGGAAAACAGTATAGAAGTTCCACAAAAAATTTAAACTAGAACTGCCATAGGATCCAGCAACAGCACTTCTGGGTATGTAACCTAAAGAACTGAAAGGATCTCAAAGAGATACTTGCACATGTATGTTCACAGCAGCACTGTTCACAATAGCCAAATGTCCACTGACAGATAAATGGATAAGCAAAATAAAATGTGATATATACTTACAATGGAATATTATTCAGCCTTTAAAGGGAATGAATTCCTGTCACATTCTGCAACAAGGGTGAAGCTTGAGGACATTATGCTAAGTGAAACAAGCCAATCACAAAAAAGATAAATACTGTGTGATTTCATTTACATGAAGTACCTAAAATAATCAAATTCATAGACACACAAATTAAGATAGTGGTTACCAGGGACTGGAATATGAATATGTTTTCAAGTCTATTTGTAGGAGTGGAATTGCTGAGTCATATGTTAACTCTATGTTTAACTTTTTGAGGAACAGCCAAACCGTGTTCCACAGCTGCTGTACCATGTTACATTCTCACCAATGTACAAGGGTTCCTATTCATCTACATGCTCTTCAATACTTGTCCATTTTTATTAAAGTAATCCTTGAAGGTGTGAAGTGATAACTCACTGTGGTTTTGATTTTCATTTCCCTAATGACTAATGAGGTTGAGCATTTTTTCATGTGCTCATTAGCCATTTGTATATACGTTTTGGAGAAAGGTTTATTCAAATACTTTGCTCATTTGTAAATTGTGTTGTCTTTCTATTCTTAAGTTGTAAGAGTTTTTTATATATTCTGGATACAAGTCCCCTTATATTTTAAAGTTAAGGTAACGTCTGTTGATACAATTATTGTGGCTTTCTAGACCACACTTCATTAACTTCCAAAATATTTTCAAGTTAACAGTATTTTTTGATTAAGTACATCAAATGTCACCTTAAATATAATTGCATAGAAGTTTAAAAATTTAAAGCAACCACTACATTTTCAAACAAATGAATTCCGAGCTGAGGAGAGGCAGGTACGGGGATCCATAAGTTAAAAGAAATTCAGAGATATATGCAACATATGGACCTTATTTGAAACCTGACTTGAACTGGAAAATTAATTATGAGACAATTTTAAATGCTAACTGAATAATTACTAATAAATTGTTAACATTTAAGTGTGATAACAGTATTGTGGTTATCTTTAAGAGCTTTTTCTTTCAGACATACATAACTGAAATATTTACAAATGAAACTATTTGCTACCTGGGATTTGCTTCAAAATAAATCAGAGTTGGGAAGATGGGTGGCATATAGATAAATCAAGATCGGCCATGAATTGATTACGCTGAAGTAAGTTCATCATACTATTTTGTATATTCTGAAATTTAGCATTAAAAATAAAATAAACACTACGCCAATGTCCACTATGTATTAAGAGCACAGGTGGCTGGCAGCAACTAAACAGAATCAACTAAAGTTTTACAAACTTAAGAAATTAATTTCTCAAAAGAGCTCTGAGAAAATTAATAATGAGACTGACATATCTGTACAAATTACGTATACAACGTTTCAAGTATTACCACCAGTCACAGGCTAACTGGGTAGTTATATCACCGTACACACAATAGCACAAAGCAACAGCCATCAGCATCACTCTTTACCTACACAGTTTATCTCCTCACCAGAGTTCACTAAGGGACTGGAACTCCCACTGGAAGGGTATAACAACTACCCTCACTGGTTACAGAAAATACTGCCTTCAAGTAAGTATAAGTACATTGCAAGTAATTTTACAGCAATCTCTCAGACCACCTTATGTTGGGTTGGCCAAAACGTTCATTGGGGATTTTCCATTACATCGTATGGGAAACCCAAACGAACGTTTTGGCCAACCCAGTACTTACCCAAATTGCACATCCTACAGACATGTCAATTAGGATAGCTAGATATATATATATAACTTGCACACTTAAGATACACATCCACCAGAATGACAATAATAATAGTAATAATAATAAACATTCACAAGGATTTAGAGAAGCTGCAACCCTTATGCATTGTGATAGGAATATTTTTAAATGGTACAGCCACTTTGGAAAACAGTTTGGCAGTTTAGAAAGTCAAACAAAATTTCCAAACAACCCGACAATTACACTCCTAGGAATCTACCTAAAAGAAATTAAAGTATATGTCCACACAATGACAAATAACGGGGAATGTTCACAGAGTTACTACTCATAACCAAAAATGTAAACAATCCAAATGTCCGACTGGTGAATGAATAAACAAAATGTAGTATATCCATACAATGGAATACTATATAGCAACTAAAAGAACTAAAGTACAGGTATATGCTGTAACACGGATGAACCTCAGAAACATTATGCCAAGGGAAATAAGCCAGATACAAAAGTCTTCAAACTGTATGGTTCTATTCACAGGTAATTTCTAGACAGGGAAAATTTATAGAAACAGATTAGTATGGCTACCTGGGGCTTGGGGTAGGAACAGGAACTAACTGCAAAGGACCAGGAGGGCAACTTTTATGGGCTGATGGAAATTTTCTAAAACTGGACTGTGATGATGGGTTTGCAACTCCATGAATTTACTAAAACCACTGAATTATACACTTACAATGGGTGGATTTTACGGTGTGTAAATTATAGCTCAATAAAGTTGTTGTTGAGTACCATCACAATAAGAATGACTATTTTAAAGCTCTGGCTTTCATTTCATATAATTTCAATATATTTAATTCTAACATACTCTCAGGATTAAGAATATTGAAAACTAAACTGGCTATTTTCAAAGGATTCCAAGTACACACATCTCTAAACCTTACTGATCAAATATTGCTCTTTAAGCTCTGTGTCATGTAACTATGTGACAAAAATCACTGTCTAGAGCTTTCCTTAGTATTTCCCCTTAGCCATTTTGTTTTCCCCTAAACTTATGCCCTACAGTGTTCGTTTCCATAAAAATCTCATTTGGCACCGCTCAAGTTTTCCATTAGATCCAATGTTTTCTTAAAATATTTCATAACCTGAAATAAAAATTTAGTTATATTAAACATCTACCTAAATACATATATACATTCTAAATATAAAATGAATATTATCCTTTTTTTCTTTGCTTTGTTCATTAAGTTACTCACATGCTGCCGTCTGTTAAGTTTCCAAACTTTGAAACAATGAAGTTTCAAGTCAAGCTTTGTTTTCACTATTTTGGTTAAAAATTATTGTTTTAAACTTATTTGATGGATTCTGACTCCATCTCTTCCCATTCCACTAAAAAATCTGCCAAAGAGGTTATGTTCCCTATAAGCCAGTCATTAAAACAAACATTGTTTTAACCAAACATTTTTCCCCCAAACCAAATCTCATATGAAACGCCAATAACCTACAAGAGATAAAATAGAAAGCTTCCAGCCTCATAAATACAGCAGCCTCAAGGTATGGCTTGAAAACAAATGCTTTAAGTTACAAGCTACACTGACTTCTGCACAGCACAAATACAGAAAAGGTAAGCTGAAAATACATAAGCAATACTTTTAAGAAAAACTTGGATATACTTGATTAAAAATATATTAGGAACTCAATTTTTAAAATGGATTAATTATAAAATGATTCCCCAAATAATTTGTCTTTAAAACTCCATAAATGAAGACATTACTTTTTGGGAATTCCATTTACTAGAAAGGCTGTGCACATTTTATCATAATTTCCTTATTATGACAGATTAAAAAAAGACCAACAAAAGAGAAGTCAAAAGCCACATTAACACAAAACACTGAGCCTAGTGGAAAAGTGTCAAATAAATGAGTTTGTCAGTAAGAAATGCCAATTACCCAACAGGCAGTAAAGAAAATAGATGGCAAGAATGCTCTGGTAAAACCATTTATGTAACTGTATTATGAATTAAGAAAAAAAAAAAAAACAGGACTATCTGCCTCCAGAATCAGGTACAAATCAAGCAAATATTCAACCAAAATAGGGACAAATAGTAAGGGTAAACCTGGAAAAGGGGATTTGTACTATTAAGAATTTTCAAATTTATCAACTACAAAATATAAACCCCTTCCCCTTCAGAAATCAAAGGTAAAGGTATCATGATATATAACTTCACCACATTTTTATAAAATAAAAATAGAAATTATTGCTATATGATTGTAAAAATGGAGGCAAGTAAAGAGTTTAGAAATATACTCGTTTATAATCAATTAAATGATGAGCCATAATTGGAACCCTAATTATCACATTATGTAGAAATCACAATTCAGGTATTGCGTCCTCAGATATTAAGTTATATGTTAAATAGTTCACATTTTAAAAACATTTTATCATTACATTATCAAATTTGATAAAATCTTATCAAAACATCTATGTATGCAATATAAATCATATTGTTAAAAGTATAAAGTAACATTTAAAGAAAACTGCTGAGGTGTCAAGTAAGTATTTTCTATTAAATATACACAATTTAACATTTAGAACTCCATAAATTAATTCTTGCTAAAAGTTGATTCAGGTTTACAAAGGCATACTTCGTGAACTATAATAAATTTCCCCAGCACCACTTTCTTTTATTCCAAAATTCTTTCATTAGGTTTAACTTTCTTCTGTCATTCATACGTAAAAGTTACAGAAGGTTTACAATACGTAGTCTTCATTGTAACATGTTTTTAAAAATCTAAGCAAAGTGCACATTAAACTGGCTACAACTACTCAAACCTCTTGATTATCGTCAAATAAAAAATAGATGAACACTTCATTCACTTAAATCTTTCTGAGGAAAAAAAATAGTATACCTTGCTTAAATAAGAATTCCCCAGTAAGCATATTATATAAAAGATTTCCCATGTTATTTTATTAAGTTTTCTTTCTCTCATTAAAACTTTTTAAAAGTCTAATGAAGAACACATACTTACAAAGCCGTATTACACAACTACAGTACTGTTAATTAAATAAAGCAGCCCAGTATAGTTGTAAACATTTTAAATGTAGTAAACAAGACTTGGCATGTCTTTTCTCCCCAAAACTTGCCATTATAATGCTCTCTCCATAAATAATTATCCTTTCTGGAAAAGTTTTCCGGTATATTTTAGTCTTTAAAAGTATTACACTGAAATAATATGTGAAAAGATTTAGTCATGGCAATTTCACTGAAGCTTTTATTGCCTCTGTTGGTAATATGACAGGGATGTAAGAAACACAATTGAACTTACAGAGATATGCAGATGATCGTCACTAAAGATAATCTTGATCTCAAGTATTTTTATATGTGGGCACTTCTAATTTTATACACTTTACTATTTAAAAAGCATTACATTGTAAAATGTGTACCTGTTTTGACATTTGGCAAAAAGGAAACTGTACCTGTGGTTCAGTTTAAAACAAAGAATCAGCATGGGGAGTTTACCAGAATGAAGACTGAAACACTAATGAATTAAAGCAATTCAAGTTGTGTGTGTGTGTGTGTGCGTGTGTGTGTGTGTGTGTGTGAGCATGTGTGTCTCTTTCAACCTGTCAATCTCTCTCTTTCACACACACTCACACACACATGGCCATTATGTGTAAGCATTTTTTAGTACAAAATATTCCCTGTAACCAGACATGTATCCTCAGAATAACCACACCACATTAAATCAGTCTTCTCTTTTCAGCCCTATTAATAGTATTGTTTAATTCTAAGATGCCATCATAGAGTTAACAACCTTAACTTTTATGCTACATGATTATATTCAAAGCTTTATGTATTTTTCTGTTTATAATTACATAGTAATTATAAATGTTTAGTACCAAACTGATGACAAACACTATTTTGTTGAAAAGGTCTTGCATTTAAAAGGAAAAGTCTGTAAAACCCAAGGCACTAGGCCACGAATCAATATCAGACTTTTATGAAAAACAATTTATATTGGGGAAAAAAAGCTAATCGGATCTCATTTCAAAACACAGCATACCGGAATTAATTAATCAATTCAAAAACAATACCATAACTCAAAATCTTCAAGACAGGAAACAAAATAGTACATTTATATATATATATCTTTTAAAAATTTTTCATAATTGAAGTTCCTCTTAATATTTACAAATATGAAATCAGGAAATACTGAAAGCAGCAGGATTCTTCTTTTTTCTTTTCTTTTTTTAATAACCAATTCCAGTAACCTGAATAGAAATTTTCAAAATTTTCTTTTGATAGAATCATATTCTTGAATTAAAGTTATGATTAGAATATTAATATCTATGGGGAAAGCTTTCTAGTCAATTTCAAAATCGTAAATAAAAAGTAGTTTTAATATATCATTGTTTCTTAAAATCATTTCCACATATACCTTATAATGTACTGCTATTCTGAAGTACATACCTTTGATAATTTCAACATTAGAACTTAGAGTGCCTGGATACACCAAGCAAAATCTACTCCTGCTAAAAACCAGTCATCCAATATCAGAAATTTTACATTTTTTAACCTGCCTTATAGAAATGTTTAAGAAAGCAATAAACCCTTCTTCACAGGTCAAGAAGTGAACAAAGAAATGAGCATTTTCAGCATGAAAGCAGTTCATGGGTCTTGTAATGAAGAAAAAAAAAAATACAAGACAGAGTTCTGCTTTGATGTGAAAACTGAGCTAATCTGAGTGAAACAAAGAACAGTAAAAATTAAATAATTTACGAAAATAGAAGCCAGATTGGTACTTTGCATCAAGTGCATGCCTGCTTGAAAATCTTTGCTCCTGAAATATTTGGCAACCACAGTGATTAGCAGTTAAAGCAACTTCAACAAAATAAGAAGTCATCAAAAATGGACTATTTGTCTGAAAGAGCAGTACCTATATTATAAGAATTGAACTTTATGGCTCATTACAACCATTTTCAAAATTTAATTCCTACTATCTTCTTATAAATTAAGAGAATTTCATTTGTGTTCCATAGTGTGCTGACCAAAAAGCCCCAAAAAACAAAAATAAACCCTCATGCCTAAATTTAGAATATTGTATTATGTAGCAATCTAAAACATTCAAAACAAATTAAATAGTTTAACTTACTCGACAGGCATATAAGCGTTTCAAAATCATAATGAAATCCAATTATGGAGTGCATAATGTAGACAGGAGTAGAATCTAACATTATGCAGATGTTTTTCTAAATAAACCCCCCTGTAAGACAACTATATATAAACATGGGTAAGATAAGTGCAGACTAGTTCTGTGGAACCTTCTGAAATCGAGGGTCTAAAACACAGTAAAATTTTGGGTAGGCACACCAAGTTATCCTAAAAATTTTTCACGTTGGTTATTTTGACTTTTTTTTCAACAGATACTCTACTCACGTTAACAATACATGTGATTTGCCAGGAAAAAAAAAAATCCCCCCATACCAAAACACCATTCCAGATCTGGTGCACTTAAATATATCACTCTCACTGGAAGTGCTATCAGCATAGTCTTTGCAACTAGCCCAAAGCATATATTTAAGAAGTTTTTATAAATTGTGATGTTCACATGTTTAATTCTTATGCCAAACTGTTTTCTGATGAAGACAGCATTGTGCTTTATGCAAGAATGGAAACTTCAAAAGAATCACCATAAAGCTTCTAAGACTTATGGGAGAATAAACTAGGATGGTCCACAGATATAAGATGAAATCCACAATGTTGGAATAATAAATGTTTAGAGCGGCCCAGACTAGAAGACAAGCCCAAACCACCATTAGAAGAATGAAATACGATATGGTCCAAGATGTATCCTTAAAGTTTTGTCTCAACCCTCAGTCTGAATTGTGAGGATTGATCTTCAGTTCAGTCCAGCCAGCAGAAATTGACTGTGCAATTTTCCATTGTATTTATTGTACAGACTATGTACATTCTAGAAGGTTCCTTTAGTGCTACACTGTTGTACTTTTTGTCCCAGCAATTTGAGGGCGTGCAAATTCCACAAAGTCATCAATAAGAACAGGCCATGCTCCTGTGGGGGGGGGGGCGGGCGGGGATGGGAGAAAGGAAAGAAAGAAAAGCAGAAATAAGGCTAACATTTTAATAGAATCCTTTATTTTTTTAAAAATATCTTCCCCATAATTGTTAAAGTATGTCATTATAAGTATTCCCACTGATAGGACTTCCAAATTTCTAGCTCTTTAGAGTTTCTACCTAGAGTATTCCTTTCTCTCTTCTCTATTATTCCAATACTTGATAATTCCTTGAATGATAAAAAAATAACCCTTCTGGTAACTAATAATATTATGGTTTTCTGAAGGCCACTGAAGCCAGGCCACTGAAGTAATTTGGTCAAATCTGACCTTGATATGATGACATGCTGCCAGTGCTGCTGAAAGCACAGTAGGTTGGAGTTATCTTTTTTTGCACTTTGTGGCAATCTTACAAAGGAAATTAACATCAAGGATCAAACTCTAACCTATTTCATGATAATAAATTACTAAAGGATTTTAAATTACATATATGCATGCCTCTATACATGCCTCTTCTCTATGCCAACCTCCAAATCAGGAAGTTCTTCACTTTTGTGTAAGGTCTAACAGAAAGCACAATTATCAATTATCAGTCATTTCTCACTTCTTAAAGAAGACAATACATGACAATGAAAACAAAGATAAGGAAATAACACTATCTTTGGTTACATTAAGTAGTTCCAGGACACTTTTAAGGAGACCAAGGTTACTAGAAATTTTTCAAAAAATACCTCTGCCTATTCAACAATATCAAAAAAAAAAAATCCTGCTAATTCTTAAGGGGAACTAGGTAAGTATGCGTGAAGAAACGAATGTAAATCACTGCCAGTTCCAGAAAAACAAAAGCACATGTCCTGATAGTGGATGGCAAAATCATCCTTATACATACATGAAGAAACAGCAGAAAAGCATTCAATCAGTGAATATTTACTGAATGCCAAGAGTACTACAGTAGGAAACTAAAGTCCGTTTCCATTTGGACAAGGTCACTAAACTTAAGGAGTTTACAATCAAGTTCACAGACAAAACAAACAGACAACAACAAAAAATACATATACAAGTACTATAAAAGCACATTAAGAAAAGAATAGGTTCCTAAAGTAAACTGAAAATCTAAAACATGGATGAAAAGTACTCATGCCTTTCTGGAAGACATGAATACACAGAATTGGTATTTAAGGAAACAATGCAGATTGGTAAAGAGGATGAAGGCATTTCATACATTCAGAAGAGCACAAATAAAAGCTCAGAAGAAGGAAATTAACTCCAAGAAAAACAGAAGTAGACAAGAAGTTCAAGAGTGTGTGATAAAAGAAGACAAATTTTTCAAAAAACTGATAGAGCAAAATGTTCATTACCTTCTTCATCATAATTAGACATGTCATCTGCAATCATTGTACTGAAGTCTAAAAGAAGATTCCAAGTATCTTTCGGTATTGATCGTTTATGATGTTCCTATTAAAAAAAAAAGAAGCATCCAAATCACTAAAAAGAGTTTCAAAAAAACAGTCCAGATGATGCCAAATACAAGAATGCAAAACAACCTATGTAATAAAATTCTGGAAATCAAATTTTTCATTCTATGTCCATTACATGCTCTGAAATGAGTTAGTTATGCTTTAAAATGTTAATTTATCTTCAAACAAAGCAAAAGTTTAGAGAAAACACCAAACTGCAGAAAATATGAACTTACCAACAAAAATTTATTCCATAAGTCTAAGAATTTAAATCTTCCATTAAGCACTAAATTCCAGTAGGCAATGGCCATTTCTAGATCTGTAATATTAAAAATAAATTATATACTTCAAATGTCAGGAATATTTGTCCCTGAAAGAAAAAACACCAGGTAAGACAAAAGATAGCCTTTAAAAAAAAAAAGGCTTGTGTCCTGAATACTTACATAATAAAAATTTCCTATAGAGTTAAGTCCAAGCTTTGTATCCTGCTTCCATCACAAATGAATGGTGCCTTCAGGGCAAGAAGGATATCACTTACCTCATAAGGGGTTTCTGAAGTTTAAATAAGATAACGTAGGTAAGCATGTTTGACTAGCTCATAAGTGTTCAAATATTAATGTACACCAGTATTTCTTGACCTCAGCACTTTTGACATTTTGGGGCAGATAATTTTTTGTTGTGGGAAGCTGTCCTGTGCATTACAGCACTAGCAGCATCCCTGGCCTCTATCCACTAGATGCCAGTAGCAGTCCTGCCCCATCCCCAGTGGTGACAACCAAAAGTATCTCCACATATTAACAAAGGTCCCCTGGGAGGCAAAACTGCCCCCAGCTGTAAATCACTGAGGTACACCTATAAGCTGTAATGCAAAGAATTACTACCCACAATCCTAACCAATCTTACGCTCCAAGTTGTTGGCTGACTGATCCTCAAGGAGACCATTAAGAATATTAAAAATTTAAAATTAATAATAAACTAAGATTTGTCTTTTTAAAAGTTTGATGAAGAGGATATAAATGACTATTTAACTGGTTTTGGAGCCGATAAGGATAAAGAAGCAATATTACCACATGACAAAAAACTATATCTGTCATAACAACAGAGAGAAAGAACTATGATCTCTTTCAAAGAACTAAAGTAGTTAGGGTCAAGCTTTTATGAGTAAATTTACATTTCCAGGTCAGGAAAAATTACACCCCAAGTAACTTAAAAGTCCTTTTAGATATGATCTCCAAACTACTCTGGATAATCTGAGGAATCATGAAAGACTAGGAAAGACTCCAAAAAGGCTCACATCCTACCTGAAAAAAAACATATAGGACATAAGGCAAAAAATCCCCCATCTTCACTAGACCCTAACCTCTTCAAGGATAGGGACTACATATCCCCAAACTAGCAGACTGAAACACACAGTAGGCATTCAGAAACTGCTGAATGAACAAGTTTCCTTGGAAAAGGTGCCTCTTCTCCCATCCAAGGTTAAGCCCCTAACACCATTATTATGGATCCAATATGCCATCCTGCCTTTTCAAGGAATCTGGTCTACTGATTAATTTTCTTCTCTCCCTGTATCTTCAACTTTGCCCTGTCTTCCAGCTTTCCCCTCCACAAAGGAACACGCTCAAGTTATCACCTATCTTTAATAAATCTTTCTTGTATCTCTCCATTCCCTTACAAGCTACCCTCTTTCTCCTTCCCTTCACAGATCATCTTGAGAGAGTACATGGAGTCTTCTACTTTTATTTTTAATGTGCTCATGAAAACATGTCTGAAAGTCAAGTTCAGATCCCCATGTTTTAAGAGAACTAGAAATATGACAACAATCCCTAACTAATCACAATTCCTTTTCAATCTTTGCAGTCTTTAAAGCTCTATACCAAATATTCCTTCCAGGTTCTTCAATTTTATTCTTTTCTTTACCAACCAAACATATAATTGTCTAGCTTAAGTGCAGTAAGATCGCTCTTATTAGCATGTATAGTAGGATTTGCTGTTATTAGCATGCTTAATGATATCCTTCTTCACTTCAAATGCATTAAATTTATGAGAACTAAGCTTATTACTAGTGTTAGCATTTTTTTCCCTTTTCAATTAATTTTTAGAAAATAAGGATGAGAAACAATGAAATATTCAAATAACTGTAAACCATGAGACACCTATAAAGGCCCATTTCTCAGCTGATATACTAACCTAAGAATCTTACAAGAATAGGAGTGTACATATATGATGTTTGAAAGTTCAGGTAGTTAAAAGAACTTTTTGTAATCTACATTCATTGTCCAATTTCCTCACCTACCACACATTTTAATTCTATAAACTAGTGTCCACCTCCGTCACTCACCCCACTGAAAGTAATCTCTGAAGGGTCACCAAGCCCTTCTGGTTGCCAAATAAACCTTTAAGTCCTTAATTTACTTGGCTCTCTGCCGTATTTGACAAAACTGAGTACACCTTCTGGATGGAACTGTCGCTTCTCTCAGCTTTAATGGTATCACTCTATTGATTTTCCTCTGTCCTCTCTGGCCTTATTTTCTTTTACTGCTCCTCTTCCTCCATTTGTCCATTAAATGTTGATGTTCTATAACACTGTACGTCAGCAATAACCACCTCTACTTCTCTCAGTAGATTTTTCAAACCTTTACCTTTTTTCAAGTTATATGCTCAAACCATCTCTAACAAGTCCTAAATCTGAAACTGCTCTTTCTATATTCTAGATTCTTACATCTAATTGCCTAAGGACATCTTCAACTGGATATCCACAAACAACTCAATTTCAACAGGGCTCAAACTGAACTACAGACCTACCATTTTCTTTTCTCTCAATGAATGTCATCACCCTACAGTATTTCTCAATGAAACACAATTTTTCATTGTAAGGAAATGAAGTCCTATGCACTGCAGGTCATTTAGCAGACCCCTAATCCCAGTAGAAGCCCTCAGTCGTTATAACAATACTAAAAATACCCCCCCACATTTCCAAATATCCCCAAATGGGGGTTAAGACTAACTTCCTCATCACACTTTCAATCAAAGCTTTCTCATTTTGGCTTCTAAGCACCTTTTAAATCTCTCTCTTTTCTCCATCCCTTGCTAGGGCCTATGCTAGGGTCCTCTTCATGTCTAGCTAAATCACTGCAACAGCTTCATAACCAATTTCTCTTCCTCTAGTTCTGCCTCCACACCTTTTAAAGGACTACACTGCTTTCAGATGGACCTTTCAGGCATATAAATTTGGTTTCACTTCCATGTTAAAATTCTTCAATGATTAAAACAACAATGAGATACCACTACACACCTTTTGGAAGGGCCAAAATCCAAAACACTGACAACACCAAATGCTGGCGAGGATGTGAAGCAACAGGAGCTCTCATTCATTGCTGGTGGGAATGCAAAATAGTACAGCCACTTTGGAACAGTTTGGCAGTTTCTTACAAAACTAAACATACGCTTACCACGTGATCCAGCAATCACACTCCTGGGTATTTTCCCAAATGAACTGAAAACTCACATCCACACAGAACCTGCACATGGATGTTTACAGAAGTCATAACTGCCAAAACTTGGAAGCAACCAAGATGTCCTTTAGTAGGTAGACAGATATATAAACTGTGGTACATCCAGATGAAGGAAAATTATTCAGTGCCAAAATGAAATGAGCTTTCAAGCCATGAAAAGATACGGAGGAAAACAAATGCATAATAATATTATTAAGTGAAGAAGTCAATCTGCAAAGGCTACATACTGCATGATTCCAACTATATGACATTCTGGAAAAGGCAAAGCTATGGAGAGAGTAAAAAGATCAGTGGTTGCCAGGGGTTAGGAGGGAGGAAAGGATGAACAGGCAGAGCACAGAGGTTTATTAGGGAGAGTGAAACTTCTCTGTATGAAGCTATTATGGTGGATACATGTCATTATACATTTGTCCAAACTCATAGAATGTACAACATTAACAGTGAACCCTAGGGGAGGGATAAATTAGGAGTATGGGATTAAGATATACACACTACTATATATGGAGTAGAGAACCAACAAGGACCTACTGTATAGCACAGGGAACTATACTCAATATCTTGTAATAACCTATAATGGAAAAGAATCTTATAGGTATCCCATATATATATATAACTGAATTACTTTGCTATACACCAGAAACTAACACAACATTGTACATCAACTATATTTCAATAAAATTTAAAAAAGAAAAAAAGAGTGAACCCTACTGTGAAGTTGAACTTTGGATGATAATGATGTGTCAATGTAGGTACAACTGCAACAAATGTACCATTCTGGTGGGGATTTGATAATGGGAGAAGCTATGCAGTGTGGGGGAAGGGAGTAGTTGGGAAATCTCTGTACCTTCTGCTCAATTTTGCTGTAAATCTAAAGCAGTTCAAAAAATAAAGTCTATTAACTTTTTTAAAATCTGCAATATTTCCTACTGCCTTCAGATAAAAATCTCCATTTCTAGTCAAATGAACTTACTTGCAGTTTCTCAAAGGTGCTATGTCTCTCACCTCTAAGCAACTGAACTTGCTAATCTCTTCACATTAGAGATGGCTTCTTTTTCTTTTGGCTTTGAAAACATATATTCATTCTTCAAGGCTCAAAAATTATAATCTTTCTGAAGACTTTGCAAACTCACCCAGACAGACTTAAGATGCTCCTAACTCTATGCTCTCAGAGTAACCAGCCAATAAATGTTTTTGGATGAAACAGGAATATTCAAAAAGATTAATAAGTCATTATTAGGAGCTGAAACACATAAGATTAAGTTGTACAGGGATAAAATGTCAATTGCCACAAGCATATGAAAAACTGCCCTTTAGGGAATTCCCTGGTGGTCCAGTGGTTAGGATTCAGCACTTTCACTGCCAGGGCCCCAGGTTCAATCCCTGGTCAGGGAACTAAAATCCCATAAGCCGCACGGTACGGCCACACACACACACACCCCCCCCCCCACACACACACACACAAACAGAAAGGAGAGGAGAGGAGGGGAGGGGAGGGGAGCGGAGGGGAGCGGAGGGGAGGAGAGGAGAGGAAGGAAAGCTGCCCTTTAGTTAGAAATGTCTGAGTGACAAACGAATAGCCCAGCTAGAGAGAAGTGGTTTAATATAGTAGTTTAGCTTCTTAAATCTCAACTCCACCACTAATTAAGTAGCCTCCGGCAACTAAGTTCACCTCTTGGTAATTCAGTTTAAAAAAAGATAACAGTATCTACCCTCACAGGGTTGTTGTAATAATTAAACGAGTGAATACACCTAAAACACTGGAAAAGTGCCTGGTAAATAACGTGTCCTTACTATTACTATTGTTTATTTTTAATAATTTTAAAAATTATTATTATAGATTCTGAAGCAGTATTGGAAAGAGAACAAAGTCAATAATAATGTAACAAGAAGCAACAACAGCAGTTAGAATAAACAGAAGGATAACACAGAAAAAAAGACACAAGCAAGTCTTAATAATAGTATTACCTAAAATTGAGATACTTGCAGAATGAATCCTTAAGCCCTTATAAAATTAAAAATGCAAACAGAGGTAATCCCAGTGTCATTCTTTCAAACTGAATCAACAAGGGCAATGTGTTTCATAAAAGATGATCAATTGAGTGACAGATGAATATGGAAATGAATTGAGACTGGATCCAAAAACCACCCCTAAGGGGAACAAAATGTTGCCAACTCACTAGGGAGGATGAATGGGGATTTAAAATCCTATTCACAAAGTCTTAATTTACCTAAAGATATCTATAGTTAACACAACATAATATAATAAAAAGAATATAAAATGTGGAATCAGAAGATCTGAGGTTGAGTCCCAATTCTACCAACTCTAAAGTTATGTGACCTTAATAACTCAGGCTCTCTGACCATGAGTTTCCTCATTTTTATGACAAAGAGGTTTTTTACTTAGCTCCAAGGGCTGTTATGAGAAACAAATGGGATTACGTAAATGAAAATACACATTAAAAACACTCTATAAAATTATTTCTGAATATTAAATGAATGTTTAACAAGTAATGTTAAAAATGTTTAAATCAACTGCACAGGTAATAACATTCTAGCTGAACCACAACAGTTCATAAGAAAATTACCTACAGACTTTAAGAAAGTTCAGCACGGTCCTAAAAATACCATGGCTGTAAAAAACAAATGTAATTTTTGAACAAATTAATAGAATGAACAGTCTCGCAAAAAATAACAGATCCACAGTATTCTACATTAAATAGCCTCCTTCTGGAGTATTATGTTCAGCTTTAAAAACTCTATTTTGAGAGAAACTGAGAAATTGGGAATGTTATCTAGGGGTGACAGCAACGGAATAACAAAGGTCTTCTCAAATGAAGAACAGTTAAAATTTGGAATGCTGACCTGAAAAAAAGGAGAAGGGATAAATGAGAAAAAAAATGGTTAGACTTCCTTTGTGCTGCAGCAAAGGTCAAATAAGAACAATGGTAAAAGTTATAAAGACAAAGGAAGAGTATTCCGTGATAAGAATGGACCACTTTCTAAAACAATGTGTGTTCAATCCCCGCCCTGTATATTCAAACATAAAAGCCATATGAGCATCAGGTACAGGTGCTACTTTGCATAGGTTAGATTTAACACAGGACTTATGAAATTCCTTTCAAATTTCAGATTCAGAAGACCATCAGAAATGGCAGGTGACTGAAGCAGATGGTGACAGAGGAAGTACGCTATCCTGGTGTCACAAGAAATAAGGTTATAGAAAATGAGAAAATATGGAAAACACCAGCTCTCATTAGAATTAGCACAGCTATTTATAAATAAACCGCAGTACTGTCACTGTCGCTCTTTGCCAATTTGTTTGGGCCTCACCTCCTCTCCTACGATCTCCTAATTCCTTTCTGCCAAATATTATAATTTAAGAGCCCTGTGAACCCTTAGAAAGGCTGTCAAGAAAACTGTTTTCTTTTTAATTAAGTTCTTCAACTAAGCAAGTCATTACATTTCCTGACATCCAATACCAATGCAAAACAAAAAGAGAAATTATGATTTGTCTTTTATTACATTTTTTCTTTTTTTTAAATTAAGACTTTTTTAGTTTTAGGTTTATGGAAAAACTGAGCAGAAAGTACAGAGTTCCCATATACCTTTACCCCATCTTCCCCCCATTTCCACTACTTTTAAGATACTGTTTTAGTGTGGTATATTTCTTATAACTGATAAGCCAATATTATTAACTAAAGTCCAGTATTTTACATCAGGGCTCACTCTGTGCTGTATATTCTATGGTTCAGGGCTTTTTTTTAAAACAACTTCTAAATTGTGGTTAAATACACATAAAATGTATCATCTTAACCATTTTTCAGTGTACAGTTCAGTAGTGTTAGTTACATTCACGGTGTTGTACAATGAATCTCCAGAACTCTTCGTCTTACAAAACAGGAACTCTATACCCATTAAACAATGTTACATTTTTCTTAAGCTCAATACTTACTACATAATAGAATAAAACATAATTTTAAAATCGAATTCTTCAGCACAATATTTTTCTCAACTTTTCCTGTAATCTAAAATTCCAATTTACCATCATATTGATATATCGAACAGCTATAAAAATGTTAATTTTGCTTTATCTTCACCAAATATAATAAAAACTAAGATTCAATATCAAGACTACATAGTCACCCAAAAACATCATTTATTTTGTGCTCTAGTAAGGGGTAGGGTTATAACTAAGGAATCGGTTCAGCCCCTTTAAATCAACACTTGAGATTCAAAACATTTTCTCTAATGGTATCAAAACATTGTGCTACATTTCTAAACACAAAGAAATAATTCTTTTAGTATATACATGTAAGTTCAAAGACGTTAATTGTTTTTTTGTGTGTTTTTTGCGGTACGCAGGCCTCTCACTGTTGTGGCCTCTCCCGTTGCGGAGCACAGGTTCCGGACACGCAGGCTCAGCGGCCATGGCTCACGGGCCCAGCCACTCCGTGGCATGTGGGATCCTCCTGGACCGGGGCATGAACCCGTGTCCCCTGCATCGGCAGGCGGACTCTCAACCACTGCGCCACCAGGGAAGCCCCCGTTAATTGGTTTTTATTTGTGGGAAGAAAAGAGGAGACTAGAAAAACTAGCCCAGTTTACTTGTGGCCACAGATACAAGATAGAGAAACTAACACTAGGTATCCCAGCTTATTTTGCCTGCAAAATGAAGAATTTTCCTGTAAGAATAAGATGCAACCTAAATTAATTGGAAAGGAGACTTCATTATTTCGAATTTTGCTTAATAGGTATTTTGTAAGTCTTAATTCAGTCACATTTAGTCACTCTTTAGGCCAATTCTCAAATACAAATGTTGTATATTCATCCCTTCTACTAGCTTTCAGTCACTTCTTCCAGTCTAATTCCTAGTCACATAATCCTTTTCTCAAAGCTTTTTTTCTAATCTAAAATATAAAGAATGATTAGTACAGGGGCTTCCCTGGTGGCGCAGTGGTTGAGAATCTGCCTGCCAATGCAGGGGACACGGGTTCGAGCCCTGGTCTGGGAGGATCCCACATGCCGTGGAGCGACTAGGCCCGTGAGCCACAATTACTCAGCCTGCGCGTCTGGAGCCTGTGCTCCACAACAAGAGGGGCCGCCAGAGTGAGAGGCCCGCGCACCGCGATGAAGGGTGGCCCCCATTTGTCGCAACTGGAGAGAGCCCTCGCACAGAAACGAAGACCCAACACAGCCAAAAATAAATAAACAAACAAAATGACGGAGGAATTATGTTTTAAAAAAGAATGATTAGTACAAGAGGCCCCTATTAGCCTCTCCAACTACTGTATCTTCAAAATCAAAAACTCACTTCCATCATTTGGGTAAGTTATTTAACTTGCTGTGCCTCAGTTTCCTCATCTGCCAAATAAGGATAAAAAATGTCTAGCACTCTATGACTGGCACATGGCAGCTGGTGAATTACTGAATGAAAAGAATGAATAACTCATAAAGTTGTTAAACACTAAATGAGGCAGTGTATGTAAAGTATTTAGCACACTGCCAGGCACACCAAAACCCCACATTAAATGGCTGTTACTGCCACCATCATCTTCAGTGCATCCCCATTGCCCATAAATTCCAATTTAAGCCTTTCTGTCCTGTTTTTAAAAGAAGGCTTATCTCACCAATTTAAGCTCCAAACAAACATTCCCACTAAAATCAAATCATTTTCTCTCTTCCACAAAGAAGCCAAGCTTATTTCTGAAGTCTTAGACCTTCGTTAATAACTATCCTCTCCCTGGAACATTTTTCATCATCCCTTGTGCAAATATCAAATCCTTTAGTTCTCATCACTTCTTGCCCAGGAAGCATTTCCCAACCATTCCTGCTTTTACTCATTTCTCCTTTTATCTAAAACCCTCACACTCATATTTATTATTTTGCATTATGTGCTACTGTCTACTTTTTCTGAATAATCTGCAAATTACACTGTAGCTTTTACCTCCACTTCCCTTAGCCATCCCCAAAGCAAATGTGTGGTTGTTTCTACAGTATAAACTGACTGATCTAAACTGTTAACGGTGGCTATTTCTGGATAAGATTATGAATGACAATCATTTTTTTATTCTTTCTTATAGTTTCCAAATAATTCACACCAAAAAAGAATACATTTATCTGGCATTCTGTGACTCAGAAATCTTACAATGCTATTTCAACAGATACATAGTGAAAAACTTATGAGCCTAAGATCCTATAATATCTTCTGAAAAATAAACGATCAAACATACATACCTATGTCAGTGGAATTTTAACAACTATTTTCTGTATTGTAGTTCTTAAAAAAAAAAAAAAAAATCAGTGTTTCACATATAGTATCCAGGGTAACACTGTTATTGAATAGGCAGGGTATTTTCTGATTAACTAGAAGTTCACTGTTTCTCAGTTATTTTTCAGTAACTGATAATGACTTTATGCTCAAAACACAGAACTTTCTATTACAAACGTGACGCTGTCAATGTATTTGAATATATCTGAAACACCAAATATAATTTTTAAAAATTCTTACCTAATCCTTTTTGTCCTGGATTCTTTGCAAAATTAAAAGTAAACTGGTAAAAATCCTTAAATCGTCCTGGTTCTTTCAATTCTTGTTCCATCTTGGGTATCTGGGCCTTTAGTTTTTCTATGCTGTCACATCTATATTGTAAAATTAAGTTTATAAAAGATAAACTTTTTCACTATATATTAAGAACATTTATTCCTACAACAGTTTATATTTCATAGAACTTCTTAAAAAATCCATTAAATTTTCATCTTTTTACATTACATAAACAAGTATGGGGTTAGATGGAGGAAGAAAAGATCTGGGGTGATTCAATAACTACTATTTTTAAAAGAAATGGGCTATTACTTTTAATTATGTAATTCACTGGACTGTCAACACACCCAAATTGTAGAAGTCCGCTGTAGTGAACAGATGAGAATGTATAGTAATCAGCTTTACAGTCATCAGTTCAAACTGTAGCAGATATTCCTTACATGGTAACAAATCACATGTCTAGCTTCCAAACAAATTGAAAGCATACTGTCTTGACTAGGTGAGGAAACAAGCATTCCTCTTGAAAACTTCTTGATATATACGAAGTATCATAATAAACATCATCTCCAACCATCTCCAACTGAAGTTACCTCAAATCAATATTAAACTTTATATGTGCAAAGCATTCAATTTCCAAGGAGCTGAAAGGGTCCAAGTACCAAGTCCTACTTTCCACATAACAGCCATAAGGTAGAAATCTTCGATCTGTTATAGATTCCACAAACCAAGCATTCCACTTTTTTTCCTCCAAATCATTTTTGCTTTTATGTTCCTTCCATGCTCTTTATAACAGCTCCCAGATTAGTTTGTAAATTAAAATTTTGATTTGGAAGTTCATTACATTTTACATGAACTCACTTTTAAATGGAAAAAAAAAAAAAGAGTTCTAATGAAACCTGTCCTGGCATAGAACATTTCAGCAAGTTCAGGATAAGGCAGGCTTTGGCTGTAGAACACAGTGGCTAGGCCAGTTATTAATTTATTGTCTCTCGGCTTTAAACTCACCCTTCTCTGCCCTACTTTGTGACTATCTGCAGTGGACCACAAATTGTGAAACTTCATTTTTCTTGCCAGCTGGTTCACTATTAGGTTCTACCAAGAGAGGGCGATGAAAGGCTGGAAGAGGACGAAGGAACTTTTCTTATCCCAGTCTGTTTTCTGCAGAGAGCAAGGGTTTCAGCGTGTTGGGAGGTCCCTGCAGTGTTCACCAATGGAGGCAACTTGCATGGCTCTGCAGCAAGTGGCCCCTAGCGAGCTTCTTCTCCACCAGAGAAGCAGGCAAGGCAAGCAGCGTGCTCCTACAGCAGCTACGCACTGTTTTCTGCGGTCGGAATCTCAGCCTTGTGGGGATCCTCTTAAGTGTCTAGGCTCCTTCCTTGTTTCCTTCCCTCCGTTCCAGGGGTGATGGCAGCTTCTTGCAACTGCCACCTTTGTTATGCTTAGTTTTCTTTTACCCCATTTACACAATAAAACAATTTTTTAAATTTACCCTGCTCAAATTACTGGTATGGTTTGTGTGTCTTGCCTGGACCCTGACTGATTACAATGTCCCTCAGGCCCAAGAATCAAAATGCCTGAGCCCAAATCCTGGCTTTAATACTACCTCTCTAGTTTCTCTGTACCTCCATTTCCTCATCTCTAAAATGCGGATATAAACACCACTTCTCTCACAAAGTTGTTGTGAAGTGGTAGGTGAAGTACTTATTTAGCATAGTTCCTGAAAGAAAATAAACGTTCAAAAAGTGTTTAGCTATTATCATTCAAAAGCACCCACTAAAAACAGAAAGGGCAGCCTGTTACCGATCCACAAATTGAATACTTCTGGAGCTTCATCAAATACTGCAACTAAAGGCCACAGGTAAAACCGCTACCTGTGACTTTTCAATCTATTTATACCAAGACATTTAGCTAATCAGTTGTCCAGGTCTATGCAGAACAAAAAGTGATTAGTAACTCCAAGATTTTAAATTCTAGGAGTTTGTTTATAAATTCAGAGTTCACAGCCTCACATTAGGAAATAACTTAAAACTTGCTCATTTCACTTACCCATGTAAAATATTAAAGCATAGTAATTTTAACATTAGTCAATCTCCCTTAGAAACAAATGATAAAAGCATAATGCAAATAGAGTAGGTTGTACTAACTACACAAATAACTTGACATGGGAAGGAACTAGCATATTAGCCCATTTCTATCTATACCAATGTTTGGGGGCACGAATGTCAGTTCCACAGTAACGTACCTAATTTCCTACGGTAATTATACACTCACCCTAATTCTGTCATGCCGTCCATGAACTCCTGTTTGGAGAACTCGCACTGTGTTGCTGCTCTGAACTTCCACGCGATGATCAACACACTAATGCTGGCCGGATCCAGTGCCAGGTCATCACAGAACTGCTGTATACCATCTATTCCAATTTTATTTTCATCTTGAGGATCTTCAAAAACAACAATGCAATATGAAATCAGTGCCATACTTTACTGTGCTACTCCTGAAACTGAGAAAGGTATTGCTTTATATTCCATTTTTTTAAATGATCACGATAGACCAAAAATATGAAGCAATACTGCTCTATGAGATTTTTTCCCCCTGTAATATTTAAAGCCACTTTGCCCCTAAAACAGCATTCTTACAATTAACAGCAAGATATATATCCAGATAGGCACCTGATTTTTAAGTCTCATTTATTCATATGAAAAAAGTTCTATACTTAACACACATTCAGAAAATCAGACATTCCTATATAGGGATAAAGGATTTTTACTGAACATAGCCACATTTTACAGAGGCATTCTAAACAGTATTATACACAGAAATTCTTTTTTTCTTAAAGTTCATTTCACTACAGAAATCACTTCTTAAAGAATATCGAAAAAAACATAAACTCTGCAATTCAATTTTAATCACAATACAAACATCTGTTGTTCAAATCAAAGAAGAAAACCCCCAACTATCAATATTTACTTTTCAGACAGCAAAAATTTAAATTCAAGAAGAAAGAGGCACTCATACACTGTTGTCAAATGTGATTTGCTAACATCTCTAGGAATAAAAAATTTGCACAGCCTTTGATTTTTGGGGCATGAGCTATGCATAAAATATAATCCCACTTTTGGAAAAATTATGAAATTTTTTTTTGCATATATATTTCTGCATAAACATAAAAGACACAGAAAGTTGGACACCAGGCTATTAAATATTGGTTCCCTCAGGAGAATAAATAAGCAAAAGATGGAGAAACTATTAACATTTTCTTTATTCAATCTATTCTGCATTAACTTTTTAAGTGTATATTACTTTATAATTATTTAAAGGTTATTAAAAGTATTAGGCAGGTTTTCTTAAAATCCGCTCAGCTGAGTTTTAGAAAATGAGGGAAAAAACCTAGTCCCCCAGCCCCCGTTCTCAAATTGGATCACAAAGGAGGAAAGGCGGGGGCGGGGGGTGCGGATAAAGGGGGAGGAAATAAAGACACTAAGAAGAAATTTTAGTGAAAAGAGGAAAATAATTTTTCAGATTTCTTAAAGTAATTCTAAGATCTAAAGAGCTCTGTATCCACCCAATTAATGGTCTCTGTATCATTTGATTTCTCACAGGAAGCATGTAAATTTGGAAAACCTCGTTCAAAATATTTAAAGTCACAAGCAAACACTCACCTTTGTATCTATTGTATAGTTGTTCTAACTTCTTCCTGTCCAATGATCCTTTTACACTCTCTCGTATATAAAGTTCAGGATTTTGGAAAAAATTGTCTGTTGCAACATCTAACTTCCAGTCATTTTGAGACAGACAACTTACTGCTGTTTTTTCACTAGATTGTGTGAAGATCATAAACTGACGAACTTTATCCTTCTGCGATGATTTCAACTTGTTCTATTGAAACCAGAAAATCAACTGAAACTCTGTGTAACATCACAAAAGACTAAGTATTTCTATACTGCTGACTAAATCATTTTTAGCAGTACTTTTTCCTCATAAAATATTAAAACGTTTAGTTCAAGACTTATTTTCGATCTATTAATCAGAAAGACAAATTTTTAAAAAATCTAAAACACAAAATTGGTATCATTTGGGGAAAGAAACTAGGACAGAGGCAACAGAAGTTCACCCACCCTGCATTTCTCCTAAAATTGGGTCCTGTGAGCATGTACAAAGGCTCTCGAAGGGAAGGAGAGCTACTCTCAAAACCTTAACCAAGCAACAAAGCTCTAAGAGATGCGTAAGGAGTGGTGAGGAAGACCACCACTAATGTCACTAATGGTGACATTATTTAGCCAGTCAGAACAGTCAAGTGACCCTGAGGAACAATGAGATTAACAGGTATTTGTTGCAGTCCTAAAACCCATTATAAAGAATATGGGGTGCAATTCTCCCCAACCTCACCCCCACCCTACCCCCTTGTTTTCTTGCTATTTTTACCAATGTGAGAAAGCAACAGAATGTGAGAACTCTGCATTTCTCCTCGCATGTCCAGGAACCAAGATAATTATCCACAGAATTTCCTCATATTTTCAGTCAAATCAGAAGCAGCGAAATATGAACAAGCACCCCCCGCATCCTTCCAACAAAGGTAATTTTTAACAGAATTCTCTCTTTTTCACCCTGAAAGAATCATCTCTTTCCCTTAGCCTGAATCTAGTAGACGTTCTCTCTAACCCTCAGGCCTACTGTAATAACCTTCTCTCACTGGCCTTGTATTGACACATATTCATTTCTCATCTAAGCCCTAAGCAAAATGCAGCAAGGCAATTAGGCCCTCCACTCTCTCCCAGTATCAAGGGCCATGTTCGTTTTCTCCTCTCACCCAAGCTGGTCTCCTGTGAAATTTCAGCCTCCCCAGTATTACTCTTCCCTCTCGCAAGTCCTAATACCATCTCTCAGCAAAATACTTGGGTTCTTCCTGAGCTATTATTGCAAATGAAGGGGGAAAAAAGCATGTGAGGAGGACACACATTAACAGATACAGTGTTCTGTGGTTTAAGCAGCACATCTGAAAACCCCAGCATTTTTGATCTGGCCCAAACTGACAGATCACAAACCTCAACCACCTGATTGTACAGATGAGAGAACAGACCCCAAAGGTTAAGGAATTTATTTTAAAAAATCACCCAGGTTACTATTAGTAGAAATGGGACAAGAACAGAAAGCTCTCATGAATCTGGGTCTTAGTAATCTTTCCATAAATCACACTGCTTGCTGTACATATTTATAAACCTTGTTAGGTTTTCAGGAAAAAGGCTACCAAAGATATAAATATTTCTACCTACCACAGAGTAAAAATAAGACTATGCAAAATCAAATATGAAAACCAACCCTATCTTTTATACCCTGGAGTCTAATCTGTCAGCCATACTCTTCTCTCTCTGTAAATATGTTATTGCTTAGGATTACAGATTAAAATCTCAATCTCTGTTCTCCATTAAAATTGAGAAGCTATAAATTCACTAACCTCCCGTTATTTCACAAATAACTCTACCACTTCTGGACACCTGATAACTCATATCTTATTATGGGACACATCTCTCAAATGTCTAGGAGTCTTCCCTCTTGAAAATATCTCCTCAAGATGTTATTCAATTGCAACAAACCCACAATGAAATCAAATGCCAAGGAAGATACCTGTCTTATTTTAATATACTGTTTAACTGAAAGGAAACCACTTGGATTTCAACTTTTGTTACTGAGAGCTATTTTTTAAATTAGTATACTTTTCTAAGAGATATAGTATACATAAGAGATACAGTATCTAAGAGATATAGTATGCTGACATATGTTTTAATCCTTTGAAGAACAGGGAAGTACCTAAGGGTCACTATGATCATCACTGACCACTGTATAATGCTGTACAAAGTACTGGAGATTAACCTAGAAGTATAACAACTACAGGCCACAACCTGGAAATTACTTTATAATTAAACCTGACATAACTTCTCTGTATAACCTTTTTCCATTCTCCTAAAAGTTAAAGGCAGCAAAACAATCAGGATTATTGGGGGTTTTACCATACAGTATTAAATCCAGTGTTCTCCCCTGAAGCTTGAATCGGTTTTGTTGAAGAGAGGGAGGAAAAACACAGCTTAAGTCGCTTGTGCAAGCCTAAAAGAGTTGTTCACTCTACTAATGACTTCCTGTTGGAAAGCAAAATATTAGAAAATCGGGGGGACCAAGTTAAAAAACAGTCTTATCCATAAAAACTAATAACAGAATTATGTAAGTGAATTCTTTAACTCCATTTCGTATCTTATTTGAAATAAAAGTATATGTAATCAATAATGTCTATGTATATGCAAATAGAAACTATTTTAACTGGTTTAAATTTCCAGTACATGGGGCAATATCAATATTTTTTAAGAAAAAGGGTTGCAGCTACCCATTTCCAACACCACAGAGGCTAATGAGTGATACCTCGCAGAGAACTGATAGTCTGAGTTCCTGCTAGGCCAAGTAGTAATAAGCAATTCCATTTCTGCAAAGTCTGATAAGTACCCTCCACTTTCTTGTACTTAAAATGTACTCTGACCATTTCTCTGTCAGCTCTCTGTGCCTAGAATAAATCTTAACACTTGTTCTCCTACTACGGAGGATGTACTCAATTCTGTAGTCCCAAAGGCTGTCCTAGAGGAAAGTTGGAGTGGGCTACACAGACCTGCCCTTTTCCCAAGCCTATTTAGGAGAGCTAAAACACTCCCACCCCCTTTTCCCAGGCCACAAGAGGGCACCAGGCAAGGTGTTCTGATTTTCTGAGTACAGCTCAAAGGTTTAAATTTCTATCAACTTAAGGAAGAGAAAAAGGGTATCTAGCCAGCAAAGAATTATTTTATAGGGGATGAGAGGGTGGATAGAAAACTGAGGTGGAAGAAATAACAGATGGGTTGTCTTTGTTTCTACTACAAACCCAGTGGGTATCTTCCTAAGAGCAAAAACATATGACAACTACAATGATTCAGCACTCAAATATAGTACATACTATTTAAGACTTATTTAAAAGGAACCAGAGTGGTCATTAAATAAGATTAGGCAATACAATCTTCAGGACTCAAACGTGAAAACTATCTGGAGATTATCAAATTTTCAAGGAAATTCAATATTGGTTAAGTATGTAAAATGTATAAAATACAGAATATACCCTGATTATTTATAATTCTAGCAAAAACGGGGGGAAGGAGAAAGGAAGAAGGGAGGAAAGAGGAGGAGGGAGATAAAGAAATGCTGTCTCTTGTAATAGAAAGCTAATAACTGCATCAAAGATTACCAAAGTTAGAAATACTATTATTACTATAATCTAAACAGTAAAAAGCACCTACTTACTCATCTTTCCAAAATAAAAGAAAATTTGGTTATCAATATACATTGTTTAATACTTAAATCTAGCATGTTTGCAATTGTTTTCCACTCAAGAAATTTAAGAGTTACATTTAAAATAACAGTTTATCTGGGAAAAAAAAAATCAAATACTTTGGATGTAGCCAAGTATCATATAGTCAAGTGTATGACCACTGAACTTACAAAGTCTACTGTGATAGAAGAATAGGGATTCAGAAAAACTCTATAATAAAAAAATAATGCTGCGCGCCCCGGGGAGCGGCCACGGGGAGGGCCGGGGGAGGGGACGTCACCCCTGCCCGCCTCCCACTGCCCCGCCCCCCACCCGCAGGCTCCCGAGCAGCAGTCGCGCCCAGCATCCCGCTGCCCGGGAACCTCCCACCGGGCTCAACTTAGGCTCGGAACTGCAGGTGAACATCTTCACTGCCCGGGAATCATTGAGTGTGTGGACAGGACAGCCTCCTTGGAAGGCCGGCTATACCAGAGTCCCGCCTCAACATGGGCCTTGCCATGGAAGCAGCTTCTCAGTCTGTGCCTGTCTGAGGATGCTGCCCATCATGGCACGGGGGCAGCCATCTCCCAGGGGGGCCTCATCGCCATCATCTGCAACGGCCTCCTAGGCTTCTTGCTGCTGCTGCTCTGGGTCATTCTCTGCTGGGCCTGCCACTCCCACTCTGCCAACATCGATTTCCTCTCCAAATCCAGTCCCAACTCCAGCCCTGGCCCCTGTCCCAAGAAGGCACCCCCGGCCCAGCTCAGCCGTGAAGGCAGCTACCTGCTGCATCCCTGAAGACCCCAGGCCTAGGCCGGAGTCTGGGACTTAAGTCCACCCCACTTGGAACCTGAAATTGGGATCCCGGGGTCCAGCCAGCCTGGGGTCCAGAACTCAGAGTCCAGCCTGTCTGGAGCTGGATCCAGCAGCCCAGAGTCTGGTCGGCCTGGCTCCAAGAGGGGCTCTGCTGGCCCTCGGTAGACAGGCCTGGGGTCAGGGTTCATGAGTTGGTGCTAGGGCCAGGGCCATCTGGACTCTGCTCCATCCCAGCAGTCGGGGCTGGGTCCACCCGCCCCCTAGGCCAAGCGCCTCTAGGCCCTCGAGGTTGGGGAAGCAATCCATGGCAATAATGGGAGGGTGTGGAGGCTGGGCCCCTCCTCTGGTCCTCCTACTGTTTGCTGGATAATAAATGGAACTACGGCTTAAAAAAAAAAAAAAAAAAGCTCATAAAGTTATAAAATTCCTCTTTTAAGTATTTCCATCAAGAAAAACAATAAACATGGAAAATTATTTTCTAGTTAAATAAAAATAATTTTAACAGGTAACATTTTTAAAAGCAAAAAATTAAGATTCATTATTTCTATTACTCTGAATAGAATCTCACCCTTAAGTTTCAATCTCTCACCCTTAAGTTTCAAATTCAGTCTAAACTCCAGAAAAAAAGACACCAAGGCCTTTATATATATATATATATATATATATATTTTTTTTTTTTTTTTGGCTGTACGCGGGCCTCTCACTGTTGTGGCCTCTCCCGTTGCGGAGCACAGGCTCCGGATGCACAGGCTCAGCGGCCATGGCTCACGGGCCCAGCCGCTCTGCGGCATGTGGGATCTTCCCGGACCGGGGCACGAACCCGTGTCCCCTGCATCGGCAGGCAGACTCTCAACCACTGCGCCACCAGGGAAGCCCCAAGGCCTTTATATTTTTAAAGGAATTAATTTCCTAACTCAATTCTAGTTATCTCAGGATTTGATGAATCTAGCTCACAAAAAAAAATGTTTAAAAAATCAAACACTGTAATGATCACCCATAATTTTCATTAAAAGCTCTGTATGTTGTTCTCATGTGTTTACCATATGATTAACAGTTTAACTTCATCTGAAATTTAGAAGAGCTGGTTTAAGTCCAGAAAATCATACTTTCCACATATGATACATAGTATGCAGCAGATATAGCCAAATGTTACCAATATCCCAAACCACTCATCTATAAAAGGCCTTCTCACAGATTATAGGTCTGAAGTCAAAAGTATAAGAAAAATCAATTCAACTAACCAGACTACCTACTCCTAGAGAAGACTTTCACCTAGGGGTAAAGTTCTACCAGAAAGCCAGGCTAAGAATCTAGGTAGGAGTAGCTAGAAACTCTCTTCCCTTCCACCTGCAGCAGAGAGGTGAAGAGTGCAGACTCTCAAATCAAACTGGCAGGATTTTAATTCCACCTGTGCCCCCTAATTGCTGTGTGACTTTGGGATAATTACTTAATCTCTGTGTGCTTCAATTTCTTCATTTGTAAATAGGGTGTGAAGGTTATCTGAACTAATTCAAGTTAAACTCTTAGAACTGTAACTAGCACATAGTAAGGACTCCTTACAAGTTCACAAAGAATATACTCCAGAGAAAAAAGTAATTTTATGTAAATAAGAAGAATAACAACCACCATAATCAGAACACTGGCAGCTAACGTTTATTTGAGCTCCTACTGTGTGCCAACTCTGTGCTAGGTATTTAATTATTAACAATTCTGCAAGGTGGTTATCACTGATTCTGTTTTACCAATGAGGAGACCAAGCCTCAGAGCTCATTTTATCTAAACAGACTTATCCAAAAAGTAGCAGAGCCAGAAATGAAACCCTGGTGCCTGGCTTCAAGGCATGCAGTTTTCCATTTCTTCTACATTGTTGTCAAGTAAGAGAGAAAACAAAAAGGGCAAAAATGCAACCACTGAGTAATTATTGTGTGCACTGGGGAGAGAGGGGAATTGTGAACAATATTTCTTCACCTATTTTTATGGAAAAGTTAAATAAGTAATCAACTGACCTTTTCCCTTTCAAATGTAAACAATTTGTATTCTGACTAAAAATTGCAAATTAAGCATTCCCTTACTAACTAAAAGACTAATTTAAGGATAGAACTTCCTTTCAGGGTTTTTTGGGAAGGGGGGAGGGGATAAGAGGTGGATTGGTTATTTTTAAGACAAGTAATTCATCAGGAAGGAAAAATGTGTTTATAGTCCTGTCATAGTCTATTTTTAAAAAGATGGCCAAAATCTATAGCTTTAACTATACAGAGGTGGAAAATTAGGGGCACTGAAAGTCAGGGTTTCCTTTTCCAATGAGAAGGCTTGAAACCCAGAGGGGGAAAAAAAAAAACATGTACAGGTTATAGCCAGATAACATAAGCAAATGTATACAATTTCAAATATTAAGCAAAACAAAAACAAAAACCCAAACCCTCAATATTCATGTAAATTATAATCTGCAGTTTAGAATAGTTACTCACGGTAGGCCTGTGGGTCTTATCATTCATCCCTACACTTCCTGCGCTTTGAATGACAGTTACAATGAACTCTTCTTTGAGAGGAGCTGCATTACTTCTAAGTCATAAGTGGAATAATATACTATACTGTGTAATCGTTGTACCCAATTATGTTTTATATTGATATAATGGCAATTCACCTGAAAAAATATTTCAGAAGTATATCTGTAAGATTCAAACTGGTTTTGTAGGCTTTTAAATAATTTTCCTCAAAGTTTTAAAAAAAATATTCCATTAATGAAAATTTAAAGGGTTTTCTCCTCCCCATCCTCAGAATTATTTTTCAAAACATGACTACCACTGTAAATGGAATAAATGTTTTGATCCTGGTTTACAGCAGACTGTTTTGACTATTAAAAAGTTATTTTTGCTAATTCCTGATTATCTTTGATAATGGGATAGAAATAACCTCCTTAAAATACTTGTGTTAGCCATCGTCTTTCAACTGATTCTCCCAAACTTATTGCTTGAACATTTAACAAGTAGTCAAGGTAGCTAATTTAAATTTGCTCCTCCTCTCCATAAACATCTTTTCTAAAGAAATCTTGAATTAACTAAAAGATTACTGAGGTGAAAACAAAACAACAACAAAAAAGAATTAAATGAGATTTTTAAAGTTCCACAGTTAAAGAACTTATAATAATGACTAGCATTCTACAGTCATGGATATTTGTTTCATAAAGAGAATAAATGATCCTCGAAAAATGAAATTTCCTAATTCTAAGATTTGGTATCTACTCAAGCCCTAAATCTAGAAATAGTAAAATCCTATGTATAATAAGTGCTTTAAATGTTTACTGAAACAAAAATATCCTATAACAAAGGAATGGGCCACGTACTTCAACTTAATCTCTGTTGCTGAACACTATTCAGTGTTGAGGGATTCGAAAGTATAATGCAATAGAATTCTTCAGCAAAGAACTGTTGAAAAGTAAATCTCTCTTAAAATTTTACAATGCAAATAAGCAGTTTAATCACTCTAAATGATTAGGTACTAATCATATAAAATGGATTCAACAAAGTGATGAAAGACATTTCAGTGGCATTTTCCCCTTCTGCTTTTGCTTTTTCTTAGGTGGGGGGTATACACCTAAAGTGACTAGGTAAACTAGATAGTCAGCAGGTTATTCAAGAGCTTGTTTGTGTCCACAAAGCAACTGAATCCTATTTGGAACTATCTCTCTTCATCAAATGTCATGGCTAATACTATCACAACTTGAACAACACCACACTCAAATTTAAAAGGGGGCTTTCTCACAGATTTTCATTATGCTTGACCCAAACTACAAAGCCAAAATCAAAAGAGCCACTTGACTCACATGAGCTCAGCTCTTTTAAAACTTAAAAAACAAAACAAAAAAACTACAAGTTAATTTTACTTTCAACTTTTTTTTTTTACCATATGTACCAAAAAAGTTCTAATTTTTCAATTAAATGTTTACATCAGATCATCTGATTTGATATGGGAACAACTAGGTCACTATTCAATATAAGGAAGAAACCAGAGTGAAACCAATCAAAAGTTCCACACCTATACGGAAGGGGTGCTTGCTGGGTGTTTAAAAAAAAAAAGAAGAGGAGTAAATAAACTGTGGAACCAGAGACCAGGCTGCTAATCCCTGCTCTGTCATATACTAGCTCTTTACCTTGGCAATCTCTTCAGAAACACTAAACCTCTTTTTCAGGTATGTTAAAAGATGGTAGCAATACCTATCTCACAAACAGGGGTGGAGATAATATAAGAGTTGTGAATTGTCTGACTAGCAGACGTTATGTTCTCAGTAAAGATTAAGGTACTTCTTCCTTCCCAAAGGCCCAGTTTTCTGCATACAGTCATTAAACATGCAAACTACCAGAACATACTCAAAAGCAATCTACAAAAGAGACTGTGTTGTGTTGTTTTTATTAACCAGCATGGCTAGGTAAACTTGATGTTCAACTAGTTTTTATTGAATATTGGACAGTCATCTTAATCAGAATTCAAAACTCTGCACACAGAAACTGCATAAGTTGTCTTTAAAAACTGCTTGGAAGATAATTAGGTATACTATAATTTTAATAGGACACTATGAGAGAGTAGAAACAAGGTCTATCATACTACTCAGAATCCTTCACTGGCTTCCCATTTCTCTTGGAGTAAAAAAACACAATATCCTTACAATAGCCACCCATGCCCATCTCCACTCCTTACCACTCAGACCTCATCTGCTCCAACGCCCAACATGGCCCCCTCCCCCCACCACGTTACCCCAGCCACACTGGACTCAGTGCTCCTCAAACTCTCTCTGACCACATCTGTGCATGGCTTACTCCTTCATCTCCTAGTCAGCTCAAAACCCACTTCATCAGTGGTGCAAACACCATTTTGCAACCCCAAATCCACTGTGCCCCAACACTCCCAATTCTCCTCCCTGACACTGCTTTTCTCCCATAGCCCTTAACACCTTCTAACATAGCAAGGAAGAAAAATATATGCTATGTTTATTATTTGTCTCTCCCTACTAAAATGTAACCCTCACCAGGGCAGGGATTTTTATTTTTTCAGTGGGGATATATATATATATATATATATATATATATATATATGTATTTATTTATATAAAAATACATGTGTGTATATCTATATCCTCAGTGCCTAGAACAGTGCCTGGCACATTAGGCATTTAAGAAATAATTATTAAAATTAATTAAGGCCCTCCCTTAATTTACTTATGTATATGCAAAACAATGTGAAACGAGTTCTACAGAGACAACCTTCAACAGGCCTACATTAATCTGGACTTGCAAACTCTGATATTTGTTGAAAATATAATCTTAAATTTCAAAGTCCATACATTTTTTTTAAAAAACATTAAAAACATAGTAAATTAACACCATTAATTTGAATTTTGTTATTTAACATTTTCATTAATAACACTTGGGTTTCCCTCTGTTTAAATGAGTAAATTAATTTCAAATCCAATTTTCAACCATTTCTTTAGATTTCATGTGAGTTAAAAGATTACATGTACCACAAATACTGGGGGAAATAGTAAAACCAGGAAAAGTTAGTTTCAGTTCTGCAACTAACAATTTTGCAAACTTGAACCTCAAAACCTCCTTGATCTTCAATTTCTTCTTCTGTAAAAGGGAAGAGGAGTAAATTAGATGATCTCTGAAGCCATTTCAGGTCTAAAAATTCTATGATGCTGTGAGTCTATAAAAATCTAGTAGGTTACACAGTCTACAAACTTCTCACACATCTAAGAAAAATAATTAAAATCAAAATTTTTAGCTGAATGTAACTTTGGAAATCATCAAATCCTGTCCTCTTACAAATAAGAAAACAAGCCAAAAATCAAACACTTTTTAAAAAGATTTTCAGGGGTAACAGAATATTGTCTAGTTTTGGAGTTATTTTTGGTCTTTCTACGTGGGTGTCAGGTAGGTTAAATGAACAATTTTTTTTTCTTACACAACATGTTCAGATATCCTGTCATTTAAATTTGCCCCAGAATTGACAATATAACATGTGCTCTAGAAATGGGCTGCATTACACACACTGAAAAACATTAACCCCAAAATTGTATCAAGAAATAATTATAAGTAAAATAAATTTACAATGAAAAACTTAACTAGAAAATTCTTATGGCCTAACTTCTATTAGGGCCCATGATAATTTAGTTTCCAAACTAACAAGAGCATACCAAGACAATTATAGTGACATGTTCTGAGTTCAGCCACAAAAAGTGTTTTAAATTAGTGATATCTTGTCATTAGTAGTGTAATTAAATAGTTATGGCTAAGTTCCAAAACTAGCTAATTTAATAGTAGTAAAAGGACAGAAGCTTACAAGCTCCAATACAAGCTGAACTCTCATATGAACCACATGACTCCTGAATTCATAACAAGTAAGGAGCATTATCAACACTTTGGATTCCAGAGGATGATGCTGATTGGAGACTATTATGAGCGGAACACATTTCAATGCTCTCACAGAGTGTTTACCGGGGAATTACATTTCATTACTTCAAGCATACTCTTACAAGCCAAGAGTCTGGAAACTTCAGGAGTAATGTCTATGACCGTCAAATGCTTGAGAAATTGGAAACTGTTTAGCCGCCCTGGTGGATCTTTAAACACTGTAACATCAATCTAAACAATCACCTGTACTTTATAGCAAAGTTTTCTTACAAATACAAATGGTAAACTTTCATGGAACTTACCACAGAACCTACGTTCTTGAGTATATGGCAAACTAAACCACATATCCATACGCGCGACACCAAAATTCTGCCAAGTTGGAGGCTGAGACTAGGTAAGTGTCATTCAGCAGAAATAAGACCAGCTGAAAACAAGACACCGGGGCATTCCCTTAACAGACACACACATACACCCTCCTCAAAGAGGCCTTTATGCTCCCCATGAGCAAAAAGAGAAGAACATCATTTTTACTGTCTATTCATACAGTAACCTGCATGGAATTCAACTCATGCTCAGATTATAATACTAAACATAGCTTCTGAAAAACAGAATGTCCAAGAATCAGGTACATAATTACCAAAATGTAAACAGATAACTTGAATACCACGTCTTCAAGCTTGTAAGACATTTTCCAAGCAAAAAAGGGAGAGGAGACTAACTTGACAAACTGTTTTTTAAACATCACGAATGGTTTTTAACTGGCATAATAAAGCAATTACTCCTCCCACCCCAAGGAAATAAAATATGTGCCCAAAAGGTAGCAAGTCTGTTTCTCCTAATTTTATGAAATGAGAACAGGTTGCACTTCCGTACTCCCCCCTCCCCCCACGTCCCCCAAGCTCAGCGGTCTCCCATGTTTTCAGTAGAGAGGTAAATATAACCTCCACCAACTGGCCAGTGAAACTCCCATTTTCCAGGACTACGGGGCGCATCGAGAGGTGATGGAGAAAGGAACAGGGCTGTTACCCCGCCCCAAGCAAAACTGCCTGGAGACTTGAGGGGTGTTGGAGCCGGAGCGGAGGAGGGAGGGGAGAGCCGGGAAAGTCTTTCCTTCTCCCCCGGCGGAGCGGAGGGGGAAGCCCCGGCTCCGGGCGGGGGGAGGCTCCTCACCCGGAACCCCGGACCCCGGTCCCAGGCCAGACACAATGGAGCAGGCGTGGGGGCCGGGCAGAGACGGAGCCGTTGCCCCATCCCCTCCCCCCGCCCCAACACCCCCCCTAGCCACGCCGGGCCCAGCAAGGGGCACCCGCGGCCGCTCCCCGCGCCCCAAACTACCCGGGGCTCCCGACTAGGCCCGGCTCCGCTCCGCCTCCTCGGCTCTCGCGTAGCAGCGGCGCCCGGGCGGGAAGGGGCGAAGGAGGAAGGGAGAGGCGGGGAGGAGAGCCCCGCCGGGGAGCTGGACGGAGGCCGCGGGCCGAAGCTCGGGGCGGCAGGGTCGCCGCGGGGCGGAGGGCGGCCGGGGCGGGGGTGCGCGGCTGCGCCGGCCCCCAGCCGGCGGGGCGGGCGGCCGCAGTGCCTCACCATGTTGGTGTCCTCCAGGCCTCTCCCCTCCTCCTCCGGCTCCGCAGCGAATGGACGGCGGCGGCGGCGGCGGCTCCTCTCACGGGCTCGCCGGGCTCCCGCTCATGCGCAGTGCGGGGCGGCCCCAGCGCGGCCCGAAGAGGCAGCCCCGGGCCTCCGGGAGGCGGAGGGACTGGGGCGGGCGGCTGGCGCCCCGCGCGGGGCTTCCCCTGGGCGCGAGGGTCCCCCCGGGCGGGGGGCGCGGGGGGGGGCCAGGGGGCGACGCACACGCTGCGCGCGCCGACATCCTCCCGCCGCGCCCGGCCCGGGCGACACCACCTCCGCTTCCTACGCGCTCCTTCCGCCGTCCGATGGCCAGGGTCGTGTCTACACCGTCTCGAGGAGGGGAAGAGCTGTGTGGCTGATAACTTAAGCAGCTGGGGGCGACTGGAAGGGCTAGGACTGCGGCGCTAGATCTGTCCCAAACCACCCCTCCCCATAAATATCCAAAAAAAAAACCGGAAGAAAACAGTAAAAACACCTCGACCCCCAAGTGTTTTCTTCTCCCAGTCCAGTGTCTGGACTGCGTCGGGTGCCCCACGTGAACATGCCAGAGGAGACCTTAGTCTAGCCATGTGGGAGCTGGAATGCCCTTTGGCATGGCCCAGACTCTAACCAGACCTGTGTCCACAGGAAGACTGGTGGGATGGCCCTAGGGTTCCAGGCGAGGAAGGCTGAGGATTCAGGGCCCCATTCATGCCACACTGGTGGCAGATATCAGCGCCTACCACTTTCTCTAAATATCCACTTAGTTCAACCTACCTAGGGTAAAGTTTTGGGAAGTAACGAACATCTTTTTTTACCGAGGGTTGATGTCAGGCTTGTCCTAATTTTGGTTCTAAGTCTGCTAAGGCTGAGGGTACCAGGATTCTCTGCTAAGGGTCAAGTGGACAAGTATGTGCTGCAGGGAGTAGAAAAGACTCTTTGGAGTGGTCCCTGCCCTTAAGAAATTGACTATCCAATTGAAGAGATGAGACACTTTCACACACAAAGGAAGGAAATAAGAAAAACAGGTAATAAAGCAAACATCAGAAAATCACATCTAAGACTGAGCCAAAAAATCTGTGTTTCAGAACAGAGCCAACCTGAGTGGAAGCGTTATCACCCTCACCTGTTATCACTGTACTCGGCAACATCCTTTTCCCCCCAACCCTGGCATAATCTGCCAGATCAACCCTATAACGTTATGGCTTTGAAATTCTTATCAAAGCAACAGAACTTCTTTGGCAGCTCCTGGGGGCCTCCTAACACTTCCTGGAGCAGCCATGTATCAGGAGCTCCTGGGACTCTACCAAAACAGATCCTGGGCCACCACTAAGCATACATCCATTCTTCTCAACAACCTTCAGTGTATACATATTAATGTGCCAGTCTCCTTGCTAGGCTCTGGGAAAACAGCTTGGTCAGGACAGGCCAGATCTGCCTTGTGGAGCAAGCCTGAAGCTGGACCACATCCATGGATGTTCTCCAGGAATTCACCTAGCATTTGACCTGAAATATCAACTAACATCTAGGGTCTTAATGAAGAGGATTCACTGTATCTCTTTCCCCATACTGTTATACTTCACTGAGGTAATACCTCATGGGTTTTAAGCTCTTTTTCCTAATTGCCAACTCCAGCGAACAGCTCTTAGTTCTCATTCTACTTGACCTATCTCCTGCATTAGAACACTTCTTCCTTAAATTCCCTCTCCATCATTTTCCATGATCCACTTTCTTCTGTGTTTCCTCCTTCCTCTGTGACCACTCTCCTTGGCTGGCTCAGCTCTCTTTGGCTCTTAAATCGTGGGATTTCCAGAACTATCCCTGAATCTCTTCCTGTATATGAGCTGTGTCATACTCTCACTCACATTCGCACAATGTCAGCTACTACCTGTGTCTTGAGGAGTCCTAAATCTTGACTTCTAAGGTCCTGAGTGGCAGGCCTACACACTAATTTTGGTTGCTCCACAGGCCTGTCAATCTTGACAAATCCAAAACCTTATCCCCAAACCTGCTTTTCCTCCTGTCTTTTTACCAGATCATCCAAGCCAGAAATCTAAGAGTCATTCACAACTACTTCATCCACCGTAATCTAATCGCTCACCAAACCTCATCAGTTTTACCACCTAAACAACTTTGCATTTGCATTCTATTCTCTATCCCTCAGCCAAGCCTATATTATCTCTCTTCTCGTCAACAGCCTCTTAACCAATGTTCTGGCCTCTACTCTTTCCCCACCGCTCCAGAGTTCTCTTTCTATAACACAAATCTGAATTTCATCCTTAAAACTCTCCTTGGGCTCCATAAACATGAGCCTCTTTGGTGTGGCATACAAGGCTCTCTCCCCATAATCTGTCCAGTCACCTTGCTGTTTTCCACCACCTCCCACACAAATACACCTCATATTTCAGTTTTAACAATCCAAGCCTGCCATTTCTCATTCTGCTATCCCTGGAGGACTGGCTAACACTGACTGAGGGCTTTCCATGTACCAGGCACTGTTTTAAACCCATGACACATTCTAACTCACATAATCCTCACTTCAACCTATGAACTATGACCAATGATTATGCCCATTCTACCAAGGAAGAAACTGAAGAATGGGGAGGTTAAATAACATGCCAAATGTTCCTCAGCTGATATGTAGTAGAGCTGGTACTTAAACCCAGATAGTCTGGCTACAGACTCTATTCTCTTAACCACCACACTGTATTTCCTACCAAGACCTCACACTCAACTCAAAGACCATCTTCTCTGTGATTATCTGCTGACCTCATCACCTGGATTCCAGCTGGTAGGTATGTTTCTCCTTCTGTACTTCTGTGACTGCCTGTATACACTTCTATTACACTTATGACCTATGATAATTATTAGCCGTCATGACTTTCCCTGCCAGGTTGTGCACTGCTCCAGGCCAGAGACCCAGTTGCACACATCTTTGAGTTTTCAGTGTCAAAATGAGTGCCGAGGGACTTCCCTGGTGGTCCAGTGGTTAAGAATCCGCTTTCCAATGCAGGGGATGCGGGTTTGATCCCTGGTCAGGAACTAAGATCCCACATGCCGCGGGGGCAACTAAGCCCACGTGCTGCAACTACTGAGCACGAGGGCCACAACTAGAGAGCCCACGTGCCACAATGAAGCTCCTGTGTGCCACAACTAAGACCCGATGCAGCCAAAGTAAAAAAAATAAATAAATAAATATTTTTAAAAATGAGTGCCAAGCATCATATAGGAGATATATATATATATATATATATATATATATATATATGCTATGTGGTAATACTTGGATAAATTAAAAGAAAGAAGTTATCTAATTGATGTCTTACCTGCCTTAAGACTGTGCCTATATTGTTTGTTATTGTAATGGAATGTCTTTCGTCCTTGGCAGATGTATGTTATACCATATGGTCAGATGGTAAATGTAGTAGCAACGGTACCCATTACTGCACTTCCAAGTTACAGTACTGAATGTGAAGTGGAGAATTATTACTCAATCGTTATTGAGTTAGAGAAACATACTTGTTAAAATTGTCCTGATTACTTTTTTTTTTTTTTTTTGGCGGTGCGCGGGCCGCTCACTGTTGTGGCCTCTCCCGTTGCGGAGTACAGGCTCCGGACACCCAGGCTCAGCGGCCATGGCCCACGGGCCCAGCCGCTCCACAGCATGTGGGATCTTCCCGGACCGGGGCACGAACCCGTGTCCCCTGCATCGGCAGGCGGACGCTCAACCACTGCACCACCAGGGAAGCCCTGAGGTTTCTTAAGTAGAGAATTTGTAAAGATTTTCTGCAGTGACAATCTCAATATAACAAGAAAAATAAGATAGAAACATCTAGCTGAAATCCACTATCATTCTCCCTTTCCCCCACAAGATAGATATCTGTATCTATACATAGATATGAAAAAATATATCGATATATAGATACACATATGTATATATATACACACACATATGTGTGTGTGTATATATAGAGAGAGAAAACGCATACACACATATATAGTCACTGTATACTTAAAGATACATAGACAAGTATACAGTATTTGTACATAGCATAATTTTTCTAGGTAAAACATGCAACTATTTGAAAATAATTGTTGCCTCAGATGTTTAAAATTCATGTTAAGATATATTTGCTGATAAAATTGTTACAAGTCTGTTTAAAGAAACATGTAAAACCAAGGATTCCATACTTTAAAAATCTATCTTTCAGCAAAGAGAAAGAGCATAAGTAATCTGAAAAGACAGATTGCTAACATTTCTGGTAGTTCATCTAGCTAAAATTAAGCTTGCAGGGTAACTATGTAGACATAGTTACAGTTCAAAGGCACTAGTCTGGGACACACAGCCACCACCCTCCCACACTTAACTTGGGTGGACTCAGTTTTGCCCAACATTTACATAAACGTGCTTATTGAATTCAAGCTTGCCTATTTATAAATATGTAAGAGTAAATGAGACTGACCAATGCAACCTATTTTAGTTAGAGCGAAACATGACATTTAGATTTTATCAGTCCAGAATTATAACTTTTTAAAGGTACAGCAGACAGGATTAGGCCTCAAGGACAGGGATGTCTAATGTGAGAACCGTGGTCCCAAATTCACACCAAACTCACTGGAGTAGGGGAAGAGGTGGAAGGCTTTGGGCACTCCTGTCCCTGATAAATGTTACCAGTGAAGCCAAAGAAATGACTGCCTGAGACTCTTTCCCCAACATTCGGAACCATTTGTAAAGGAATCCTTAATCAGGACAAGGGAATAAACTTCAAGGAGTGTCCCTAGGAAACTGGACACCATTGTCCTCTTCACACAAAAGAGCCAATAAAAGCAGTATTCCAGTGGGTCACCTTCTAAATAGGAAAATGGGAATATTCACCTCAAGGTACATGTGAATCTGTTGATTTTAGCTGCTCCACACTCATGGTAGAGGAACGGAATTTGCAGTAACAGCTGAGACTGGAGGGCCAGCAACGGGAAACCGTCTGAGACCATCACTGATGATGTCACAATGCCCTACTGTCCCAGGAGGTCCATCTTGGACCTCCCTGCCTGGCTCAGCTTGGTCCTTCCTACATGATACTGTGGCTCAGCCCAGGTATCTGCCTAGAACAATTCTGCTCAGTTGCAAGGAGTGAATTCATTGAAATCATAATGACTGAAACAGTTCTACAGGTAGCAGGCTAGATGATCAACTAGAATCCCAGGCGTTTGTTCCTAGGTACTTTTGGTGTCCTCATCATTTTCCACTGAGGATGACACAGGAAAAGCTGGAACTGAATCAAAACCTTGCTTTTCTGTCTTTATTCCGTGGATAGCTAATAAGGCATGCAGATTTCTCTGGGACTCAGTATTCTCAAAATGAAGAGACTGGGCTGAACTGTAGTAAGTTTCTATCAACCCCTAAGTTTGTTTGATTCCTTTCTGGTAGACTATTATGAGCTGTCCTCGAATATCAGGAAAGCAGAGCTTGTCTCACTTATTCACTCGTTCATTCATTGTGCAGAGTATGAAGCACCTAAGCTAGCACCGCACTGACAAATACAATGCAAGCCACAAACGTGAGGCACATATGACATTTAAGTTTTTCTAGTATTGAAATTTTTTAAAAGTAAAAAGAAACAGGCTTCACCTGCTTTGTTTTTAGTATTTTATTTAATCCAAGATAGCCAAGATATCAGCATTTCAACATGTACTCAATAGAAAATATTATTGAGATATTTTACTTTTTTTTTCATAGTAAGTCTTTGAAATCTGATGTGTATGTTACACTTAAAGTCATCTTAATTTGGACTAGTTACATTTCAAGTGCTCAGTTGCACATATGGTGAACGGCTACTATATTGGTCAGCACTGGCTTAGGCAGTGGCTGGCCTGCAGTGGATGCCCAACAAATGGGAGTAATAAGTACTCTTACTTCTGGGAAATAGATGAAAACCAAAGTAAACCTGGAATATCAATGTATAACCAATAGTAGCACAAAAATATTTAGCATTTGGGAAGCTAACACAGTTCAATTGGAGGAAAACAATTAGCAGGAAGGCAATAAGAATTATTATTATTATTTTTTGGCCATGCCACGCGGCATGCAGGATCTTAGTTCCCGGACCAGAGATCAAACCCACACCCCCTGCATTGGAAGCACAGAGTCTTAACCACTGGACTGCCAGGGAAGTCCCAAGAATTATTCTTTAAATATGCATCTATATCTGGGATAAATGTTTTCAGTGTGTATAGCAAACTAGGAAAATCACCTATACGCATTAATAAATGTCTACCAAGCACCAATAATCTGCCTGACCCTGAATATGTCATCCTATTAAATGTAATTTCTGCATTTTTCAATCAAAAGTAGACATTAAACACTGAGATGCATTTCACAAGCACTTTAGAGTTCTGAGGTGTTTTCCTCAGGGCTACACACTAAGTAAATGCCATTTTTTTCTATTTCTTTCAAGATACGTCACTCTTTTCAAAGAAATTATTTGGGATTGGAGACAAGAGAAGCGTTTGGTGAAAGAGAGAGTTTCTGTGCAAATATTGTAAAACTAAAAAAGTTAATATTAAGGTCAGTTTAGCCCTACAGCACTGTGAAAGAGAAAAACAATTAAAAAATGTTAATGTGAGATTATCATTTTGAAAATAAATATACAGAAAGAGGAAGTCAATGAAGGAATCTAAAGATGAAACCCAACTGGGTTAATCTGTTGTGGGAGACCTGGAAACACCCTTCAGGACATTTGGGAAAGGAGATGACAGGGCAAAGTTCTTTTAGATGAAATGTGACCTGGCCACCCTTAATTGACCCCAAGTGAAAGAAAGGAAAATGTGGCTACAGATCACCACTTTGAAACAAAATAATGAATTTTAGAGAACTTGAAGAGGTCCCTTAATTTTGTTGGTAGTCTGACCTGGAAGAAGGGTACGGGGGTTAACGGTTGAGTGGAGGGGAAGCAAGCATGAAGGTCCAGGGTCAGGCCTGACGGGTGAGCTCTAGGGAGGTGTTGGTGACAGCATAATTTGCAGATCAGGTCTGGCTGGAAAGAACAGCCGGAGGGAGGGGTTAGGAGAGAGGAAGGGATTATTTTCATTCCTGATTGATAGGATACAGTGCTACAGAGTAACAACATAGCTGTGAGATGTGTAAGAGAACACCTGGCTCAGGCTGGGCGGATGTGACAGGGCCACATACCTTGGGTGAAGTGTATGGCTCAGAGCCCAGGCTCTTTAGTCCACTTCCCCCAGAGCCAGATGTTTCATGTGTTTGGTTGATCTTGTGGCTGAGAAGTGCCTAAGATTTGATTCCAGTCTTTCAGATGGATGATTTCTCAAAAGAAATAATGAATAATATTGTCAGATATGAAGATACTGCAGTTGGAATATTTTCTTTACATTATATGAAGTTCAGATCCCTTTTTTTTTTACATTTGTATTTCTCTTATTTAGCTTACAAACTGAGGAGTGGCATCAACTTTAAACATTCGAAATAGGCCTATTTCATGAAAATTTCAAGGGGTTACATGAAAAAGTCACAGACTAAGACAACGGTGTTCTAGTCTATCTCCATATGACTGGGCAAATTATACCTGTCTCCTTGGAGCCACAATTCCTCAGAATGGCAAATTTGGATTAGATAAATTATTGGTTCCCTTCCAACTTCAAATCTGAGCTTTGCTCAAAATTCTAGGAAGTATAATTGTTCTCATTCAGTCATTTGTTTCAACATTCATTGAACACCTATGTGTCAGCCACAGTGTGAAATACTAGGAATATAAAGAAAGAACCAAACAGCCCTGGCATCACTGCCCACCCACCCCAGGAACTTAGGATCAGGCAATGTGGAAGCTATGAGAGTTGAAGAAAGGGTCTTTGGGAAGGTTCTACAAGTCCTGCATCTAGGAAACCCAACAGGACTACGGGCACAAGGCTGTGTGTAGCAGGAGAGCGTGGGCTTCGAGTTACTTGGATCTTTGCTTGAACAAGAGTCTACTACTTATTTTGGTGGTGATGTTGGCATATATCTTAATATGATCCCCAGTTCCTTTATCTCCAAAATACCTACCTCAGAGTATTGTGTGAAAAGTCGATTAGACAAGAAAAGACCACAAATAAATGTTGGTGAGGATGTGGAAAAAAGGGAACACTTCTACACTGTTGATGGGACTATAAATTGGTACAGCCATGGTAGAAAACAGTATGGAGGTTCCTCAAAAAACTAAACATAAAACTACCACATGATACAGCAATTCCACTCCTGGGTATATAGTGAAAGAAAAAAAGCACATTAATTCCAAAAGATACATGCACCCCAATGTTCACAGCAGTGTTATTTACAATAGCCAAGATACGGAAGCAACCTAAGTGTCCATCAGCAGATGAGTGGATAAAGAAGATGCAAGAGTCTGTATACACACACACACACACACGCACACGCACACACACACGATGGAATACTACTCAGCCATAACAAAGAATGAAATTTTGCATTTGCAACGACATGGGTAGACCTGGAGGGTATTATGCTTAGTGAAATAAGTCAGACAGAGAAAGACAAATACTGTATGTTATCACTGATATGTGGAATCTAAAAAATAAAACAAATGGGGCTTCCCTGGTGGCACAGTGGTTGGGAGTCCGCCTGCCGATGCAGGGGACACGGGTTCATGCCCCGGTCCGGGAAGATCCCACATGCTGCAGAGCGGCTGGGCACGTGAGCCATGGCCGCTGGGCCTGTGCGTCCGGAGTCTGTGCTCTGCAGCAGGAGAGGCCGCAGCAGTGAGAGGCCTGCATACCGCACAAAAAACCAAAAACAAAAACAAACAAAAAATATAAAAAAAATGAATGAATATAACAAAATAGAAACAGACTCACAGATACAGAGAACAAACTAGTGGTTACCAGTGGGGAGAGGGAAGAGGGGGAGGGGCAATATAGGGGCAGGGGATTAAGAGGTACAAACTACTATGTATAAAATAAATAAGCTACAAGGATATAGCACAGGAAATATAGCCAATGTTTTATAATAATTTAAATGGAGTATAATCTATAAAAACTTTGAATCACTATGTTGTACACCTGAGACTAATATAACATTATAAATCAACTATACCTCAGCTATGGCAAGAACATGAAGGGCTTCAATATAAACCACTTGTTTCACCACTTGCCTGCCTGGCGGGCACATGTCCACTTGTAAGCTTTGGGATGCCTCTTCTCTCTGGCAACAGCCAGGGACATTGGTCTTATAGCAAGAGAACACAGAAAAGAAAGAATGGGAGAAAGGATACTAGTAAAAAATTATTTACTAGCTCATGCAATTTTATGTGTAATAATGCTTATCAATGAGAAGGAGAAAAGTCATCTGCAAGAATGTACATTATTTTTTTGCTACCAAGTTTCTTTTATAGGAGCCTTGAATGATATAATTTTATTAATTAGAGCTATTACCCCAACTACTGTTTGGAAAGGTAGCAATAAGGATCACAGACCATTTTCAATATGTAAAGAAGTCTAACAGAAATGGTTTAGCTAAAGAAAAGCTTTCTACTGCTAAAAAGATTGAAATTCTTTCCTTTTAGCTGGGACTGTTTTAGTTCGGGGTAGTAATACATGTTACTCCAAGCTCATTATGAACTGCATGCGTTCTTTCATTACTTAAAAAGAAGTGGAGGGACTTCCCTGGAGGCCCAGTGGTTAAGACTCTGTGCTCCCAATGCTGGGGGCCCGGGTTCGATCCCTGGTCCGGGAACTCGATCCCATATGCATGCTGCAACTAAGAGTTCGCATGCCACGACTAAGGAGCTGGCAAGCTACAATTAAGGAGCCGGTGAGCTGCAACTAAGGAGTCAGCGAGCCTCAACTAAGGAGACCACCTGCTGCAACTAAGGAGCCCATGAGCTGCAACTAAGGAACCAGCGAGCCACAACAAAGGAGCCCACATGCCGCAACTAAGGAGCCCACCTGCTGCAACTAAGACCCGACGCAACCAAATAATAAATAAATAAATAATTTTTTTTTAAGTGGAGAAATTACTTGATGACTTCTTAACAAATACATGTGGTTATTTGTTTAGGAGAAAATTGTTTTAATACCAAAAGTCCTTGTTGATAGAAATAATTAAGGAGAATCTAAAAGGGTAAAGAGCTTGGGAACCACTAAACTAGATAGTAATCGATATTAGAATAGATATTGTAAACTGACCTTTCAAAATATTAAAAATTTACTCCCTTCTCACTGATGGGATCATTGTGTATAGTATGAATCTAAAATCAAATAATAGTGGCATCAGATTTTCTATTTAGTAACAGTGACTTGAATGATTACAGTGATGTAATTCAATGAATTAAGGGGAACAATGTCAACAAAGAGGGAATATAAGAAAAGGAATGTCAGTAGTTTCTGAGGGTGTACGAGGTTTATACTACCAATTTCAATTTTAATTGAAAACAATTCAAATCAAAAGAAAAATGAATCATTTTCTCCTTACTTGAAAAACTGCAGAAAATTAAGATTTTATTTTGAAATTTTATGTTTGTTTTGCTGGAAGATTTTTGATTTGGACTTTTTGTGTGTGTTAGTTATATACTCTATTGATTAATTCAACCCAATGCCAAGGAAGGCAGGAATTGAAGTGCTGGCAGATGTTACTGCTTCTAATAGACATAGTATATAAGAGAAGAGCCAACCGGTTTCCATGTTGTGGTTTCAATTAGAGCTCAGAATGAATAAACTCACCTGAGAGAATTCAGGATTTCACTGGCCCTGAGGAAACTCATAAGATGAATCATTTCTGTTTTATTCCCAAATAAACATAGATTTTAAAGTTCAGGCAGGAGTCAAGTTTCTCACTAACCAAGCTGCTTTGTCAACATCTCCCTTCCAGGTAGATGCCTCTACTGAGACCCAACCATAGGGGTCTGGTAGAGGTCCAGGAGGAAAGTGCAAGCAGGTTGGCCAGGGGTAAAGGTGGAGAGGGTTCCAAATGGTGTGATGGATCATTGAGACTCCAGTCATATTTAGTGTTTTGATATCACAATAAAAGGAAGACTAAATAAGGTGTAATAATTTTTCACTCTAAATGTTCTCAAATATATACAAAGTACACCAAATGGTATAATTAACTCCCGTATACCCATCACCCAACTTCTAAAATTTCATCTCAAGGCCAGCCTTCTCTCGTCCATACCCAGCTCATTCCCATGGCCTGCATCATTTTGATGCAAATCTCAGATATTATTAAAACATTTCATTCGTATTTCAGTATCTCTTCTTTAGGAAAAAAAAAAAACCCACAATACCAGTAACTCATCTAAAAAATTAACAATAATTCCTTAATATCTTCAAGTATCCATTTCATGTCGACATTTCCCTGGAGCATCTACACATTTCTTAAGAGCATAAACTTTACTTAGAAAGTTAATTAACTCAGGTTTATGTTCTTGATTTCCTAGTAAATTATAAACTCCTTGAGCAGAGAGACTGTGTTTTGTTTATACCTGCTTCTGAGCGCTTTGCTGATACTTATGCCCAGATTTCAAAGTAAAGGTAATTAATTAAATGCATAATAAAAGAGCTTTTTATGACTTTCCATGTAACTACATTCACAAATCAGAAAAAAATCCTCACAGTACCTGTTCGGATTTTTGGTACAGGAAGTAGGGACAATATAGCTCCTCAATTTCTTGAATTAAATTGAAATGAAAATGTCATATATAACATGGGCAGTCGCAAACCTGAAACATCTGGCTACTAAAAATCTCTTGATGGCTATCACAATATATGACAACCTGAGAAACTGAGTCTCTAGAGAGAAACTGTCAGTTTTTGCATACTGTCCAAGGTCACCAAATAAAAGTAAGAGAATATCCCTGATAGGAGAAAGATGCATTCTATGAATTTTAATACAAAAATGGAAGGTTTGTCTTGGATTAAATCAAGGTAAATAGTTTTGAATATCTATGCATGAGGGATTTTCCTTTTTGTATCATCTCCCCACCTGTTTCCCTCTCTCACTTCCACCCCAATGCTAGTTCTTTTTTAGAGTGGACAAATAAAATATATGGGTTTATAGGAAAAAAAAAAAATGAGGGATGTATATTCTTAAGCATATGATCCTAATAGGAAAAAAGAAAGCTTTGTAAATCAAAGTAAGTGCTGCTTCATTTTATAATAGCAAAAACTTAAAATAATCTGAATGTCTAAGATTAGGAAAATGGATATATAAATTATATTCTGTTCAATTACCAGGAATAACTAAGAAATAATTATGATGTTTTTAAAATTAGGATTATAGGGCTTCCTGGTGGCGCAGTGGTTGAGAGTCCACCTGCCGATGCAGGGGACACGGGTTTGTGCCCTGGTCCGGGAAGATCCCACATGCCGCGGAGCGGCTGGGCCCGTGAGCCATGGCCGCTAAGCCTGCGCGTCTGGAGCCTGTGCTCCGCAACGGGAGAGGCCACAACAGTGAGAGACCCGCGTACCGCAAAAATAATAATAATAATAAAATAATAAAATAAAATAAAATTAGGATTATGAAGACCATGTAGCAACATGGAAAATGCTTATGATGTGTTAGGTAAAAACAATCAGGATTGAAATTTTATGAACATTATGATTTTAACTATGTAAAAAGTGTACCTGTAACTAGAAGACTGAAAGGAAATACAATAAAGTAATAATAGTGGTTATGTTAGTGTGGTGGAATTATGCATGATTTTTAAAATATTGTATGTCTGGCCTTTAGAATATGCTAAATAAATAACAATTTCTTTCGTTTTTCTGTTCCCTCTACCTAAAGTTTTTAAAACTTGTATGATTGTAAATTAAAAAATTTTAAAGCTGAAAATGGTATTAAATTTAAATATATTTTCTTTGTTTTAAAGTGTGTATCCAGCTTAGGGACTTCCCTGGTAGTCCAGTGGGTAAGACTTCGCACTCCCAATGCAGGGGGCCTAGGTTCAATCCCTGGTTGGGGAACTAGATCCCGCATGTAGGCCGCCACTAAAGAGTTCACACGCTACCACTAAGAGTCCGCATGCCACAGCTAAGAAGCCCGTATGCCACAACTAAAGATCCCACATGTTGCAGCGAAGATCCCGGGTGCTGCAACTAAGACCTGGCACAGCTAAAATAAATAAATAAATAGATAAGTAAATAAATATTAAAAAATTAAAAAAGTGTGTATCCGGCTTATATATATATATATATATATAATATTTATATTTTTAGTTATTTATATATAAAACAATAGTGAAAGAATCAGATTAACTTTTTAAAAATGGTGAAATAAAATAAAATATAATTATTTTATTTCTTTTATTAAATTTTACTTTTTACTTAAATATTAAATACTCTAAAGTATTTAATAACACAATACCTAGCAGGGATCCTTACACATTTAGGCACTTGACATATATTGGCTGAACAGATTTGAAAACACTCATTCATTGTTCATTCATTCAACAAATATTTGTTGATGATCTACTTCCCAATGAAATGAGTTTTTTATTTTGTTTTCTTTTTTTGGCCAATGCGGGATCTTAGTTCCTGACCAGGGATGGAACCCATGTCCCTTGCAGTGGAAGCTAGGAGTCCTAACCACTGGACTGCCAGGGAAGTCCCTGAAATTAGTATTTTTGCTGACTTAGAAAAGGGTCAAATGATTTTTTAAATTATGAAATATGCATGAGTGCAAAAAACATAAGTGCACAGCTTAATAAATTATTGTAAAATGAATCCCCACCAAGGTTAAGAAACAGAACATCAGCAGAACACCTGCAGACCTGATCCCAACCCCTACCTGCACCCCAGTGGTCACCAGGACAGAAGGGGATGTGCCAGGACACTTGGGAAGCTCCAGGGCCTGGACATTTGCTTTCTGTAAAATTTGCAAAAGTAAACATTTTCCCACCTTTGGTTAAGACCTCTGTGTACTTTCATAGCTAATTTTGTATTCATAATTTCACATTTTTTTCTTAGAGTTGCCCCAAATGGTATAATCTTCAGGACCCACAAAATCTGAATCTGCCCCTAGAACCACTGTCCTGACTATTAGGTATTGTTTGCTTCCAGATGGATTACACAATGTAAAACTGTCCGTTTCCCAATTTAGAATGTTCCAAATAGTTCCATGAGCACTAGCCCTTGGCTGCTCAGAGCTACTTAAAGGGAAGAATTGACTGGCCTTGCACAGGATAATGGTACGTGGTTTCAGCTGGGGTTTCACAGCTGTGGACCCACAGAGCTGGGGATAGACCTCGGCTTGGCTCTCTCTTCTTTCTGAGACAGACATAAGTCTCAGTGATGCACAGAGAGGGAGAAGGCCAGCCTATCACCTCCCGGACTAGGACTAGTTTCTCCAAGGTAGAGTTACTAACAGAAGCCTAGCTTGTTAGGCACACAGAATATTTACAAACCTGAATAGTTTGCCACCATTTAAAAATCAAGAGATTTCATGTGAAAAGTTGGCTTTCTGACTTCTTTTAAGCGGCTGGAAGATGTACCCACTCTGGACCCACATTCCCGCACAGCCTGGCACTGACTGGGTGGAGCTGAGAAGCAGCTGTTTTCTGAGGCCAAAGCTCCTCCCTGAACCCATCACTTCACTTACAGGTGTCATCTGGCTATTTGGTCCCTTTGGGCATTTGTATTGGCATCTTAACCATTACCTTGTATTAATACAAAATGGTTTCTTCAGTGATCTTTAAAAATTAAGTGTAAAGATAACAAGGAACAGGGACTTCCCTGGCAGTCTGGTGATTAAGACTGTCCACGCTTCCAATGCAGGGGGCGCGGATTCAATCCCTGGTCGGGGAACTAAGATCCCACATGATGCACGGTGCAGACAAAAAAAAAAAAAAAGATAAAAAAGAACAAATTCCCCCAAAATACTCCATGATGACTTTCTTGCTAATGTTTCCTGAACCCTTTACAATGGTGCTAGCAAGATACCACCCCAAATGGAGTTAAACTGTCTAAATGTACACAAGACGAATAAAATTAGAAACATGCAAAGGTTCATCTCAAATGAAATAATTTCCTCATCAGAAACAGTAAGAAGCAGCTAAGCATAACTTTAGATCTGTAGTTGTTGAATTTTAGGATGTATCAAAATCTTACCTGGAGACCCTGTTAAAACAGATTGCTGGGTTGCATCCCCAGAGTTTCCGATTCAGTAGGTATAGGGTGGGGCTGAGACTTTGCATTTCTAAGAGGTTCTCAGCTATTGCTCATCCTACTGGACCTGGAGCACTTTCTGAGAGCCACAGAGGCGTGCTACTCAGTGTGGTCCCCAGCCTAGACGCCTGGGAGCTTGCTAGGAAGGAGAATCTCGGGCCCTCTCTTGACCAGTGGAATCAGGATATGCAGATGGCTTGTAGGAACTTTACATTTTGAGTTGCAGTGAACTAACCTGTCATTTCCAAACCTTCCTGGGGCCTTTGTTAACTATGCAGAATGCCAGGCCTTTCCCTTAGAAATTTATTTAGAAATCTTTTTTCTTTTTTTTTTGGCTTCACAGCAGCATGTGGGAACATAGTTCCCTGACCAGGGGTCAAAGCTATACCCCCTGCATTGGAAGCGCAGAGACTTAACTGTTGGATTTCCAGGGAAGTCCCTCAGAAACCTATTTCTGTCAAGCGCTCCAAGTGATTCTTATTATCAGGAAGGCTTAGGGAGACTAGGCTAATGGTGGTATTAATAAAACTAAAGAAAGAATATATTTTTAAAAACAAGGATCAGCAAATGAAAATTTTAAAAATAGAAATTCCTGGGGAGAAAATTGGTAGCTTGTCTTCAACCTTTTGGGGCTCTGTAGCCCCAAACGGTATGTGTTCTTTTTGTGGAGAGAGATGAATCAAATTGTCAGATCTTTTACCACACACCAAACTGCTTTTATCTGGGTCCCTGCTCATCAAGAAGTCTCATTATTATAAGTTGGCTTCCAAGTTTTTTTGTTTTTTTTTTAAATCACAAGGGACAGAAGTTGTTGTGACTCACATGGTCTATATGAGTGTTGCCCAACAGAACTTTCCATTACTGTGGAAATGCTCTATTTCCTTTTTCCTAAAATTAATTAATTAACTAATTAATTAATTTTTGACTGCATTGGGTCTTCATTGCTGTGTGTGGGCTTTATCTAGTTGCAGCGAGTGGGGGCTACTCTTCGTTGCGGCACGCGGGCTTCTCATTGCTCGCTTCTCTTGTTGCGAAGCATGGGCTCTAGGCATGTGGGCTTCAGTAGTTGTGACATATGGGTTCAGTAGTTGTGGCTCACGGGCTCTAGAGCACAGGCTCAGTAGTTGTGGCACACGGGCTTAGTTGCTCCGCAGCGTGTGGGATCTTCTTGGATCAGGGCTCAAACCCATGTCCCCTGCATTGGCAGGCAGATTCTTAACCACTGCACCACCAGGGAAGCCCCCCAAGTGTTTTCACACCAGGAGAAACACGCCAGTCAAATCAATATAAGTATTCTGATTTGTGACAGGTACGTTTCTCACTGTGAATCAAGAAATCATCATTAAGGCATTGATATATTTTTCTGTGGGTTCTATTAGTGCCTCTAAGAGATCAAACCACTTTTGTTTTAATAACAAAACCAAATTTCTGTGCACATGTATATGATGTCCTGTTGGAGGAAGGAGCAAATACTTTTGCCCATAAAATTTTCTTACATGTGGATCCCACTGTGTAGTTTTAATGTTTTTCATACATCTCTTTAAGCAGGTCAGATTTTTTTTTGAAAGGAGAATTACATTAGCAAATAATAAAAGTGTACAAAATATACAAGAATAAACATCTAAAAAAGCAAAGAGTTGATAAGGAAATTGTCTTTTTAATTCTTTCAGTGTTTATAAATGAAATACTGGCCTTGGTGAGTCCTATCTTTTCCTTTAATCTGTCTTCACAATTCTCCAGGAGGAGGATAAAATTTTACACTTCTGCTTAGAAGAACTAAACTGTCACTGAATCTACCTACGAAGTACATTTTCCCAAATATCAGATGTTTCCAAAGCCCTTTCAAGGAATATAAATCTCTGAGAATTGTGGACCTCATCACCTCCATCTATCATCCAATTGCTGGGAAGTTAACACATTCCCAGGGATTTTCATCGGGGAAATTAACAAATTCCTTGTCGATGTTGAAACACGGTATTTCTATTGAGGTTTCAGTGGATAATCTTATTCTAGAAATCAGGTCATCAGAGGATCAGTTTGTTTGGAGGATAGTTTAATGTTAACCCCCATTCTGAATAGAACAGTTTTTATTTCCAAGGTTCCAGTTACACCTTAAGTTGCACTGAGTTTTTAAAGGCGACTGATCTGGCCAGTAGCATGATTGTGATCCTCTGGTCAAGCCAGTGTTGGGGCCCTGGTACCATTAAGTTCTCTGGGTGGAGATCTGAAAGAGTGAGAAGATACTCAGCCAAGGAGGGAAGGCTTTCAGAAAATGTGTAAGAGTGTAACTGAGCAGGACCCTATGGGGCCTTCCCAGGACAGACCCCTCCCCCATATTCTCTGCTTTAGCTCCTCTCTGGAGTAAGTAGATAATTGTATCTGATGCACATTTCCCGAGTTATTTTACAGATGTGAAAGTCCCCACCAAATGCAACATGTTAAGTACATGATGATCATGAGCACATGGCCCCCAGGCCTACTGGAGCCTGAGGATTGATAATGTTAACCCCTGTGACACCACCCTGTTGCCTCACCATCAGCCAATCAGAGAACTGTGCACGAGCTGATCACTTGCCCTGAGACACACCCCACCCCACCCCCCATTTAAAAACGCTTTGCTGAAAACTTTCAGGGAGTTTGGGGCCTTAGAGCACAAGCCACCCATTCTCCTTATATTGGCAACTTTACAATAAATGCTGCACTTTCCTTCACCACAACCTGGTATCAGTAGATTGGCTTTACTACAAATGGGCAAGCAGACCCCAGTTTGGTGCGGTAACAAGAGGAGAACATAAATTGTGGATGAATAAAATTGCCTCCTTCACACCCCCCCCATCCCCCTACCCCTGCCTCGGCCTGGCTACTTCAGGAGACAGCATTATATAGTTAGAAAGCAGAGAATTTTGGAATGAAAAGTCTTGGTTTCAGTTTTGGTGCCAGTAACTATGCAAAGCATGATCGTTTTGAAGTTTCTTATAATTTCAGTTCCTTCAAATTTCTATGAGGATAGCAGTGTTGATACCTCTCTTGGTGATAAAATGTCAGTACATCATAAAATGCTTTATAAAGGTGAATTGTTACTGTGGGCACAGTAACAATACCTTCAAATACTGATGGTTTTAGCTTAATTTTTTTCAGTTTTAACTTATTTTCATCACTTGTTCTTTATGATCCAGATATTTTAAAATGCAATGAAAATTAACTTTCCATGATATGTCAGGGACTGGCAGTAAAAAAATTTTCAAACTGCAAATGAGTTACACAAATGAAAATATCAAATGGAGATCCAGTTATTAAAATGAAAGCACTCAACATATTAAAAGTTCACAATTATTTGTTTAGAGCACATAAAAAAGTCAGCTTGCTAACCAACTGTTGTGATTTTTAGAGAACTACTGCAGAGGTTTGAAGAAAATAGATTTATTAGTTAACTTATCAAGAGGTTAAAGAGCTTGAAACAAGTATTGAAAAGAAATTTGTGGGCTTCCCTGATGGCGTAGTGGTTAAGAATCTGCCTGCCAATGCAGGGGAAACGGGCTCGAGCCGTGGTCCGGGAAGATCCCACATGCTGCAGAGCAACTAAGCCCGAGAGCCACAACTACTGAGCCTGCACTCTGGAGGCCGCGAACCACAACTACTGAAGCCCGCATGCCTAGAGTCCGTGCTCTGCAACAAGAGAAGCCACCGCAATGAGAAGCCTGCGCACCGCAACGAAGAGTAGCCCCCACTCGCCACAACTAGAGAGAGCACGTGCGCAGCAAGGAAGACCCAACTCAGCCAAAAATAAATAAATTAATAAAAAAATAAATTAGAATGGTGTTAGGCTTTAAATACACCAATTTGGGTAATCAAATTATTCATTTTTTAATAAGAAATGTCACTGCAGAACTGCAATACTGGTCCAACAGTCTTGTCTTTACTGTTCCTTTAAAGCGAGAAACAGAATGCAAGGAATCAGAAAGCACTAGCAGGCATCAATTAATCCAAGATACTAGCTTCTTAGTTCCAAAAGCACTTGCAAAGAAAACCATTGGGGGGCACAGGGTATGGAAGCACTTCATAATAACTGGAATCCCATGAGTGTGTGTGTAAGCCAAGTCTCATAGGCTATTTTTTGTATTTGTCTCTTGGTCACTTTTTTTCCCTCAAATACTAGTTTTTCTTTGACTTTTTTTCCTCAAAGTATAAAAAGTATGAAATATAAGCAAGCTCTTGCATTGCACACTTCAGAGTGTACAATTCAAGCATTATAGAGCTATCTACATACAAATAAATCCCATCAAATCTTGGATAATTCAATAATATACAAAATACCAGGGCACAGAAAGAAGTAAAACACACTTCTTTTTGTTACACATAAGATTCAAATATTCAGTCTAAAGAAAATCACTTAATCATTTTGGCTCTCCTCTACATTCGCCTGTTGATATACTTATTAAAATATTCTGTATAATTATGTTTGGTCTTATTATTTCAAGTCAGGTTTACAACCTCAAAACCAGCCATCCAGACAAAACAGGTAATCAGAAAGATTATTTCTTCCCCACCTCCCTAATCCCAATAACTATGAAGCCAATTTTATGACATGACTCCAAACACTGGATTGTGACAAAAAATGCTAGGTCCAATTTCTTCATAATCCTTTTTGGTGTGGCATACTTGGTAGAACCCAGGTGTGGAAGCCAGCATGGATCCTTCAAACCAAACTGCATATCACTGCATGTGATATGTAATGACTTGTACATCAGTAGGTTTTGGCTTCAATCTACCACCACTCAATTCTCACTTAACTTCAGCCTGGCATCTACAGTTTTTTTCAAATCTCTTTGCAAGCGACATCTGAAGTCCCTGAACATGGTTGAACCTCCAGAGAGGACAATATTATTGTAGAGAGGACATCTGACATCAATAGGACAATTCTGAATTACTTCTTCTACAACTTCTGAGATAGGCTGAGTAAAGTCTGGATTAGCAAACTCTGGATGAAAAAAAATTTCAGGTCCCAAGACTCTCTCATATCCAACATCAATGGAAAATTCTTTCTTTGAGATAGCATTGATTCCAGTATACTGTTTAATCCACTTTGATCCATTTGTATCATACTTGTTAATCTGGGCAGACATAACTATAGCTCTCCTTTACTGCCTTAGCAGTTTCCAAGGATTGCTCTGGAGGAATTCCTACTTCTCGGTCTCTCAGCAATTGCTGAATAAAATACGTTATATCTCGTCCTGCGATTGGAATGTGCTTAATACAGCTGCCAATCACATACCCTTCAGCCACAGGGATGGCACGAGTGACACCATCTCCACTGTCTATTACTGTACCGGTCAGCGTCCGTTCTTCTACTTGTCTGGCGGTCCAGGATGCAGCTAAGGCAAGAACAGCCTGTACAGCAATGTACAAGCCTGGAACATTGAAGGACTCAAACATTATTTCAGCAGTATATTCCCTGTTTTCTGGAGTATTCAGTGGAGGTTCAGTCAAAAGAAAATAATGGTCTTCAGGTTCCGTCCTTAAATATTTAAAGATCACTTGCTCCATAAACCTTTCCATCAAGTCCCGGTCTTCAACTATACCACGGCGGATTGGCCACTTTGTTGCACATGTAGATTTTTCTATTGCTTCATCATCAGTGAAGGAGTCTAGGTCATCAACACCTTTCATCACCCTCCTTTGTGCTTGATCACCCACTTTCGCTGACTCCTTAATAGCAATACAGGAAGGGATGATAAACCGTGGTTCCGTATTTCCAGCATATCCTAGTTTTGTATACCCTGTGCCACAGTCCCCCACACAGGCCCGCAGCTGTCCCGCCATCTTCCTCTTCGCCTGCTGCTGCCATCTGCTCTGTGCTGGTTGGGGCCAGGGGTGGGTGGCGAGAGCTAGAAGCGATCTGACCATCTACGGTCGGGCCGCCCTCTCCATCCGGGGGGGGGGAGCCGGGAAGCCAAAGCAGTAGTGAGAGAGCAGCAGGCTCGGTCAGCAGCTTAGCTTAATTTTTCAATACTTTATAATTGGTATTTGACCCAGCAATTCACTTCTATGAATTTATCCTAACAGATATAACTGAGTATGTGCAAAATAAGGTATTGTCAAGTTATTCACTGCAGCATTTTTTATAATACCAAAATGTTAAAAACAGTCTAGGTATCTACGGATAAGGGTCTGATTGAATAAATTATATCCATTTGGAGGAACAAATGGAATACCATGCAGCTGTGAAACAGAATAAGGAAACTCCCTATATATTGTTATGGAAGGATCTCTAACACACATTATTAAATAAAAAAGCAAAGTGCGGAGCTTGACTTTTACTGTAGAAGGGAGAAACAAAGGAAAAGCAGTTCAGAAACAATAGTCAACAGAGTGCTCTTCAAGGGCTATACCTAACAATCTGATACATATCTGAGTTGTTTGCAGGAACTCAGATCCCCACACCCGGTGTTAACTACAAGCTAAGATCCCAGACTGGTCAGAATTTGGGGAATGGTGATGTTGACCTTTTCTGACCCTCTGTGACTTCAATCAACTAAAGCTTGGACTCTGCCAACCTTTGCTCCACTTCTACACTGAATTCTCCTCGGCTCCAGCCCCTTCATGAATATGCATTCACCACCCAAGCCCCTGTATGAATATGCACGTACCCTTATCTTAAAAGGTCCCCAGTTTTGCTGTTTGGGGAGACACTGCTTTGGGAAAGATCCCGGTGCTCTCCTTACCTGCTGTGAGTAATAAACCCTTCCTTCTCCCAATCTCTGGCTTGGTTGTGTCTTTTGGCCCACCGAGGCGAGCTCAGTTTTCGGGTAACAGAAAGATACACAACAAACAATAGTGGTCAAATAGGGAATTACTTGGTGGTCCAATGGTTAGAACTCCACGCTTTCACTGCCGAGGGCGCGGGTAAGGTCCTGCAAGCCGTGCAGTGCGGCCAAAAAAAATAGTGGTTAACTACTGGCAGAGGTGAGGGGGCTGTGTGGGTGGGAGGGAGATTTTCACTGTGTATCTTTTAATATACATTTTTGGATTTTGAATCATGGGAATATATTACCTATTCCAAAATTAAGTTAATACTTATTTGAGAAGAGACTAATATTTACGTGGCTAAGGAACTAAATAAAGATCTATGGCTTATCTTGCGTGTAAGAGCTCTTCAATAATTATTTGATGCGTTGAATTCGGGTGGAATGACTCCAGCTTTAAGGTGTGTGATGGGTCGGGCCTGTGAGAGGAGCAGGGAAGATCGAGGGCAATTGAGGATGAGTCTGTTTAGACGGGCATATCAAAAAGCGAAGCTCTGCATGGGGCCAGATGGGTAACAGGGGAACAAACTTAGGCGGGTGCCGGTCTGCATTATAATTAACATGAAGCATGCTTTCAGGAATGGAGAAAACCATGTGCTTTTTTTTCTTTTTTTTTTTTTTTTTTTGCCGTACGCGGGCTTCTCACTGTTGTGGCCTCTCCCGTTGCGGAGCACAGGCTCCGGACGCGCAGGTTCAGCGGCCATGGCTCACGGGGCCTAGCCGCTCCGCGGCATGTGGGATCTTACCGGAGCCGGGGCACGAACCCGTGTCCCCCGCATCGGCAGGCGGACTCTCAACCACTGCCCCACCAGGGAAGCTCAACCATGTGATTTTATAATATAGGTGGTAATGAGAAAGGAATAAGAATAATTGGGAACACAGAGAAGTAACAAGTTACCTTTCTTTGTTGTTGTTAGTGTTTTTTAAAATCTTCTTCTGGGGTGGGAGTGGTGTATTTGGAATGAGAGTTATTTCAAATCTCATCAAAGCGTTTAGCAAAATACTAACCAGCGATGGTGTGAACAGAGAATGTTAGCCATCTTAGGAGGGAGGGAGTTACATCCAGGCTGTGCTTGTAGGTCTAAGGGGAGGGCAACTCACTGCGGGAATCTGAGCCAGTTAGAGGCACAAAGACATTCTGATTCCTAGGATCCAGCAGATGGGAGACAAATGTCAGGGTGACAGGGTCGTCACTGGTATCAGGGCTGTGATCTGCCAGCGGCCCAGGCACCCCCTGGTCCAGAAGAAATGGTGTCCCCAGGGTAACTCACAGGGAGTGGGGGTGGGTAGGCAAGACTGCTCCTACCCAGCTGAAGACTTCGAGAGAGCCCGGGCAGGGCTTCCTCGGTCACTGGAGAACTGCTAACCCCACGGCTGCAACTCCCTGGGACCAGCCCTCAGGGAGCAGTGTGTCATTAGCAGGAAGGGACTAATGACCCAGGACTCCGTGCTCTGGGCTTGGAGCAAAGCATTTGGGGACATCCATCTCCTCCCCTCTCACCACACAGTTTAAAATCACATTTTCCTCTTCCTGGGTATTTTGAAGTGTGAATATCTAGGGGTGCTTTTTGAGATCCTCTGATGAAAGGTGCAACAGAAGTGCAAAGTATTACTATCAACACTGTAAATATTTTAACGACAGCAGAAGTGCCATGTGTAGGCAGAACACAGACGCACATTCCAACGTCCAATATTCCTAAGAGAACTACTGGAGAGTTCAGAATGGTACATGTGCAAGAGAAGCCAGTCACAGAAGAAAAAAAGAGATAGTTGAGCTAAGTAAGAGACTTCCCTACAATGCTGCCCAGCGGAACGGTAATGCCCACTCAAACAGGCTTCAGCTGGATACCAAGGTCTCTCCTCCAAGTACCAGCTACACACGTGTGTGACAACCGATGTGGAAGATGGAGCAAGCGCAGGCCCAGCCTTTGTGCAAGAGGCGAGCTGCTGCTGGGAGTGCTTCTGTCCCATTAGCAGGCAGGCTCTGGAACATGCCAGCCTGGCAGCTGACTGTGGCTGACGGTGGGGGGTGTGGGGGTGTGGGGCTGACGGAGGCTTCCCCTGGCAGCACCACAGTCTGCCTGTGGTGGACAGGTGCCTGGCTGGCCCTGGAGCAGGCTAGAGCTGAGGGAGGGAGTGAAGAGAGGGGACAGGGTGATGCATGACCAGGCAGGATTTTTCACCACCATGGGACCTGGGAATTTGGCTGGCAAGGATGATCAGCTGGGCTTAATATAGAGCAGTTTCTCAATTGCTCTCAAGCAATAGCTGAAGTTAAGAAATTAATAACTACCAGGTGAGTATAAATGATGTTTCAAGCACAGTGCTAAAGTCAGCCTCTGTATTTTCTCATTTAACCTTCACAACAACTCTGTGAGGTAGTGCTACTACCCTTGCTCACAGGTAGAGCTCAGAGGAAGTAAAGGACGTGCCCAAGACACTACAGTAAGTGGCAAGGCTCAGATCTGCATGCAAGAATTGTAATTCCAAAGCTGTTTTGTCTACATGCTATGTGGCTTCCTCAGTGACTAAAAAGCAACTATCAGGGCTCTTAGATTTTGTTTTCTTCGTTATTACAGACCTAAACACACTGTATCCAGAATGCTATTGTCAAAGATAAGGTAACATGACTTTCTTCCAACAATATGGCTCAGGTTTTGATCCATGCCTATAAATGGATCTTATCCAAAAGAAGAGCTACTTTTAAGTCAAGGAGATGTATACCGAGGCCTGTCTTCTGGACCTGGACCACCCAGGCCAGGCTTCCATATTTGGTGCCTCTTTTGGACACACTGTCTCCAGTCTCCCTCCACTTTCCAATCTGTATTCCAGACTGTGGACAGAAATAACTTTGAAAAACCTGTCTGTTTGAAAATCTGCAGGGCTCCCAACTGCCTCCAGAATAAAGTCCTTCCCCGGCTAGGCAGCCACGTCCCCGAGAATAAAGTCCTTCCCCAGCTAGGCAGCCACGTCCCCCAGAATAAAGTCCTTCCCCGGCTAGGCAGCCACGTCCCAGCCCTGCTCGGCCACGCCCCATGGTCCAGCCTCTGCTGGATTCCTCTGTGCCCCGAACAGTGTGCATTTTCACACCTCACTGTTATTATTAGCCCTGCTAGTCCCTCTCCCTGCAATGGCCTGGTCTTACCTTCTTTCTCCCTCTGGCAAATGGCTCTCCTCCAAAGCCCAGTTCAAATATCACTGCGCTCCCTCAGCTTCCTGACACAAAGTAGAATTTATTACTCCACTCATTTGAGCCCCTCCATGGCACCTGGTGCCCAAGCATATTATACTACTTACCATCAATTACAGTACTTTATTCTATACAGCTGGATCCTCTTTCCCTTTAATTGAGGCAAGGGCAAAAACCATTTCTTACCATCTTTGTTTCCAGAGGCCCTGGTATACAGCAAATGCCCTGAATGTTTTAGAAGAAACAGATGCAGTCATGTGCAAAGGAACTCTGCTCACACAGTACCACAGTGATGATCTCAAAGAATTTCGCCAGTATGTGGGTAATTGGGATGGCTGGCTTCAAATTCCTTCTCTACACATTATTACCTGTGATCTACATAGCCCCTCAACAATGAAACAGAGAATAACTATCTTGTTCCCCTGAAGGATATGAAAGGGGGCATACAGCAACCCCAAATTTCCACCAGAGCACCTTTGCTTCTTCCTCTTGTCAACAGAGGAAGTTTTGTGTGGGCAGGGCAGAAGACTGTGCTGCTAAAACTATAGTTAAAAGCATTGGTTTAGGGAATCCCCTGGTGGTCCAGTGGTTAGGACTCCGTGCTTTCATTGCCCAGGGCCTCGTGGCGTGGCGGCCTCTTCCTTTACTACCTCATGCCTAAATATCCATCTGTAAGCACCTCTTCCTAACTGGTTCTCAAGCCTCTAGTCTTCTCCTCCTCCATTCAACTTGCAAGTTACTGCCAGATGAAATTTTCTAAAACATTATTTGAATCATATGTAACATGTTAGTTTTGTAACATAATTGCATAATAAATATAACCAACCAAACACTCAGCCCCACAACTAGAACATTAACAGTAACTTGCATATACCTGTACATGCTTCGCGCATGTCAACCCATTGCTTAATACCTGGAGTTAATCACTGTCTTTAATTTTAAATTTTTTATTCTACTTTTTAAAGAATGTAGTTTTATTAAAGGGGAGAGGGAGGGGGGTAGGGGTAAATTAGGAGTATGGGATTAATAGATACAAACTACTATGCATAAAATAGCAACAAGGAATTACTGTATAGCATAGGGAACTATATTCAATATCTTGTAATAACCTATAATGGAAAAGAATCTGAAAAAGGATATATAAGTGAATCACTTTGCTGTACACCTGAAACTGACACCATATGGTAAATCAACCATACCTCAATCAAAAAAAAGAAAGAATATAGCTTTATTTTACATATATGAATATAGTTGATTTTGCTGATTTCCATTTGGAAGACTGTAAAGATAGTACCATACTGTGTATACCTCCTGGTACATGCTATTTCACTACTATGAATCCAAGATTCATCCACGTTGATGCTCGTTTAGTTTGCTGTTACATAGTGTTCAACCGTGTGCCATACCAGTTATTTACTCCTCCTGCCAGCCAACTCGGACTGTTTCCAGTGCTTTGCTATTATGGGTAATGTGGCTATCAACATTCTTGGTGCACAAGTGCATTTGTGCATTTCTGAACTGGGATGTTAGGTCATAGGGTATACAAATGTTCAACCTTGTGAAATAATGTCAAAGTTGTTTTTAAAGGGGCATTAACAGCCAGATAATTTTTTTCAAAATCACTGCTTTCCCTGTTGAAAAATAATTCAGTGTAACCACAACTTGCAAGATAAAATCCAAACCTGCCATTCCATGCCAGTTAAAATCTGGTCCCGGGCTTCCCTGGTGGCGCAGTGGTTGAGAGTCCTCCTGCCAATTCAGGGGACGTGGGTTCGTGCCCCGATCCGGGAAGATCCCACATGCCGCAGAGCGGCTGGGCCCGTGAGCCATGGCCGCTGAGCCTGCGCGTCCGGAGCCTGTGCTCCACAACAGGAGAGGCCACAACAGGGAGAGGCCCGCATACCGCAAAAAAAAAAAAAAAAAAAAATCTGGTCCCAACCTAAATTTCATACTTTTCTCTTATTGTCCCTCCCTAACCCCCAAGCACCTCCCACTCCAATCGGGCAGATCTGCTCCCAGATATAGAACACAACTTACTCATTTTCAACAGCTCCTTCCTTTCTAGTCTGCAACCCTCCTGCACCCCTGCTACTGCCCTTGGGTTCTCCTTCCTAATGAAACCTACCCTGAGCACACCTGCCCACAGGACTCTCTTCCCCCAAGCTCCTAGAAGACATGTCCTGCCCCAGTCATATGCCATCAGCCTTCAGCCCCATCCACGTCTTAGTGTGCTAGGTTTCATGCTGCCTTTTTGGAAAAATGGACATTCTAACTAAGCTGTGTGATCAGATTTACTTGAGAACTCAGTGTTTCCAAATTTAGTATTTGGTATCTTTCTCACCACTCTCTGGACAATGGAATTGCTTAATTGTGGATTTGATTGTTTTCCCACATAACTTTCGACATGATTATGTCTTATTTCCCCAATTAAATCATCAGTATCTTAAAAGTACAGAGACCATATTTTTAAATTGCTTTGTATTCTCTACAACATTTAACATAATCTCATGTGTGCAGTAAGAACTCAGTTCAACAAATATTTAACACTTCAGTGGATACCTGAAAATGCAGGGGACTGAAAGTGTATTTCTAGAAAATATATGTTCTAGCGTACAATTTAAATATATAATATGTAGGTGTATAAAATACATATACACAAAAGCATGTGTGTGTGTATATATATTTATACAAGCTTAGAAAGTACAATAAAGGCAGAGGCAGTCTAGATAGAAACTTTCCAATCACAAAAACAAGAAACAAATAGCATCCATGTGTTTAAACTACCTAAGAAGTTACTCTTTGGCAAAAAACTCTTAGGTTTAGTGCTATGGCATCTGTCTCTGAAATATGTTACTGTCCATTTTCATCATGACTGTGACTAGGAAATAATTCATTTAGTTAAATGACCTTTTCTTTTTCAGTTGTTCTCCTTTGATCAAGTTGCTGCTCACCTTCCTAAAAACACTACATTGTATAAAATTTGAGGCAGAAACAAACTATATTGTCTCCCAATAAAAAAGTATAATTTTATTAGTATGAAATATTCTGAGATAATTTATTGTATTTGTGACCCAAGTACATGATTCTTAAATACGAAACGGTTTTAAGCACAATCATACAATCATTTAGTAAAAGTGCTGGTCATCAGACCCCGAGAAAAGCAGGAAGGCACTTTCCCATTTTGGTGTAGAGATACTACACTTAAGAGGCTGCTTAATTGGCCGCTTATTTAATGGAGTTTATTCTGCTTCCCTTTTGTCAGATTCTTCCTCCTCAAACTCGACTAAAGGAGCGTGTCTGTTGGCCTGAGAACCTTCTTTGTAGAACACTTTCTTGATAGTGCCGTCCTTTGGAGCCTTTATGGTATGCTGCAAAGACAAAAGGCATGACAAACAATGGCTGTGATGCTAATGAGGGTTGAGCACACACCAAGTCAAGAAACACGAAAAGTGAAAAATGAAGCCAATTATTTTGATGTTTTGTCATGTATCAGTGCTTCCCGACCTTTCTCATATCACAGCACACAGAGAAAATAGTAACAGTTTTATGGTGCGCTTGGGGATTGAGAAGAATCACTACCTTGATGCACCTGGTCAATAATTGGGAAGCTCTGAATTAGCTAGTAATTCTCAGCTCAAGCTTCACAGTAGACTCTCACCTGGGAAGCTTTTAAAAACTACTGATCCTTGGGCTCCCCTACAGGAAATCCCAGTTCAACTGGTCTGGGAGGTACTTTTGCAAAAAGTTCCCCAGTGCAATTTGTGACCAGGGCTCAGAACCAATGGCCTACAATTTCTAACCATCTAAAAACCTAAACAGCTAATTTAACTTGACTGAGGTTTTCACTTTGATACTGATATTTGGCATCCTAGGTATGGCCTTAGAAAATACCAGTAGCTAATATTCTGTTGGGTTACTGCCTGACTCTAAGCTATTGATAATTTCAGAATCACAAATGACAGGCACAATCTCACAAAATTAAAATGAAAATGTAAGAGAAGGATGGTTTGGTTTTGTTTCCTGCAGTTAATGCTTCATCAATCCATGGTTCTTAATATTTAAAATGGTCTTAATTTACAAAATAAGACAAAAGAATGATTGGGACTGATAGCTCCCATAGTTTATTTGGCAAGTGAACCCGTGATTTCACTTACCTCCATCTTCATGGCGATCATAACCATCAAAGAATCTCCAGCTTTTACTTTGTCTCCAGCTTTCACAAACACCTAGAGAGTCAGAGTGACAGGTTAATATTTAAAAACAGAGGTCCTTTGTGGTCCACAGAGTTGGTATATAAATGTACACAGCAGAAGTATGTGTCTATGTGGTTGTCTTGTCTGCCAAAGACAAACATACTGGCACAAATCAGAGACCCATAGGTCAGTCTGGCATTGCGGGCACTGTTGTCAGTGGGGGGCACTCCTTAGCTACCCATCCCTGCCCCCTAACCCACTGAGTTTTCCTTGAATCAGATGAACACACTTAATGTATTTCAAGATCCTTTTGTGTTTTCATGAATACACAGACAAGACATATCACCAACGGGGAAGGGCTGACTACAGGTACACCTCATTTTACTGCTCTTCACATTTATTGTGCCTCACAGATATTGCTCTTTTTTTTTCTTTTTAAGAAATTGAAGGTTTGGGGCAACTCTTCATCAAGAAAGTCTATGGGCGCCATTTTCCCCACAGCATTTGCTCACTTTGTGCCTCTGTGTCACATTTTGGTAATTCTTGCAAAATTTCAAACCCTCTACGAGTAAAAAGATTATGACTCTCTGAGGGTTCTGATGATGGTTAGCATGTTGTAGCAATACAGGTTTTTTAACAATTTTTATTTTATATTGGAGTATAGTTGATTACAATGTTGTGTTAGTTTCAGGCGTACAGCAAAGTGATTCGGTTATACATATATCTAAGTATTTTTTAATCAAGGTATGTACATTTTTTTTAAAGACATACTGCTATTGCACACTTAACAGGCTACAGTGTAGAATAAACATAACTTTTATATGCACTGGGAAACCAAGAAATTCATGTGACTTGCTGTACTGTGGTGGTCTGGAACCAAACCTGCAATCTCTCTGCTGTATGCCTGTACTACACTTAAATGTTTTCACGACAGGCAGGGTGGAGGGTCTTGCCTGGTTTTCTAGTTTTTAGGTTGTTTAGGATAGTGTTTCAAGTCTTTAGGGCCTTGTGTAGTAAATGCATAGACAATCTTCATGTGAAAGAATTAAACTTACTGGCAACACAGAAAAATATCTCTATTTTCCTTTTTTCAAGTATAAATGAACTCATATATCCCATATGGTTTTACTGTCTTCTTGGTTAACATGGTTATCAAGTAGTTTTCAGAAACATCACACAGTAGAGTTAGGTTCTGAAGTCAATGTGTACAGTCAAAACTGTGAAAAATGAGAAACATGTCTGAGAGCCCCACAATCACCCAATGCTGGGTGATAACTTTAGTAGCATTCAGTGAAATCAATGATCTGGGTTTAGGTCAGTTATGGGGGAAAAAAATGCATGTTTAAAAGTATACCCTGAGTAGGGATGCCCATATTACAAGAGGCCTGTGGGAACTGAGACTGAATGAGCAAAAGGCAGGTCCAAGTCCCTCAAGTCTGTTGCCCTTCTGGGGCAAATATTTCCCGACAGGAATGGTGGGTGAAATCACTCACACTATTTAAATAGTTGTTTTCTCCTTTTATTTATGGGTACCAAGAACATACATTTGAATTTTTATGACTTAAATACATTTAAGGGGACTCTACTATAGGTAAGTATATAAAAGGAGACTACTGATCTACCACCATTGGAAGATCTCAACTCTGAATATATGCGGCATTCAACACCAAACCACATTGTTCTTCACCAATACCTTTCAAATTTTGGATAATGCTTGGTGAATGTGTCATTTTAATCATATAAAGACAACCTTGATTATTTGTACTTTGATGGAAATTCCCACTTCAAAGAAGAGTCTTTATCATAAATTAGGCAAATGGGGACTTCCCTGGTGGCACAGTGGTTAAGAATCCACCTGCCAATGCAGGGGACACGGTTTGATTCCTGGTCCGGGAAGATCCCACATGCCGCGGAGCAACTAAGCCTGTGTGCCACAACTACTGGGCCTGCGCTCTAGAGCCCGGGAGTCACAACTACCAAGCCCGCGCGCATCATCTAGTGAAGCCCGCGTGCTCTAGGGCCCGCAAGCCGCAACTACTGAGCCCGTGTGCTGCAACTACTGAAGCCCGCGTGCCTAGAGCCCGTGCTCTGTACGAGAAGCCACTGCAATGAGAAGCCTGTGCACCGCAACAAAGAGTAGCCCCTGCTCGCTGCAACTAGAGAAAGCCTGCGCGCAGCAACGAAGACCCGACACGGCCATAAAAAAAAAAAAAATTAGGTAAATGGTATTTTCACTGTAATATAGAACTTGAATCTATAATAGATCCTCTTGTTTTCTTGAAATGGATGCTTTCCTATGAGCAAGATTTAGAGAGGGGGAAAAAGAATATATACAACAAAGTTCAACAAAGACATTTATTAGGACTTATTGTACATCATTCTACATACGTTCACATCATTACCTTTTCAACAGTTCCAGTCATAGGAGCTATGGCACCTCCTTGGGTTCCTTCTGAGCTCACTGAAGACAAGTATCTGGGGACTGGAATGCCAATCTGAATACTTCCATCCTATAAATAGAAATGATATTTATGGGGTATATATTTATAACATAAATCAGAAATGAAATTAAGATCACTATAGTTTTACTAATAGACCTGAGGTGATGATTATTTTCAAACTATTTGTTGAATATCAGTCATCTTTAATACCAGCGTTCTAATTTAGCTTTGTACCTTGAGCAAATTACTAAACCCCTCAGTCTTGGTTTCCCACTGTAAAGAAGTAATGGCATACATGCCTCACAGGGGATTAAAAGAATTAAAGGATATAACTGTTGGTAAAAGACAGCCACTGTCTGGAAGCCATTTTTAGTAGCAACCCCACTATAAGGTGCTTAGTCTAAGCCAGGAACTCTTCTTAACAACTATATGAATATATAATGTCATTGGTGGTCCCAGCAACCTTATGAGTTGGGTACTGTTATTTATTTATTTCTGTTCATAGATGGGAGAACTGAAGCCTAGAGAGTTTAACTTGCTCAAGGTCAAACAGATGCTGGTAGGGCCAGGATTTGAACCCAAGTAGCTTCATACTCCAGAACTCATGCTCTTCACCACTCCACTCTACGGCCTCTGCCATCATATTGTTCTAGCACATTGACTATGGCAAGAAATGCCTGGTAAAATGAGATCAACCTTGACTCCAAATATGTAGTTTAATTACTGGAATACTAAAGGCATCTCATCACAAAGGACTGTGGTCTGGAAGATGGTTCCCAAATGTGAGAAGACTCTGAAGAGGTCACAGTATACCTGATAATCCATTCCCTTTCTTCGCCCATGCAGAACACCAAGGTCTCCTAACAAGCTCCTAACCAAATCCATGCCAAGCCTACCCCAACCATCCTTTGACTGCCACGACACCACCACTAACCCCACCCACCTCCCCCATAAGGAGTATCTGGTCCACAGACTCCTCCCGCAATGGTCAAGTCCCCAGGATTCCCAGTGCTAGGAGGATGGTGATTGGGGGAAGTTTTAAGGCCTCAAATCCCTGAGAGAACACTGCCCCCTGAGCAGGGAGATTCGCTCTGACAAGAAGGGGGTAAGGGTGTTTGAGAATTAAAGGAAGAAATGGATATGTGTCTGTCAGTGAGAATCTGTGAGAACAAAAGGGATGAATGGAGAAATAGAGAAGGTGGAAATGTGACAAAGAAACAGAGTGAAAGGGAGACAGAGAAAAGGTCACAGCAGTGAGAGAAGGAAGCAGGATCTTTCTACTATCTCAGTGGAATACCTCTGGTCAAGCAATTTCTCCCAATCTCCACAACAGTGTTATTATATTATTATTATTTTTTTTTTTTTTGCAGTACGCGGGCCTCTCACTGTTGTGGCCTCTCCCGTTGCGGAGCACAGGCTCCGGACGCACAGGCTCAGCGGCCGTGGCTCACGGGCCCACCTGCTCCGCGGCATGTGGGATCCTCCCGGACTGGGGCACGAACCCGTGTCCCCTGCATTGGCAGGCGGACTCTCAACCACTGTGCCACCAGGGAAGCCCCCACAACAGTGTTATTATAAAGAAAAGACACTACCATGGAAAATAGGTAAATAGTGTTTTTCAGGATAACCAGCTTAGTTTTACTAGCAACTCCATTAACAGAAGATTTCAGGTAAGTGCAGTCTCCCTCACTGCAAAGATCACCAAGGACATGGAAAGTTTTATCTTCAATCTGAAAAAACAGAAAAATAAGATCCTTAAAATAAAATAAATGAACAACCCTACAGAATTAAAATCAAAATCAAAATCAATTCTTTACTAGTAAGTTTCAAAAGGTAATAGGTAAAATGTTTGTTTTAAAAGTCATGTAGGAAATTTCCTCCTAAGATTCATACAAAATACTCTAGAAAGAAACAGCAGTAAGATAATTAAAAGGAAAACAAAAGTTATAGAACATATCTATAGCACCATACTGCTACAGAAAAAGGTTCATTTAAGAATAGCAATAAAAAAGTGAAATAGAAATACAGATCAAAGTAAGCAAAATTATTAAAATTCAGTTGAGTATATTACATGTTAGTACTCATTTCTGAGTACCCAAATTCAAATTTAGTTTTACTGTGCCAAAGCTAGTAACGAAAAAAGCCAGAACCCCATAATTAGATAGATTTTACCAACATGTAGATCCAATTCATGGGTTTCAGTTATGATTTAAGAAGATAAATTAGCTGGAGATTGACCACAATTTTCTTACTCTGAGAGAGAGGGTACCGAAGAACAGATTTCACACTTAACCTTCCAAGGAAGCTGACAAAAGGACATGAAACCTTTCTGTTTAAAAGGATGTTTTCTCATATACACACTCAAGAAAAAGATTTCCCTTACACACAGAAAATTCATTTAAATCTTCTTTCTTTATTTTTCATTTCAATTCCCATGTTAGTGTCAGAGTCCTGTGGCTATTCTTTTCAAATATATTATGTAGGCTAAAGTGAAATAGGTCACACTGCAGTATTTATACATGGTTCTCATCTATCCTAAGTTAAAAAATATGACATTTTTCTCTGCTTTGTAACCTACTAAAACAGCCATTTGAATGTTTGTGGAATTCTCAGGACATAAAGGTTAGATTGGGAACAGTTTTGTTTAAAGATCTACAGAAGCACATTCTAAGTTCATGAATGTAGTTCCATGAGCAGATTAGAACAAATCTGCAATTTAATTTACCATTTACCAAGGGATAAGAAGTGGTTCCTAAACCAGAGGTACCAATATGAATTGCAACTCTCACATACTAAAGTAAGTAGATTTCCCATCATTTGTCTGAATCTCAGAGAAAGAAAACCAATGTGTCTCAAAGCGTTGGGTAACCTAAAGCACATCATTGCTAAATTCATTTTGCAGGATTTGAAATCTCTTAGCTCGTACTAAAAATGATTTATTCTATTCTCTGAATATATACTCACTATAGGAATTTGGTTGAGTTCTCATATTGTTTTTTAACCCTTTTAGCATTTCATTTTGCCCGTATAATGGACTTTTAAAAATTGAGGTCTATCATAAAAATGTTGACTACAGATTCTGAAAGTATGACCTGTGGACCCCTTGGGGTCCCCAAAACCCCTTTAGGAGTTCCACAAAGTCAAACAATTTCATAATAACATAATGTTATTTGTCTTTTTTTACCCTCATTTTCTCAAGTATACAGTGGAATTTTCTAGAGATTGCAGGACACGTGATAATGTTATTGCTCTGTTGGCTAATGGAATGTGTGCTTGTAATAAACTTTTCTCCGTTTATCCTGCAACTCAACAAAAAACCCAACCCGGTTTTTAAAGTAAGGCAAATAATTTGAATAGACATTTCTTTAAAGAAGATAAACAAATAGCCAATCAGCATATGAAAAGATGCTTAACATCATTAGTCATTATGGAAATGAATAATCAAAACCACACTCAGACACTACTTCCACACCTGAGGATGGTTTCTTAAAAAAAAGAAAAACAACAAAACAAAAAAACCCACCAGAATATAACTGTTGGCAAGGAAGGATGTGGAGAAATTGGATCCTTTGTGCACTGTTGGTGGGAATGTAAAATGGTACAGACACTATGGAAAAAAGTATGGTAGTTCCCCCCAAAATTAAAAAGAAAATTACCATATGACCTAGCAATTCTACTTCTTTGGGTATATGCCTAAAAGAACTGAAATCAGGGTCTCAAAGAGATATTTGTATACCGATGTTCATAGCAGCATTAATCACGATAGGCAAAAGGTGGAAGCAACCCAAGTGTCCATTGAAAGATGATAAATAAAGTGTGGCATATACATACAATGGAATATTATTCAGCCTTAAAACAGGAAGGGAATTTGGACATATGCTACAACAACAGAAGGACCTCTTCAGCCTTAAAAAGGAAGGGAATTTGGACATATGCTACAACAACAGAAGGACCTCAAAGACATTATGCTAAGTGAAATAAGCCAATTACAAAAGGAGGAATGCTGAATGATTCCACTTATATGAGGTACCTAGAGTAGCTAAATCCACAGAGACAGAAAGTGGAATGGTGATTGCTGGAGGAGGGGTGGGTGGAGAAGTGGGAGTGGGCTCTTACTGTTTAATGGGTACAGAGTTTCAGTTTTGGAAGAGGAGAAAAGTTCTGCAGATGGATGGTGGTTGCACAACAATGTAAATGTATTTAATGCCACTAAATTGTACACTTAAAAATGGTTAAAATGGTAAATTATATATTATGTATATTTTTAAAACATACATTAAAAGAATAATAATTTTTTTCTCAGTGTAATTTTCTAAATGGTAAATATTAATAGATGTAACTGATACAAACAAAAGCTCTTAGGGGAGTCTCAATAACTTTTAAGAGTGTACAGAGGTCTTGAGACCAAAAAATTTGAGAACTACTACTTTAGATATAAATACATTCACATAATTTAGGGGCTTATTACGTGTCTGATTCAAAACTATTATTATTATTATTTTTTTTTTTACCAATCTTTTATTCTTAAGGAGCCCCACAGACAAACTGAATAAATAATCAGAAACTGTATAGGGGGTAATTTCTCCAAATTGGTCTGAAATAAAAGCTCATGACATTCTCCTAATTATAGTCATAATAATCAATGGCTTAAGAGAAAGTAGAGAGTTAAAAAATACTCTACTTAGTATGACAGAGATCAGATTCAGCTCTGAGATGTAGAACAAAACCAAAAAGGCTTACCTGCATGCTATGTGACCCATCACGGTTATATGTTACAGCTATGGTTACATCTTTATGGAGAAAGGGGGGAAATTGAAGAAAAATTAGAAGACATTCATTTATTCAGTAACTGAGATTCTGAAAACATCACTTTCAACCTAAGGATAACTAGTTGTTAGGGATATCAACATCTTTTAACTCTCTGACAATAAAGATTAAAAAAATTTAAAAATCAGACAGGTTTCAATAAAGGTGCATTTCAAACTTTTCTTTTTTAAAACTGGAGTTTTAGCTCTTTTAAGTTTATAGGATATTTCAGATACTTTCCCGTCAACAAGAAAGGCTGTAGTGTCATAGTAGAAAATGTAAGTAATTGGGAAAGAGAAGTTCTGGCTTAAGACCCAAATTTGCCATCTGTGGCAAGATCACCTCTGTGATCTTGACCAAGTCATTTAAAATCTTGCTTTTCTGATCCATTCTGACCCATCAACTGGGTATGAGAATGTAAATGATTAAATAAATGTGAGGGCTTCCCTGGTGGCGCAGTGGTTGGGAGTCCGCCTGCCGATGCAGGGGACACGGGTTCGTGCCCCAGTCCGGGAGGATCCCGCATGCCAAGGAGCGGCTAGGCCCGTGAGCCATGGCCGCTGAGCCTGCGCGTCCGGAGCCTGTGCTCCGCAACGGGAGATGCCACAGCAGTGAGAGGCCGCGTACCGCAAAAAAATAAAAATTTTTTAAAAATAAATAAATGTGAAAGTGCAGACTATACAAATATAATATACAATCTAGTTATATCATTATGTGACTACAGAATAAGTTAAAGACTATCCTAGGAGATGGAAATTTCGTGGGGTAGAGAATGCAGACCAAAGTCATTTCATCTACTCCTGACACATCAATCAGCATCTTGATGCTGCCAGCTCAAATCTGTTTCCAGCCTTGATCTTCCTTCTCCAGAACTCTAGTTAGTCACTCCTAGCAGGATCCTCCATTGGCAATTTAAAATAAACATGGTGGAGCCAACAAATCATCTCCCCACTCCGCCTGCCTTCCCTCCTGACCTGTGAGCTCCATGACTGACACCATTTTTCTCGTCATCCAGGTTTATAACCTATCATTCTTGCCTTCTCCTTCTCCTTTGCTTTCCACCTCCAAGAGTCACCACAAAGCTGCCAAATTCTTCCCCTGGAGGACCTGTCCTCTACACTTCCTCCTGTCCATTCCCATCGCTCTACTCTGATTCAGTCCCACAGCTTCTGGCCTGGCTGCCTCCAAAGAGGTCCTTCCAAAACTTCCTGCTTCCTGTCTCAACCGTTCCAGCTGATGCTGCCTAGCATGTCCCCACCACATTCAAAATACTTGGTCTGGTATGGAAGGCACCAAACTCCCAGTCTTGTTTCCCACTATTCTTCTACATAGCCCTGTGTTCCAAACAAATGGAAAAAATGGGCCAATTAATATTCTCCATATATGCCTCTAGCCTTGCCCACAATTGTGCCTCTTTGCTCATGCTCCTCCTTCACACTTTGCTGGTCCTCAGCCACACCAACTGACACATCACGCTCACTCACTGTCCTTGGGAGGAGTCTGTCTAGGTGGAATGAATTCTCTCTCCTCTGAACATTAAGACTTCGGCATATAAAACACCATTATGATTCTCCCCTCATCCAGTTTTATATGACAGTGATTTTTCTCTTTATCAGTTGTTTTTAAAAATTGCAAAAATAGGACTTCCCTGGTGGCACAGTGGTTAAGAATCCGCCTGCCAATGGAGGGGACACCGGTTCGAGCCCTGGTCCAGGAAGATCCCACATGCCGCGGAGCAACTAAGCCTGTGTGCCACAACTACTGAAGCCCATGTGCCTGGAGCCCGTGCTCCGCAACAAGTCACTGCAATGAGAAGCCCGCTCACCACAAGTAGAGAAAAGCTCGTGCACAGCAATGAAGACCCAATGCAGCCCAAAATAATAAATAAATAAAATAAAAAATATTTTTTAAAAATTGCAAAAATAAAAATATTCACAAAAGTTAAATACTGAAGTTCATAAACTAAAAAGTCCCCTCTACTGCCCAGATGTATTACTACTAAACATTTAATGTGTGAATCCTTTTAGATTTTTTCAAACGCACAAATTTATATTTTTCTTTTATAAAAATAGGATATTGTTATAATATTGTTCTGCAACCAACTTTTAAAAATTAACATGTGACATACGTATCTATTTTGTTCTTTTCATAGTAGCAAGGGGATAATTTAATAATAATGATGATGATAGCTACTGTTTATTGACTGCTTGCTCTAGGTCATTCAATGAGCTAAATGCTAATGAGCTAAATGCTTTATAGGTGCTGCCGCATTTAATACACTCAACAACCCAAGGAAGTAACTGCTATCACCATCCCCATTTACGGCCGAGGACACTAGATGCTTAGAGAGGGTGACTTGCCCAAGGGTCACAGACAAGAGGGGAGCGGAATTCAACCCATACAGTCTGACTCCAGGGCTCGCATTATTAACCACTATACCATCCGTCTTGCCAACATATACACTTCTCCTTTGCCAAATGGTAAATTTCTTACATCTTTTTTTCTCCTCTTTACATTACTCAGAATATCTGTTTTTTCAAAAACTTTGTACTGAATGTATGAATGAATGAAACTTTCCCCATATATCTTACCAGTATCTTTAAACTTTCTTATAAGAAAATACATCCAATTATGCCGGATCAGTTTTCTTTCAATTTATAAGATATGAAAAGTATTTAACTGACATGAATGCCGAATGAATCATAGTAAAGGACTTCCCTGGTGGCTCAGTGGTTAAGAATCTGCCTGCCAATGCAGGAGACACGGGTTTGATTGCTGGTCCGGGAAGATCCCACATGCCGCAGAGCACCTAAGCCTGTGCGCCACAACTACTGAGCCTGCGCTCTAGAGCCCAGGAGCTACAATTACTGAGCCCACGCACCGTAGAGTCTGCACGCTGCAACTACTGAGCCCACGCACCACAACTACCGAAGCCTCTGCGCTCTAGGGCCCAAGTGCCGCGAATACTGAGTCCACATGCTGCAACTACTGAAGCCCGCACACCTAGAGCCCATGCTCTGCAACAAGAGAAGTCACCGCAATGAGAAGCCCACGCACCACAACGAAGAGTAGCCCCTGCTCGCCGCAACTAGAGAAAGCCTGTGCGCAGCAACGAAGACCCAATGCAGCCAAAGATAAAAAAATAAAAAAAATAAATTTTTTAAAAATTAAAAAATCATAGTAAAGACATTGCCAGGAAAACTCTAAATTCTTTTATATATTATAGGGTAATTGAATTTGTTCCTCCCTCCTCTAGGTATCTCTTGACCCCCACAAGGGAACCTTAAACATCTTCTTATAAATTTAATATATGTTTAATATCCTCTTACATACTTAATAAAGTATATAAGTTTAGCATGGTGCAGTGTTAGGTAAGCACAGGTGCCCTGGAGCATGGGTTCAAATTCTGGCTCCACCAATTAGTTTTGGTGTGACTTCAAGAAAACTATTAATCTCTCTAAGACATGGTTCTCAATTTATAAAGTTGACACTAATAATAACACTGATCTCATTGGCCTATTCTGAAAATGCAAATGAAATAATCCATGGAACGTGCTTAACAAAGTGTCTGATATATACCAAACACTCAATAAATCTTAGCCATTATTATTGAGGGTAGGGCAGGGTTCTGTGAAACATGGCCATAGTAACAAAGGAAGATTATTTTTCAAGCCCTGAATATTTAAAATGCTGGGTCGTTCTTACTGAGATCATTAGGAGTTGGTTCTACTTTAGATTCACAAATGCTTCTGGGCTCTTAGACTTCCTCTTTGGAGCACTCTCTTATTCAACCATGGTCACTACTGATTATATTAGAGACTCACCATAACATTCTGAAAGCTATTATATTCAGACCTGGGTTATTGTTGAAAAATACTACCAAAAGGATGTAGTGAACAGCATGCATATTGGCTTTTCAATTATATATTTATTTACTTTAAAAATTAAAAAGGCAAAATCCCCAAAAATGCAGCATAATTCAAAACACTGCTCAGAGCCATAGTGAAGATCCATGCCAAATAACACAGTTGGCTCATCTGAATTACAATCACACATGTGATTTTTCTGTTTAATTTAGGTTGAAGAGGTCACTGAAACTTTGCTGCTGATACTTGTGTTCAGCATAGAGGATTCTAGAGTAAGATATTCCCAGATTTTGGAGGCTGTTTTTTAGGACGAAATGAATAAATACACCGGTATAAAATGGATAGGTTGACCATTTGCAGAATGCTACTTTATAAGGGATGTTTGCAAACTTTCTTTCCATGTACTCAAGGCACTTAGGGCAATGACCATCTAGGTTCAGAATGAAAAAATACCTAAAGAGCTATAACCCAATCAACTTCTGTGAACAAAGAATCTTTTAGTAAATGACTGGATATCTACACAGCGTTGAGGCACAGAAAATCTCACTCTGTCTGGGGCAGAGGGTGCTGTGATGAGCTGGCAGGAGCATTCTGTTCTACCTGGTAGGCACATTCTGATAATGGAGTTATCACAGTTCATTGACACCTCACATTTAAGGTCATCCAGTCCTCCCAGCCCTGACTCTGTACATCTGGCTTGCCAGGCAAACTGTCCTGCAGCAAGAGGGATACAGCCACCTGGTATCACAGGATTCTGGTTCCTCTGGTACACTGTTCCAGCCATAAGTTTATAAACCACCTTCTGGTTTAGGTGTCAGCCCTTCCTGACTTAAGTTACAATAAATCAGGCCCCCTCCTGAGCCTATTCAAATTAGTTTGCAATCAAAACTCAATTTTCCACTGGAAAAGTGGTGAAAATAGCACAGGGGCCAAGGTCAAAAAGACTGGGTATCAATCTTGGCTCTGCCACTTACTAGCCTTGAGTAAGTTTTACTGCACCTCCCATGCCTAAGTTTCACCACCAATAGGTGGGTAAAACAGTGACTCCCCTTCATTAACGCTGCCTGAGCATTGGGCAATCCTTCTTCCCTGGAGTAGTTTTGGTTATTGTTTTTCTTCTTTAAAAGTCATACATGCTCACTGAAGAAAAACTGCAAAGCAAAGAATGTACAAAGAAGAGGCGGAAAAAAGACTGCTTCAAATCCCACCATCCAACGGTAATCTCACTAATGTTTTGTCATATTTCATTTGTCATTTTGCTATGTACGTTTTATGACATATTTTAAAAATATTTACCAAATATAGAAAAAGTGTAAAAAAAAAAAAGTCATTAACTCTACCACCCAGAGCCAATCAATTCTATTATTTTAGCATGCTTCCTTCCAATGTTTAGGCTAGGGATCTTAAAAAATGTAATTGATAGTGGCCAGACTGAATCCTTTTTTTTCAGGTAAATATGCTATATTTCTACAAAGCACATTCCTCTTTTAATAAAACATTACTTACTGTTTTTACCATCCCTAAGAGTCATGCTTCTGGTATAACAGATATTCAGTCTTCTTCCACTGCTGGATACAAAAGGAGAGTATTGATCTAGAAAAAATTTAAAATTCAACAACAAATTAATGAACATCAAGCTTACTAACAAAAGAAAATGTAGAGGTCCTATATCAGCAGCTCAAATGTGTTTTCTTTGTTCTATTCATTGCTTTAAATTTATTTTAAAAAAAGTTTTTTTAAGAGCTATTTTCTTCTTTTAAAAATATTTATTTATTTATTTTTGCCTGCCTTGGGTCTTAGTGGTGGCACGTGGGATCCTTCGTTGTGGCACGTGGGCTTCTCTCTAGCTGTGGCACGTGGGCTCCAAAGTGCGCGGGCTCAGTAGTTGTGGCTCGTGGGCTCCAGAGTGCATAGGTTCTGTAGTTGCAGTATGTGGGCTCTCTAGTTGTGGCACGTGGGCTCAGTAGTTGCAGTGTGTGGGCTTAGTTGCCCCGTGGCATGTGGGATCTTAGTCCCCTGACCAGGGATCGAACCCATATCCCCGAATTGGAAGGCAGATTCTTAACCACTGGACGACCAGGGAAGCCCTCTCATTGCTTTAAATTTAAATTAGACACTTTCATTTACAGCTCAGGAAATTTTATATGAAAAATATCCCAGTTTCTCTTGAAAATTAGAATATTTGCAGCCTCAATTCTCATCCTCTGGTTACATAAACTGCACAGTGGTCACTTTTTTGACAGGACAAATGCATTCCAGGTCACCCAAATCCTCACCACTCACTATTTTTCTTTTACCTTGCCTCTTTTACTCTTCTCTGTTACTGGTCCGCCCCAGACATTTGTGTGTTCACCCTCTGTTAGACAATATCCAGGAGCTACAGAGTAGCTAAATTGAAGCAATTTATTCTGAAACTCCTCACTGTGCTGGTTATAAATTTTAAAAAGGAAAGTGAGAGTAAGAGGACACTCCATTCTAAAAATGCTAAGTCCAGGCTTAGGAATACCAGATGGGGTATAGTTAGATGCATTTATTTAATGTAAAAGGACCAAATGAGGACAGAGCACAAATCTCCAAATATAGTTTTATATTTTAAGCTTTCAATGTAACCTTCTTGAATGAATCTAGAAATTAAAGATCCCAATAACAGGATCCTATAATAATAATCCTAATAATAATGAAGGGATAAATGGATTCAAATTTTTTTTTTCTGTTTGCTCCAAAGATCAGAGACAGCCTGAGGAAACATTATGGAGCAAATTTGGGAGAGCTCAGATTTTGCCAATTTAGAGGGAAGAACTTCTTAACGGAGAACTGACTGAAACTGTAATTAACTAACGAATTTTCATTATGAGTTTCCAGCTTCCTGAGGTGTTAGGAGGCTGGGCAACAACTCAGCAGGGATGCTGAAGCAGGGATGCACACATGTGGCAGCCAGGATGAATCTCTCATAGGCACCCCCCGCCCCGCACCCCCCCGGTGCCCAGATTCTATGATACAATGAAGTACCTAGGTGTCTAGCTAGTCAGAAATTTGATCACAGAATAGAAAAGTAGAGGAGGAACTAACTCAACAATAAATCATGGGTAACCCAAGGGAATCTGAGCATCTCTGGCGCTCTGTCTTTAGTCTCCAGGACCAAGGAAGTTGCTGCAGGTACAGAGGATACAACAAAGTAGGCCACAAGGAGTGGTGAATAAAAGAAGTTGGAAGGAAATGAAAAATAAATTAAAAAAAAAAAAAGTTGGAAGGGATATCAGCATGGGATGCGGGGAGAACTTGTGTTTGCTTGAAAATAATTCCTTCTTTACATTACGCTGTTAGGTGATAAGTTAAGTTATATTTAATGGGTTAAAGGGTGTTGATGGGCGCATCCATGTTATGTGAGGAGCTCTACTTCACACTAAAAAACACTTTAGCAGAGGAACGTGTCAATCACTGACAGAAGAAAAGGGAGGTAGGAGTGGCATAAAGAAAGAAAAGCAGGAGTTCCCTGGTGGCCTAGTGGTTAGGATTCTGGGCGTTCACTACTGTGGCCTGGGTTCAATCCCTGGTTGGGAACTGAGATCTCATAAGCCGTGTGGCACAGCCAAAAAAAAAAAAAAGCATGTTCAATGATTATTCATAAAATCTTGATAAGCAGAAGAAAGAGAAAAGCATTCCATACCTTGTGTCTGGATTTTGAAAACATCAGTCATAGCTTTCTCCTTGAGGATGAGCCCCAGAGCTGCCTGGCATAAAAATTCTTTGGCTGTGGTCTTCCGATGGGGCAACAGTTCTTTGCGGTGCTGAGGGATGAAATCAGTGTGCACGTTCCCAGCTTCAAACTCTGGGTGGCCAGACAGTTTGAGGAGGAAGTCAATGTTGGTGTTCAGCCCAACAATCTAAGGGGAAAAAAAAAGCCGATGTCCCCAGTGAGTGGGGAAAACAACATATTCAGAAAAACATTTCTATGGCATCTGCTCTTTCTACTAAGTATTTTCTACTATGAATAACCCTCAGAAAGCACAAAATAAAACGAAAAAACCCACTTCACCATCACTATACATCTGCACACAACACTATGTGATTTACTGTGATGAAGACAATGTAGGACATGGCGCTGGGGAGGCAGTGTGGAGATGTTTAACTGACTCAGATTAGGGGAGCAAGTAAACGCTAAGAAACTTAAATAAGATTTACTTGCAAGATATCGAGGACTTGCCGCTCAGAACACACCCACGAAATAGGAAAACCGCAGAGTAAGATTGCTGCACTGGGGATGGGTAGGATTATACGACCCGAAAAGAGCTTCCTTCCAACACTAAAATCCAACTTTGACACACTGATATAAAAATTTAAAAAGGTATAAAATTAACCCAAATCCACCCAATAAATAGGATCCCAGGCAAAACTGCTATCTGAGCCTTGGGTTCATTCATTCATTCACTCATTCATCCATTCATTCATTTATTTTATAGCCATTTACTGAGTGCCTTTTAGGTGCCAGGCCCTGACCTGGATACTGTGGACACAGTGAGGAACAAAACACAGTGAGGAACAAAACACAGTCCTTGCCTCCACATTCAAGGGACACATGACAGCAATATCTATAAACAAATATCTAATATAATGGCAGGTGATATGAAGAAAAAGAAGGCTGGCTAAAGGAAGAGAGAACGCAAAGGGTTCTGTGGGGTGGCCTGGAGGACTCTGAGGGTCACAGTGAGCAGGGCTCAGGATGGTGAGGAGGCAGTCATGTGGGGGAAGAATATTCTGGAAGGGAGAACGGGAACACATGGCTCCATGCTGGGGTGTCTAAGGAGTAGCAAAGAGGCCAGTGTGGGTGGAGCCACAGAAAAAGGAAGTTTGATCAAATTCACGATATATAATAATTTGAATATCATGGGTTAATAAGAAGTCCTTCTATGAAGCTAAATCAATGTGGTACGGGACTTACTGCACCAAGAAAATGAATGGCTACAGAAAAGCAACAAACTCTTTTAAATGGATAAGACTGAACATAATTATCTTCCTTCACAGAAAATAACACCAGACTATAGGCCACACGCGTGTCGTGGCCTCATCTACAGGATGAATAGAAATTTCATACTGAGGTTAACACTGATGCTAATAGTTTTAGTCTTGCAATCTTTCTTTTCTAGCTGAAATTAAGAAATCCTCAAACTCTATTCTGACCCATGGGAAATTCTCCCATGTGAAATTATTCTGTTAGTGACATATGGGTAATTGGAGGAAATAAATTGACAAGGACAAAGTTGACCAAGCTTGGCTGTAGAGATGCAGAGAACAACAGGGCCACTGACACAGCCCCAGGTCACTCACACTGTACTGTCGAAGGCTGTACTGCAGTTTCGTCAAGGCTGCCTGGCGATCTGCAGCCCACACAACCAGCTTTGCAATCATGGGGTCATAATGCACTGAAACTTCATCTCCTGAAATTGAAAAACCACAGTAACCAAAGTTAAAGAGAGAAAATATGATAAGTAAGACATTCTCCTGGGGCTTTACGTACATTTCACACTTAATCCTCACAAACTCCTGCACCACAGATATCCTTACCACCATTTTATTCATTAGGAACTGAGGCTCACCGGGGTTTAAAAACAGAAGCTGTTAAGGAGGGTGTGGCCATCCAAGAGCACCACGCCCCAAATAGTCATTCAATGACACACAGGCTGGTTTTCCTCATCTTATCTTCATCTGAACCTTCTTTTCCCTTCTCATTTTAGGAAGTCAGTACAAACTCCCTCTACCCTATCATATCACAATCACTTCTGTCTTTGGCATTTCCTTCCCTCCACCCCCTCAGTTTCCTCATCAGAAAAAAAGGACAATAATTCCTCTATCCTATATGCTTGTTGGGAGGATTGACAATCAAGTGTCAAATGCCATACCTGGCAGAGCTGATAAACAAATAGCAGCTGTCATTACTGTGACCAGAGTCTCAGAGAACAAGAATGTGAACCATGCACATCTCATTGGTTAGAATGGTTCAAGACAAAAGGATGTGGTGTATTACATAGAATACTGTTCTAGGACCTTTTTGTGATTTTGACAGGCCACTGGACCCCTCTGAACCCCAGAGTCTTCATCTGTAGAATCAAGGGGTTAGATCACACTTCCTTATCCACCCATCCATCCACCCACCCACCTACCAACACATATTGAACATACCTTCTAGGTCTAGGGTTGAGCAAAGTCCTGCAATTATAACATAGAAGACACAGTCCCTCTCTTAAGACCCTTATAGTCTAATGGAGAAGCTAGACAACGAGTAATAGATCATCATAAGATAATATAAAAGGGAAATGCCCAAGGAATACACAAGGGACTCAGGGAACACAAAAGAGGAGGGTTGGGGAAATCTTCCTAGCCTAGATTATCCTCCTCAGTGCCAGGATGTGAATCTGGGAGTCTGTTTTAGAATTCTCTCTGTTACCCTTTGAGCACCTTTATTAAAGTATATTGCAAGCTTTGCTTGCCTCACAGATTCCTTTTTCCTATTGCAAGTTCCCTCTTCTCTCTATGATGTGCCGCTGATATGAAAAAATTTACTGACTACCAAATCTTGCCGTGGGTTAGCCAGAACTCTCAAAATGCTGCCAGTTTATCATTAAGAAGTCCTCATTCATTTTGGCTTTCCAGACCCTATAGAATTTGCTTTCATTCTGTATCTCCAGCCATATCTCCAACTACTCACTATCCTGAACCCTTTTCTCCAGCCACATATTTTCTCACAGTTCTTCAAACACATCTTTAGTTAAATCCTCTTTTCTGTACCTTTCTGTATGCTGTTAAATCTGCCTACTCAAATCCACTCCAGACTTCCTCTTAGAAGCGTGTCCTGATTATACCAGCCTAACATAACCTGTTATTCCGAGAATTGCTGTATTTTATCACTCACCATCTGTATAACTTCTCTGGCAACTAAAGTTAAGGTGGCAGTAGACAGTGGTGGCTCAGAGCATAAAACCTGGAGCCAGAATGACTGGGTCTGAATCTTGGCTCCAAGGGTGACCTTGGACAAGTCACTTCTCTGTGCCCTGGCTTCCTCATCTGGAAAATGGGAGTGATAATAACATCTATTCATAGGGTAGTTCTCATAGTTAAAGGAGCCCAGGTAGAAAAATCACCTAGAACAGTGCCTGTACATAGTAAGTACTAAATAACTGTTATGACCATCGTTATTAATCATATGTGAATCGTGATAGTTCTTGCACTGTCATTTTTTTTCTTTTCTTTCTTTTATTTATTACTGTTTAGCTTGCACTAAATTTATTTATTAATTTTTCAGCTTGACTTTCAGTACCTTGAAGGCAGAGTGTCTTGGACATAGCAGTTATCAGTCACCTTAAATTATATTTGGAACTAGGCAAAGTAAAAAATATAAAACAGTACCCACAAAATATTTGTGGCTTAGGCTTCACTAAGTGCTGCTGCATTTCAAAAAAGAGAGTAGTACTGCTTAAAAATACTAGTTATTCTTTAAAAATGACTATTCCAGAAGGAAAAGTAAAGATTACAGAGAAATCAATTAAATCCTTTATTTTTAAAGCACACTAGATATATCCACAAGACATAGGGAAAAGACCCCATACAAAACCAATAATGTACTAACAATTTTTAAACACTGAGACTTTTTGCTTTATTTCACTTTACCTTGCCGTACTCCAGTTTCAATCCTAGTGGCAAGGTCTGCTCGAGGGGTGGAGAGATGCACTAATGGTCCAGCCCCTGGCATGAAGTTATTGTTAGGATCTTCTGCATATATTCTAGCTTCAAAGGCATGGCCTCGCAGAGTTATCTCTTCCTGGCTCAAAGGAATCTTCTCTCCTGCTGCAATCTGGTAAAAGAAGAGTATGTGCTTCTTATGAATATCCACCTTCTAGCAGCTATGAGACTCAGTCGACGGTCTTATCCTTTTCTACGTAAAATGTACATCAGGACTTTATAATGAAGCCAAATAAAAACTCTTATTTTATCCACCTACTCGAGTATTGGGCAAAAACAAAAGTAGATTAAAAAACAGATGCAGCTTGAAAATACTGTACTAATTACAATGGGTTTCTAGAATTTTTAAATAGAGAAAACAGGCAAACCAATGACTAAATCACAAATATAAGTATCAGTGCTTTTTCAATATAATGAAAACTGAAATTTCTTACTGGCAAGATATTCTCAGTTTTCATTTAAAACATTAGCACTCAGTTACCAAATCAAGCTTTTTTATAGTAAATTATTAGTTGGTGTTTAGGACTATTTTCACAGCTATGCCTAAAGCGTGGCATTAGTCATCTTTGTCATCTTCATCACCAAGTGATCAAGCAAAACAAACAGGGGAACATGATGTTTTTAAAATTTTGTTATGTTTATTGCAAGATACCAGATTATAAACAGGATGATCAGCATTGTTTACCACTACTGTAATTATTATTATTTTGGCTCTTATATACTAATACAACAAATCTCTCTCTTCAACGAATATAACTTGGAAAAGGCTATTGGAGGGCACACTGTCACTCTCTTCTCTCTTCCCTTAAGTTTTCCTCCAAGATGAGAAAATGACAAACTGAGATGGCAAAAGATACAGGGAAAAACTCTAACTTAGCAGCGCACGGAACTAGACAGGTAAGTGTAAAACAAGCAAAGGTCTCACCTCTTTAAATCTGTAGATAAGAAAAAATCAGGAACCACAACAGTGAAAATGAAAGGAAAATGGACTAAATTGAATGGCTTCATGCCATGGTGTTTGGAACCAAAGACTCTGCAGCCGTATTGCCTGGGTTCAAATTTTGTCTCTATACTTATTCTGTTCCGGGCATACTCATATTCTGGGTAAGTTTCTGTAACCTCTTAATGCTTCAGAGAAAAATGCCTGACATAAAGTAAGCACTATGTAAGTGTTAGCTATTATTATTTCATTCTTATCCTTTATAATAAAATACTCTTTAATGTTCTAATAAAGAATTCTATTTCAAAAAAAATAGAATTCTATTTGTTTTAGTATAAAAAAGGAAAAGAATGACCATATGTCCGTATTCTAAGATGTGATCTTATTGCTGACTATATAGCGCAATCTCAACCTGGCTATCTTTGCCTATCTGTTTTCCTCAGAAGTTGGCTTCTATATGGGCCCAGAAGAGACTAACCCAACCATGCCTCTGGGTACTTAGAAATTTGTACCATCTGAGTTCTCTGGGGCTTAGACATTGACTCTTTGGAAGCCCTGGACCTTGGATATTTCACCAGCGTCTCCTGAAACCACTAACCATCTGAACCTGCAGCCTGGGAGCTCACATCATTGCACCCTTGCTCTAGGAAGCTGGTGACTCCAGAGACAGGTCCTGGAGCTTGAACTCTTGCCTCACCACATGGAGAGGCCCCTTGTTTTACCTCTGTTTGGAAGCCAGACTCCAAAGTACCTTGAACACTGTAAACAGGGTCCAATGGCATCCCTAAGTTCTAGAAACCCTCCCCAGATGATAAAAGCCTATTTTTCTTTCTAAAGCTCTTACAGTTTCTTGACTTGCAGAAATAAATGTCTGCTGGTCCCCCTAATGTCCAAAAGCTTTCTCCTCTTTAATCCTTGGAAACCCTTTATCCTTCATGATTTCAAAATTCTGGACTCTCGTGGTTACCGCTTCAGAAAAAAATATTCTTTTCCCTGAATTCTGGAAACATAAGCACTCTTTCCAAAAGTTTCTAAACCCGCTACAGTTTTCCTGACACTTACTAACACTTACTAGCCTGATGTGCCTGGTTTTCATTAGCTCCCAATGCCCAGAAGGCCCAGAAGAATCTTATGGCTTAATTAAAACCACCAATCATCCCCAATGAACCAGCAAAAGGAATGTTATATTATTGTCCACAGAAGTTCTGCAAAGACAAAATAATCACGACTTTAGCATCACAACGTGGAAAAAATAATTTCGTTTCAGGATATATAAAGAACCAAGAATCCTACAGAGATCAAGAATATTCATACTCCTTAAAAACATTTTTTATATTAAACAACAGGTTGTAAAAATCTACTGTTTTCAATAAAGAGAACAAAACAGACTAAGTTATTATCATTAATATTTGAAGGAATAAGCTTGTAGAACTCAGATTCAGGCCAGTGAAGAACAGCTGTAGACTTAAGACTTCAGTAAAATTCAGTAGATGTGTCACAGAAATGTTAAAGTGCTTTAAAATTTTCTAAACATTTACTCTGAACGGCTACATTTATCCCTTCATGGGCCATCAACAGTCTGTCAGCACTTGCACGTGGACCCCTCTGTTAATCTAGACCCTTCCCTTGGCTCTTCATTCCCATCTTTTCCTTAGCTTATTTCACCTTGGCTAGCATCTGTCCTGCCTCTAAAATCTCATGATGGCCTGGACCTGAATGATGTGGTCTCAGGGCACAAGGCTTTGTGTTGAGACAGTGTGGTCACAAGTAAGCCTCAGTGACAGCAGTTCGCCTGCTGGCTGCCCCATGTCTAAGGGGGAAAGATGGTAAGTGACAGATTAGGAATCTGAGTCCATAAAGTGCATCAAATGTAATGCCACCTTTAACCTCCCATTTTCCTATCCTCATGACAACCACTAAGAATTGAACCCTTGTCCAAAGCAATGCCTCCTTTTAAGAGGTTTTAAGAAGGGAATGTATTCTCGACACTGATTTTTTTTTTTTTTTTTTCCCCGGTACGCGGGCGCGGGCCCCTCACTGTTGTGGCCTCTCCCGTTGTGGAGCACAGGCTCCGGACGCGCAGGCTCAGCGGCCATGGCTCACGGGCCCAGCCGCTCCGCGGCATGTGGGATCTTCCCAGACCAGGGCACGAACCCGTGTCCCCTGCATCGGCAGGCGGACTCTCAACCACTGCGCCACCAGGGAAGTCCCTCGACACTGATTTTTAACAGAAAAATTACTCCCACCCTAAGCTGCCATTCCACCAAGTCAGTTCCTGTGATCATCTCAGTAACAGGATGTTCCACTTGCAGCCTTGTATTCATCTCCATGAAGTAGAAATTGTGCTTTGAGTCCATAATAAACTCCACGGTTCCTAAATACAAAATACAGTGGGTCACATTTCAACAGTATATAATCAGTAGGAATCAAAATCTTTCTTGATAGATTGTATCAAGTTTTACAGCTGCCTTCATTCAATGGTAAACATTTTGCATTTCATGAAGAAAACATCTCACATTTTGCAGCAGCAAATGATTCTCAATCAAAAATATGGAGCCACATGAAATTTAACAATAGAAAAGTATATTTGGGGTTTCAAGCAAATGGTAAGCCCAGGTTATGAATCAGTCTCAACTGTTGTAGCAGTTAGAACATGGTTGGACCATGTGTTACTGCTTCTGTGTACCAAGATCCCTGGAAACCTCACTGTGACATCCCATCTCACTCTAACTCTGTGGAGGAAAACACAACATTTTTTTCTCCTGACTGTGTGCTTTGGAAGTGTCTTTAAAAGTCCTTTTTCTAGTGACCCACTGGGAGATTACTTAGTAACTAAACACTATGTTAATGTCTTACCTAGTGACATTCTATTAAGTACTACACTTCCCCCAACTTTATTAAGGTATAATTCCAGACAGTAAAATTTATCTATTTTAAATATTGTGTGCTGAGTTTCAGCAATTGAATACAGTCATATAACCACCACCACAATGAAAATACAACATACTTCCATCATCCAAAACATTCCCTTGTTCCCTTTGTAGTCAGTCCCTTCCCCAGGCCCCAGCTCCAGGCAATCACTGGTCTGCTTTCTATCACAGTTTTTTTCTAGAATGTCACATAAATGAAATCATATAGTATACAGTCTTTTGTGTTTGAATTTTTTTCACTTAGCCAAAGGCTAATTCCATATAATTTAAAACTTGCTTTTCAAACTGTGGATCACAACCTATTAGGGGATTGTAAAAATTTAGTGAAGACTTCCAGTTTTTGGCCCAGCATGGAAGGAACTTAGAAGTTGCCATTCCATTCTGACAGCAAGAAAATGCTGAATAAGATGAAAAATCAACAACCCTTCTTAGATACATCACAGACATGAGGTTACAAGGCAAACCGCTGCCCCCCAACTTAGAGAGACAGAAAGGTGAAAACAGAGATTCACAACTTATTGGAACAGAAACCCATGAGCAAAAACCTCTGTGGGAACACATACTGGAGAAGGAAAACCTGGACTGTAATTGACAAATTGCTGGAGGCTCAGTGTGGACAGTTCCAAGAGTTAAAAACTCCAGGGGGGACCAAGTTATAGGGAGCTCCAAACACTTTTATAAGTTTTACCTCCAGAAGCTCTACCAGGTCCTCACAGTGAACATTGGAGGAAAAACCCCTTGAGTTCCCAGCAGTGGGAGGGGAAAACGAACCATATGAAGTATGCCAGAGTTCTGTTCTTCTGAACAAGATTCATCCTTAAGAGAAACTATTTTATTACAGCCTAAACTATTGGGATTTTATCAGGGCCTAATTAATGTAATTGAGGGAAGAGAAATACACAACTCCAGCCATTCTGTCCCACATAAGGGAATAAATAAAAAACAAATAAACAAAAACCAACTGAAAAACACTGATGAAGTTCACAGTTCAGAGCACAAGCTCACCAAAAGACTTAGACTAAATCACAGGTCTATAGAACATTTCACCTTCCCTGTACCTAACACTACACTACTAAAGACCTATTTACCACAGTTCCTTTACCTGGTACCTCAACGTCTGGCTATCAAGAACAAACTACATGGCATCCTAAGAGGCAAAAAACACAGTTTAGAGAGACTGAAAAAGCATCCTAACCAGACTCAGATATGATAGAGTTATAATTATCATAATTATCTGATAGAATTATCAGAACAAGAATTAAAAAACCCTTTAATTAATATGTTAAGGGTTTTAATGGAAAAAGTACACAACATGTAAGAACAGTTAAATATAAGTAGACATGGAAATTTTTTTTTTTTTTTTTTGCGGTATGCGGGCCTCTCACTGTCGTGGCCTCTTCCCATTGCGGAGCACAGGCTCCGGACGCGCAGGCTTAGCGGCCATGGCTCACGGGCCCAGCCGCTCCGCGGTACGTGGGATCTTCCCGGACCAGGACACAAACCCGTGTCCCCTGCATCGGCAGGTGGACTCTCAACCACTGCGCCACCAGGGAAGCCCAGACATGGAAATTTTAAGAAAGAAAAAAAAAATTCTACAGATCAAACATACCATAAGAGAAATGAAGAATGCCTTTGATGGACTTACCAGTAGATTGCACACAGCCAAGGAAAAAATCTCTGAGCTTGAGGATATGACAACAGAAACTTCCAAAATTAAAATCAAAGAGAAAAAAGACTGCAAAAAAACAGAACAGAATATCCAAGAACTGTGGAGAACTAGAAAAGGCGTAACATATGCATAATGGGAATACCATTAGATAAGTAAAGAAAGGAACAAAAGCAGTATCTGAAGCAATAATGACTAAAAATTAATGTTGGACACTGAATCACCGATCCAGGGAGGTCAGAGAACACAAAGCAGGATAAATGCCAGAAAAACTACACCTAGGCAAACTATACCTATAATACCATTTTCAAAGTACAGAAAATCAAAAATCCTGAAAGAACCCAAGGAAAAAAAACACACCTTACTTATAAAGGAGAAAAGATAAGAATTACATCTGACTTCTCCTCAGAAACCATGCAACCAAGGACAGCAGAGTGAACTATTTAAAGTGTTGTCTAAAAAAACCATCAAGGGCTTCCCTGGTGGCACAGTGGTTAAGAATCCGCCTGCCGGGCTTCCCTGGTGGCGCAGTGGTTGAGAGTCCGCCTGCCGATGCAGGGGACACGGGTTCGTGCCCCGGTCTGGGAAGATCCCACAAGCCACGGAGCGGCTGCGCCCATGAGCCATGGCCGCTGAGCCTGCGCATCCGGAGCCTGTGCTCCTCAACGGAAGAATCCGCCTGCCAATGCAGGGGACACGGGTTCGAGCCCTGGTCCGGGAAGATCCCACATGCCGCGGAGCAACTAAGCCCATGCGCCACAACTACTGAGCCTGCACTCTAGAGCCAGCAAGCCACAACTACTGAAGCCTGCGTGCTTAGAGCCCGTGCTCCGCAACGAGAAGCCACCACAATGAGAAGCCCGCGCACCGCTCAACGAAGAGTAGCCCCTGCTCGCCACAACTAGAGAAAGCCCATGTGCAGCAACGAAGACCCAACACAGCCAAAAATAAATAAATAAATAAATAAATGAATAAATAAATTTCAAAAATCTATCAAGAAAGTCAGCCAAGTATATAAAAAAAATCATCAACCTATAATTCTGAATCTTGTTAAGTTATCCTTCCAAAGTGAAGGAGAAATAAAGACTATCTTAGATAAACAAAAATTGAGAGAATTTATTGGCAGTAGACTTGCCCTGCAAGAAATGTTAAAAGAAGTTCTTCATAGAGAAGGAAATGAAATAGGGTCAATAATCCAAGACATAACAATATTTAATGTTTACGCATCTGAAAACAGGGCGTCAAAATACATCAGGTAAAAACTAAGAACTGCAAGAATAAATAGATGAATCCACTAATCAATTGGAGACTTTAATACCCCTCTATTAGAAATGGATAAACCCAGCAGGCAGAATATTAGTAAGGACATAGATGAACTCAATAGCACAGTCAATAAAATGGAATAATTGACATCTATAGACTAATTCATCCAACAACATCAGATTACATACTGTCATACTTGCATGGAACAATCACCATGACAGAACACGTTCGGGGCCATAAAGAAAGACCTTAACACATTTAAAAGAATAGATAACATATAATGTCTGCTCTCAGACCACAATTAAACTAAAAGTCAATAAATTGAACTAGAAATCATAACAGAAATATAGCTGGAAAAAATCCCCAAATACTTGCAGATTAAACAACACACTACTAAATAACACGTGTCAAAGAAGAAATCTCAAAAGAAATCTAAAAATTGTTTAAACTAGATGAAAATGAGGATACAACTTTTCAAAATTTGTGAGATGCACAGAAAGCAGTACTTAGATGGCAAAGCATAGCATTGAATCCATATATTTGAAGAGAAGAAAGATCTAAAATTAATCTAAGCTTCTATTTTAGGAAACTAAAAAAGGAAAAGCAAATTAATTCCAAGGTAAACAGAAGAAAATAAATAATAGAGTAGAAATTCATGAAACTGAAGACAGAAAATAGAAAAAAAAAATCAACAAAACCAAAAGTTGGTTCTTTGAAAAGATCAATAAAAGTGATAAGCCTCTAGACAGGCTATCTAAGAAAAAAAGAGGACAGAAATTACTAATATCAGACATGAAGGAAGGAACATCACTACAGACCTTATGAACATTAAAAGGATAATAAAGGAATATTATTAACAACATTATGCTCACAAATTTAATAACCTAGATGAAATGGGCCAATTCCTTGAAAGACACAATCTGCCAAAACTCACACAAGCGAAAAACAGACAGTTTAAATAGGCCTATATCTATTAAAGAGATTGATAAATCATTAATAACCTTCAAAACAGAAAGCAGCAGGCCCAGATTGGTTCACTGGTAAATTCCACCAAACACTGAAGGCAGAATTTATACCAATTTTCTACAATCTCTTCCAGAACACAGAGTTTTTCCTAACTCATTCTATGAGGCCAGCATTACCTTAATACCAAAACCAAAGATGTTACAAGAAAACTACAGACCAATATCTCTTAAGAACACTGATGAAGTAATCCTCAGGAAAATATTAGCAAATCAAATCCAACAATGTATAAAAATCCCACCATGACCAGGTAGGATTTATCCCAGGTATGCAAGGCTGGTTCAACATTAGAAAATCAGTTAATGTAATCTATCACATCAACAGGCTAAAGAAAAACCATGTGATCATATCAATAAATGCAGAAAAAGCATTTGATGAAATCTAGTACCCAATTATAATAAAAACTCTCAACAAACTAGGAACAGAGGGGAACTTCCTCAATTTGATAAAGAAGATTTACAAAAACCTACAGCTACCATCATACTTAATGGTGAGAAACTAGAAGCCTTCCCCCTAAGATCAGAAATAAGGCAAGGATGTCCACTCTCACCACTCCTTTTCAACATCATACCAGAAGTCCTATCTAATACAGTAAGACAAGAAAAGGAAATAAATGGTATATAGATTGGGAAAGAAGAAATAAAACTGACTGTTCACAGATGACTTGACCATCTTTATAAAAAATTCAAAAAAGTTGACAAAAAAACCTCCTGGAACTAATAAGTGACCATATCATAGTTGCAGGATACAAGGTTAATATACAAAAGTCAATTGTTTTCCGACATACCAGCACACAAGTTGAATTTGAAACTAAAAACACAATACTATTTACATTAGCACACTCCCCCATGAAATAGGTATAAATCTAACAGAATATGTATAAGATCTACATGAGGAAACTATAAAGTTCTGGTAAAAGAAGTCAAAGAAGAATTAAATAAATGGAGAAATATTCCATGTTCATGGGTAGGAAGACTCAACATTGTCAAGACGTCAGTTCTTCCCAACTTGTTATATGGAATCAATGCAACCCCAATCAAAATCCCAACAAGTTATTTTGTGGATATCAGAAAACTGATTCTAATGGTTATACGGAGAGGCAAGAGACCCGAATAACCAACTCAGTCTGACAAAATGACAAAATGGGAAGACTGACACTATCTGAATTCAAGACTTACTATAAAGCTACAGTAATCAAAACAGTGAAGTACCAGTGAGAGAACAAATAGATCAGTGTAACAGAATAGAGAGTCCAGAAATAGACCCACATAAATATAGACAACTGACCTTTGAAAAAGGAGCAAAGGCAATACAATGGAGAAAAAACAGTCTTTTCAAGAAACGGTGCTGGAACAACTGGGCAAATACATGCAAAAAAAATCTCAACACAGACCTTACAAAAATTAACTCAAAATGGTTCAAAGACCTAAATGTAAAACACAAAACCATAAAACTCCTAGAAGACGACACAGGAAAAAACCTAGTTGACCTTGAGCATGGTGATGTCCTTTTAGATACAACAGCAAAGGCATGATCCATGAAAAAAAATAATTGATAAACTGGACTTCACTAAAATTAAAAACTTCTGCTTGGCGAAAGACAATGTCAACAGAATGCAAAAACTAGCCACAGGCTGAGAGAAAATATTTGCAAAAGGTACATCTGATGAAGGACTGTTATCTAATATATAAAGAAACCTTAAAGCTCGAAAATAAGAAAGCAAACAACCCAATTAAAAAATGGGCAGGGCTTCCCTGGTGGCACAGTGGTTGAGAATCTGCCTGCCAATGCAAGGGACACGGGTTTGAGCCCTGGTCTGGGAAGATCCCACATGCCGCGGAGCAACTAGGCCCGTGAGCCACAACTACTGAGTCTGCGCGTCTGGAGCCTGTGCTCCGCAACAAGAGAGGCCGCAACAGCGAGAGGCCCGCGCACGGCGGTGAAGAGGGGCCCCCGCTCGCTGCAACTAGAGAAAGCCCTCGCACAGAAACGAAGACCCAACACAGCCAAAAATAAATAAATAAATTAATTAATTAAAAAAAAAATATGGGCAAAGACCTGAAGAGACAGCTCACCAAAGACATACAGATGGCAAGTAAGCATATGAGAAGATGCTCCATATCATATGTTATCAGGAAAATGCAAATTAAAACACTGAGATACCGCTACACACCTTTTGGAAGGGCCAAAATCCAAAACACTGACAACACCAAGTGCTGGCGAGGATGTGAAGCAACAGGAGCTCTCATTCATTGCTGGTGGGAATGCAAAATGGTACAGCCACTTTGGAACAGTTTGGCAGCTTCTTACAAAACTAAACATACGCTTACCATGTGATCCAGCAATCACACTCCTGGGTATTTTCCCAAATGACTTGAAGCTGTGTCTACACAAAACCCTGTACACAGATGTTTATAGTAGCTTTATTTATAATTACCAAACTTGGATGTCCTTCAGTAGGTCAGAAGATAAGTAAACTGTGGTACATCCAGACAATGGAATATTATTCAACACTAAACAGAAATGAGCTATCAAGCCATGAAAAGATATGGAGGAAACTTAAATACATATTACTAAGTGAAAGAAGCCATCCTGAAAAGGCTATACACTGTATGATTCCAACTATGTAACATTTTAGAAAAGACAAAACTATAGAAGCAATAAAAAGATCAGTGGTTGTCAGGGGTTGGAGGCAGGGAGGAATGAAGAGCATATTTACGGCACTGAGACTATTCTGTAAGATATTACAATGGTGGATACATGTTGGACACGTGTCATTATATATTTCTCCAAACTCACAGAATGTACAACATCAAGAGTGAACCCTAATGTAAACTATGGACTCTGGGTGATAATGATGTGTCCATGTAGGTTCATCAGTTGTAACAAAAGCACTGCTCTGGTGCAGGATGTCGACAGTGGGGGAGGCTATGTTGCGGGGGGACAGGGGGTGTGGGAACTCTTTGAACTTGCCGCTCAATTGTGCTGTGAACCTAAAACTGCTCTAAAACATTTACGTTTACTAATTTTGAAAAATGCAAAAAAATCATTTTAGCGGTTTTATTTCAAAATAGGATAGAAAATATCCAATAGCATTATACAGAATTAGGCTAAGTACTGTTTAGTGACGTTTTTCCCCCACTATACATGTATATAAACATAAACACGTTTACATCCTGGTTCTCAACGTAAAATGTACTTCTTAATGTGGATATAGTCAAAAAAGTTTGAAAGCCAATGATTTCAAAGCTGTATGTTTCGTTTGCCTTTCAAAACACAAATGAATTTTCCTCCTCCTCTGTTAGAAGCCAATCGTGACATACCTGCGCCAACATAATTTACAGCTTTAGCGGCTCTGACCGCAGCTTCTCCGAGCTTTTTTCTTACTTCAGGTTTAATACCAGGCTATGAAAAGATATTTGAAATAAATTTCCATTAGTACTTTGTTCTACTCGAAGTTTCCATTAAGATTCAATAGTACATTTCTAGGTATCAAATATTGCATTAAACAGATAAGGATAAATATCTAACGTTGTACATTTCAGCATGAAATACTGTCTTATACCACAGTTCAACTGTCCCTATACCAAAGTTTAATGATTCTGTTAGTAATTTCTATGAATTGCAGATATTACTTAGCATAATGACTTATCTCTGTCCCTTGTACCTACAAAATGACTATCTTTTCTTTTCTTTTTTTTTGGCCGTGCTGTGCGGCTTGCAGGATCTTAGATCCCCAACCAGGGATGGAACCCAGGCCCACAACAGTGAAAGCACTTAGTCCTAACCACCGGACTGCCACAGAATTCCCCAAAATAACTCTCATGATCATATGTCCACTTAAAATTACATATATCAATACAAAAACTTTGAATCTCTATTTGTTTCAAGATGATAAAGCAATCTAGGTCATATGCCCAATAATTATCTTGGAATAATGGTAAATGTTGAGATTACAAGTTAATAAGAAAGGTTCAGGGACTTCCCTGGCGGTCCAGTGGTTAAGATTTCGCACTTCCATTGCAGGGGGCGCAGGGAAATAAGATCCCATGTGCCATGCATGGCGCGGCCAAAAAAAAAAGGTTCATAAAATGTATATCAATAAGTAGGCAAAGCCTTTTAACACTGTTAAATAGCTCTCTACAGATTTTTATTTAAGCAATCACTGCTTGAAAATAAGGCTTTATTGAAATTATTGTTGACATTTACTTCAGACAGTATAATATACTCTGCAACAGAAACTGAATTTTGAATACAGTATGAGAATAACTAACTGATTAATAAGAAACCTTAGATCTCTGACCTTTTAGAAATACATATTGAAAAAAACATGCATATAACTTTGGACAAGAGGCCTACGGCAGTAGCAGATTCCAAAGAAATGTGAATCTGAAAATAGGTAATCCTAGGAGTAGGCCTTGACCCGGGTGACGACCTGAGTCAATCAAGAGGTAGACTCAGATGTAAACAATTATAAGGGGGCAAAAGTGGCCAAATAAGAGCAAATCCAAATCTCTCCTCTATACAGCATAACCTTCAAGTTCGGAAGATGACTAATATAGGAACATCTGAAACACCAGTTAAAAGAATGTTCTTCATAAAAAATACATTCAATGAACAAGACCATTCCATTCCTCAAACACGCTAGTTAATTACAATTTAAAATCTGCATGGAAATGGTAGCTGTTCACTGTAAGTCAGATACTACTTGGATCAGAGCAGATTTTCCCAGATACCACCCAGAAGGATCATGGTCTTAGTGCGCCCTCAGTATGGCAGCCCCAGAATATCAACCCTTCCTCATCCCCAACACTGCAGTGAGGCTGTATTACTACTGGGGAATGGTTGTTCAGCAGGACTTTGGGGGAATACTATCTTCACAGATTTCTGACCCAAAAGTCAGTGACTGAGATTTACAATATACAGAAGTTGACAAATTTCTTTACAAGATCCTTACCCCTGGGGCCTCCTCAATGATCTTCTGATGTCTCCTCTGTACACTACAGTCTCTTTCAAACAAGTACACAGCATTGCCATGGTGGTCACCAAACACCTGGACTTCCACATGCCTATTTAAAAACCCAATGAGAAGTTTCCATTTGTAGGTTGAACATTCAAGAAAAAAAAATTATATATATGAAATGAGTGAGAAAAAAGACAGAAAACACTGGAGACCATATTTATGACCTCACAGTAGGGGCAAGTCACAAGTACAAACTGTCAAGGAAAAGACTGATAAATCTGAATACATCAGAATTACAAGTTACAGTCACAATTCATGTATCCTCAAAAAGTCAATGAAAACATATTTTTATGATCAGGGGATTTTTAAAAAGCAACTCTTACAGTCAGATTTTATAAACTAAGGCAGACTGGAAATTATAATGGCTCATCCATAGAAAGGTTAAGAAATAAATTTATATGGATCATTCGTTTTTTAAGAATATACTAACATTAAATCATAAAAAACAAGATAAGGAACTTTAATGTTGAGTGTAAAATAGTAAAATTATCAGAAATCATATTAAGAGTAAATGCAGGACTTCCCTGGTGGCACAGTGGTTAAGAATCTGCCTGCCAATGCAGGGGACATGGGTTTGAGCCCTGGTCCAGGCAGATCCCACATGCCGCAGAGCAACTAAGCCCATGCGCCACAACTACCGAGCCTGCGCTCTAGAGCCCGTGCGCCACAACTACTGAGCCCTCATGCCACAATTACTGAAGCCCGTGTGCCCAGAGCCCGTGCTCCACAACAAGAGAAGCCACTGCAATGAGAAGCCTGCGCACCGCAACTAGAGAAAAGCCCGTGTGCAGCAACGAACACCCAACACAGCCAAAAATAAATAAATAAATAACTTTATTTTTTTAAAAAAGAGAAAGAGTAAATGCACATAACACTTAAGAAAATAAGGGTAACACAGGCCATTTGGTGAACATGAAAGCATTCTTCTCAGGAGATTCATTTTAATATGTTCACACTGTAGATCACCTCACACATTCACCACCATAATACAGAAATGAGTGACCAGCAAACATTTTTTTCTGTTGAGTTTTTTTTTTTTTGAAGATGTTGGGGGTAGGAGTTTATTAATTAATTTATTTATTTTTGCTGTGTTGGGTCTTCGTTTCTGTGCGAGGGCTTTCTCTAGTTGTGGCAAGCGGGGGCCACTCTTCATTGCGGTGCGCAGGTCTCTCACTATCGCGGCCTCTCTTGTTGCGGAGCACAGGCTCCAGACGCGCAGGCTCAGTAGTTGTGGCTCACGGGCCCAGCCGCTCCGTGGTATGTGGGATCTTCCCGGACCGGGGCACGAACCCGTGTCCCCTGCATCGGCAGGCGGACTCTCAACCACTGCGCCACCAGGGAAGCCCTCTGTTGAGTTTTTAAAATAAAAATTGTCAAACATAGAAGAAATTTTTTAAAAAACCCATAAAGTCTTATAAATGTACTATTTCAGCACAGTGGCTCATTTCTCTTCCTTTCTGTTTACCTCATGAAACACTTCATTAAACCACTTGGAAGAATTTTTTTTCTTGATATATCATTTCTACTGAATGTTCCATTTAAAAATTTCCCAACTTGTCCAACATATTCTCTTGACAAAATAATAGGAGCTGACTTCTTCCTTTTGGATGTGCTTCCTCGATCTTTCCTCCTATTTTTACTTACCCTTAAGCTACTAACACCAAACACATTCTTGCTATTATTATTTTGAATAAACTTATCTGTGAGATCAATTAAGAATAAGAAAACCAAGAGATTTTATTTTGCCTTTGTTTATTCTTTCTCAATCACTCTTCCTTTCTTTAAAGAGATCCAAGTTTCTGACCTGCATCATTTTCCTTCTCCCTGAAGAACTTAACCATTTCTTGTAAAGCAAGTCTACTGGTGACAAAATCCCTCAATTTTTGCTTGTCTGAGGAAGTCCTTATTTCTCCTTCAAGTGTGAAGGATTAATTTCACCGGACACAGAATTTATAGGTTGATTTTTTTTCTTTCAACCCTTTACAAATATTTTACTCCACTCTATTCTTTTTTTTTGCTTGAAAATATGCAGTGTTTATTTCAACAGTCCACTCTATTCTTAAGTCTGGTGTATTTCTTTTTTTTTTTTTAATTTGTTCACGACCCACTATTCTTCTTTTTTTTTTTTTTTATTTTAATTTTTTTTTTTTTTTGCGGTACGCGGGCCTCTCACTGCTGTGGCCTCTCCCGTTGCGGAGCACAGTCTCTGGACGCGCAGGCTCAGCGGCCATGGCTCACGGGCCCAGCCGCTCCGCGGCATGTGGGATCGTCCTGGACCGGGGCACGAACCCGTGTCCCCTGCATCGTCAGGCGGACTCCCAACCACTGCGCCACCAGGGAAGCCCTCTTCTTCTTTTTCTTTTTTTTTTTAACATTTTTATTGGAGTATAATTGCTTTACAGTGGTGTGTAGGTTTCTGCTGTACAACAAAGTGTACAGCTATACATATACATATATCCCCATATCTCCTCCCTCTTGCTTCTCTGTCCCACCCTCCCTATCCCACCTCTCTAGGTGGTCACAAAGCACTGAGCTGAACTCACTGTGCTATGTGGCTGCTTTCTACTAGCTATGTCTGACGTATTTCTTATCCTTGCTCCTCTATAGATAAGGTGTTTTTCCCTTGTAGCTTTTTTCAAGACTTTTTTTGTCTTTGGTTTCCTGCAGTATTAATATGATTCAAAAATTTTTTGACATTTATCCTGCTTTTGGTATACCCTGAACTTCCTGGTTCTATAATTTGGTGTATGTCATTAATTTTGGAAATATCTTGGCCATTATTACTTCAAATATTTCTCCTGCCTCTTTCTTTCTTCCCCTTGTAGTATTCAAATGATGCATATATTACACCTTTTAAAATTGTCCCACAATTCTCAGATATTATGTTCTGTTTGTTTGTTTTCATTATTTCTCTTTGCATTTCAATTTGGGAAGTTTCCACTGACATAAGTTCAAGGTCACTGTTTCTTTTCTCAGCTGTGTCCAGTCTACCCTGAGTCCATCAAATGCATTCCTCATTTCTGTTACAACGTTTCTGATTCCTGGCATTTTCTTTTGATTTTTTTTCTTAGAGTTTCCATCTCTCTGCTTACATTACCCATATGTTCTTGCATGTCACCTACTGCTCCATTAGGGCCCTTAACATATTAGTTACTTTAAATTCTAAACCTGATAATTCCAAAATTTGTGTCATATTTCAGTCTGGTTCTGATGCTTGCTTTTTCTCTTCAGACCATGCTTTTCTTGTCTTTTAGCACGCCCTGTAATTTTTTTTGGTTAAATGCCAGGCCTAATGTGTCACAGAACAGGAACTGAGGTGAACAAAACTTTCATGTGAGATTTTATGTTAGCCTGGCTAGGAGGCAGGCTGTGTTTAATGTCTGCAGTAGCTACAGGTGCCAGAGGCTTCAGTTCCCTCTAGTGTCCTTGTTTTGTTTTTTCTCCTTTTGTCTTTGGGTTTCCCTAAGAACTCCTTAATCAGAGTCTGTGTCTTGCAGCTCTTTCGGTTGTAACCTGGTTATTGTATAGGAGCCCTGGTGACATGGCAGTAGGGTGTGGGCGAGGGAAAGCATTCTATAATCTTAGGATTAAATCCCGGTCTTTCAGTGGGTCTGAGTCCCTGTGTGCCTCAGAAGTGTTTATTAACTTTTTTTTTTTCTTCCCTTACGTGAAACAGGAAGACTAGAGTTGGCTAACTGCCCTTCCCCCGGGACAGAAAAGGCTCTGGCAAAGTTTCCCTTAGAGTGCTGGCCTTTGGTAGGGAGAACAGACAGCTCTGGGTCTATTTCAGAATGGTTTCTTTTTTCCTCCTCCTGCCCCAAAATGTGAGGGAATTTTTCTTGGATTTTCACTTTGAGAACTTGGTGGTGTCCTTGGAGGAAAAATCTATGAAAATTTGGGGTTCCCCCTAACACTGGGCCCTCACCATCAAGCTAGTCCACACGCAGCCTCTAGTAATTTGTCAAAATTCCCATTTAAGTGTCCCTATCAGTTTATGGCTCCTGCAGCTTCTGCTCCAGGTTAGCTGATCTTGGCTGTGATTTGCTGTCTTCACTTGCCTGCCCAGATTTCAGGGTGGTGGTTTACCTTGTGGCCTCAGTTCTCTGATGGGTCTAAAATTCATTGATTTTTATTTTGTTCAGATTTTTACTTGCTTTTTGGGTGTGAGTAACAACTTCTATGCTCTTTGCATGTTGGAGCTGAGCTGTTTGTTTTTCAAATTCCAATTGTAAAACTTTACCACGTCCACTGACTCTCCCTTATCCTTTAGCTGCTCCAGGGAAGAAGGCACTAGAGCAGGAACTCTAGGTTCTGAAGTGAACATACGGGGGCCACACCAGGAGCACAACATAGCTCTTTCCTGACTTCTCAGAAGTTGGAAACACTTTCCTTTGGTTGTTTACAAGGGAAGCTCATTGAGGATCTGTGTTCTGTTAGGATTTCTGTGGTTGTCAAATTACCCTTGTTATTTTCCTTTTTCTGATGATCCTTTTCTGTGTTGCTTTATCTAACTTAGAGATTCTGGAGCACAGTGTCTGAGAACCAAGAAGTACATCAAATCCCAGTCACTCCAATTCAGCCACTGCTGGGGTCTGGCTAGATGGACAGATGCAGCTGGTTTCTAGTAGGAATGCCTTGATATTTTCTAAGAGTTCTAAAGTTTTTATTTTCCTATTCACAGTTTTTTAAAATAGATTTTATTTCTTTCTTTATTTATTTATTGGCTGCGTTGGGTCTTTGTTGCTGTGCATGGGCTTTTCTCTAGTTGCCGCAAGTGAGGGCTACCCTTCGTTGAGGTGCGTGGGCTTCTCATTGCAGTGGCTTCTCTTGTTGTGGAGCACGGGCTCTAGGCGTGTGGGCTTCAGTAGTTGTGGCACGTGGGCTCAGTAGTTGTGGCTCATGGGCTCTAGAGCGCAGGCTCAGTAGTTGTGGCACACGGGCTTAGTTGCTCCGCGGCATGTGGGATCTTCCTGGACCAGGGCTTGAACCCGTGTCCCGCGCATTGGCAGACGGATTCTTCACCACTGTGCCACCAGGGAAGCCCCATGGCATTGGCTTTGACAAATATTTGCCTCCTAGAAGTTTTATCAGTAAGATGAACATGCAGTAGCCAGTCTTCCACTGGACAGAGCAGGAGTGGCCTGCGTGGCTGCCAGGGTTCGGCCCAGAGGAGACTCCACAACCCTCTGGAAACATCTCCCCCTCGCTCAACTGTCTTTAAAAACGTTCGCAAAACTTTCCCTCACCTGCTGTGTTACAAAGATCTAACTAAAATAGACCTCCCTATAGGTTTTACCCAAAGGTTAAAAAAAAAAAAAAGTCCCATTTCTTTTTCACATAAAAACAGTGCAATTGAGAAATGCAAATCAAAACTACAATGAGGCATCACCTCACCCCGGTCAGAGCGGCCATCATCAAAAAATCCACAAACAGTAACTGCTAGAGAAGGTGTGGAGGAAAGGGAGCCCTCCCGCACTATTGGTGGGAATGTAAACTGGCACAACCACTATGGAGAACAGCATGGAGGCTCCCCAAGAAGCTAAAAATGGAGCTACCATTCGATCCAGCAATCCTACTCTTGGGCATATATCCAGAGAAAAACATGGTTCAAAGGATACATGCACCCCAGTGTTCACTGTAGTGCTGTTTACAATAGCCAGGACATGGAAGCAACCCAAATGTCCATCAACAGACGAATGGACAAAGAAGATGCGGTACATGTATCAATGGAACATCACTCAGCCACCAAAAAGAACGAAACAATGCCATCTGCAGCAACATGGATGAAACTGGAGACCATCATACGAAGTGAAGTCAGACAGAGAAAGACAAATATCATATGATATGACTCATATGCAGAATCTGCTTGACCCAAAAGGCTGGCGAGGTTAAGCCTCTTAAGCAGGAGCCATTGTTTCCTTTCAAAGCAGGGGATGGAGGGATCTGCTGAGAACCGAAAAGAGAGGGCCCTCACAATCCCTGGCCTCTGCTTCCTCTGTGGCTTCCCCAGCCAGATCTCCTCATCTCATCTGTTCCTTTTCTCGTCCAAAGTCACATGCAGGACCCATTACATAATTTATGGATCCACTGCAAAATGAAAATGCAGGGCCCCTTTTAAAATGTTATTAAGAATTTAAAAATGCCTCCATGGGGTATTAAACCAAATATGGACCCTTCCGAGCTTAGGGCCCTGTGCAACTGTCCAGGTCACATGCCTGGGAAATGGGTCCTGGTCTCATGATTCATGTGTGTGTTAGGTCAGGAGCTGGATCTGAGTCTTCTGCTCATGAAGGTGCTATACAAGGTCAGTTACTGGAGGCCCTGGAGCAGCCAGACAGGCATCAGCAGGCAGACGTGACTCTGAGAACTGGTCGATACTTCACCTTCTGGCCCTGCCTCTCCATCTGTAACAGGGATCATGATACCCTCCCACATTTTTAATCCCTCTAGAATGTGCACTGAATATGAAGTGAGGAAGGAATCTGATTTTTTTTAAATTCTCTAAAATAGTACACTTTGAAGATTGTTATCTATCCCAACCTTTCAGATAAGCTCAATAGTTCTGATCAGATTTATTATATAATACATCTTGATTTCTACTTTTCTCAGTTATCAGCACCACCCTGACAATCTTCTGGTACTCCATTAACTCAACAGATAATTACTTAGCAGAATATAAAATAGTGATTATCATGATATTGAAATGTTATTACTAGGAAACACAGAAGAGAAATATGTAGAAATGCTAATACTTATATTAGGAGAATGAGCTTATGACTGACTTGGTTTTCCATCTCTTGTACTTTCCAAGTTTGTAATGTATTCATATTATTTCTATGTTTAAAAAAATATTACTGATGCCTATCATGAAGAAAATAATGCCAGGTAATATATATGGGAAAATAAAAAGAAAGAAACTACCAGGTCCTTGATTCCCAGGAGCTTCCCAGGTATTGAGAGTATAAATTACAATGTGAGGTAATATTTAGCTAACATTTCACAAGTAAAGAATCTACATCTTCAAAAATGTTGCAGGCGTTGAGTCACAGTCACTGACATAGCTGGCTGATGTCTCCACAACAATTTTAACTCAAGAGTATGCCAATGAGGGTAGTTAGCCTATCCTTTTCTGAAAGCTACTGTGGAAAGGAACCTTCAATTCACCTTAGAACTTCCTCCATTTTTGCCTTATTTCCCACTAATAGGTGGCATACGTTGTGCTCTTTTTTTTAACTATCACGTTCTAAATGAATTTAATTACTGTGCCATGCTCAGGGACAGTTCTAAGTTTTGTAGGGCTTGAAACAAAAACAATTTGGGAGCCCACTTTAAGATGAGTACAAAATTGGGTACAGGTTCTTCAAAGAGGTTCATGCAAGAGAAGGGCCTGAAGCTTTAGTTCATTACCTTCAAGGTAAATCTCTCTCTGGTCATGGTCCCCAAATGAATTTTTCTCTATAAAGTCACTTGACTTACAGGTGTGTGTGTGTGTGTGTGTGTGTGTGTGTGTGTGTGTGTGTGTGTGTGTGTGTGTGTATTTAACACAAAATCTATGAAACAATAAACTTTTATAATCAATATCTTATTTTAAGCAATACACATGAAAATAAAATTCCTGATAATAAGATAAATTAGAAATCCACATAGTATCTGCTATAGTGGTACCCAGAGAAGCAGTTCAGTGTGGTCACTTAAGAGTGTGAATTCTGGAGTCAAACTGCCTGTATTCAAATCCCAGCTTCACCACTTCCCAGCTGGGAGACGTCAGGCAAGTCAGATGACCACTCTGTTGCTCAGTATTTTCACCTGAAAAATGGGAACAGGGTCCACCTAATGGGATTGTTGCAGGAATTAGACTAGAAATAGAAGGATAGCAAGATTACTACCTAGTATATGTAAAATACTTAGAACCTGGCACATGGTTAAGTGCAATATAAGGATGAGCTATTAGTATATTTGTTAACATATCACTTACAATTCAATTTGGCTAACTATTAGCATTTTCTGAGCATCTCAAATGATGCTTTATCTGTAAGATAGAGCTTAGTTTCTTACAAGAATTTTTTTTTTTTTTGAAAAGACTCTAAATTCCATCAACAAGAAATGAATTGAGGACTTCCCTGGTGGCGCAGTGGTTAAGAATCCGCCTGCCAGTGCAGAGGACACGGGTTCGATCGCTGGTCCGGGAAGATCTCACATGCCACAGAGCAACTACGTCCGTGCGCCACAACTACTGAGCCTGAGCTCTGGAGCCCGCAAGCCACAACTACTGAGCCCACATGCCACCACTACTGAAGCCCGGGCGCCTAGAGCCCGTGCTCCGCAACAAGAGAAGCCACTGCAACGAGAAGCCCGTGCACCAAAACGAAGGGTAGCCCCCGCTTGCCGCAACTAGAGAAAAGCCCACGCACAGCAACGAAGACCCAACGCAGCCAAAAATTAATTAATTAAAAAATTTTTGAGTCAGAAAAAAAAGCTGAACCCACCTTGGTGTGTCCACAAACTTCTCAATCAGCATCACATCATCATTGAAAGACTTCTTAGCTTCTCTCCGCGCTGATTCTAATTGCTCTTGAAATTCTTTTTCGGATCTAATGATCCTCATACCCTAATATGGAAAGATAGTTACGACTACAACATAAGTAAAACAAATTAGATAGCCCAAAATGGAAAACACGAGCATGCGCAATCTTACTTTTCCTCCTCCACCACGGATGGCTTTAATCATGACGGGGTAACCGATTCTCCTAGCATGCTCTTTCAGGCATTGGTCTGATTGGTCCTCACCGTGATAACCTTCCACAACAGGCACTCCAGCAGCAGCCATGATGGATTTGGCTGTGCTTTAGAATAAAAAAACCAAGATGTCCTAAATCTATGGATTATTTCATACAAGAGAAACACAAATACTTCCTAGTCTATAAAATACAATGGAAGTTTAAAAATAAAACATTCCATAGGTAAAAGGACTATAGTCTGAGACAACAAATATTAATACAAATGTTAAAATATCTATTAGTTTTCTCAATCCAGTTTTCATGTGGTAGCTCATCTCACCTTGTTTTTAATCCCCCAAAACTGATTAACATATTGATTAGAAACACTAATTAGTTGAATATTTTCTGTAACTCACTGTAGTGGCAAATAAATAACTTTTGCCTATGATGACAAAAGGGTATAATTAACATGTCTATTATAGTTAAAACAAACCATTTCAATTAGTCTTCCTATGGCTGTATTTAAAAGATATAAACTTGGGCTTCCCTGGTGCGCAGTGGTTGAGAGTCCGCCTGCCGATGCAGGGGACACGGGTTCGTGCCCTGGTCCGGGAAGATCCCACATGCCGCGGAGTGGCTGGGCCTGTGAGCCATGGCCGCTGAGCCTGTGCTCCGCAACGGGAGAGGCCACAACAGTGAGAGGCCCGCATACCGCAAAAAAAAAAAAAAAAAAAGATATAAACTCATACCTCTTTATACCCATGTCTCTAATTGCTGATGAAGGAGGACCTATAAAAATAATTCCTTCTTGCTTACACAGTTCGGCAAATTCCATGTTTTCTGAGAGAAAACCATATCCCGGATGGATAGCCTAGAAAGGAGAAATGAAAGGATAAACCTTCTAGTGCTCCCCTGGCAGACTCTGATGCAGGTGATGGAATCTTCCTCTGGGGAGGCCTCTCCCTATACTGGTGATAGGTATACTATGGTCTCTATCAGAATATGTTTCTAAAGAGGGGTTTCTTTAGAACTTTAATACTAAAGTTCTAAAGCCTTACCCAAACCAGAAATATCTATATTTCTTTTCATTATGGTAATATACACATCAAATTTACCATTTTAACCACTGTTCAGTGTATAGCTCAGTGGCATTAAGTACATTCACAAACTTGTGCAACCATTACCATCATCCATCATCCCCCAAAGAAACTCTATTACTATTAAATAGTAATTCCCCATTCCCCGATAACCTCTATTTTACTTGCCATCTCTATGAATCTGCCTATTCTCCGTACCTGATAAAAGTGGAATCATACAATATTTGTCCATTTGTCTCTGGCTTATTTTATTTAGCATGATGTTTTTCAAGGTTGATCCATGTATCACAATTTCATTACTTTTTATGGCTGAATAATGATCCACTGCAGGTATATTCCACATTTTGTTCATCCATTCACCTGTTGATGGACGTGTGGATTGTTTCCATCTTTTGGCTATTGTGAATAATGCCACTATGAACACTGGTGTTCAAATACCTGTTTGAGTTCCTGCTTTAAATTCTTTTAGGTATTGGGTTGGCCAAAAAGTGCCTTTGGTTTTTAAGTAAAAATAAAAGACACATTTTTCATTTTCACCATGAACTTCATTGAACAACGTATTCACCCTTTTGTTCCACTACCTTCTGCCATTTTTCAGGCAACTTCATAATTCCATCTTCCCAAAACTTTTTATCTTTTTGAGCAAAGAACTGTTCCAGGTGCCTTTTACAGTCTTCCAGGGAATTGAAATTTTTTCCATTAAGAGAATTTTGTAAAGACTAAAATAAATGGAAATCCGAAGGTGCAATGTCTGGTGAATATGGTGGATAAATCAGAACTTCCCAGCCAAGCTGTAACAGTTTTTGCCTGGTCAACAAAGAAACATGCGGTCTTGCGTTATTCTGACAGAAGATTATGCGTTTTCTGTTGACTAATTCTGGACGCTTTTCATCGAGTGCTGCTTTTAGTTGGTCTAATTGGGAGCAGTACTTGTTGGAATTACTCGTTTGGTTTTCCAGAAGGAGCTCATAATAGAGGACTCTCTTCCAACCCCACCATATATACAACATCACCTTCTTTGGATGAAGACCGGCCTTTGGTGTGGTTGGTGGTGGTTCATTTCACTTGCCCCACGATCTCTTCCGTTCCACATTATTGTACAGTATCCACTTTTCATCACCCGTCACAATTTGTTTTAAAAACTGAACATTTTCGTTATGTTTAGGTAGAGAATCACATGCGAAAATATTTTTTTTTGCTTAACTTATGTGGAACCCAAACATCAAAGCGATTAACATAAGCAAGCTGGTGTGAATGATTTTCAACGCTTGATTAGGATATTTTGAGTATGACGGCTGTCTCCCGCATGGTATACTGTTGATTGTTCTCAATTAATGTCTCGATTTGATCGCTATCAACTTTAACTGGTCTACCCGACAATGGAGCATCGTCCAGCGAGAAATCTCCAGCACAAAGTTTCGCAAACCACTTTTGACATGTTCGATCAGTCACAGCACCTTCTCCATACACTGCACAAATCTTTTTTTTTGCGTTTCAGTTGCGTTTTTACCTTTCTTGAAATAATAAAGCATAATATGCCGAAAATGTTGCTATTTTTCTTCCATCTTCAGTATTAAAATGGCTACACAAAAATTCAGCAATTTTGATAAGTCTTTTTTATTTATTATTTTATTTATTTATTTTTTTTTTTTTTTTTTGCGGTATGCAGGCCTCTCACTGTTGTGGCCTCTCCCGTTGCGAAGCACAGGCTCCGGACGCGCAGGCCCAGCGGCCATGGCTCACGGGCCTAGCCACTCCTCAGCATGTGGGATCTTCCCAGACTGGGGCATGAACCCGTGTCCCCTGCATCGGCAGGCAGGTTCTCAACCACTGCGCCACCAGGGAAGCCCGATAAATCTTTTTCAAATGCACGCTGATATGACAGCTGTCACATACAATCTCACAAAATTGTTTCAAATGAAGTTAAAGACAACTAAGTGCTACTAGAGCCACCTTACAGAAAAAACCGAATGAAACTTTTGGCCAGCCCAATATACATGAAATGTCAAGTAATATCAGCAAGCAGGAGTAAAGGGCTTCAGAGTGGTAAGGGGAGTGGGTGGTTGTTTGCAGTGTCTCCATATAAAGCTGGCCTAGAACTGAAACCACATATCCAAAAGCTGAAAAGAGCACCCTAGAATGATATTAACTCATTTAGCTTCAGGTCACTATCTGCCGATGCTACCTTTCCAAAAAAAAAGCTAAGAAGCAAACAAAAGTTCATAGAGTACTGGAGTCTATATATACTTCAGTGAAAGAGGACCCCCCTCATATCTTAACCTCATCACTTGCAACTTACTCAGAGTTTTAAGAAATTTATTTACTTGGCTTTCTAGGCCACGGAAGAGGAAAATCAGTAACTGAATGACAGCAAGACTGCTAAGAGAAACATGCCGACAGTGAAAAGGGAGGAAACAGAGGAAAGCAAAAAAGCTTAAATGGTTTAGTGAGGAATAAGGCAACTCTCCAACTTCAATAGTTCTGAGGGCATTTTTGTTCTTTTAAAATAATAATTAAGTATGTTTAATTTTAACCAAGTGAATGTAAAAATAAAAAGCGTATCCAACCCTATTTCAAAAGAGTTATGTCCAAAGAACATTTCAAAATAAAAGCAGTAAGCTTCAGATGTCTGGGAAACTCATGTGAATAGAAAAACCCACATCTTAGTGACAGCAAACAGCAAAATGCTAGATAGTGAATAAAATGCTAAATAATCACATTTTGATGTCAGCCTGGAGTTTTGCTCTTTTTAAACCAAAGTTTAATTTTAGTCATTTTTCATGAAATGTCATATACTATTTATATTAGGCAAAGTAAAACAGGTCTACATCCCAGTCCTCCCTGGTTTTTTAACAGCTTTTTTAAAGGTATGCTTTACAATGCATAACATTCACTCATTTCCAATTTGATGAATTTAGCAAATTTATACAATTGTGCTATAACTGGACTATAAATACAATCCAGTTTTAGAACACTTCTACCAGAAGTTCCTATGTACCCATGTGCATAAATGATCAATCCTTGCTCACAGAACCAGGCAACTACTGACCTGCTTTTTCTCTCTCTAATTTCGCCTCTTTTAGAAGTCTCACACAATGGAACCATATAGTCCGTAGCCTTATATGTATGGCTTCTTAAACTTAGCATAATTTTCTGTGGCTCATCCTCAAACGAAAAATGAAATACTGATGCATGCCACAACATGGATGAATATAGCACATTTGTTTACAGATTGTATGGATATATCATATTTTGTTTTTTATTAATTTGGATTTTTCCCAGTTTCTGGCTATTATGAGTAATGCTGTTATAAACATGCATGTACAAGTCTTCATTAATTTTTCTCAGCAACGTTTTATAGTTTTCAGTACATAGGTCTTGAATTGCTTTTGCTAACTTTATTACTAAGTATTTGATTTTCTTTGATGTTATTACAAATGTAACTGTTTCCTTAATTTCATTTTCAAAGTGTTGGTTGCTAGACTCCTTTCTTTTCGAACAGATACTTAATTTGACAGAACCCTGATTAACTAGATAAATACTCTCCCTTCATAACTAAGAAGAAAAGCTGCTGTCTCCTTGCAAAAAATAATATTCAAACACATTATGGGAATGGCCTCAAGAAGTTTAACTAATTTCTCTTAGGGTGAACACTTTAATATATCCAAACCACAGTATCCTCGAGCATTTGAATGGATTAAAAAGGAAATCTAGGGCTTCCCTGGTGGCGCAGTGGTTGAGAGTCCGCCTGCCGATGCAGGAGACACGGGTTCGTGCCCCGGTCCGGGAAGATCCCACATGCCGCGGAGCGGTTAGGCCCGTGAGCCATGGCTGCTGAGCCTGTGCATCCGGAGCCTGTGCTCCGCAACGGGAGAGGCCACAACAGTGAGAGGTCCGCGTACGGCAAAAAAAAAAAAAAAAAAAAGGAAATCTAATAACACTTCTATTACCAGCGGGCTAATTCCAAGCCATCAGGCATGTATCTAGCTGCCAATTCACCCTGGTGGATCACAGGATTGTAAGCCTGTTTAGATTGTTCATCCCATAGGACTAATATGCCTTTAACAATAAAGACAGAAAACTGGCATCATCTCCTACCCTTAAATCTCTGCCAAAATAATTTCTTCCATGTTTTTAGTTTATGTCTATTCTGCTCTGTGCTTGTTCAAGCATATGCACAGGTCCAAAGTTGTTGTTGTTGTTATTAGCTCTGTCTTCAGCAAAAATGAGATGTGTCCTTTCCGTGGTGGAGGGGACAAGCCATACTCTTCAAATTCTTTTTTTTTTTTTTTTAACATTTTTAAATTTTTGGCCGCGTTGCGTGGCTTGCAAGATCTTAGTTCCCTGACCAGGGATCAAACCTGGGCCCCCGGCAGTTTAAGTCTGGAATCCTAACCATTGGACCACCAGGGAACTCCCTCAAAAACTCTTTTTTTTTTTTTTTTCAAATTCTTATTACCAAGAATTTCCTACCCCAATCTGTGATTCTTATGACATTTGGATTTCCTTTTGGTCACCCACATAGATGACCAGTATTTAGTTAAATAACTTGCTATATTCATTAAAGTTATTTGTCAGTGATTTTGAAACATCTCAAACAAAGTTATTCATTCCTGGTGAAACTGGAGCACTTTTACATAACATTCATGTTCAGAAGCTAATCCAGATAACTAAGGGAATAAGTGAGGTCTGGCAAAAGCTTTTCACTAAAGAATAATATACTTACAAAAAAGTGCACATTATAAGTATACAGCTTTTATAAACATAGTTTTCATAAACTGAATACACCTGTGTAGACAACACTCAGCTCAAAAAATAAGCACTAGCTTTCCACCAGAGAGCATAAAGCTCCCTTCCAGGTGACTTTAGGCCCCTCCCACAGTACTATATCAACATTCTCTTTAAAAGGCTCCTCAGTGATTCTAATCTTCAGCCAGCACTTACTACTACTACCTCTTTCCCAGCCAGAGAAGGCCTGAGAAAACTGTCGAGAGGACTAGCCTAATGAGCATGATTACCATTACATCTTTTAGATTCTCTCAATACAGCTATGTTACCAGGCAAATCACCAGAAATTTAGCTCAAGTGTAAATTTTACTCTAGCATCTACAAAAACGCCTATGTTAAAATGGCCACATTTAGAAGTCTACATGGAAACACAAAAGACCCCAAATAGCCAAAACAAACTTGAGAAAGAACAGAGCTAGAGGAATCATGCTCCCTGACTTCAGACTATACTACAGAGCTACAGTAGTCAAAGCAGTATGGTACTGGCACAAAAAGAGACACACAGATCAATGGAACAGGATAGAGAGCCCAGAAAAAAACCCCACACACTTGTCAATCAATCTACGACAAAGAGGCAAGAATATACAATGGAGAAAAGACAGTCTCTTCAATAAGTGGTGGGAAAACTGGACACCTACATGTAAAAGAATAAAATTAGAACATTCTCTAACACCATATACAAAAATAAACTCAAAATGGATTAAAGACCTAAATGTAAGACCAGATACTATAAAACTCCTAGAGGAAAACACAGGCAGAACACTCTTTGACATAAATTGCAGCAATATTTTTTTTGATTCATTTCCTAAAGTAAAGGAAATAAAAGCAAAAATAAACAAATGGAACCAAATTAAACTTAAAAGCTTTTACACAGCAAAGGAAACCATTGCCAAAACTAAAAGACAACCTATTGAATGGGAGAAAATGTTTGCAAATGATATGACTGATAAGTGATGAATATCCAACATATATAAACAGCTCATACAACTCAACATCAAAAAAACAAACAACCCAATTAAAAAATGGGCAGAAGAACTGCAAAGACATTTTTCCAAAGAGGAAATGCAGATGGCCAACAGGCACATGAAAAGATGCTCAACATCACTAATCATCAGGGAAATGCAAATAAAAACCACAATGAGATATCACCTCACAACTGTCAGAATGGCTACCATCAAAAAGAACAGAAATAACAAATGTTGGTGAGGATATGGAGAAAAGGGAACACCTGTACACTGTTGGTGGGAATGTAAATTGGTGCAGCCACTGTGGAAAACAGTATGGAGGTTTCTCAAAAAACTAAACATTGAACTACCATATGACCCAGCAATTCCACTCCCAGGTATATATCTAAAAAAAATAAAGACACTAATTTGAAAAGATATATGCACCCCAATGTTCACAGCAGCATTATTTACAATTGCCAAGATCTGGAAGCAACGTAAGTGCCCATCAATAGATGATTGGATACAGAAGATGTGGTATATACAATGGAATACTACTTGGCCATAAAAAAGAATGAAAATTTGCCATCTGCAGCAACATGGATGGACTTGGAGAGCATTATGTTAAGTGAAATAAGTCAGACAGAGAAAGACAAACACTTTATGATATCACTTATATGAGGAAATCTAAAAAATACAACAAACTAGCAAATATAACAAAAAAGAAGCAGGGAATTCCCTGGTGGTCCAGTGGTTAGGACTTGGTGCTCTCACTGCCAGGAGCCCGGGTTCGATCCCTGATTGGGCAACTAAGATCCCATAAGCTGTGCTGTATGGCCCAAAAAACAAACAAGCAGACTCACAGATATAGAGAACAAACTAGTGGTTACCAGTGGGGAGAGGGAAAACAGAAGGCGCAAAATTTGGATAGGAGATTAAGAGGTATAAACTATTATGTATAAAATAAGCTACAAGAATATATTGTACAACATGGAGAATATAGCCAATATTTTGTAATAACTGTAAATGGAACATACCCTTTGAAAATTATATTTGTATATAAAAAAAGAATTCTACATTTTTGGCAAACTTCTTTCAAAATCACTATGCACATGTCATTCAATGTCCTTTATTATAGGGGTCCCTAACCCCTGGGTCACAGACTGGTACCAGTCCATGGCCTGTTAGGAACCAGGCTGCACAGCAGGAGGTGAGCGGGGGGCCAGCGAGCAAAGCTTCATCTGTATTTACAGCCACTCCCCATTGCTCATGTTACTGCCTGAGCTCCACCTCCTGTCAGATCAGCATCAGCATTAGAGTCTCATGGGAGTTCGAACCCTACTGTGAACTGCGCATGCGAGGCATCTAGCTGGGGAGTGGCTGCAAATACAGATTATCATCAGCAGAGAGGTTTGACTGTAGAGAGACCATAATAAATCAATTGCTTGCAGACTCATATTAAAACCCTACCAGTGGGCTTCCCTTGTGGCACAGTGGTTAAGAATCCACCTGCCAATGCAGGGGACGCAGTTTCGAGCCCTGGTCCGGGAAGATCCCACATGCCGCGGATTAACTAAGCCCATGCGCCACAACTACTGAGCCCGTGTGCCACAACTACTGAAGCCCTTGCACCTAGAGCCCGTGCTCCGCAACAAGAGAAGCCACCGCAATGAAAGAGAAGCCCCTGTTCACCGCAACTAGAGAAAGCCCACACAGCAACGAAGACCCAACGCAGCCAAAACTAAATAAATAAATAAATTTTTAAAAATCCAAAGAAACCAAAAAACCCCTATTGGTGAGTGGCAAGTGAAAACAAGCTCAGGACTCCCACTGATTTTGCATTATGGTGAGTTGTATAATTATTTTATTATATATTACAATGTAATAATAATAGAAATAAAGTACACAATAAATGTAATGTGCTTGAATCATCCCCAAACCATCTCCCTACCCTGCACCCGGTCTGTGGAAAAATCGTCTTCCACGAAACCAGTCCCTGGTGTCAAAAAAGGCTGGGGACCGCTGCTTTATTAGAAGGATCAATATGATTCTACTTCCAAGTCAAAGTGAGGGCAAGGTTTGCTCCCTTAATTGATAAATATCCTCTTATTAAAGAGCCCTGTAAATTGTAACCCACCAAATTTCCTTTTTGATCAGGGCTGCCAGGAAGAACTAAAGAAGCTTTCCTTGGCCTAAGTTTTCTGACTTAATTCCAACCACTATGCCCCAATAATAGTCCCATATTACTTATTTTTTGCTTTTATCTTAGTCTTAACCACTATCTGTAATGTTGCAAGTCACCTCAAATCTTGAATATCCAGGCAAAATGTGTGAAAATTATTTACCCTTTTCTCATTGTTTGTGTTATTAACATAACATCTAACATAATACTAATCCAGAGAGACAGAGTTCACAAATTCTCCAGAATTAACATATCATAAATTTGCTATAGTCGTTACTTAAAGACATAGGTAATAGGGCTGAGAGTCAGGATACTTTTGTTTAATTCTTTCTCTTTCAATGATGAGATGAGTTTTGCTTTCAAAGCACCTGAGGGCCTTGAAAAAATGCAAATTATGCATAAAAATGTAAATTACAGTGGGCTTGGAGTGTGGCCTAAGAAGCTGCATTTCTACCAAATGATGCCATGGACCACGCTTTGAGTAGTGAGACTAGATGATTTTGGGTATCACGTATCCTGTGCATTTTATATTTGTAAAATGGCGGTAACAGTACTGTCTAATGTAAGCTCAAACATGCGATAAGTACAAAGTGACAATTATGTTAAAGTCCCTGGATTCCTAAGGGCCTTTTACTCCAAATGGTAACTAAAAATCTTTAGAAACAAGCATATTTTAAATACCTGTGTGTATAAATTAGTGCCTACATTGTTCAGTCTAGAAACTCTGATTCTAAAGAAGAGAACAAAGATGCAGAAACACATAAATACAAAACAACCGCATATATTCATTAATTCAAATTAATGACCCTCTGTGCCAGGTCATGGGAATGTTAGGAGGTAGAGAAAATAAGTCTCAGTTGTGGGTTCTTCTCTTAAACAGAGCACAATTGAGTTGAGGAGTCATGATATGCATTAAAATTGTTAAACAAGAAAATGGCTAATTAAGTATAAAGATGACTGGAACAGGAAAGCAAATGCTAAAGGAAAAGGGAGACATCAGTGTGACTGGAGTCAAGAAAGTAATTGTAAGAGGCAGGAATTCCAGTGCCAGTGAAGGGCAAGACTACTGCAATTGACTCTTAATTATTCTGCCTGCTGTGTTTGTTACCACCTCACCTTTGCCCCATCCCACTAGCCTATTCCCCACGGGCAGCCACATGATCTTATTAAAATATAAATCAGATCACCTCCCTCCCCTGCTTAAAATCCTCCAATAGCTACTTAGAATGAAATGCAAACTCCCTACTAAGGCCTATAATGCTCTAAATGATGCTGCCTCTACCACTCTCAACTTCATCATCTACCACCTTCCTCCTGTGTCAGTTGGTTTTCCAGCTCCAAACCCAACCTTCCATACTGAGTTAGTTTGGCGACAGGGCCCTGCAAATTACTGTTCTTGCCAGTTGGTTTCCTATCAGGTTCCACCAGCAGGGGTCACTGTAGGGAAACTGGAAGCCAGGGAAGCTTCCTGTTCTTCCACCCTGGGCAGCAGCAGTTCCCGTGTTTAGTCTCTTTTGGAACTTCCAGAACCAGCCTCATTATGCTCCCTGCAGCCAGGTAGGGCCCCTCCATAGAGAACTGAGCAAGAGCTGCAGAAGGTCCTTCCTCCAACCTCTTCCTCAGCCCAAGGGGTCGTTATCAGTATCTGTAGTTTTATCATTAGGTAATTTCAAAATACTTTTTTCTCTTCTAGTCCTCTAACACTGGTAGAACTAATCCCTAAATTAATCTCCCTCTGTTGAAATATCTAATGGAATTTCAGTTTTACTAACTGGATCCTGAATGACACAGCCCCTCATTGCCTTCACTCCATCCACACTGAATATTTTTGTCCCTTGAACACAAGTTTATACTCATCTCAGCGTCCTCCCATGTGACTGAACCTTCCTCGTCAAGTGCTTCATATGGCTGGCTCCTTCTCATCAGGCAGGTCCCTGTTCAAGTGTCACCTCTTCAAAGAGGCCTCCACTGATCACCCTATTTAAAAGCATTTCCTGACCAGTCTTTACCCCCTTATCTGGCTTTATTTTCTTCCCCCCACTTATAACATTCCGAGTTATATTAGTTCTTTACCCATTTAAATATTGGGTTGGCCCAAAAGTTCGTTCAGGTTTTTCCGTAACATCTTACAAACAAACGTTTGGGCCAACACAATATTTATTTTCTGCCTCACCTACAAGAGTGTAGCTTCAGACATAGGGTATAAACCGTGTTAGTCATTGCTGCATACATGCTTTCTTTTTTTTTTCATACATGCTTTTTAAAAAAATATTTATTTATTTGGCTGCATCAGGTCTTAGTTACGGCACGCGGGATCTTCGTTGCGGCATGTGGGATCTTTTGTTGCGGTGCTCAGGCTTCTCTCTAGTTGTGGTGTGCAGGCTCCAGAGTGCGTGGACTCAATAGTTGCGGCACATGGGCTCTAGAGCGTGTGGGCTTAGTTGCCCCATGGCATGTGGCATCTTAGTTCCCCAACCAGGGATCGAACCTGTGTCCCCTGCATTTGAAGGCGGATCCTTTACCACTGGAAGTCCCTGCATACATGCTTAGAAGCTGGCACAAAGGAGGAGACCAAGTAACGTTTGCTGAGTGAATAAATGCATGAATGATATGAGGAGGAAAAGAGCATTTCCAGCACACAGAACAATATAAGCAGATGCCTAGAGAAATAAGCATGATGTGTAAAGACACAGAAAAGTTCATTGCAACCATTAGAAACAAGTGGCGATGAGAAATAAGTTTTGACAAATACTGGAAACTCTTAAAGGCTAGGCTGAAGAGTTTGAACTGTATCTTGTAACCACAAAAGATTTACTCACTGGGGAATAGGATGAGAAAGGGGTGAAGTTATTGAGGAAAAAAAAAAAGCAGGTGATAATAATAAAACAAGGGTTTAAGAAACATCTGTCTTACATCTGTCTTGCAGTAAAAACAACTGCTAGCAGTTATCTATCTAGCACAACTCATTGGATGGGCAAGGGATTTAGAAGTAGGGAAACCAGCTGAGAATCAGAAATCCAGATAAGAGATCATAAGGTCTGGCTGTGTGATTAAAAAGAACAACTTCTGGAGACATTTCAAAGAAAGATTCAACACAAGTTGGTTCCTATTTTATTTTGAAGGATGACAGATACAGTAACAGCAAACTTTTGAGTCCGGGATATTGGAAAACGGGGAGCGGGGCCTTAGAATGAGACTGGGAAGTCAAGAGGGAAAAGGATTTCTTTCTTGATTCTATTTTTCCTTGTAATTTAGAGCACCACCTATTTCTCCCAAAGAATCCGATGTTCCTAGGATCTGGCTCTGAAGGTAGAAGAGCTGAATTCCCTCTTAATTTAAATTTGTAATTAAACCCTCCCTCCACCTGTTTCCCCAAAGATCTAAAGTGCACAGGACTCAGTAAGACGGTAGAGTGGCTGAGGAGTGAGAAGCGACACGCCTACTTTACAATAACAATCCCATAATGAAATGTAAAAATCTTGGAAACAGCTAAACAAAGAGAACAAGTTCTGTAAATAATAAGCAATTTTGTGTAACCTGTACAAAACTTATTCCTTGGGGCTTCCCTGGTGGCGCAGTGGTTGAGAGTCCGCCTGCTGATGCAGGGGATGCGGGTTCGTGCCCCGGTCCGGGAGGATCCCACATGCCGCGGAGTGGCTGGGCCCGTGAGCTGTGGCCGCTGAGCCTGCGCGTGGGGAGCCTGTGCCCCGCAGCGGGAGGGGCCACAACAGTGAGAGGCCCGCATACCACAAAAACAAAAAAACAAAAAAAACCTTATTCCTTTTGCTATGCAAATTTCTTCTTTTTTGGGGCCATACTACGTGGCATGTGGGATCCTAGCTCCCCAACCAGGGATGGAACCTGCGGCCCCTACATTAGAAGCGCAGAATCCTAATCAATGGACCGCCAGGGAAGTCCCTGCAATGCAAATTTCTTCATGACTCTTTTACCTGTGCAGCGGAGATCTTGGCCACTTGAATGATTTTCTCCATAGAAAGGTAGCTCTGCTGTGAGGGAGCGGGGCCGATGGAATGTGCTTCATCTGCCTGTTGAAGGAATATTACATGCTTAAAAGACCACACAGCTGGTACACACTAGTACACTATACAGAACTGCTGCTGGGTCATCTTATTATTATAAATAAAAACGCTGACTCCTAAGAACAATGCAAGAATTGAGAAACAGAAGCAGCAGCTCATGTCTGTGTTACAAAAATAAGCCAGTTTGGAATCTTTCACAGGAGGAGGGTACCAAAACTTGACTTTTATGTATAAAACACACAGAGTGAAATTAAAGTGCCTTGGGTTAGAAGGCAAGAGGCATTAGTCACAGTATTAACATTAGCAACAATAGTAACCTTAAATGTAGTTAATGCCAAAAATGTACAATTTGACAAGAGACAAAATATACAACAGATGTATACAGTAAGAAATAAAAGTTTCCTTAAGTTTATATAATTATTAGAGTATGATAATACCCCTTCTATACATTTATGAACTATTTTTATATTGTCCCTTAAAACTTTCATATAATCATAGCACCCCTTGAGGCAGACCAGATACACAATATCATTCATTCATTCAAAGACTTACTGAATGCCCACTATGTGCCATGCTTTGAGGTGAAGCTGCCTATACATCGGTAAATAGGACAAGTGTCTCTGTCTAGAGGAAGAGACAAACATCAAACATACATTCACACACTTAACGACAGCTGTGATAAAGGCCAAGAAGGAAAAACAGAGGACACAATGCAGGTAAGAGGAAGAGGATCAGGTTTAGTCTGGTCAGGGAAAGGCTGGGAGGGAAGGTCAAGGGGCTCCTTGACCTGGGACCTGGCCAGGCAAACAGGAGGAGGGGGTGGAGTTCGGAACAGGAATGGAGATGGGGGCAAGCCTCACTGGCAGAGAAAACAACACATACGAAGGTCCTGGGGTGGGAAGAAATATGGCTCATTTGAGGGACTGAAGGAGGCTTGTGTGGCTGGAGCAATGAATAAGGTGTCAGGGACCAGACATGTGACTGGAAGACGGGAATGCAGATTTCAGAGGGCCTTGTGGGAGGTTAAAGCTTTGGATGGTCTCCCAAGGGGACACATGATGAGACTTTTTGTGTTTTTAATTTAAACTTTTAATTCCACAATACACAAATCCATTCTCATTCTAAAGACTGTGAACAATAATACAGAAGCAAAGGAGTCCTTTGGCATTGCCCCTCTCCCTCATTCTAAACTCCTTCCAGATATAACCTCTATGATCAATTTGGGACATACCTTTCCATATCCACATTCCTATTTATTTGAATATATTTATATAAACATACAACAGTTTTAGTTTTTGTTTTTACACCAGTAGGATCAAACTCTAGAGTCATCTGCTGCAATTGCTTTTTTCACTAACAGTATGTCTTGAGAGCTCTTTCCTTGCTAGTACACGCGTCTACCTCATTTTTTTTAGAATAACTGCATAATGTCCCACAGTATGAAGGTACCATAGTTCATTTAATCAGGTGTCTCTACATGGACCTTTAAGCTGTAACAGCAAAAGGATGCCGGCAGCATCTTGTGCATGCCTCTAGGTGCACGTATGTGTGAGTATGTCTCTGGACAGAGATCTAGAGGAGTGTTTGCAGGGCTGGGTGAAAGATATGACACTTTAATCGCTCCTGGTTAATCATCCCTTGAAATGGTATCACTAACATACATTTCCATCAATAACCTAATTTCTAACCACATTAACCAACACTGAATATTATCCATCTTTTAAATTATTGATAATCTGGAGGATGATAAAAAGGTTTAAAGCATTTAAAGCATAGGAGTATCATGAAAAAATCTGATTTTTAAGCTATCAGTCTGGTTTAAGTGTAGAAAATATTGTGGGAGGGGGTCAAGGGTAAAGTAGGGAGACCACATACAAGGCTACATACAGCATTTGACCAGGCGAAGATGACAGTGGCTTTGACTTAAGGTGCAGGTGGAAGAGGGCAGAAAGAAGTGGAAAGAAATGTTTGAGAAGCAGAATTAACAGCAATTGGAGATTGTCTAGATGGGGAAGGGAGAAGGATGTAGAGAGGGGAGGAAGATGCGAGATATTCAAAGACTCCCCGATCTCTGGCATTATTATTTTTATGAGCGATGGTGTTGCCACCTACTGGGTTAGGGAAGTCTCCAAGAAAAGCATGCTCAGTACAGATGAAAGGTGATGAGTTCAATTTCAGACACACTGATTTGGTGCCCATGCAGGTGGAGGTGTTGAGTGGGAGGCTGGATAGACATGTATCATGTTCAAAAGAAAGCCTGGGCTAGAAATAGACATTTGGAAGTTTTTAGCAAAGCCACAGGACTTGATGATATGATCTAGAGTGACAGTATACAATGAGAAAAGAAGAAAATGGAAGATTCTTAACAGGGGAGAGGAGAAGGACTCCACAGCACAGGAAGACAACTAGCCTTGGATGGGAAGAGGACAGATGCAGATGCAGTGAGCAGATTCTGTGGCAGGAAGCTCAATTCTACGTCCTCTGTGACTCAAGATCATCTGCTGAGAATAGGTGGTAGAGGGAGAGTCAGGTTGGAATGGAGCAAAACTGGTTTGAGATAGTCCCTGCACAGAATTCAAGGGAAAAGTGGCAGTGTGGAAAGCCCAGGTGAAGCTGCTCATAATTTTACAGTTAAGCCAAGGCTCAGAAACATTAAAAGACTTGTCTAAGATCCCTTGGCCAGTAACTGGTAGTTGCTAAGACTGACCTCGATCCTTCTCCTGGTACATCAGGGATCTGGATGTGCGCCACTGACAGTGTGATCTGTGGGTCAGCCACCTTCTCTGAACCGTTTTAACCAATCCTTGATGAGACAGGACCTTGCCTAGAAGTCAACTACACCACTAGGCACACAGTGTACTTCCACTGGTGTTACGTTTGGAAAAGGTTCCCAAGATAAATTTTTAGTGAGCAGTTTGAACTTACCTACTTAGACACTGTTAATACTAGCAAATATAAACCGTCAACAAAGAAGTAAAATACCGACACAATAAACAAATACAACCACTTACAAAATTTGACTTCCAGTTTTTAACAACGTACCATGTCAACATGCATGGAATTCCTGTCGGCCTCACTATAAACAGCCACAGACTGTACACCCATTTTTTTGGCTGTTCGTATCACCCTGCAGGCAATTTCTCCTCTGTTTGCAATGAGGACCTTGGTAATGTTTCGTCCTGTTTAAAATACCATGAAAAGCATATACAAATGTTACTGGGGAATTAAGGAATGAGAATGCAAAATATAGTTGTCCCTCAGTATCCATGGTGAACTGGTTCCAGGACCCCTGCAGACACCAAAACCCGCAGATGCATAAATACTAATACTATATAAAATGGTGTAGTATTTGCATATAACCTACCCATACCCTCCAGTTTACTTCAAATCATCTCGAGATTACCTATAATACCTAATATAATATAAATGCTACAGGGACTTCCCTGATGGCACAGTGGTTAAGAATCTCCCTGCCTGTGCAGGGGACATCGGTTCGAGCCCTAGTCCAGGAAGATCCCACATGCCGTAGAGCAACTAAGTCCATGCACCATCACTACTGAGCCTGTGCTCTAGAGCTCGCAAGCCACAACTACTCAGCCCATGTGCCACAACTACTGAAGCCTGTATGCCTAGAGCCCATGCTCCGCAACAAAGAGAAGCCACTGCAATGAGAAGCCCGTGTGCCGCAAGGAAGAGCCCCTGCTCGCCGCAACTGGAGAAAGCCTGCGCACAGCAATGAAGACCCAACGAAGACCCAACGCAGCCAAAAATAAATAAATAAATAAATAAATATTTTTAAAATGCTACTTAAACAGTTGTAAGTACAATGTAAATGCTATATAAATAGTTGCCAGTGCACAGCAAATTCAAGATTTGCCTTGGAAACTTCCTGGAATTTTCAAATATTTTTGATCCTTGGCTGGTTGAACCTGCAGATGTGGGACCTGTGGATACTAGAGGGCCAAATGTAAATATTCTCTCATATTAACTAGGTTATAAACATTTGTTTTGGTAAAATCAGAATAACAAAGCCTCAAATAACTATTTTAGCTAATATCAGTGCATTTCTTTTCAATGTCCAATATTTGTAGATGTTGCTACTTGTGTAGGGTAAAGTTAGACCTTTGCAGAGATAGGGTCACTTTAACTTATAGTGTCTCTATTGTCTTTATTGCAGATTGCCTCTCTGGGTAAACCAAGTTATCTTCTTTGCCGTTCCTTTTTTTGTTTGTTTGCTTTGGCTGCACCAGGTTTAGCTACGGGACTCAGGATCTTTGTTGCGGCATGTGGGATTCTTTGTTGCGATGTGCGAGATCTTTAGGTGCAGCATGCACACTCTTAGCTGTGGCATACATGCAGGATCTAGCTCCCGGACCAGGGATCGAACCCGGGCCCCCTGCATTGGGAGTGTGGAGTCTTAACCACTGGACCACCAGGGAAGTACCCCCTCATTGTGGGTTGTTTTTTTTTTTTAACATCTTTATTGGAGTATAATTGCTTTACAATGGTGTGTTAGTTTCTGCTGCCTTTCCATTTTGACCTCGATTAGAATCAATGCCAGTGGGATCAGATCAGGGAGAACTGTTAAAAAACCTTTAGAAGTCATGAAATTCAAGATACTCTTATTAATAAATTCTTACTCAACTTTTTCAATTTAAAATAAAATTAAAAGATGTTTTGTTATGTCAAAGATCAAATTACAATAGCTAAAAAAAAAAGCACAGTTAATAATAACTAAACTTTAATACCTATTCTCTACGCCCCAGGTCCTCTGCTAAACACTCAACTTGGACTTAAATCCTCACAACCATCCAATGAAGTAGAGGCTATTATTATTATCTCAATTTTAAAAATGAAGATATTAAGATTGAAAGAGATACTGCTTTCCTGAAACCATAGAGCTAAAAAAAATGGTAGCTCCAGGATTTGAACCCAGGTTAGCTTCACTCCAGAATGTGAGCTCTTCATCACTCTGCTCCACTGCCTCTATCCCTCTGTACACAGGCGTGTGTGGTTCTTGCAATATAAATGAATACTGCGCCAGTTCACTGGCCATCAGTATCATATGACATGTTATTGTATTAATAAATAAAATACACTTCCATCATCACACATGAAATAAATGTTTTTGACAGTTTATAATATTTATATTTCTCAAAAAATAAAGTTTTATATAATTTCAAAGTATGTTTTTTGGGATTTCCCTCGTGGTCCAGTGGTTAAGAATCGGTCTTACAATGCAGGGGATGCCAGTTCGATCCCTGGTCGGGGAACTAAGATCCCACATGCCACAGGGCAACTAAGCCCGCGCGCCACAACTGCTGAGCCTGCGTGCTCTGCAGCCCGCGCGAAACAACTAGAGAGAAGCCTGTGCACAACAACAAAGAGCCCACGCGCCGCAATGAAGGATCCTGCGTGCCGCAACTAAGACCCAACGCAGCCAAAAAATAAATATTTTTTTAAAAAAGAAAAAAAGCTCAGCATCATTATAAAAAACAAACAAAAAACAAAATACTATGTTTTTCAACCGGGGTCTATAGAGCCCAAGCTGTCACAAGGAGTGCTAGGGTGAAGCATGCAGGTATATGTTGGAAGAGGGGGCTACACTCAGTCAACCGGAAGTTACACTTTTAAATGTTTACAGTTGGGAACTCTACGTAACACTTTTTTTGAAAAAAAAAAAAAAATTCCTGCTAGTTGAAAGAGCTGTTTTCAAGCACTGATTTAGACCATCATATTTATGCTTTTTCAATTCAATACACTAAAGAGGGTCAAACAAATAACAACATAAACATAAAATGTCCTTAACTATTTACCTATATATTTTAGACTCAAAAGCAAGAGAGATTTAACGTAAGAGGTGAAAACCATTGACTCAATACAAAGAAAGTAATCATGAAAATTCAAAACTTCGACAGTATATAAAAACTAATTGTATTATGCACACATTAAATAATTAAACATTTCCCTTTCTTACTTCATAACCTGAAACAAGGCCAAATAGAAGAGGGTGTCAGTACCTGTGGTAGTTGCATACTTCATGGCTCTTTGCTTCCAAGTCCATCCCCTATAAAATGAATCCAAATGTAATTATGATTAAACAGGATATGTAAGATCTGTCATTGTTCTCTCAAAAGAATCTCAATTTTTAAAAACTTGCAACCAAGTCTAGATATGACTTTAGTTACATTTAAACCTTAAGCCTACAGAGTGATTCAATAAGATTTACTTTGTGGGAAGAAAACGAATCTAGAAATCAAAAGTTACAGTTCTGGCTGTTCTCCCTGGTACTAAGTGTCCTTGAGCGGATCACCTAACCGGCTCATTCCTGAGGCTGGCAAATGACCACGGAGTCAGAAACAATTAGAAAGCCAAGGTACTTCAAGATCTTCCAGTTCAGCTTGTTTTCAAACTTTTTACACCAGATCCCAAAGTAAAAACTATGTTTGACTTCACAAGCCAGTACACACACAGAAGTTTCATGCAAGAAAATTTCCCCTATGTTTCGATAGTTCCTGTTCTATTCCATTTTATTAAATAAAATGTCCTGGGAAGACCCACAGCTTTGGTACTTGAGTTCCACAAGATGGCTTTCTCAGGAGGCTACTGCTTTCCCACATCTTTCCAATCAACTGACCTCGCTTTCTTGATCTTCAGTGGGGAGGTGGGGAATCACAGCATCTTCCCATCACAATCTTCAGATACGCTTACCAATAAGATTCAAGGCCTGTCCTGGGCAATGTGTCTATAAAATGGCTGCTTCTTGGTAAACCCAGCTTAAGACTCTGATTCAGTTTTAAGGACACTGATGAACTAAAGTTTTCTTCTGCCATTTTCCAGTGAAAACCAAGAGACAACCACCTCCCCCACACACACCACTTAACTATAATCTTCTATCCCAGCAACGTTCTGATTGGTCTATTCCATTTTTCACCATTATCTACACTACAATTTAAAATGGCTTAAAAAACATTAAGAAGTTGCTTCCATGCGATTATTCCATCCTGATTCAAGAATTTCTATACCAGTTTCTTCTCGTTTTTAAAATTCCATCACTAGACTAGATTTCTTTGCTGAGTTACTACATAATCATGACACAAAAAGACATGTAAACACCCTATATACTGATAAGATTTTAATTCTACATGCCATTAACTCTAACATTTTCCAGGGTGACAACCACTTGAGGATGGTTCTATACATAATAGCTAAGATGTGAGAGGGAGAGGGAAGTGAGAGAAAATGGGTCTGTGTAATATCCTGAAGAGCCCTGGAAACCTAAGAAAAGAAAAATCAGGAGGAAAAGAAGAGCACTAACATTGCTTTCATCAACTGTCATATTTTGCTCTGGGGCTAGTCCTACAATTAAGTAATTAAAAATCTACATTCATACAATAACTTTTGGACAATAAAAGCAATAAAAAAAACTTAAGGCAAATCATTGAGTCTGCAAAGGCTACATCTATGGATTGATTCATATGCATCAGATTCTGTTTAAGCCTCTTTACATTAATATTAATTCATTTAATTCACACATTCTAAGGCACTAGTATTATCTCTTCTAGGGATAGTATCATCACCTCCTCCTAGGTAAAGAAATTGAAGCACTGAGGATAATTAACTTTCTCAAGGTTACTCACACACCCAGAGTAGCAAAGCTGAGACCCCTGCCTTCTGAGTGCAGAGTCTGTGCCCTTCAGCACTAAGCTATACTATGTTTCCAGAATGATGGAGGAGGAGGGAAGAGAAGGCAAAGGAAGCTAAAGAAGCTTGCTACCTGGAAACCTGAGGGTGTCTTCACTGCCAGTAATTGTCTCCGAAGCTTAAAATCTGAAACTGATCTGGAGTCAGGTTAGTTAGAGTGAGCCATCTGATAGCTTTGTTCAAATGTGTGTACAAAGCTGTTGACAAAACCTCTCAGCTCTCCGGAGACAAATTTGCTTTTGTTAACTTGATTCATTTCAGCAAAAGGAAAGAACTCCAAGAGTCTTCAGCATCCTGGCGCCATTTCTTACCACTAGTGTAAACTAGGGCAAGTCTTTGACCCCTTCGGACTTCACCAGAAGCGGGATCATAACAACGCTCCCCAAAGAGGGAATGCAGTGAAAACACAGTGTTAATGATTAGGAGCTGTACAAGCGTTATTCTTGCCCCTATGGCGAGGGGAGCATGGAGACGGCAGGCTCACCTCCACCCCTCCCCCACTCCACAAAAATGGGCAGAATGCTGAAGGCTGGAAGGGAGAAGAAAGTGTGTGTCTCCCTCCCGATGCCGAGACTGAAAGCAGAACCTCCCCCGGACTGGGCTGGAGTTTTTCTTCCGTCCTCCCCTCCTCCCTCTCTACCCTCGGTCCCTCCGCGCCTCTCACACGCCGCACGAGTCCATTCATCCCCGGTCCCGACACTGATCCACCGCCCCTCCACCCGCCGTTACCTCGGCGGCAGCAGCAAACTCGGGACTCGCTGCCATCGGTTCCTCTCCGCCGTCACCAGCAGGACCGACAACGCAGAGGCCGCCGCCATGTCCCGGCAGCCCCGTCACGCTCCGACGCTTAGACTCTGTATCCCACTCACTGCAAAACCTTGCCTCCGCTCTGCTAGCCTGTTGTCCTCCGCCGGCCACCGTCCAGGTCAGAGCCAAGCAATAGGCGAACCGAAGGGTGGTGGGGGCGTCTCCACCAAAACCAATCAAAGAACAGAGCAGGGCTTGGGTTGCGGCGATTGGCCAGTCTGTCCGCGTGCCGCGGGGGTGCGGTCCCCGCTCCCTCCGCCCCTTGTGCCAACCGGAGGCGGGGTCGGCTATGTCCTCAGCCTTCCTTGGACTCGGAACGCTGTTTCTTCCCTTGGCCCTCGGCGTTCCTTCGTTCTGGAACACTGCTCCTGACCATTATTATTAAAGCCGCAAGGAAGTGGGCGAGGCAGAGTCATGGGGAAAAAGTCAAATGGAGTGGAGAGCAAGATAAAATTCTGTAGTGATCTCAAGAATGGATAAAATAAAATAAATAACTAAAATTAAATTTAAAACCACCCTGAGCTTTTATAAAAGTGTTTTAACGGACTGTTGAGGAAAAGAGGAAGTCAAAACCGAATTGCAGAATATCTAGAAAACAAAAGTATGAAAACACTACATATAGATGCCTATTTGATTTAACTAAAGCCGGGCTTATAGGAAAATTATAGTGAACGTAAATTAATCATCCAATTTAAGGGTTAGAAAAAAATACATAAATAAAGCATAATAAAGTAGTAAAGATTTTTTAAAAAGAAATAAATGGGGCTTCCCTGGTGGCGCAGTGGTTGAGAGTCCGCCTGCCGATGCACAGGACACGGGTTCGTGCCCCGGTCCGGGAAGATCCCACATGCTGCGGAGCGGCTGGGCCCGTGAGCCGTGGCCGCTGAGCCTGCGCGTCCGCAGCCTGTGCTCCGCAACGGGAGGGGCCACAGCAGTGAGAGGCCTGCGTACAGCAAAAAAAAAAAAAAAAAGTTAAAGAAATAAATGAAATAAGAAAACTAATATCGAAGCACTAATAAGTCCAGGAGTTCAGAAAATAAATCAATAAAAAAATAGTAACTAATCTAATCAGAAGTGAAGGGGAGAAATGCACACTTCCTATGATTAAAAAGAAAAAAAAAAGGTAAGTGGGGAAAAGGTGCAGGTATAGGAAAAAATTATAAATTTGTAAGAGACTATTTTGCTCAACTTTAAGCAAATAAACTTTGAAAACCTGGATGAAATGGATGCTGTTCAAGATAAGAAAATACAGTTTACCCAAATAGATCATGAGATAGAAAATCTAATTAAACCATTACCACAGAAGAACAAGAGAATATTATCAAAGACCTATCGTTCCTACTGCCTTCATTTCCACCTTCACCTCCATCCCCAAAGCACGTGACTCACCTTGTTTCACAAGGAAACTCCACCAAAATGGTAAATAGTAGTTGACCCCAATGCTACTAATTCTGACCCAGAGCACAGAAAAAATTGGAAGTCCTCCAAAATCTTATGAGGTGAGCATAACATTGGTACCAAAATCTAACAAAGATAGCACACACACACACACATACACACACGCACACACACAAAACTATAGTCCAATTTCTTCACTTACGAATATTAATGGAAAAATCCCAAGTATATTACTAACTAAAGTATCTGGTAGCATATGGAAAGAGTAATACACCATGATTAAGGTTTATTACAGAAATGTAAGAAGATTCAATATTAATATAACTAATCTTATTAATAGTTTAAAAGAGAAAAAATTGTATCATGTTCATAGATGCTTAATAGGTCTTTGATAAAATTCAACATTCAGTCTAGATTTTAAGACTCAATAATTCAAGAGTGGTATTGGGACAAGTGGCAAGCCCTCTGGGGGGAAAGTAAGTTGAATCCCTACTCACTCCTCATACCTAATATCAAAATAAGTTCCAAATGGATAAAAGATTAAATATAAAAGATGAAATCATAAGAGGGCTAGAATATATCATAGGATATCTTAAAGAAGGAAAGGTTTTTCTAAGTGTAACACAATACTCAGAAACTATAACAGAAAAAGAAGTGATAAATTCAACTACATGATGTTTTTTGAAAATCTGCACAACTAAACATATATATAGAAAAAAAGTAAACTAGGAATAATTTTATAACTCTTATCACAGATGAAGGTCTACTTTCCTTAATATATAAATAACTCCTACAAATCAATAAGAAAAAAGATCTATAATGCAAGAGAAAAGCTTCAAAGAATATGAAGAGACAAAGGGAACAGAATAGAGAGCCCAGAAGTAAACCCACGCATATATGATCAACTAATCTTTGACAAGGGTGCCAAGTGCACCCAATGGGGAAAGAATAGTCCCTTCAATAAGCACTGTTAGGAAAACTGGACATCCACATACAAAAGAGTGAAACTGGACCCTGCCTTACACCACTAGAAGAAAACATAGGGAAAATGCTTCTTGACATTGGTTTTTTATTTTTTAGATATGACACCAAAACCAAAGGCAAAAAAAGCAAAAATGAAGTTGGGACAACATCAAGCTAAAAAGCTTCATCAGCAAAGGAAACTATCAACAAATGAAAAGGGAATCTGCTGAATAGGAGTAAATATTTACAAACCATATGTCTGACAAGGGGTTAATATCTAAAATGTAGAGAGACTTTATACAACTCAGTAGCAAAAAACAAATAATCCAATTAAAAATGGGCAAAGGACCCAAAGAGACATTTTCCCAAAGAAGACATACAAACAGCTAACACCTACATGAAAAGGTGCTCAACACCACTAGTCATCAGGGAAATGCAAATCAAAACCACAATGATGTATCACCTGTTAGGATGGCTATTATCAAAAAGACAAAGATAACAAGTGTTGGTGAGGATGTGGAGAAAAGGGAACCCTTGTACACTGTTGGTGGGAATGTAAATTGGACAGTCATTATGGAAAACATCATTATTCAGAGTCCTCAGAAAATTAAAAATAGAACTACTCTATGATTCAGCAATCCCACTTCTGGACATATATCTGAAGGAAACAAAATCAGTATCTTGAAGAGATATATGCATTACCACCTTTATTGCAGCATTATTCACAGGAGCCAAGATATAGAAACAACATAAGTATCTGTTGACTGAATGAATGAATGAAGATTATACACACACAAACACACCACAGTGGAATATAATTCAACCATGAGAAAGAAATCCTGCCATTTGCAACAACGTGGATGAACCTGGAGGATATTATGCTAAGTGAAATGAGCCAGATAAAGATAAATACTGTATGATCTCACTTATATTTGGAATTTAAAAAAAAAAGTCAAACATATAGAAACAGAGAGTAAAATGGTGGTTACCAGGAGCTGAGGGGTGGGGGGAAAAGGGGAGATGCTGGTCAAAGGGAACAAACTTTCAGTTATAAGATGAATAAGTTCTGGGGATCTAATGTACAGCATGGTGACTCTAATTATGATACTGTATTGTATATTTGACATTTGTTAAGAGAGTAGATCTTAAGTATTCTCATCACCTGACTGTGGTAATAATTTCACAATGTATACATATACCAACTCATCACATTGTACATGTTAAATATATACAATTTTGCTTGTCAGTTATACCTCAATAAAGCTAAGGGGGAAACTAACAAGTATAAAGAAAAAAAAAGAATATGAGGAGTTCACAGAATAGGAAATGTAAATAAATGTAAAAGGCACTTGACCTTATTACAAATCAAAGAAATACAAATTAAAACTATAGGGCTTCCCTGGTGGCACAGTGGTTAAGAATCCGCCTGCCAATGCAGGGGACACGGGTTTGAGTCCTGGTCCGGGAAGATCCCACATGCCGCGGAGCAACTAAGCCCGTGCGCCATAACTACTGAGCCTGTGCTCTAGAGCCCGTGAGCCACAACTACTGAGCCCTCATGCCACAACTACTGAAGCCCATGCACCTAGAGCCCGTGCTCCGCAACAAGAGAAGCCATCGCAATGAGAAGCCCACGCACTGCAATGAAGAGTAGCCTCTGCTCGCCGCAACTAGAGAAAGCCCACGCGCAGCAATGAAGACCCAATGCAGCCAAAAATAAATAAATAAAAAGATAAATTTATAAATAAATAAAAAATACAACTATAATGATATACCATGTTTCACCTGTCACATTAGCATATATCAAACGTTTAATAACACTGTAATTAGTTAGGGGCATGAGAGTGTTATCGTTATTGAGTGAAAATTGGTACAACCATTATGCAGAGTACTTTGGTAATAGTTATCAAAATTGCAAATTCACAAAGTTTTGAAACTAGCAAAGCTATTTCTTAGAAATCACCCAAGATATACTCACAGATATTTGAAATGATGCCTGATTAAGGAAACTTATTGTTTCATTGTTGGAAATAACAAACTAATTAAAAGAGACTGGTTAAATAAATGTATGGGTATACATTTAATGGATTACTGTGCAGCCACTAAAAAAAGAATGAGACAGCACTATATGTACTCATATATTAAGATTCATTGATGAGTGAAAAAAGCAATGTGCAGAACTGTGGTTATTATTTTATCATTTGTGTAAAAATAGGAGAAAGACAAAACATACATGCTTATGTATGTAGCAATAGCCTCTGGGAAAGAAAAGTTGTTGGCTCCAAGACAGGGACAGGATAGCAGGATGGTGACAGCTTTTTATTATACACCCTTTTACATACTTTGGATTTGTTTTGACATAACTTCAGGCTTACAGAAAAGCTACAAGAATAGTACCCTTCACCTATAAATCCCAAGTGTTTATATTTTACCACATTTGCTTTATCTTTTGCTCTCCGTGTACCTACACACACACACACACACACACACACACACACAAACACACACTCTCATATACTCATACTTCTTTTTCTGAACCATTTGCAAGTAAGTTGCAGACATGATGCCCTTTTTTACTCCTAACTACTTTAATGTGTATTTCCTAAAACAAAGAAATTCTCTTACCTATATATGCTCTCTGAACCTGCTTGGGCTTGATCCTGGATGTACCATTTCCATCTTGCAATTGATTACTGTTAGACCCATCCAGCTTCCTTACTTAGTGGATTTGACAGAATCCAGCTCAAAAATGGTCAATTCCGGATATATGGTCACTTAGTGTCCCAAGGTCAAGTGTTCCAACACCCAGTAACATGCCAAGAGCTGTTTCTCAAAGGGTATATATTTCTTTGCTGCAAATGGCATGGCCATGGCCTTGCTCCAGAATGCCCAGGGCCTGTTATGATTCTCCCACTAGAGTTTGCCAAAAATTTCGTGCTGTACCTTTACCCACTGCTGAAACCTCCAACACTGTAAGGTCTGTCTGAGTGTCTGGCTCAAGCAGCAGGGCTGATTGCATCGTGGCCTGGAGTTGCTGTACTGCCCTTTCCTGATCTGGTCCCACTCAAAACTGATTGCTTTCTATGTCACCTGGTAAATGGACCAGAGGAATTTTCCTAGCTGTAGAATGTTGTCACCAGAACCCAAAGAGGCCTAACTGGCTCTGTGTTTCCTTCTTTGTGGAAAGGATGCAAGATGAAAAACATCTGTATTTTATTTTGGAGGGGATATTCTGGCATGTCCTTGATCATCCATGTCCTTAAATACTTCAGTGAAGTAGTCAGTCCCTGAATCTTCATACCTCCTGGAACACATATGTTTAACCAAGGCGTCCAGCAGAATAATTGCTCCATGCTTGTCCTGTATAATTAGCATGATGTCATCAATGTAGTGGTTCAATGATATTCCATGGGATGTCTGTGCAGTCTAGATCGCTTTGGATTACATTATGACAGAGGACAGGAGAGTTGACAAATTCCTGGGGCAAAGCTATAAATGAATATTACAGAGCATGGGCCAACAACGAGCCTTCGTAGAAAGGCAAGTCAGCCTGAGCAGTGGCTGGTCCATAGACTGTCAGTGCCAGGGCTTGAGAGGCTGTTCTCCTGGGGGTGTGCTACATCTGGGGCAGAGTTGGAAGCAGGCTGGAATCAGCCCTGCTCCTACTACCTTTTGTATAGGTTCCTATTAAACCACTTTTCTTTGTGTATGCACTGGATTTTCTTTTTTTTTTTTTTTTTTTTTGTGGTACGCGGGCCTCTCACTGCTGTGGCCTCTCCCGTTGCGGAGCACAGGCTCCGGACGCGCAGGCTCAGCGGCCATGGCTCACGGGCCCAGCCGCTCCGCGGCATGTGGGATCTTCCCGGACTGGGGCACGAACCTGTGTCCCGTGCATCGGCAGGCGGACTCTCAACCACTGCGCCATCAGGGAAGCCCTGCACTGGAATTTCTATACGCGGGTTTCCCCACAGAAGTAAACCAGTAATTCTACCTTGACAGTGGACGTGGGGTAGACAGCATCCAAGACAGCCCCCCCTTGATTTCTACCTCTCCTGGTCTTCACTCCTACATTGTACCAGGGATGGCCAATGTGACCAACTGGATACAGCAGAAGTGATGGCATGTCACTTCTGTGATTAGGTGGTCGTCTCTCTCTCTTGGATCTCTTGCTCTGGGGAAAGCCAGTTGCCATGTTGTGAGCATCCCTTTGGATATGCCATATGGTGTGAACTTGGAAGTAGATCCTTCAGCCCCATTTGAACCTTCAGATGACTGCAGCTCTGGCTAACAGCCGAACTGCCACCTGGTGAGAGACCCTGAGCCAGAGCCTCCCAGCTAAGCTGCTCCCAGATTTCTGACCCTCAGAGACTGTGTGAGATAATAAATGTTGTTTTAAGCTGCTAGGTTTCAGGGCAATTTGTTACACAGCTATAGATAACTAACACAGGACGTCTTCTGATTTATCTCAGCCCCTACCAGACTGTCTGGCGTTTAGGAAGTCCTTAATCGATGTTGGTTGGATGAATGAATGAATGGGTAATTGTGGCAGCACTTAAATAAACCAGTGATCCAATCAGGTAGTCTGGACTGAGAGTTGAGAAATTTAATTTATAACTTTAATATGGTTTATCTTCTCAGAAATTCAGTTTCTCTCAAATAGGTCTTCCTACCTAGTAATAATGTGGCAGTGGAGAATAGAACAAAATAAATTATTTCTAGGAAGACGATTTAACTTACTGATTCAAGCAACAACCTCCACTAAGGTTGTAAAACAAAATTTTTAATAGCACAAAAAACGAATGACATAAATCTCCAAGGTAAGTTTTTATTACAAAAACTTTTAATACAATTCAATATTCTATTAAGGCTAAAGGCAGGTCCTTGCCAACCCTACTGAGCCATAAGAGAAAAAGTCAGGAAAGTGAATATGTTCTCCAGGGTGACTCGAATCATTCCTTTACTAACGAATGCTAGGGGTGTGTGGTCTTTTCTGTTAACATTTCTTTGGTAGTAAAAACAAAGGAGGAATAAAATTCTTGGCTTCTCTACAGAAAAACGTGAACTAGAGTGAAAACGTGGCCATAAAACTGCAGAAGAAGCAAGTTACCACAAGAGGGAGATGTACATTCGAGAAACAAAAGTTGGTTAGCGGTTCAATTTCTCTTTCAAAGAAATAAAAAATGCCTTGAGAAATTTACTCCATTCCTTTATCCTTAGACTCACAGCTTAACAATCCCATAAAAATGAGAAACGAATGTTTTACAGAGCCTCTCAGTTTTCTTTGAGGGAGTAGAGAACTTCATTAAAGATAGGCTATTTTATTTCCCATTAAGCCCTCCTTTCATGTACCATAATCTCTTGTGATTCTGGACAAAATAATTTCCTCTGTAAAAGGGAGCATATGCCAGTATGAGGCTTCAGGCAGCACTTACTGTCATTGTTCTTGTAGGCAATTTGATGTAGTGAAAAGACCAGAGACCTTGGTCCCAGACCAACAGGAAGTCAAATTCAGGCTCTGCCACTTGTTAGCTGGGTGACATTTAAGTGATTAATTTCTTTAAGTCTGAGTTTACTCACACGTAAGTTGTGCAGATTAAATGAGATGTATATAAACTGCTTAGCCTAGTGTCTGACACATATCTGTTCAATAGTGAAAGGCCATTATTATCGTTTCTTGCTTATTATTTAATTCTGTTGTCTGTAGCCACCTAATTCTTAGTTTTAGTGATTCTGGAGGAGTCATCAAGATAAAAATATAAGCTGATCTATTCCTCTTGGTGTCACATCGAATATCTAGACAACCTATGATATGTTGCTCTTTTTGACGATGTTTAGAAAACATTTAAAGTGGAAAAGGAGGTAGGTCAGTTGACAGACACATACATCTTACAAAACATGGATAGTAAAAGCACTGAAAATACATTTTACAGGCAAAGCAGAAGCATTTTTAAAAGTGGAAAAGATCAAGGATAAAATAAAATCCCCAATGTGAACACAGGTAACATTAATTACAATTGATGCTTCGGTTTATAATGTGGAGCATATACCACTTTACATACATTATGTTAATTTAATGTATCTCAAATGTTGACTTTGGTTAAAATATTTTCAAGGAAACTAGAAAATATTCTTAAACAGCTCACTAGATCTTTCATAAAATGAACAAAAAATATTTTGAAATTGATGTACTGCTTGAACTTACGTCAGAAATTTGGTTTTTGTGAAAGACAGTGGTTTACACGGTTGGAAGGACCCACACTCCAAGGGAAGTCTTCAACATCCTGGAAACAATGAAAGAATTCTCTAAACTCCACCTTTCTCTTTTCCCTCGGGGCACCAGTTAGATTCTCTGGTATCCAGAAGATTCACGCCTTAAGCGGATTGCATAAACAATCAAACCCACTGCGAAGAGACCAAGCACGATGGCCCCAATCACGGGAAGCACAATTGTGTAGTCAGATGAACATTCGTCCACTAAGAGAAAAAACAAATACAGCCACTAAGGTTTAGTGAGGACAGACCAGAAAGCAGGCTAGAGTGGGGAGAATATGAGCTTTGGAGTCAGACCTGTGCTTGACTTTTGCTTCCACCACTAACTGTGTGAACCTGGGAGGGTTATTTAACCCTGCAATTTACTCATTTATAAAGGAAGCAAATAATATATAAAATTGTTGGAGGATGACATAAGATAACTTTCTCTTCTCAGAAATTAATAAATATTTAATAATTGTTAGTCCTGTTTTCTTCCAGGTGTTGCTGTCTGCAAAGTGGGATGTGCTTACGTAAAACAGACTGCGTCACTGTAAACCTTATCTCTTGAAAACATGTGATGTTTCTCCACTTTTTAAAACATTCATTTTTGTCACACTTACAGTTCTGTTTTATTGCTTTTAGTTAGCCAAAAGTATTAGAAAATAGACCTAATTATTTATGAGAGCTTAAAAGTGAAAGTTTGCAAATTTGTCAAAATTCTTTATTCTGTTAGAGATTATTTATTCAGTTCATTTAAAATGTAATCAGTCTTGACTGGAGAAAGATGCAAGGCCCTGGGAATAAAAGGGACCTTAACTGAATACAAATAAATGGAGAACTATATCTATATCTTATTCAAGAACAGATGAGAGGATATGCCCTTGAGGTCTTCCATGAACCAATATTGAAATTATGTCCTGAACCAAGAATCACCATTAATCCAATTCTCACCTGAGGTCCAAGTAAAAAGAATCAGGAGGGGCCAGGGAAGAGGGGATGGTAATTAGAGACTCCTGGGAAAAAAACTAAATCTATACAAGACAGGAACTGTGCTTGTAGTACACTATTTGATTTGGCAGTGGATAATATTTACATTATAATGATGCATACCTTATTGATTTAACAAAAAAAACAGTGATATAACCATAAAAAGGATGGTGTAAGAAGTATTAAATCCTTATCTTCCATAGCAAGAGGTTTAAAGCTGATAAATTAAGAAACAGTAGGATAAGCTTTTTATTATTTTTTAGAGAATTATGGAGATAGTTACCATAAGAAATTGTTAAAACTAGTTAAAGTGCTTTGTCTCTTAGAGGAGGGACAGGGAAATGTTGCTTTTCATGAATCCTTTTAGAGTATATGATAATTTTGTTATTAACATATTTGTTAAAATTATATATAATTTTGTTATATTAAATATTACATGTGAATATTTATATATATTTCTTAGATAGGAAAGAACATAATCTAAGAAGTTAAAATAATTTGGAAAAAACATACAGAATTGTCAAAACAAAATGTAAAGCACATACCTATCAATCCAGCAATTCCACCACTAGGAATTTATACTGAAGATATATTCATAAAGTACACAAAAATATGTAATAATAATCTCCTTTTATGAGAGGAAAATTGACAATCTAAATATCCATCAAAAATTTACAGTTGTATATTCATACAATAGACTGTGATGTAGCCATCAAAAGGAATGTGGTAGATTTCCATGTGCTGACAGGGAAGTTAACTAAGATCTGTGAAGAACTGCATGGGTGCCTAGAGCAAAAAAATACACAAGAAGCTGGGGGAAGACTGGGATGGGAATAGAGGCAACTTTTACTTTCTATATAGTTATATACTATTTAATATTACATTGTCTAAACATCTTTAAAATGCAGAAAAGTAAACAAAGAAAATAGTTATCCAATCACCATGTTTCTTCCACTTGAATTAATCACCATAAATCTTTGAGGCATTTGTTTCCTCTGTACATATATGTGTGTATGAGTGTGTGTGTGCTCATGTGTATGCTTAAAGAAAAATCATTGTATTTTTAAAAATGATATATGCTCATTATAAATCTCCTGAAAACCACCTACCCAGAAATTATCATTGGTAAAACATGGACAAACATTATTTCAGGCGTCTTTCTTTACAACTGTAAGAATAGATGGGTAGAAAAATAAATAGAAGTGGTTTTATCAAAATGGAATCATACAAATGCTATTTTAACCAAAATTGTTCATTTTAATGTTACTTGAATTTCACAGAAGAAAAAAACTAAAACAAAACTAGAGGAATTACTGCACTTCAAATAAACGTGTCTTTGCCATGGGAAATATTGTTGCATAAAAGATCTCTTTAAGGTTCAAAGAAGAGACAAAAATACACAAGTAGAAAATAAATAAATGATTATGAAATGCATTAAGAGGTTATAAAATAAATTAGAGACGTGTTTTCGAAACTGTTTCCAGTTAGACATTATCTATTGATTCTGTTTTGAAAGATTAACACTAACAAATTCCCTTCTATTTCTGGTCTTCCCAACTCAAATTCTGAAGAGCTATACATATTTTTAGGAACATTGTTCAGGTTTACAATATTTCAATTCTATTTGATAAGTGTAATTCCTATAATTTCTAAAATTTCGTTTCAAATTTAGAACACATTCACTATTTAAAGTCAAAATAATATAAAATGCTGTACATTGAGAAGTTTCATTTCTACCCTTGTGCCATCTTCTTAGTTCCCCCTGCCAATATTAGACAACTACTTAATTTCTTACATATTTCCAATGTTTCAGATATAAGCAAAAGTGAAAATATACTTTATTTCCCACTTTCTTCACTATTATGCATTACACGTTTTTTAACAATATATTTTGGATAACTTTCCTTATACATACACAAACATGTATGTTCTCATTCTTTTCTTATAACTGTATAGTATTCTGTTGTGGAATGTATCTGTCCCAGATTGATGGACCCTTGGTTTGTTTTTAATCTTTTGATATTACAAATAATTCTGTGATGAATAAGCATGCACATATATCATTTTATATATGAGAAGGAATGATAAAATCTCAGATCCATAATTGTTTAATGCTTTTTATAGTTAACTCTTCAAATAGATAAAATGCCTTAAAAAAACAAAACAAAACTGAGCTTTCTCTATTCCTGAAAGATGTTTGCTGATATCCTTGCTTGTAATGTGGCTTCTCTCTGATCAAATTTCATTGTCAAGCTGTATCTTTAAGAAGAGCTCATTTGTGCTGTATCCCTTGAATTATTTCATGTTTGAGGATATCGGTCTATTACCTTTTTACTCAGATTATATTTTGGGGCCACACTTTCCCTTAGGATTTTGTAGACATTGGTCTATTGTTTTCTGGCTTTAAATGTTATTGTAAAGAAATCTGAGGCCATTTTTAACCTTCCCCCTTTATAGGTGATTTGCTTTTTTTAGGGGAAGGGGGAGTTTGTATGTCTAAAGAATTCTTTAGCTTTAAAGTTCTATGGCTTACTTTGGATATATCTTAATGTTACGTTTTCTGTGTCAGGTTTTTTTTTCCCTCCCACCCTGGGATAGATACACTGTGCACTTTCAATCTGCAACTACAATTATTTATTTTAAGGAAAACCTCTTAAATCATCAAATATATCTTCTTTTTATTTTTTAACTCTGTACTTCAGAGGCACCAGTTATCCTTATTTTAGATGATCTGAATAGCTTTCATACCTATCAGCTTACCTATAATATTATAATCTTAATTTTTATTAACTGGTTAACTCAGTCTTTTTCTCTATGAAGATAATTCAGTTTTCAGCTCTATCTGTCCTGCCTTTTACTATTTCCATCCATTGCTTTGATGCTCAATTTGTTTTCTTAGGAGTGAAATGTCCTATTTACCTCACTCTTTCATTATAACTTCTCCTCTATGAGCTCTGGTTATATGGAATTCACGTTCTTATTAATTGTCAAAAAACAATTGACAGGTATTTCTCTCTGTTCCTTGAGTTAGGTTTTCTTTGTATTTTATCAACTATATTCCTTTCTAACCCTCCCTCCTTTAATTTTTAAAAATTGTGGTAAAATATACACAACATAAAATTTACCATTTTAATTGTTTTAAAGTGTACACTTCAGTGACATTAAGTACATTCACATTTTTGTGCAACCATCACCACTATCCATCTCCAGAACTTTTTTCATCTTGCAAAATGAAAACTCTGAATCTATAATTTAGTTTAATCTTATATTATTTTTTCCTGCAGTAATTTTGCACTGTAGTCTTGTAGTTTGTTTTCATCTTACTCGTTTCCTCTTGAGCTAACTAATTGGATTCTATTTTCTTTTCTATACCTTGGGAACTAGCTACAGACTGGGGTGTCCTCTGGTTTGGGGCTGGCTCCCCAGTCCATTTCCAGCAGTCTGTGTTTATTTTGCCTTTCTCCGCAGTAGCCATTTTCACTACTCCTACCTAGCTTGAAGAAATGTGGGATCCTAGTTCCCCAACCAGGGATCGAACCTGGGCTCCCTGCGTTGGGAGCATAGAGTTTTAATCATGGACCACCAGGGAAGTCCCAAGTGGCTGCTCTTTTTCTCTCCAGTTTTAGGAAGAGTAGTCAGCATTCACAGGATGTTTCTTTTTTCACAGTATGGCTCCTTGGGGTAGGTGTACTGGGGAGGGTTAGGAGCCCACTCAGCCGCGCCTCTCCACTCTTCCTCTCAGTCTTGTATCTTTGTTGTTCATAAGTTTAAAATGTTTATTGCATTAGGTTACGTCTTTTTGACTGCTACTGGAGATTTAAAAAAATTTTTTTCTCCCCTCAATCAATTAGACAATGAGGGAGAAAAATTCTGTGAGGAAAATTCTAGTCATTATTATTATTATTATTATTATTTTTTTTTTTTTGCGGTACGCGGGCCTCTCACTGTTGTGGCCTCTCCCGTTGCGGAGCACAGGCTCCGGATGCGCAGGCTCAGCGGCCATGGCTCACAGGCCCAGCCGCTCCGCGGCATGTGGGATCTTCCCGGACCGGGGCACGAACCCACGTTCCCTGCCTCGGCAGGCAGACTCTCAACCACTGCGCCACCAGGGAAGTCCCTCTAGTCACTATTTTAACTCCAATTTTTCATTTCATATACTTCTGTAGTGCTTAAAATTTTTTTCACAACCTATGTGTTTTTGTTCCCATTTGTTTCTTAAAAATTAAGAATTAGTAGTGAAGTATAAATTATAACCATTTTAAACAGTTTATGAAGCAAACCCAAAATTCGGGCACACATTGATACAAATTTGTTAATCAATGTCTGTTTTGTATGTAATTCATACGTAATTCTTTATTCACGTTATCGTTGTGAGAACCTAGAAACAATAAAAATCCCCAATAATAACAGAATAGGTAAGTAAATTATTGTGTAATGTTGATAGCATATTCAGGATAGCAGCCATAGTAATGACACTTGTACCTCTAGCAGCATGGAGAAATGCTTATGGAACAAGGATACCAAACTGTGTCCTCTGTGTGCTTTCAGTTTGTAAAACAATATTCTTGAGAAGGAAATACAGTTGACCCTTGAAGGACACCAGTTTGAACTGCACGGGTCTATTTATAGGCAGATATTTTTCAACATTAAATACTACAGTACTACTTTATCTGCGGGTGGTGGAGGAACGCAGGTACAGAGGGAACCACCTAAACGGAGGGCCAACTCTGTTATACACACAGATTTTCAACCGTGGGAGGGTGGGTGCCCTGACCCCCAGCATCATTCAAGGGTCAACTGTACACCAAAATGAACAATGGATAGGTTATCTCCATGTGGGCATTAGTGAAGGTTTCTACTGTCTCTAGGTAGGTTGCAGAGAGAGGGGTAAATTCAGGCGTTCTACCGTCAGCAGAAGGGAGAAACTGAGTTGAAATCAGCTGGAAGGGCAAGCAGCAGGAGAGCCAAAGGTCAGGGGCCAGTGCCGCCAGAGAGGATCAGAGGCCCCTTGTGAGGCTTCCCGGTGTCCTACGCAACAGCCTCCTGCCCCTACCTTAGAAAGGGACAAGCAGTGTTCTGCAGTAAGCCTTGCAGCCCTAAGAGACGACTTGGAGGCAGCACAGCACGGGGCTGGCGGGGGAAACCCCAGGACATGGAGGAGGCCACTTCTAGATGCCCAGTCTACCACAGTCCCAATCCCAGCACTTTCCCCTCTAGGACCCTCCTGGGACATCACTGCAACAGTGGGCAGAACTGTAAGGCAATAATGCATCCAGGCATTTATTTACTAATCATTCCAAGGAAACCTGTGTTCTTTTCGGTTACTAGAATGTTAATTCAAAGCAATTTTAAAGATAATTGGTGTGTGTGGGGAGGGGTAGATCACAGGAGTCTAAGCAGCAGCCGTCACTCCAAAGACCTCATTGAAGATGGTAGAAAGGAAAATTAAACTCAAGCGAACTGCCTTATCCCTCTCTTCTTGATTTTAATTCGACTTCCTTTTCCTCTGCTGTGGGAGAAATTTCTATACTAGGACCTCCCTTTAGTCATTCTACAGGGTGGTTAGTGGCACAGTGAATAAACAACCCGTGCTCTGTGGTATAGAACCTAACAAGCACACTTGAGGTTGAACTGGAAATGGGAGTCTAGTGTGGGTACTGGCTGACACCCACTGGAGGAAGGAGATGAAGACAGATGGCATCTCTCCAAGGTCACGCCCTTGCTGCTCAACCCGAGTCACTTTTGGGAACACTGGGTCCTCATATCCCAGGTGTGCATCAACACCTCCTGGTGTAAGGAGGAAACAGGAACGTCCTCACCCTTCTGCCATCTTCAAGGGCTCTTGAAGCTCTCTTGAAGCTGCTGTGTGCTCTCCCCACCCCCTCACTTCTGAGAAAGTGGAGAGAGCTAAAATACCTCAAAGGAAAGCAGTACACGTCCTAGATAAGCAGTGGATATAGAGTGGTTGCCAACTTTCATAAACTTCCTCTTAAAAATAATGAATAACACCTCTGGAAAATACAGAAACACAAGAACAGTTTCTGTTAGTAAAAACAGTAAAAAACATCCAGAGGTCCATTACTCTCCTCTTTCTCTGAAAGTCCAACCCCAGTTCTGCTATTTAAACAGTCAACATAGTAGAAAACCATGAATAACATTCTAAGCCATATTTTAATAGAAATTTTCCTCCAGACACCAATCACTCCCAATCAGGAATTTTCTGGTTTATGTTTTTTTTGTTTTCTGTTTTGTTTTGTTTTTGGTAAATGTTTGCTAAAAAAGGAAAGTGGATAATAATCTGGGTAGATCTACCTCTTCTCTTTGCCATTTATGACTGTTTAGATGCTTTGCCTACCTCCGCCCCCCACGATGGCCCAAGTTAACAAATCTACAAGGATACACTAAAATCAAAGAAAAATAGAGACAGAGCAGAAAAAAGGTATTAAGGAGGCAGACAACAAATTAAGGTGAAGGACTGGAGAACAAACTTGTATGAAGCCTCTTTTGTTTGCTAAGATCTTTCGTATATCCTTTACATTAAAAAATGGAATGTTGGGAAGTTTACTAGTTGTTTTTTTTGTTTTTACTAATAATACATTATAACAGTGTAGAAAACGTCCTTTTAAAAATGATAGTCTAAAAAGACCTCCAGGGCTTCCCTGGTGGCGCAGTGGTTGTGAGTCCCCCTGCCATTGCAGGGGACGTGGGGTCAAGCCCTGGTCCAGGAAGATCCCACATGCTGTGGAACAGCTGGGCCTGTGTGCCACAACTACTGAGCCTGCACTCTAGAGTCCGCATCCCACAACTACTGAGCCCGCACACCTAGAGCCCGTGCTCCACAACAAGAGAAGCCACCGCAATGAGAAGCCTGTGCACTGCAAGGAAGAGTAGCCCCCGCTCGTCGCCACTAGAGAAAGCCCACATGCAGCAACAGACCCAATGCAGCCAAAAATAAAATAAATAAATTTATTAAAAAAAATAAAAAGACCTTCAGCCAACCTAAAAAAAAAAAGAGTCTATCAAGACTATCATTTAAGTAAATCAGGAGCTGGGCAAAATCCAGGAGTTTAAAATCACTTTAGAATTTATTTTGAAATGGATAGGTTTTTTAAAGGTAAAAAAGTTTTTTAAAAAAACTAGATATTGAGACTCTTAAAAAATGTGTAAGAAAAATCAGTGCAGTTTGAAAATGTCTTTCACACAATCTTCCCTCTGGGTGTTTGCTTTCTCCTTCTCACAGGACCCTGCTCACATCCCTGCCTCTTGTCCCTAATTCTCACAGCCAGGCCTGTATTATCACGTGTGGATGGTGGAACTCAAGCCCATATGACCCAGGAAGAAGTGGGGTGGGAGCTGTCTTGTAGCTAGCCTGATGGCCTTTGGTGGAATGCTATTTTCCTAATCGGATTTGGAGGGTGGGGTTGGCAACTAGAAAAGTTGATCCCTTCACTTCAGGCTAAATATACAGCCAGCATTCCCAAGGCCTTAACCTTGCACACTTTGAGGAAGGTGGGGTTTTACATGCGTTCATATCCTCTCCTGGGCCTCTTTCTGGTCACCAGGCATGCTGTTAGCAAAACGCCAAGCAATCCTGCGATACTCAGGCCCACGGCCACAGGGATTTCTCTCCTGTTTCTGTCACTGAAGCATTCGTCCGCTGTAATTGAAGTCAGAGTAACAGGTGTTACAGGCTGGCCACAATGCTGGGAAGTGATACTGCCCCTGCCCGCCTCAGCTTCACAGAGAAGGAAACTGAGAGAGAGATGGATCTGTGGGACCTGTCCCTGCTGCCTCAGACATATGGACAGGTGAAGATGAGAAGGGAAGGGGTCACTGCAGTGGGCTGAAACTTGTAGTGCCTGTGATCACTTAAGGGGTGTCTTAAACTGCAGATCCCCGGGCCCCGCACCCAAGCAGTTTTGATTCAGCGGGTCGGAGGTGGGACCCAGGTGATTGTGATATGGCTGGGAGGCAGATCCAACTTTGAGGAACACTGGTTAGGTCCAGAGGGTCAGGATCAGAATTGTGTCTTGACTCTCAAGCCAGGGTAAGCACGGGAGCCTTGTTTCCCAACGTTGGAAACACAGACCTGGACCGTATCACCTGGCCAAAGTTTTCTATTTAAACTCTGTGCTTCTTTTTTTTTTTTTTTTTTTTTTTTGCGGTACGTGGGCCTCTCACTGTTGTGGCCTCTCCCGTTGCAGAGCACAAGCTCAGCGGCCATGGCTCACGGGCCCAGCTGCTCCGCGGCATATGGGATCTTCCCGGAGCGGGGCACGAACCCGCGTCCCCTGCAACGGCAGGTGGACTCTCAACCACTGCACCACCAGGGAAGCCCCATAAACTCTGTGCTTCTTGAAGGGACTGCTGGACACCCCGGGCTCCTGGTACCGGAGAGAGCTTTTGCAGGCTCCGAGATTTTAGAGAGAAGGGGTTTAGAAAGGGGGTCAGGGGCCTACTGTTTGGGATGACCGTTCTCTTTGACAAGGCTGAGCGTTACATTTGCTGGATTCCTCTCCAGTTCTCCGAGCCCCTGCTGAAGGGTCACCCATCTGTCAGGACTTCTCTGACCCCCTTCCTGCAACGCTGTGTTCCTCATGCCTTCCTCTGCGCTCCCATGGTCTTTTGTACTTATGCCTTTTATAATGCCATATTGTATGGTAACTTCTATTCTTTAACTTGCTCCTTTTTCTCTCTTCTCTTACTCTCTGGTAGAAAACATTATTTACAGGATGACATACAACTTCACATTTGAGCACCTTTAGTGAACTTTGAGGTGCAAAGACTGGGAATAAGGAGCTGAGCTGAAGCGGGGACAGTGGAATGAACAAGAGAAATATTTTGGAGGTAGAATTGATAGGGTTTTGTGACTATGTATATGAGAGGGTGAAGGAGGGAGAGGAAAAAATGAAAAGATAGTTTTCTACATCTCCTCGTGAGCACTGCTTAATAGCGGCCAGGTGTGCTGCTAAAAGATTTTTATTTCTCATCTCTGCCACCGAGAGCTTTCCCAGACCTGCTTACTTCCTTCTATACACAGGTTCTGAGGGGGAGGAAGAGAAAGTGTGTGCCTTATTTTTAAGACCACATGATTAAATATAGAGGTTTTTCAAGACTTCATAATAAATTTTTAAAAGAGTTTCCCAAATTGGATATTTTGAGACAAGATGACAGAGTGGGGGAAATACCTACTAGCAAATTTTAATATTTAATCTTAGGACTCTGGTAAAGGTCCAAAATTAAGATAGAGATTGTAGGACTCAGACCAAATCTACAGATATCAGGAGATCCAAGGCAAGTGACACTTAATACTGCCTTTGCTGAATGCTTTCCACCAGGTATATCAGAAGTTTTCTGCCAGACACATTTTTAGCTTTACAGTGGAATTCAAGTAGAAATCAGACTCATGTTATAGAAATTTAACTTACAGCTACACCTCTAGCTAAATCTATTTTTGATAGCTGAGAAGTACTCATAAGGTCATTGACTTATTATGAGAGAGATGTTTTAGAAACTGAAGTTCAATTCTTGCCCATATATAGAAACCCTTGTAATACTGTTTTCCTGGTGGGGAGAAAATGGCTTTTTTGGAAAGTCACCCTGGGCTGCCCCTGGCCTTCTTGTTAGAACCTGCTTCCCTCTGTGGTGGTAAAAACCCAAAGTAGAAGTTGCATGGAAACTAAGACTGACTATGAGGAAGCACTAGTTGGGTGGAACAGCTTGGATTTGAGAAGAGGGGATTCAACAGAGTGTATTTCTGTCTAGAATGATCACAACTTTCTCTTTTCCCTCCATAAGTGGGAAAGAATCTATTCTGAAATCTTGAATTTTAGACATCACTAATACTCAGGATTTTTAAGGTCCAAAGACACCTGGGTTTACCAGTATTCAACAGCTTGTCCAGGGGAGGTTACTGATGGCGTTTTCTGACTCTTTGATTGATTGACTGTGTGTGTGTGTGTTTAAATGAGTCAGAATGTGTATCTTGGCCAGACAAGAAGAATGTATTCTGCTGTGGGAGGGCAGTGGACATGAGTGGGTTTAAGTGTCTGATTTTGAGGCTGGTATTGACTCATACAACGGTGGGAGGGAGGGTTGGCCGGAGAAACTTGACCCTGAGAGCTTAGTGGAATCATACTCTTCTAGGAAGTTCATGTGATTCTTGTCCCTTTGAAAGCTTCAACCAAAAAACAACTTGAAACTACTCCTGGGTCTCAGAAGTTTAGCTTTGTGACATGATGATCCCTTAACTTACCATTTCCAAAGTGGTTGCCTTCAAAATCAAAGGCTTGAAGTTGGATATTCATTGTTTTCAGCTGAAGGTGGGTGGAGAGCTGGATGCTCTGTTCGCTCACACACTTGAAGGAATGCCCCGCCACAGTCTCAAACATCACCATTGCACTTTTCATTCCTTGGTAAACTTTCTCTGAAAACACAAGGGTGAAATACCGACATGTAAGAATCCTGGCAAGTATCCATTGAGCCCCAGCTATTGCTGGATGGCCCATGTGCAGTTAAATGGCCTTCCTTAGATGTGGTTCTCCATAGTTCTGACACCTTTGCCTCATGAAACATTACCCTGGTGCTGTCTGGGGACTTTTTCCTGATGCTCTGTTCACCATATATGGGGGCAATCTCACATAAATTAGAATATGATAACATTGAAATAAAAACTCTTCGGAATCTTTTATTCAGTTATTTTAAGTCACTGGGGGCAGAGTCAATGGGGGCTATTGTCAGTGCCTGCACACAAAAAAGTGTCCACAAAAACTTCAGAAATAAAAGAAGTAAGATTGTTCTCTGAGACAAAAATCACACGAACTCATAATGCATCAGAGCAGAGACATGCAAAGTCACCAAGCAGAGTATTTGCATGTCACCACACTGAATGCATTCATATAGCAAAAGGAAGGACTAAGCCCATCATTGGGAGGGGTTGTCGCATCATTCATGGAAGCATAGAGAAGGGAGAGGCCCATCTGCATCCATCTGAGTGCTGCTGGGAGAGAAGGACCTGCTCAAGGACTGGCCCTGTCTCATGAGAGGCACACGCGTTTCAAGGAGGTGAGTGCTTCAAGGCCCATGGGGTTAAACATTTAAAATATTTACACGAGCAATTATACTCCAATAAAGATGTTAAAAAAATTTAATAACTCCATTTGCTCTAATTCCACCTCTACCAGGCACCCTTCTGAATATAGTTTGGTTTCCCGAATGGGAGAAAGTTCATTGACAGAGTACCCAACTGTCTTGGTCCCCTTGCAGTTATAATAAGAAACAGTAGCATGATGAATGAACAAACTGGCATTCTGATTTTATACATCAGCTTTATGACCTTGGTTTAACATCAGGTTCCTTGAAGAAACAGCCGCTGATGGCTTCCGGGGCTGAGGACCAGACTATGGACCTCAGTGAATTCATCCACGGGCTGTTAGTGAGGGAGTCCGAAAGTTCCCTCCTCTCCTGCTGCTGCGGGTGTGTTCACTTGCATCTGACATAACATCTCACACAGAGGGTAAGCTCACCGTGTTTCAGGTGCTGTGCAAGTACTTGAATGCTGTGCATTTTCCTGTTTAATTCCCACAAAAATTTTTTGAGATAGGTACTACTGTCACCATTTTACAGATGAGAAGACGGAGTTGAAAACATTCGTCTAAGAACATACATCTAGTAAGTGGTATTTGGACTCAAGCCGTCTGATTCTAGAGCTTGTTACCTTAACTACTGTGCCGTTGTGTCTCCTGCCTGTTACTGTCGTATTCACTGCAGACTCCTGCATTTATACATGCAAACGTCCTACATGATGTACTGAATTATCCATGTACGCTGCTGTATCTTGTGTTACATCCTGGGGTAGTCTACTACCACTGCTCGTGCTAACGTCACCACGGTCACTACCCCTGTAACTGCAACTAACTACTGTACTCACACCACCACCACTGCCACCATTGACATGAAAATTATCATTACTGTGAGTATGACAGTTCCTGCTGCCACTCCTGAGCCTTGAGCATGCGGACCTAGAGTTATTCTTTCCCCTCCCTCAGCCTCTCAATTAGCTTCTGGTCTGACTTTCCCTTCTCCTGCCCCTTGAGACGTTACTACCCTATTAGTAGCTAAAATTTGGTCATTATCCAGTGATAACATTAGCTGCTTTATGTTAGCACGCACAATATTTATTCCCCAGTCGATATGAGGAGACTCATTTGAGATAATGCATATGAAAAGGTCAACTGTGACATCTTACTTACATTTAACCAATAATCATTGACAACAACTTTTTGAGCAATACCAATGTAATATTGCTAATATTTAAAATAGATACATCTTCACATTTTCATTTCTCGGCAAGTTTCTTTAGTATAAGTTCCTTAATTAATAAAAGAATAAGTTTAAGCCAGTCCAAAGAATTTTGAAGAGGAGAAAAGAGACATGAAAACTCTTAGTACACGACCTGGCACGGAGGAGGTGCTCACTAACAGTGTGTTATTGAAGTCTAGGCTTTCGGGGGAAACATCTGAGGCCTCTGAGAAACTCCCTCAACTTGACTGGGAGCATTACTTTCCTAGAAGTGAACGTTGTAGGAGTTCTTTCAACTTGCTCTACTTTGGGTAATTTTTCATATAGCAACCAAAGTGAACCTTTATAAATATAAATCTGATATGTCATTTCCCTACGCCAAGCCCTCCAATGGCATCTTTTCACACTTTAGAATAAAATCCAAAGTCCCCCCCCCCTGTCTTACCCACAGGCTCTCTGTGCTCTGGCCTGGCTGCCCCTCAGACCTCATTGGCTGCTTTGCTTGCTCTCTTGGACACACTGGTTCCTGCTGGTCCTTGAGTGCCCCAGCAAGCTCACTCCTTAGAGCCTGGGCACCTGCAGTTCCTGCCGCCTGGAAAGAGCTTCCCCAGACCCAGATGTCCCCAAATGGGGACAGCTCTCTGCTCAAACCTCACCTCTTCAGAGAGGGCTTTCTTCTCAGAGGGCTTCCCTACTACCCCTTCCAGTCCTCTCCATCCTCATCCTGCTTTTTTTGCTCATAGAATTTAGCACTATTTAACTGTATATTATAATTTAATGCATCTGTTTATGTCCTCTCCCCACTTCTATAATGTAAGCTCCATGAGGGCAGGGACTATATGTTTAGATAATTAGGTATACCGAGTACATACTATAGGGCTTGGAACCTAGCAGGCACTAGCTACACTTTCGTAGAATGAATGCATGATTCCCAGAGTGTAAAATAAACCTCACCATTAACAGCAAATCTGTCCAAAAGTCACTCAACTCTATTGTTGCTGATTTGACACAATGTAGCCAACTTGCTGCATGAGCAGACAAGCAGACTGAAGCACACAGAGATGTACTAATAATAAGTTCCCTCAAAGTTACACTGCTGGCTGCTCTCTCAGTCTGTTTCTCAAAGGCAGCATCACGTATTAGCCAGGTGAAAACTGGGCTAACCAGAAACATAGCATCATCGCTGGTAGAACAGGCTTCTCCAACTACTTACCTGGATTTGAGATGGTCAAATAGGCTTCCACCTCACTGATATAATACGAGTTTTCATCCTGTAAAACAGCAGTGTGTCAACTTTTGGGTAATCTCTGTTTTTATGTTTATGATCCTAGTTTACAGACTGTTTAGGCAGGATTCCAGCTATTAAATCATTGATATGGGGGTTTGGGTTAGTTGGTATGGAGCCACAACTGTGTTTGAAATTTTCCAAAGAAGTAAATACATCATACAATAAATATACAATAAGTAATGGCTTGCCCCTGGCTGAAAATTTCTCTATTGCATACTTGTTGCCAGAGCCTGAAATTCAAATTCCACTGGTACTATTTGAGTCCCTTCAGCTGGGCCAAGTTTCCCCCTTTTATAATGCAAATACATCTGGAAGGTGGATGGGTTGGTGGGGGCATACATTAAGCCCTTATTAGTAATTAATATCTTAGGGTAGGGATTCAAGCTGAGACCACTCATCCTTAAGGCTACCGTGGGTGGATCTGATGGGGTCCATAACCCCCCCTGGGAAAAACAGTGTATGCAAAATTGTGTGTGGATTTTCCTGGATAGGGTATCAATTACTTTAAACAGATTAATGGGTTCATGTCTCCAAAATGGTTACATGGGGCCATGAAGGATTCTGGAAAGAAAAGGTTAACCCTGAGATTACTGGCTGTTCTCTAGAAGAAGACCCCAGGTTGTTGTGTTCAGAATTATAAAGCAGTGCTCCACGTTTTATCCAGGGACTGTACTTTTGAAAAAAAAAAAAAAAAAAAAACCTAAAAACCCTACAAAACAGCCCTATAACTTCCTGAGAGAATCAGGGTATGGAACATTAAAACGAATTGAATTGAGATATGAAAGTTAAGCTGGAAAAGGAGTTTTTATTTTTTAAAGTAGGTGATTTACAGTGTTACTGCTTTTAAACATTCATTAGAAAACTGTCTGCAAGTGAGTTGCCAAAAACACTAGTAGAGCAACCAAAATCAGAATCTGAAATTGAATTACTTTTAGTAGTCATTAAAGGATCTTAGCAATAATAATCTTGACCACATTCTAGTCTATTTATATATTGTTTGTAGATGAAATGATGATTGCTTACACAATAAGGGTTCCAGAAATACAAACTGTTCCAGTGAGGTGACTGCTATCGATGCACTGAACTCTAGATCCTACAGTTCATTGAAGCAGCTCCACACACTGGCTTCTCGCCTTGTGCCAGGCACTTCTTACCTTGTGTGGCAGGCACCTCTGTGCCTCACCTTATTTAATCCCCACAACCACTAGGAGAAGAAATGGAGGCTCAGTGACTTGCCCAAGGTCACAGTCCTAATAGTTGGCAGGTGAAGATATGACCCCAAGCCACCTGGCTAGCCTTTAACTTCTCTTATATCCACTCCAGACCAGGCATTGCTCTAGGTCCTGGGGGAAGAATAAGACCGAGATGCTTCATTCAAGGTGCTCAGTCTTGGGTCTCAAAGGCAAGTTGGATGATGTGGATGATGTGCTTGGACCATCCATTTGTTTTAGAGAAAAACAACTGTGACCCAGGCCCTTGGGTTGCTTTTACATACAGTTTATTCAGGTTATTATTATTATTTTTTTTTGGCACGCCTTGAGGCTTGTGGGATCTTAGTTCCCCGACCAGTAACCCAGGCCCTTAGAAGTGAAAGTGCAGAGTCCTAACCACAGGACCGCCAGGGAATTCCAGGATATTCTTTACTTGGGATCCCTTTTAGCATAAGAGAGACGTGTATGTCTGGGCCCACAGTCACTGTTATAAAATCCCTGCCCCATCCTAAGGGCAGAGAGAATCCATTGAAGGGTTTTAAGCAGGGCAGTGATATGAGGGCTTTGTTTTTGGAAGTTGCTTGGGCTGCAGCAAGAGATTGATTAAAGAGTAGCAGGAAAACAGTGATGGGGCCAGCTCTGAGCTCCATGGGATACCTCCTGAAGTCTTCCCTCTCCTGTGGCATCTCCTAGAACTATCCTCGCTGTAAGGAATGGGTGCTTTGTATGTCTTTAATCGTTTTACAGTTTACTAAGTGCATTTTTCTGCCTTCTTTGATCCTCACAACTCCCTTGAGGCAGAATAAATGTTCTCAGCCCATTTTACAGCTGAGAACAAAGAGCTCAGAGGAGGTAGGCCTCTACCTCTGATTCACTTTGTCTGTAGGTGAGACAAAGCAAGATCTTATCTATGGGATCTTGCTCTACACTTTCCTTGATGGGATATGTGGTTATAGAGAAAAAATTTGTCGTGCAAGAACTTTCTTTCACATTCCCTGGAATATATTTGCCTGTATATAATCATCTATAGGAAGCAAGACCAGCTACATAATTTGTGGACCTAGTTCAAAATAAAAATGCAAGATCAAAAATTATTAAGAATTCCAAGAGAGGAGGTAAAGCATTAAAGCAAGCATGGGCCCTCCCAGCTGCATGCCCTGACAGGAAGGGCTGTTCCTGCTCTACCAGAACTGGTGCTATAATTATAGGGCTAGTACCCAAGGTGAGGCCTTCCAAAGCAGATGGCAGTGATCAGACTCACTGCAAGTTTATCTGACAATGTAACAGGACTGAGTCCGGAGCCTGTACCCAGGTTTCCTTCTGTTTTGACTGAGTGAAAATTAGCCAGACGTTGACTGGGACTGAACTGCTATCTATCTTCATGGTGAAGGAAGAGCATTTGTTAGGTGAACTTTTGTAAACAAGAGCTCAGTGGAATGTTTAGTTTCCTTGAGATTCCAAGTTTTACATAATATATGCTGCTGATATCAAATGAGTCTTATTTAGACCATGGTACCCACTTTTTCTGTGGAGTTGTGTTAAAGAAAATAAAGTTGTCTTTTATTTAAACTAGAGCAAAGCATTTTTTTTAGACTCAGAAATTCCGAATTTGGCCTAATTTGAATGGTAACAGAGCTGAAGTTTATTCTATATGAGGGGTTGGCAAGTTTTTTGCTGTAAAGAGCCATATGGTAAATATTTTAGGCTTTGTGGATCTCTGTAGCAACCACTCAACTCCACCATTCTAGCACAAAAGCAGCCACAGATGACACATATGCAAATAAGTGTGACCATATTCCAAAAGAACTTCATTTATGGGCACTGACATTTGAATTTATATGATTTCCTATGTCACAGAATATTCTTTTTTTTTTCCAACCATTAAAAAATGTAAAAGCCATTCTTAGCTTATAGACTGTACATTTTTTTGGTGGCAGGCTGGATTTGGTCGGGGGTTGGGGGGCATAGCTTGTTGACTCCTGGGCTACACCATCCATAAAGAACAAAGTTGCTGAGCAAATCAGTTGGTTATGAAATGTTATAAAGAGAGTGGTTAACCTCCTATTTGGGAGAATAAAGTGTTGCTAAGAGTTTTTAAACACTATTTTAAAAATATGTCTCTGTTCCCATGTAACCTAGGTTAAGTTGTTGAATCTTGATGAACATTGCAAAAACTTAATTTTTTTTCTTATTCAGTAGCAGAATGGGGACAATAGTAACAGGACTTACCTCTTAGGTTGATGTGAGTATTAAATGAAGGAATCATGTAAAAAACGTATCACAAAGTCTTTACTCAAATTTTAACTAGTGTTGTTAACAACAGTAATAAAAAGATTTCCCCTTCCCAGTAAACCTCTCTCATTGAGATCAAATGATAATTTTTTTTTTTTTTGCGGTACGCGGGCCTCTCACTGCTGTGGCCTCTCCCGTTGCGGAGCACAGGCTCCGGACGCGCAGGCCCAGCGGCCATGGCTCACGGGTCCAGCTGCTCCACGGCATGTGGGATCCTCCCGGACCGGGGCACGAACCCGTGTCCCCTGCATTGGCAGGCAGACTCTCAACCACTGCGCCACCAGGGAAGCCCTCAGATGATAATTTTTAATCTATATCCTAGAGCTCAGATCCACCACAAACAGAAAGAAAGAGAGAGCAAGCCAGTGAGCTAAGCTTAGCTAGCCCTATGGATTAAAGAACCAGGCTGAAACCTTAGCTCTCAGGAATGGGAATGGGGTGGATACAGAGGAAGGCAGTGGTGGGGAGGTTGAGAGCTTCAAGCAGGTGTCAGATTTAACCCAAAGCCCAAGGGAAATTACATGCCACACATTCTGCAATTTATATTCTGCAATTTATAGTGCGTTCTCCTTTGAAACCCACGGGGTTATTCTCTGCCAGATGTTCTTCTCATTTGGGGTTGAGGTTGGAGAGTGACAAAAGGGGGCCAAGGACTCCTAATAGCTGAATATGGTACTTTAGCACTTATAGCATGTCCATGTGAAGGGACCATTTGCAGAAGTACCATCTCACTACTGAACCAATGGCTGCTGACAACGTGGCTCCTCACCGCCAGTGTCTAAAGAGAACTCTGCAATATCTCATCAAAAGGTCTTAATTCAAGGAACTTAAACACTCTCCTTAGCAAAGGACAGGGTCCAGAGCAAGCCAGCCAGTCAAGCCTGCCCAGGAATGCAGCTTGCCAAAGACTGTGAGGCCCAGGGTCCTCTCCTCAACTTCTGCAAAATGTATCGTGGGAGTTTCACAGTCACAGATGTTCAGGATGTGGACATCGATCAGGCCTTTTTTTATTCAATGTTGTCGACTTCATCAAGAAACCTCTGCTCTGGAAACAGACTCACAGACTTAGAGAATGAACTCTAAGTGTGTTGGGGGGTGGGAAGGATAGTTAGGGAGATTGGGATTAACATACACACACTACTATATTAAAAATGGATCACAGGGCTTCCCTGGTGGTGCAGTGGTTGAGAGTCCGCCTGCCAATGCAGGGGACACGGGTTCGTGCCCCGGTCCGGGAAGATCCCACATGCCGCGGAGCAGCTGGGCCCTTGAGCCATGGCCACTAAGCCTCTGCGTCCGGAGCCTGTGCTCGGCAACAAGAGAGGCCACAACAGTGAGAGGCCCGCATACCGCAAAAAAAAAAAAAAAAAAAAAAAGGATCACAAACAAGGACCTACTGTACAGCACAGGGAATTCTGCTCAATGTTATGTAACAACCTAGATGGGAAAAGAATTTGAAAAAGAATAGACACAGGTATATGTATAACTGAATCTCTTTGCTGTACACCTGAAACTAACACAACATTGCTAATCAACTATACTCCAATATAAAATAAAAAGTTAAAAAAGAAAGAAAGAAAGAAAAGAAACCTCAGCTCTGAATGTCACAAAAAGAGGCCAAAGAGGCTATTTCCTTAGAGCTGCTGGTCTACTTTTTGGCAACTTGCCCCAGAGTTCTCTGTGAAATTTAGATTCATTCGCTCCTTTATGGATTCATTTGTTAAAGGTATACTGTGTATTAAGTCAGGGCTGGGCACTAGAGAGAGGAACATGAATAAGTCAAGACTTGCCTTCAAGATGGCAAAATGTGTGGTAAGTGCATTTATGGAGGTCGGGGAATATATGGAGGGTCAGGAAACCAAGAGAAGAAAGTGTCCCAGTTTTACCTGGGATGGACATGGGGATCGGGGTGGGGAGACTCCACAGAGTGAAGATGAATTGATAATTCATCTCAAAGGATGAATGAGGGGTGGGAGGGGCATTCCAGGCAGAGGGAACCCCACAAGGGAAAACAGGGCAGGAAATGGTGCCGCACACTTGGCAAGTTCTAAACAGCGCACTCTGAGTGTGTTAACATTTGAACACTGATAACAGTCCTCAGGAGTCTATAAGCTAAGAGGGCTCCGAATGCCCCTGAAAGGCTCTGGAGAAACACCAGGTGGGTGGGCACTATTCGACTTCCAGACCTCACCGACTCCAACTCACTGCCTTGCCCTGGTGCTCCTCTCTCCTGGTGACTGATTTCTCCCAGGTCCCAGAGCCGGTGCTGGAGGCTTGCACTGCCCTTCCAACCAGGTGGATGAGAAAGGGATAGTGTTGAACAGAAACATAAACTCTACACAGTTACTGAAAGATGTTTTTAAAACAAAATATCCTTTAAAACAAGGAAGTTGTGGGGAGTAGGGGGAAAGGAGATATATTTATCTTGCAGCTGAAGGGTCTGAACAGCTTTCAGCACTGTCACCTTAATCAAATGAGACATTGACATGGAAGCGATTTTGGTTCTTTAAAAAATGAAACTGAGAGAAACGAGACAGGAAACCCACCTCTCCAGACGCGGTGCTCAGCACTTTCACATACACCAGCCCAGTTCACCCTCACAGTGGCCCAACAAAATAGGTCCTGGTTGGTCCCATCTTATAGTGGAGGAAACTAAGGCTCACTAAGCTAGTGACTTGTCCATGGTCACACAGTAATAATATGGATAAGTGAAGTCTTGACTGACAACAACAAGTGACAGTTTAGGAGGCAAGTTCTTCTTTACGTTTCTGCCATTGGCAGTATTTCAATATTAAAAATGACAAATTATTGTACATGATTTGAAACCTAAAACTATAGCCTATATTTCTTTTATTTCTCCTGTTATGTCTAGCTCAGTGTTGGCGACAAAGTAGGTGCTCAGTAAATTCTTATCGGTAAATTGGCTGACAAATCAGTCTTGCTAATCAGCATCCATTTATCATTCTACAACTTGGTTCTCTTTATAACATCTATTATGTTATAACTAACATGTATTCCTATTTTCTAAGGCTCTCTCTTTTCTCTAGAGCACTGGTTCTCAACCGAGGGTGCTTTTGCCCCTCAGGGGACATTTAGCAATGTCTGGAGACATTTTGGGTTGTCACAGCTGAGGTTGGGTGTTGCTACTGGCATCTAGTAGGCAGGAGCCAGGGATGCTGCTCAACATCCCACAAGGCTCAGGACAGCCCCTGCCCCAAAGACTTATCTGTTTAAACCCAAGTGTTAATACTGTTGCTGTTGAGAAGCACTGGTGTAGAAGGTAGCAACATGTGAAAAGTGGTTGACTGGATTGTTGAGCCCACTTCTCTTGTGGAAGGATCTAGACAGCTTTCCTGCCTAAGTGTATTTCACATAGTTCCCCCGTTAGGGCAGAAGGCACAGTGCTGGGATCCACAGGCCAAAGCGGGCCTACAGCTGTGTTTCGTTTTGTTTGACCAATGGAGTGTTCAAATGTCTAAAAAATGTGTTGCCAACACTAAAAAGTCATGTGCTTTCAGAAGAAGATTGGGATTTCTACCTTCTCTTGAACAGTAAGTGTTGACAAACACTGGTCTCTTATTACTACCTGATAGAGGTGATGTGTAAATATTTAATGGGCACAGTAGGGCAGTGGCCATGCAGGACACCCCACCGTCCAGAATGAACACCTACCATAAAGGACAGTGACAGTCCCCAGGGCTAGGTGCCAGCCCCACCACCAACCCCGCCAGCTGGAGCTGAGGAGTGGCTGGTAGGGAGACGGGTACTCCCAACCCCTCCCTCTTGTCCCGTCACTACTGAGGCTGCCGCTTGTCACCTCACACTTACTCTAACATTTTTCATATGCAGATTTAATGGGGAAATAAAGTCTTCCTCAAAGGTGTCAAAATAAAAAATAAGAGCTGCCCGTTTCAAGGAAAAAGACATTTTTACTTTTTCACTACTTCACTCATTAAGTTCTATGCTTAGCCCCTGTAATCTTTGGATTTGTGGCCACTGCTCTGGCTTAAACAACTTCTCTTTTAAAATGCATAAGTTCCCCAGAAGGGCTAAGGCTGGTGGGAACTTTTACTTTCTATGAGCCTTTTTGCTTTCTCTTGGGGCATAGCTAAGGGTGCCTGCTCCGGGTTTTGGTGCTGGCAGTGGAATGAATAAGGTGAGTTTGGTTGGTGAGACTCAGGCAAAGCAGCTGTTGCAATACCTGGGGCCGTGGACTGAGAGCGGCTCACCTTGCTCCTTCCCGAAGGTGTTGGGGGCAGGGAGCCCTGCTGGTCCTTCCTGCTCTACTGGACACTCATTTCCTGTCCACCCTCTGGAGGCATAGAGGATTTCCAGAACGGCTGGGATTCGGCACTTGGGTGGAGCTTGGTCAAACAGAGCCCAGCCTGAAGGCATCGTTCCAGGAGACAGAGGAAAGGAGCAAAGAAAGACATCGAAAGGTGCCAAGACACTCCTGCCTGCGGCCCGGCAGCAGTGGCCACTGTGTGCCCCACACAGACACTGGAGGTTCCTGACGCCTTTCTGTAGGCAATTATTCACAGGGGCAGTGGGCTGGGTGGGATCAAGCCCTAGACTAAAGCATAAATGCTTATGCCTATTCTCTGCCATTTTGCCAAAGTGACTTTCAAAAAATCCCTGACACCTTTTTAGATCAACTTCAGTTGTGCAGGAACAGAGCGTTTATTCTGCCCTGAATGTTCTGGTGAAGGACTATGCTTGTTTCCATTTGGTACTGAAAGGAAACCACCAACTTCTCAGGGGCATTTCTACCTTAAGGAGAAAAGTATCATGAGAAGAACAAAGGCTATGAGACCAGGAAACTCAGTTCAGTGCTCTGTGACGACCTAGATGGGATGGGATGGGGGTGTGGGGTGGGAGGGAGGTCCAAGAGGAAGGGGATACAGGTATACATACAGCTGATTCACTTCACTGTACAGCAGAAACTAACACAACATTGTAAAGCAATTATACTCCAGTTAAAAAAAAAAAAAGCTTATGAGACCAAGTCAATAACATTAACAATAATAATAACTCCATGCAATAAACACCATTGCATGTATCACGCACTGTGCTAGATGGTTTACATATACCATTTCTAATTCTCCCAAGGGTCCCACTAAGTAGCTATAACTAGTTCCTTTTTGTAGATGAGGAAACATGCCCCAACTAGTCCAAGGTCACGCAGCTAGTAAGTATTATGGCTGTGAGTCAATCTTGGTTTGTCTGATCCCAAAGTCTGTGCTCATTGCTCTCCAAGATCTGCTAACCAAGACCCTCTAACTTCAGGGGTCACTTTAGACAGGTAAGAAGAAGGCCCACACCGAGTCCCAGCTGCAAGGGTCCTCTTGGCTTATTTGAAAGACACTTTGGACCAAGCAGGGGCAAGCCTCCTTTGAGAGGGGGTTGACCATCACTGTGTTCCCAAGACATTTGTCCTTTTCAGTCACTGTAATCACAGCTACAGTGGCTATTGAGCATCCACTTTCCATGTATTGAACAAAGCTCTTTACGGGAGTGATCTTTCATTCTTTTCCCCATTTTTCAAATGATAAACAAACAAATAAACAAACCTCAAACAGATTAAGTTGCCTGCCTGATGTCAAAAGGAGAACAGAGTCAAATTTGTAGCCAAGACTCTGATCTCATGACCATGCTTTTCCACTCTACTCAGTTGTCTACCCCACTCCAGGATATGGCCTGGAAAACCCAGCCCCTGGTTAGTCCCTGAATTTTGCCTTCTGTGGTTGGAAAGAACCTATTGTGACATTTGACTTTGGTCTCAGAGTAATCCTGTTTCTTTTTGCCCACTGGGTATTTCTATGGGTCTGTTCATCGGTACAGCTTCCTCCTTGGGGTGGTTTGCAAATGGCACTTCGGCCAGGTTCCCCAAGGCCACATCTCTCTCAAGAGGCATCAAAGCCCTTCTTGGGCCGCACAGAGGAGGCTGAAGAGGGAAGAAAGCAAACAGAAGATGTCGACACTTGCCTCCTCTCCGTCTCCATGACCCTTATTCTTATCAGAGAAATCTCGAAAGGCTCTGAGGTCTGTTTCCCCTGGAACTTAAAGTGTGGGACTGCACCACCGGGCCCCAGGGTGAGGGACAGGGAAAGCGATGCTAGAGCAGGTTAGTGTAAGGAGTTCAGCCTCACCTTGGTAAATGTCAGATTCACAAATCCACCCTGGAAATTCAAGAGAAGGTTGGATTTTCGGAAGCCACAGTTCCCAGAGGATTGGGTTGCATTGGGGTCGATGTTGAAGTATTTCTGAGGTGAAAAAACCTAAACCAAATAAAATAGATTGGCTCAACGGAATGTCAAAGAAAACTCTAGCTGGGAGACCAGAAGCACAGGCTGGTAATTGAGCCTGAAACTCCAGGCTAGTGGGTGTTCACTGGAGAATTTCAAAGTCCCTGGAAGACACCTCTCATTTCCAAACTGTTATGTTTAAAAGACTTTTTTTAAAGAAGGAGTGCTCTCACAGAGAGGAGTTCCTTGATAGATAATTCATGGCAGGTATATTCTTGAAAAACCGTGTAGAATTTAATTTTTGTTCAAGCAAACATGTTGGGCGCTACAGGAAAGGTTCTGCTATCTAATGTACTTCTGTTTCAAATAAAAACCAAGTGTGGAAGTTTTACTAGAAATCATAAAAACTGTGCAAAAAAAGGAAGAATTTTTATAGTGATTCTTTCAGTAAATCAAATAATCTAAGCCCCACTCCCACCCTCTCCAATCTTCTCATTAACCTGGATTTTTCATATTAATGTCACAGCTGGCTGGAACCACAAAGACCATCTAATGCAAGCCTCTCATTTCACAGGAAACTTGCTGAGGCTTGGAAGTCATCCAGAGGAGCAGGGCCAGGCTGGGGTCAATGCTGGCCACATCCAACACTCTGCCCATGGTGGCTAAAAGTGGAGGGTGTGCATATTTAAAATTTTGGTGTGTGCCTTTCTTCATTCATACAGTCGCTATCAGTGTCTATTTTTGTATGTGTTCTAAAACAGATCCACCTCGTAACAGAGCACCTTGGAGAAAGAGGAGCCCGCAGATACCTATTTCATTCCAAGATACAGGATGCAGGGGAACGTCCATTTTCAGCAAGGCACTCCCCACTCAAACTTTTTGAAGCAGTGCTATGGTCCTGTGCCGGACTTACCGACTCCGTGTCTTGAACCGTCAGCTCTATCCCCATCTCTGCTTTGATACAGAGCTTGCTTCCGTTCAGAACTTGATAAATTCCAGTCTTGGCTGACGATGGCTGGGGTGCGAGGGTGGGCCTGGGAGCTATGGTGGCAGGCGAGGCTCTGTGGGTTGTGTTGGTGGGCCCTGGGGTGTGGGTGGGTTGAGTAGGCTTCTGACTGGTTGTGCTGTTGTGTGGTGTGGTGGACAATGTTGCTGGAAGGGTGGTCTGGTTACTGAGTTGGGTGGTTTTCCCAGTTGTGTGGCTGACAGTCGACGGCCTGGCTCCAGTTGTGTGGGCTGGCGGGGTGACGGTGGATGGTGGTGGACTGGGACCTGTGCTGGGGCTGATTGTAGCCTCAGTGACTGGAGCAGCCGTGTGTGACTTGTTGGGTGTGGCCAGGGTTGTGACTAGGGTGTGGGCTGTCGGGCTGGTGGAGGGGGTGCTGTCTGCAGTTACCAGGGAAGCTGTTGCTGGAATTTTTATGGTTGTGTGTGTGGTTAGGGTCTCAGAGGTGGATGCTGTGACAGCTATCTGAGAGGTGACATGCCCATCTGTTGACCTTGCTGCTAAAGTTTTCTGAGGCACACGGTTCGTTGGCTGCAGGAGAGAAGGTTTTGCTGTGGTCTGTACTGTTGCAGGTGGAGAATAGCCTGTGATTTCTGGAAACGCTTTTGCTCTCACATGACTGCCATAATGCAAAATCACTGCAAATTAGGAAACAAAAATGTTAATACACCAACCAATGGCTCACATGAGTGAAGCCCTCCCCCACTCCACTTTAAGGTTTCTTCATTAAAAATTAACATGTGTTTTTCAGATTTGGGGGAAATTTACAAGGAAATAACAGTGAAGTGAAGGTCACTCAAAATTCTACCACAAGGCCACAATTTTAACGTTTTGGTTGCACCCATGTTTTTACAGGGTTGTGAGCATACTGGAGATATTCTTCCCATTTCTCTGTGTGGGGTGTGGTACTATCACCCCAGCGAGCATGCTCAGCTAGATATCTAAGTGCCAATGCCTCTTCACTTTCTATCTTCAAATGTGAATCCAGACAGTTCCTGGATAGAGTGTGCTCCTGGGTAGGGTGCTGCTGTGATGACCTGATAGAGCTGGGGCAGCATGAATAACAGTAATAAAGATTTACACAGACTTGTATAGTTTTCAGAGAATCATATAATCCCAGGTTTGAAAGGGACCTTAAAGATTATCTAGTACAAACCCTAATCTGATGTGTGAATTGTACTGTTGGATATTTGCCATGTGTTCTGCCAATCTATGCATAATTACCTCCAATGACAAGAGATTCAGTTCCCTTCCATTTTTTATTTCACCATCAGTTTTCTTTTCTTTTCTTTTCTTTTAATAAATTTATTTATTTATGGCTGCGTTGGGTCTTCGTTGCTGTGTGCGGGCTTTCTCTAGTTGTGGCGAGCGGGGACTACTCTTCCTTGCGGTGCGTGGGCTTCTCATTGTGGTGGCTTCTCTTGTTGTGGAGCACGGGCTCTAGGCGCTTGGGCTTCAGCGGTTGTGGTGTATGGGCTCAGTACTTGTGGCTCACGGGCTCTAGAGCGCAGGCTCAGTAGTTGTGGCGCATAGGCTTAGTTGCTCTGTGGCATGTGGGATCTTCCTGGACCAGGGCTCGAACCCGTGTCCCCTGCACTGGCAAGCGGATTCTTAACCACTGAGCCACCAGGGAAGTCCCGCCATCAGTTTTCAAAATGTACCCCAGTTTCTGTCATTCCCTTACTTAACCTTTAGAGTAGTGCAGACTTTTCCAACTAAGGAATTAAATTAATCCATAAGTGCTCTGATATATCTGGTGTGCCATCCTTCATGGTTTGGCTGAAATGTCAGCTCCTCAAAGAGTCTTCCCCATCCTTCCCACATGAAACAGTTCCCCATCCCCACAATTCTCCATCGCAGTATTATATTCATTGCCTTCACTGCATTAATCACAGCTTGTAATTATATAAGGGGATGGTATTCAAATATTTAACAATAAGCCTGTCCAGACAGTGTGTACCAGCAGAATATCAGCCCTGATTATATGTTTATTTATTAATTGTGCCTCTCTCCCACTAGATGAAAAGCAACCTCAAGGTGGGAACTATGGGTAATTTTTTTCACCACCAGTGCCTGTGCATAGAAGGTATTCAGTGGATACGGAATGAATGAATAAATAACTGAATGTGTAAATGGTGGTTACAGCATTGTAGACCTCCTAGGGTTATTAACAGGCTCAAACAAGGTGGTTTGAGTGAAAGCTTTCCTGGACTATTAAGCATGCCTAGAGTGTGTATTATCGTCACAGGTCCTCTCCTGGGTCATCCCTTCAGGGCCGAAGGCCTCTGAATCTTTTTCAACCAGAATAGTTCTAGCCTTGTCTCCTTCCAAGCACAGAGCAAGCCAGAAATTAGACAACTGCAGGTGATGTCCCTTGGGAGCTTACGATCAGGTACACTGAGAGATGGCACTGTCTCTTCAATGCTATGGTTTCACTATGTTTACGCATTGTATTTTCACTCATTGGAGCTGTTACTGCCCGGTGCTGAGCAGTGACTTGGTAAAACACGGGGAAAAGGGAAAGAAGATCACTCTATGCTGGTGTTTATAAAGTCCTGAATTTCATATCTAATTAAAGTCATCCATAAACACCTTTACTATCTCTCCCTTTCATCCAATACATTTCTAGGTGGGTACTTTCCCCATAGCAATAAAAATTCCAAGTTACTGAACACTTACTACATGGCAGGCCTCAGGTCGAGGGTCTTATTTCACCAGCTCTTCTCAAAAACCCTCTGACGGGTACTAATCTTTATCTGTCTTTCAGATGAGGAAACTCAGGTTTAGAAAATTCTATTAACTTGACCATAATCACACAACTAGTAAATTTTGAAGCTGAGACTCAAGCCCCTGTCTGAACCAAAGCCTGCCCTTGGATCTGGGCATGGGTGGAGGTGGTGCGTGTCACTGGGAAGAATGGTAAGAGAAGAGACAAAAGCAGAGGAGAGAAGAGTAGGGTGCCCCTCCAGTGACCCCAGTTCACTAAACCCTCATAACGGTGGTCCTCAGAGAGTCTTTCAAAGGCCCATATGCTAAAACAGTGATTATTTTCCAGAAGAAAAGGCTAACTTTAAGCCCAGTAGTAGCACTTATAAATTATTTCTGCACAGCTGGTTTGCAAAATGGGAAAGACAAAAGTATCAGTTCAAAATGCCTTTGATAACCTTTAAAGAAGACATTATTAATGACATTAAGTTACTTGAGACTATTACTAAAGAGTCTTTTCTTGTATCTAAAATGTTTACTTCGACAATTGAAATGTATGATATTTGAGAGTTGCAGATTTTATGGGCTATAGATTTACTTCACAAATCTTTGTAAAATCATACGTGGTGCCTTTATGCCCATACTGTAGAGCTTGGAGCAAGATTTTTCCTTTCAAGATTGTTATGAAGGTTGACAGTTGTTGAAGATTTATTTGCATAATTCATTTGGGCTGAACCTGAGTTGCTGTTCCCTGGGTCAAGAACCCAACGGGAACCCAGTTAGGGTCATAGTATTACTATGAAGAAATAGAATTCACTCCCAGATGTGGTATCTAGGAATATCTTGTAGTAAAAAGCAAAGATTGCTGCAGAGAACTCTGGGAGACTGGGAACCACCTGACTTTTGCTCTCCTGGAAGATTAGGTCCTTGATAAAATCCCACTGTGTACAGCTTATGCTTATGAACCAAAGCAAATCTTCTCAACTGAGTAGAATTTCCTCAACTGAGTAGCACACCCTTTCAAAGGGGGAGCCTTCCTCATAATGCAATTAGAACTCCTCTCTCAGCAGTGATGAATGAACTCAAGTAAGGGAAAAAAGCACATAGGCCATTCATGAACGCACAGCACCCCAAACAGGACAAGAAGACTCATGGTACACTGTCAAGTGTGCTTGGTATATAGGAAGTCTTTGTGAGGTGCCTGGAGGTGATGGTGTCTCCATATGGTATGTGACCTTGAGGCGGACAGGAGCCTGGGCTGGTAGGTGGCAGGAACAAAAGTGACTGAAAGTAACAGAGTGTGTTACAATTAAACAAGTCTGGGAAATATTGTTCTAATATTCTTCTCTTTCTCCACTCTGGTCCCTCCCCTCCTCTCCTCATCTCCCTGTAGGAGTGTGGGGTATAAAAGATGGGCAGGCAGTTAGATGGAAATTTGACAGAGGTAGCTATGCTGTGCATTGAAATACATCCCAGAAAGTTCATATGTTTGTTAGGGACTCAATGGAAATAATGCTCTGAAAAATACTCTGTTTTACAAAATCTATGCTTATGACCACACATATATGACCAATCTCGGTCAAAATTGGGTCACAGTTTTCAGTGGGATCTTTGGCCTAGAGGTTTAGTCAAGTTCACTGGTCTGTCTGAAAACCACAAAGTGGGCAGTGGGCAGAAGCAAGGGCAGGGCACAGCTCAGACTCTCTCAGTTCTCCTTCTACTCAGAAGAACACAGCCTGAAGTCCACAGACTGATTTGCGAAGCTCCCACTCCCAGAACCTCAGCGTCTCCTCTCCAGGATTCAAGAGACTCAGCAAATGAGCACCCCAGAGCCTTAACCCCTTGTTTGTATTCCTCTAGATGGTGAACTGCAGGAAGGGGCGTGAGAAAGTTTTGGTTTCCCTACAACTCGCAGGAGGAGTGAGAGATAATCCATCGGCCAGGCCCTGGGAAAGCCAGTGACCACACAAGGACTGCTTCTTTAGGTATTTCCCAGACAGTCGGGCCTTCCCAGAGAGCCTTAGTTTGGTTTCCCCGCCACACCCAATTCAGCAGATACAGAGGCGCCTCCTCTGAGCCAAGCTCCAGGCCAGGCACTGGGGTTAGGTCTTTGTTCTCAGGGGGGCAAAGCCTTGTGAGGCACACACAGAAATGGACTATACTCCTCAGTGTGACAAGTGTTATTATTATTATTTTAATAAATTTATTTGTTTATTTATTTTTGGCTGCATTGGGTCTTTGTTACTGTGTGCAGGTTTTCTCTAGTTGAGGCGAGCGGGGGCCACTCTTTGTTGTGGTGTATGGGCTTCTCATTGTGGTGGTTTCTCTTGTTGTGGAGCACGGGCTCTAGGCACGGGCTTCAGTAGTTGTGGCACATGGGCTCAGTAGTTGTGGTTTGCGGGCTCAGTAGTTGTGGCACACGGGCTTACTTGCTCCGCGGCATGTGGGATCTTCCCGGACCAGGGCTTGAACCCGGAACCCCTGCATTGGCAGGTGGATTCTCAACCACTGCGCCACCAGGGGAGCCCAGGTGTTATTATTGAAGCAGGCCCTGAGTGCTATGGGGTGAGGCGGGGAATCCATCACAAGGAGAAATTCTTCAGGCAGACAGGAAAGTAGATGGCATCCCACAGGCAGGAGAAAGAGTATGTGTAAAGGCATGGGGCTTCAGAGCCTGGAATGTCTCTGCAGAACAGCAGAGTCAGCATCATGGGAGCTTGGGAGGGTGTGAGGAGGGGTCAGGAGGAGGGCCAGCAGGGAGCCGACCTGGCAGGTCTCAGAGGCTACCTTTTGCAGAGCTCTAAGGAGCACAGCTGGGGAGTAGATGGAGTGCTGTGGCCATGTCCAGGGGCAGGGAGTCGAGCTTAACTCCTGAGCACTTTCTCTGGCACCTCCCCGGGCAGCAGAGGTAGCCCTAGCTGGATGCGGCAGGAAGACCGTTTCTGGATGTGTGGGGCAGCAGGGGTGGGCCCTTGACAAGATTCTGTTCACAGTTTCACAGTTTAATCTTAGGCCTTTTAGCAGAGAGATGTAAATCCTGCCTCTGTCAGTTTTCTGTGGGACTTGAGGCTCAAAGAAAACCCTTGAGCAGAAGGGGCTCTAACCCTGTGTCAGAGACTGCTGGCTGACTACACCAAAATCCAGTCTCTCCGTTTTCCTTAGTAACTGAGCCATGAGTTTAAGCCAAGCACTTGCTGCATGGAATAAAGCCCCCCATCTCTAAGCCTCCTTTCCAGATGGGTAGGAATGTGACTGAGTTCAAGTCAAAGCAATACAAGTGGTAGGGTTATGTGGGCCTCTGGGAAGGTTGCTTGAAGGGAGCTCAGTCACCTAGGGGGCCTCTCTATTGCCTTCCTGTTTCCTCCTTTAATCAGGCTGCAATGTGTATGTGACGGCTGGAGCTCCAGCAGACATCTAGAACCATGAGGAGACCTTGCAGGTAGAAGTCACACATTGGATGGTGGGTCCACAAGAATGAGTCCCCACACAGACCTGGTCTGAATTCCTCTGGACTTGTTTTCACTTGAGACAGAAACAGACACTTATCTTGTTTAATTCACTATTTGGCGCTTGTCTCTTATGTGCAGCTGAACCTAAACTTAACTGATACAAACTTAAATCTCCTCATTTTATGGGGTTCGAATTTGAGATCAGGGAAGCAAAGTGGCTGGATAAAGATTACATAGTTAGCTTACCTAAAAGCTATGTCTCTCCAAGCAAAATGTCGAATGGTTTTTGCTCACATGCAATTCAACAAGTATTTCTTGAACATATGCATGCAGAAGTATAGTGCAGAAGTGCAGAGCATGGACCCCGAAGGTGAACTTCCTGGGTGCAAATCTCAGGGCTGCCATTTGTTAGCTGAGCGCCCACGTTCACCTCTAAGAATGCACAGCTCAGAGACGAAAGGGCAACGTGGGCATTTCCTTTCCACCTGCCTGTGCATTTATCACACGTTCATTGCCCTCCTGAATCCACCAGTCGTCTGCCAGCCATTGAATTGGCGCCCACAGACAGGTCACTGAGGGTTACTGCTACATTGAGATCTTCTGCTTTTTTATTGGCTTGCTCTGCTAAACATAATGATTACTTTTCATTTTGCCTCCAAAAGAATGTGAAACTCTAATTCCAACTTTCACGACAATTCGTGTTACACTCAAGTGCAGCTGTGTCTCCCATTTGAGCGTGTTAGTGAGGCCATGTGGACAGAGCTAGTTCCCTCACATGTTCAAGTCAGTGGTAGTGGAAGGAATTGTGAATCAACCAGCAAACTTGATAAAGCACATAAGAGGACTCAACGTCCTAGGGAGAAAATGTTCTTGGTGAAAGTAGGGGGCACAGACATAAAAGAATCATTAAAATCTCAGCTTCCCAGACAGTCTCTTTGATCTGACCTATACTGGTAATGCAACAAGAAATCTTTGATGCCCTGGCTTACATCTTTCTGAGACGGCAGTTTGTCAGACCACATCTCGTTCACCTTCACAACTCACTGTTACATAATATACACATAGCGCTCCATTTAAGAAAAGCAGAAAAAGCAAGGCATGACGTGATTTCCCCAGGCTCTTGGCAAGAGCCCCATTTCTAAGCCCTGGCTCAGTTCTCCATCTCTTAAATCAAAGAGATTTGTGCAAACTCTCCCTAATCCGGTGCCTACAGACCATTTGGGAACCAGGGGCAGTGTCACTGTCTTCCAGGGTTGACACCTTCTCTGCCTGACTCATGGAAAACAAGTCCAAACTGTGAAAGCCTCTGGAAAAAAAAAAAAATGAAGGTGTGCTCCACACGTAAGGTAATAATGAGGCATTCCCAAGTCAAATACCCACAGTAGCTGAAGCCACTACAGCTATCTCCAATCTGTCCTGTCCCACCTTGGTCACTGGCACTAGAATGCATTTACATTTAATAGGACCGGATGTGGAAGGGTCACCATGGAAAGTCATGTGTGTCACTCACCGGCCAGGGACACGAAGAGCACCACCACTGCAGACAGCTGCCAGGACATGACTGGGGAGCCAGGGAGTATCGCTGCCTCGCCAAGGGACTGCTAGGCTCAGCGCTCAGCAAGGCTGGGTCTTCCAAATGGTGCAAGGCTAATTCCAGGGCAGGCTCTGGCAACAAAGTAGACACCTCCTTCTGCCCCTTATTACTTGTGGCAGAGAAAACAAAGTCACTTGCGTTATGAGAACTGAAAGGCCCTCCCAAGTGGTGTGCTGAGAGGGGAGGGAAACCACAAGTGGCTCTTGTGTGAAGGCAGGCACTTTCATCTCTGCCTTTAGTGTTTGTGAGCGACGGGATGGGGGATGGGGCATGTCCCCCAGCCAAGGTGAAGGGCATCTGAGATCATTTTGCACAAGAGGTGGTGGATCTGTGGCAGTGCCTGCTTCCTTCTCTCATAAGTTGGGTCTCCATTTTTCTCTAAGATCTTGAGTACATTTCTGTAAACCCAGAGACCCTTCTCAGCCAGGAGAAAACCAGTCCCTCAGTCCTGAGGGTGAGCATGAGTCAAAACTCCATGGGTAGAGTGCTGTCTGTCTCTGTGTGTTTTCACAAGAAGTCTGAGGCAGCCCTGTTTTCTGCTCAAGGCAGCCTCACCTGGGAACTTCACCTTGTGGGAGGGGTCAGTGTGACCTCAGGAATCAGGGACATCTGGGTTTGAATCTGGCCCTGCCAACTCACCGGCTGTATGACCTTGGGTAACCTCTCTGAGCCTCGGTTTCTTCTGTTGTATAACAGGGATAACAATGACTACTCCCAGGTGGTTTTCCTGGAACACAAATAATATTGAATGTCTTCAAAAGGCAACCTTTTCATGTCTTATCTCCTTCCTCTATTAATTAGACAAAACAATGGTGGTCTCTCTCCCAGAGCTGTGAGTCCCCGTGAGGAACACACATATAGGCAGTTTATCAGGATACCCTCCTGATTACTAGGTTTAGGGCTTTCAGTTTAGTCTCAAACCATTTCCTGAAAAACAACTTTGGCAACTATTTTATCTTACTATGTTGCTGTAATCAAGCAAATTTACCAAAGCAAGGGGTGTGTTTCCAAATTGAATTTTTAGGGTGGAAGGTGAAGATTAATTTGTGTCAGTTGACCTAATTTCAGCTACTTGCTGTCTAGAATTCTGGACTTTGAGTCAATTTATTCAACAGACAATAATTAAGCAGATACTCTGTGCCAGACACTCTTCTTATTCCATTTAAGCCCCACAGCCACTCTATGTGGGCACTATAGTATTATTGTTGTCCCATTTCACAGATGGGGAAACTGAGCATAGAGAGGTCAAGTGACTTGCCCAAAATCACTTAGATAATAAATGAAGAAGCTGGGCTATGAATCCAGTCGGCTTGAAAGTCTAGGATTTTAAGCACTATGCTGTACTACAGCTGAAGAGGTGCTCTGGAGTAGAATATAATATATGCTTTCAAGTTGCTTACTGCCTAGTTGAGAAACATTTATTGATATAAATAGCTAGAGAGTGACTGATCAATTGTTTGCTACTTAGAAACACACTAGATGAGGAAAGGAATAGTCAGAGATGACTTTGTAGGCGTTGAACCTTGGAGAGACTGAAGGTCATAGAGGATCTGGGTAGTTGGAGAATAGCAATAATAATAATAATAATAATGGCAGTAATAATGGTTTCCATATAAGGACTCCCTATTATGTGCCTGACACTGTGTAATGCATATGGTACCTCTACAGGGTAGATTTATTTTATTTTTTTTGCTGTATTAATTCTGATTTTATTCCTCCATTCTTGTCTCCTCTTTTTTTTTTTTTTTTAAACATCTTTATTGGGCAGGGTAGATTTTTTTAATCCCCACTTTACTGATGTGGAAAATGAACCACCCAGCATCACATAACAGGTTAAAATTTGCATCATGCCTTGCCTGGCCCTGAAGCCTGTGCCCTTTCTGCTGGCTACGGGAGCAAAATCTCTTGAGTGGTTATAAGCCTGACTGGAGGGGCCTGGGGAGTTATTTTCTTAGTGGTTGCCCTGAAGATTACTGTACATCTCAGCCTATAGCAATCTAGTTTGGATTAATACTATCTTAACTTCAATAGTATATAAAAACTTTGCTTCTATCTATTTCCATTGTCTCCCCTTCCTTTTTGCTATTATTGCCATATAAATTACATCTTTATTCATTGTATACCCACCATCATGGGTTTATAATGATTGCTTTATGAAGTTGTCTTTTATATCAGATAAGAGAAAAAGGAGTTACAAACAACGCTATAGAGGAAATGTTTGTGTTCCCTCAAAATTCATATACAGAAGCTCTAATGTGGTGGTATTTGAAGGTGGGGACTTTGGGAGGTAAGTAGATTATGAGGGTGGAGCCCTCATGATGGGATTAGTGTCCTTATAGGAAGAGGAAGAGAGCTAGTTCTCTCTCTGCTCTCCACCACGTAAGGATAGAGTGAGAAAGCAGCTGTCTACAAGCCAGGAAGTTGGCCCTCACCAGAATGCCACCATGCTGGCACCCTGATCTCAGACTTCCCAGTCTCCAAACTTGTGAGAAATAAATCTGTTGTTTAAGTCATTCAGTCTATGGTAATTTGTTACAGTAGCCAGAGCTGACTATGACAAACAAAAAAATATTTTTATAATGTCTTCTATATTTACCTATGTAGTTACATTTATTGGTGCTCTTTATTTCTTCATGTGGATTTGAGTTACTCTCTAGTAACCTTTCATTTCTGAAGGACTCCTTTTAGCATTTCTTGTAGGGAAGGTTTGTTAGTGACAAATTATCTCAGTTGTTATCTGGAATGTCTTAATTTCTCCTTCAGTTTTGAAGGACAGTTTTGTGGATATAGAATTCTTGACAGTCTTTTTCCTTTCAGCACTTTAATATATCATCTCACTGCCTTCTGGCCTTGATGGTTTCGGATGAGAAATATCTTATTGAGAATTCCATATGATTTGAGATGTGGATTAGCTCATTGCTGAAAAAATTATCCTTTCTTCACTCTATTGCTTTTGTACCTTTGTTGAATATCAGTTGTCCACATGTATATGGGTCTATCCTGTTCCACTGATATAATTTTCTATCTTTATGTCAAGATCAAATTGCCTTGATTGCTGTACCTTTACAATAAACCTTGAAATCAGGTATTATTAGCCCTCCAACTTTCTTCTTCAACATTCTTTTAGCTTCCCCCTTTCCATTCCCTAATTCCCTCTCTTATGCTTTAAATTAGCCAATAAAGAGTGAACGTGTGAAACCCTAAACACCCCACCCTTGGGCCCTAAAAAAGGCAGAGCCCCAGGTTTGTGCTGTCTCTCAACCTGTGACCTTGCTTCATGGCCCTTGAGTGTGCTGTGTACCCTCCAGGACCTATGAGTAGTAAATCTTGTTCCTCAAAGTTCCCTGAAGGTTTCTGGCTGAAGTGTGTACTGCAATCATTATAAGAACCACACGGGCTAGTCCAGCCACAACACTGGCCCCACAAGCTTGGTGAGTGCCTCAGGTGTTCCTACTTCCTAGGCAAGAGCATCACCATCAACAGGATGGGACCAAACAGCAGGGGGGGACACAATTCAGCCCATAACAATGGTCTGTCTTGTTAAATATTCCATGTGAACTTAAGAAGAGTGTGTGTATTCCTTTGTTGTTGGATTCAGTATTCTATAAATGTTATTAGGTTAAATTGGCTGACAGTGTTGTTCAAGTATTCTATATTCTTACTGATTTTTTCTTTATTGTTTTATCAATTCTTACAAGAGAGGAGTTGAAATATCAGATTAAATTGTGGATTTGTTTATTCCTCTTTGCAGTTCTGTTTTTGCTTTGTGTATTCCAAAGCTCTGTTATTAATGTGTAAATATTTAGGATTGGTATGTCCTCTTGATGGATTAACCGCTTTATTATTATTATTTTTTTTTTGCGGTACACGGGCCTCTCACTGTTGTGGCCTCTCCCGTTGCGGAGCACAGGCTCCGGACGCGCAGGCTCAGCGGCCATGGCTCATGGGCCTAGCCACTCTGGGGATCTTTCTGGACCGGGGCACGAACCCGTGTCCGCTGCATTGGCAGGCGGACTCCCAACCACTGCATCACCAGGGAAGCCCAACATATTCTTATTCTTTTTATATTTAAATAGTCAATTTTCTTTTAAGGAGACATAAATAATGAGGGGAAAAAGCTTCAGTACTTACTTATGTGATTACCATTTCCTGCAGTCTTCACTCTTTTGTGTAGACCCTTGAGTTTGTTGTTGCTACAGTTAGCCTAAGTACACCATGCACTTCAGATTTCTCAAGTGTTACCTGTGTTTAAGGTATGGCATTGTTTGACCAAATGTTTTTCTCATTGTGTGCTCCACTCTCAGCTTTAGGTCTTCCCTGGTATGTGTCAGAGTCTCTCCATGCCCTTGTAGCTCTCCCAGCAGACTCCACTGTTACTTGATACTCAGTGCTTGTTAGCCTGGGGCTGGGGACTGAGCCATGAGGTGCTCTGTTCTGATTAAGTCTCAGGCAGGCAGGCACTCTGTCCCTGGGTCTTGAGGGGGTGTGACCTTCAAAGTGTTTCTACCCTCCTCCAGCAGTTTTGGGCACAGAACGTATTCCCACCTCTCTCCCAAGATCAGAGGTTTGGTTTTTATTCCATTATCTTTCCCCAGCTGCAGTTGGATTTACCAGCCCTGAAGGATGTGTTTATTGCCTGTTCTTGGGCAGCTGTTCTACTTTTGTTCTGTTGGAAATATGGGGCGATAGGATCCAAGCCTTGTCTCCTGTCTTTCCTGCAGCAACTGATACTCCCCTTCCCCAGGCTATGCCCTCAAGGATGCTTTCTCAGGACTTTTGCTAATCTTTCTTGTGAGTGCCCAGTGAGACCATTGGAGGAGAAAAGCCTGTAAGTGGATGCAAATATTCATTATATCTATGGCCCCTTGGTTTTTATTTTCTCTTGCAAGCCTACACTGGGCCACAAATTTAGCAGAACTCTCTTTGCCAGCATATAGCAGTGCCTGCTCCAGGTAGGCAAGTGCTTGGAGTTCCATCTCTCTTTGTAGGTGCCTGTCTTTCCTTGGTCTTCGGGCTATATGGGTGCCCGGTGAACTCAGCTCTCTCATGGGTCCACAAAAAGTTGTGAATTTGCATATTTTCCAGATTTTCTGATCTTGCAAGTGTGGGGATAGTTCTCTTTCTAGATTTCTACATCTCAGGCAGAAGACATTATTTTTAATAGCTGCACAGAGTTCCATTGTATGTCAGTACAATATTTTATCAATCGGCTTTTCATATTTAATATATTTGTTATCTATCATTAACAAAACTTAGGTGCTTAAAACAGCAAACATTTATTATCTCATGGCCCTCTGGTAGTAAATTCAAGAGTGGTTTAGCTGGGTTCTTCTCGCTCCAGGTCTCTCATGAAGTTTCAGCCAAGACATCAGCTTGAGCTGAAGCCATCTGAAAGCTTGACTAGGGCTGGAGAGTCTACCTCCCAGGGGCTCACACACATGGCTGTTGGCAGGAGGCTTCAGTTCCTGCCACGCAGGTCTCTCCTTTGGGCTGCTTCAGTGTCCTCTCAATATGGCAGCTGGCTTCTACAGTGAATAACCCAAGAGGGAGAATGAGGAAAAAGCTAAAATGCTTTTTATAACGTAGTCTTGAAAGTCAACGAGCATCACTTCCACCACATTCTATTTACTGAGTCATTAGTACAGCCCACACTTAAAGAGAAGGTAATTTGATTCCACTCTTTGAAGGAAGGAGTCTCAATTTGGGGATAAATTTTTACACTACCACAGACATTTAGGTTGTTTCCCATTTCTCACTACTTGTTTTCCTGTTAAAAGTGATCCTAAAATAAACATCTGTACATATAATTCTTTGTTCATTTGTATGAGTTTATCATTAAAATAAATTCCTAGAAGTGGAACTGTTGGATCAAATCATATACTTATTTTAAATTTTTGAAAGCTGTTACAAATTCTCTTCTAAAGTGATATTACTAATTTACACTCTTACCAACAGTGTATGAGAGTGCTGGTTTTCGTATAGCTTCTCCAACACTGGGTATTATCAAAGTTTTAAATGTTGGACAGTCTGATAATGAAAAATGATATATCATTGTTTGGCCTTTTTTCATATATTTACTGGATTTTGAATTTTTTTCCTATGTATTCATGTCCTTTGCCCATTTCTTTTTCCATTGTTGTTGATTTGTAAACACTCTTTATACACCAAGGAAATTAGTCTTGTGTCATGTTTTGAAAATGTATTTACCTTTTGAGTTTTAATTTTTCCTTTTTTCTACATATAAGTTTTTGCCTCTTACATAGCTTAATTTGTCAAGATTTTCCTTTGTAGCTTCTGGTTTTAGTTTTTGCCTGGAAAGACTTTATCCTATTCAAGATTCTTTTCAAAATGTTTTGACTTTCATGATTCTTTAAGTCACACACTTGAACAACAGTGAAACCAAGCAGAACCCTGTGGGAAGGGAGCAATGCAGAGACAAAGGAGGAGCAGTCAAGAAACAATAGTACAGTCCTGGGGCAGGTCCTGGTTCCACCTCAAGGGATACACATAACAATATCTTTGAGCTCTTTACAGAATTAAAACGCCCAACAAATGGAAGATGTTAGCATTCTTCATTCCAGATTAAAGGAACCACAGAAGCTTATCAGGAGACCACCTGAGGCCAGATTAAAGGAGTGCAGGCCCTGCACACACCCTAATCCTTATCAGCAACTCTGGCCTTGAACCATTGCTATAAAACTGCTCACCAAATCCCTCTGGGTTGAGGACACACTGTTTTTGAGAGGCACAAGCCCACTGTGTCCCCTTTGCCTGGCAAAGCAATAAAGTTATTCTTTCTACTTCACCCAAAATTCTGTCTCTGAGATTCGATTTGACACCAGTGCACAGAGGCCAAGGTTTTGAAATTGATATGAATGACTTTAAGGGCTGAGGTAAACTTACTATTATTTTTTCCACATTGCTATCCAGTGGTCCAAACACCACTTTTACAAAACATTTATCTTTTTGGTTCAGAACTAATTTGAAATGCCTTTTTTATAAATTCTGAGATGTATCTGGGTCCATTTCAAGATTCTCTACCCTGTTTTCCTTTTGTTAATTTCCATGGTATATGTTCCCTGGCAAATTAAAATATTATGGTATAAACCTACAATTCTTGTTACTTTTATAATAGCCATATTTGAAAAGCTTATCCATAAACAAAAACTGCTACCAGATTAAAGATGCAATTGACAAACACTTTGTAGAGGATTAGTGAGACTATATTTTAAAAAGCTTTCTATCCTCATCTGACAGTAAACTTGGAACTCAAGAGACACTTAATACTTGTTGACTGATAAGCAAATGCTAGTGTGGTAACTTAGAATCTTGGCCTAGGAGTTGGAGGACATGGATTCTAGTTCCTCCTCAGCTGCAGGCAGGCTGGGTGACACTGATGCACAGTAATAAAGTTGAAGTTGGGCAATGGCCTCCTAGCTAGCTTCCCAATACTTCTTGCAGCTTGGTGAAACAAAGCTTTCACTAAGGGAATATAAGAAAAGATTTTGCATGCCACTTGCACACTGGGCCTTAAAATATTACGTATGCATATCTTCCAAGTTCTTTCCCTTTCCTGCAGTCTGGAAACTGGACATTCCCGAGATCTGCTTTTGACTATGTAGGCAAAGACAATGCTCTAGTGGATGGCAGAAAAACCACAAGGAAGGAACCTGGGCCACTAAATGACCGTGTGGAGCACAGCAGCCTGCAGGCCCAACCCAGGATGTTTCACAAGACAGAAATATTCTTTAAGTCACTATATTGTTGGATATCTTTGTTACAGCAGCTTACTCTTTCCCTTTACACATGGGATGTTACATTCCACTAAGAAAAGGGTTCTGTAGTCAAATAAGTTTGGGAAATCATGAGTTTAACAAAAGTATACAGACATTCTTCCTGAAAGAGTTCTCTGCTCCTTTAATCTACTAATTGGGATCAACCAAGAGAGGAGCAGAACATGTAGTGTTTTTTTTTTTTCTTTTGGCCATGCCAAAAGAACTAAGATCCTGGCTTGCAGGATCTCAGTTCCCTGACCAGGGATCGAACCTGTGCCCCCTGCAGTGGAAGTGCAGAGTCCTAACCACTGGATGGCCAGGGAATTCCCCTGTGTAGTATTTTTTTTTTTAACCTCTTTATTGGAGTATAATTGCTTTACAGTGTTGTGTTAGTTTCTGCTGTATAACAAACTGAATCAGCAATATGTATACATATATCCCCATATCCTCTCCCTCTTGCATCTCCCTCCCACCCTCCCTATCCCACCCCTCTAGGTGGTCACAAAGCACCGAGCTGATCTCCCTGTACTATGCAGCTGCTTCCCACTAGCAATCTATTTTACATTTGGTAGTGTATATATGTCCATGCCACTCTCTCAGTTCGTCCCAGCTTACCCTTCCCCCTCCCTGTGTCCTCAAGTCCATTCTCTACATCTGCATCTTTATCCCTGTCCTGCCCCTAGGTTCATCGAACCACTTTTTTTTCCAGATTCTATATATATGTGTTACCATATGGTATTTGTTTTTCTTTCTGACTTACTTCACTCCGTATGACAGATTCTAGGTCCATCTACCCCACTACAAATAACTCAATTTCGTTTCTTTTTATGGCTGAGTAATATTGTGCCACATCTTCTTTATCCATTCATCTGTCGATGGACACTTCCATGTCCTGGCTATTGTAAATAGTGCTGCAATGAACATTGTGGTATATGTCTCTTTTTGAATTATGGTTTTCTCAGGGTATATGCCCAGGAGTGGGATTGCTGGGTCATATGGTAGTTCTATTTTTAGTTTTTTAAGGAACCTACATGCTGTTCGCCATAGTGGTTGTATCAGTTTACTTTCCCACCAACAGTGCAAGAGGGATTCCTTTTCTTCACACCGTCTCCAGCATTTATTGTTTGTAGATTTTTTCATGATGGCCATTCTGACTGGTGTGAAGTGATACCTCGTTGTAGTTTTGATTTGCATTTCTCTAATGATTAGTAATGCTGAGCATGTTTTCATGTGTTGTTGGCAATCTGTATATCTTCTTTTTTCTTTGGAGAAATGTCTATTTAGGTCTTCTGCCCATTTTTGGATCGGATGGTTTTTTTTTTGATATTGAGCTGCATGAGCTGCTTGTATATTTTGGAGATTAATCCTTTGTCAGTTGCTTCATTTGCAAATATTTTCTCCCATTCTGAGGGTTGTCTTTTCGTATTGTTTATGGTTTCCTTTGCTGTGCAAAAGCTTTCAAGTTTCATAGGTCCCATTTGTTTATTTTTGTTCTTATTTCCATTTCACTAGGAGGTGGGTCAAAAAGGATCTTGCTGTGATTTATGTCAAAGAGTGCTCTTCCTACGTTTTCCTCTAAGAGTTTTATAGTGTCTGGCCTTACATTAAGGTCTTGAATCCATTTTATTTTCGTGTATGGTGCTAGGAAGTGTTCTAATTTCATTCTTCTACATGTAGCTGTCCAGTTTTCCCAGCACCACTTATTGAAGAGGCTATCTTTTCTCCACTGTATATTCTTGCCTCCTTTATCAAAGATAAGGTGACCATATGTGTGTGGGTTTATCTCTGGGCTTTCTATCCTGTTCCATTGATCTATATTTCTGTTTTTGTGCCAGTACCATACTGTTTTGATTACTGTAGCTTTGTAGTATAGTCTGAAGTCAGAGAGCCTGATTCCTCCAGCTTCGTTTTTCTTTCTCAAGATTGCTTTGGATATTTTGTGTTTCCATACAAATTGTGAGATTTTTTGTTCTAGTTCTGTGAAAAATGCCAGTGGTACTTTGATACGGATTGCATTGAATCTGTAGATTGCTTTGGGTAGTATAGTCATTTTCACAATGTTGATCCTTCCAATCCAAGAACGTGGTATATCTCTCCATCTATTTGTATCATCTTTAATTTCTTTCATCAGTGTCTTAAAATTTTCTGCATACAGGTCTTCTGTCTCTTTAGGTAGGTTTATTCCTAGATATTTTATTCTTTTTGTTGCAGTGGTAAATGGGAGTGTTTTCTTAATTTCACTTTCAGATTTTTCATCATTAGTGTATAGGAATGCAAGAGATTTCTGTGCATTAATTTTGTTTCCTGCAACTTTACCAAATTCATTGATTAGCTCTAGTAGTTTTCCGGTAGCATCTTTAGGATTCTCTATGTATAGTATCATGTCATCTGAAAACAGTGACAGCTTTACTTCTACTTTTCTGATTTGGATTCTTTTTATTTCTTTTTCTTCTCTGATTGCTGTGGCTAAAACTTCCAAAACTATGTTGAATAAGAGTGGTCAGAGTGGGCAACCTTGTCTTGTTCCTGATCTTAGCGGAAATGGTTTCATTTTTTTACCATTGAAGATGATGTTGGCTGTGGGTTTGTCATATATGGCCTTTATCATGTTGAGGTAAGTTCCCTTTATGCCTATTTTCTGGAGGGGTTTTATCATAAATGGGTGTTGAATTTTGTCCAAAGCTTTTTCTGCATCTATTATCATATGGCTTTTAGCCTTCTGTTTGTTAATACAGTGTATCACATTGATTTGCATATATTGAAGAATCCTTCCATTCCTGGGATAAACCCCACTTGATCATGGTGTATGATCCTTTTAATGTTCTGCTGTATTCTGTTTGCTAGTATTTTGTTGAGGATTTTTGCATCTATGTTCATCAGTGATATTGACCTGTAGTTTTCTTTTTTTGAGGACATCTTTGTCTGGTTTTGGTATCAGGGTGATGGTGGCCTCATAGAATGACTTTGGGAGTGTTCCTCCCTCTGCTATGTTTTGGAAGAGTTTGAGAAGGATAGGTGTTAGCTCTTCTCTAAATGTTTAATAGAATTCACCTGTGAAGCCATCTGGTCCTGGGCTTTTGTTTGTTGGAAGATTTTTAATCACAGTTTCAATTTCAGTGCTTGTGATTGGTCTGTTTATATTTTCTTTTTCGTCCTGGTTCAGTTTCAGAAGGTTGTGCTTTTCTAAGAATTTGTCCATTTCTTCCAGGTTGTCCATTTTATTGATAGAGTTGCTTGCAGTAATCTCTCATGATCTTTTGTATTTCTGCAGGGTCAGTTGTTATTTCTCCTTTTTCATTTCTAATTCTGTCGATTTGAGTTTTCTCCCTTTTTTTCTTGATGAGTCTGGCTAGGGGTTTGTCAATATTGTTTATCTTCTCAAGGAACCAGCTTTTACTTTTACTGATCTTTGCTACTGTTTCCTTCATTTCTTTTTCATTTATTTCTGATCTGATCTTTATGATTTCTTTCCTTCTGCTAAACTTGGGGGGCGTTTGTTCTTTTTTCTCTAATTGCTTTAGGTGTAAGGTTAGGTTGTTTACTTGAGATTTTTCTTGTTTCTTGAGGTAGGATTGTATTGCTATAAACTTCCCTCTTAGAACTGCTTTTGTTGCATCCCATAGGTTTTGGATCGTTGTGTCTTCGTTGTCATTTGTTTCTAGGTATTTTTTTGATTCCCTCTTTGATTTCTTCAGTGATCTCTTGGTTATTTAGTGGCATATTGTTTAGCCTCATGTGTTTGTATTTTTTACAGTTTTTTTCCTGTAATTGATATCTAGTCTCATAGTGTTGTGGTTTGAAAAGATACTTGATACAATTTCAATTTTTTAAAATTTACCAAGGCTTGATTTGTGACCCAAGATATGATCTATCCTGGAGAATGTTCCATAAGCACTTGAGAAGAAAGTGTATTCTGTTGTTTTTGGATGGAATATCCTATAAATATCAATTAAGTCCATCTTGTTTAATGTATCATTTAAAGCTTGTGTTTCCTTATTTATTTTCATTTTGGATAATCTGTCCATTGGTGAAAGTGGGGTGTTAAAGTCCGCTACTATGGTTGTGTTACTGTCGATTTACCCTTTTATGGGTAAATTTGCCTTATGTACTGAAGTGCTCCTGTGTTGGGTGCATAAATATTTACAATTGTTATATTTTCTTCTTGGATTGATCCCTTGATCGTTGTGTAGTGCCTTTCTTTGTCTCTCGAAAACAGTCTTTATTTTCATCTTTTTTTTTTTTACGGTACGTGGACCTCTCACTGTTGTGGCCTCTCCCGTCGCGGAGCACAGGCTCCGGATGCGCAGGCTCAGCGGCCATGGCTCACGGGCCCAGCCACTCTATGGCATGTGGGATCTTCCTGGACCGGGGCACAAACCCATGTCCCCTGCATCGGCAGGTGGACTCTCAACCACTGCGCCACCCGGGAAGCCCTAGTCTTTATTAAAGTCTGTTTTATCTGATACGAGAAATGCTACTCTAGCTTTCTTTTGATTTCCATTTGCATGGAATATCTTTTTCCATCCACTCACTTTCAGTCTGTATGTGTCCCTAGGTTTGAAGTGGGTCTCTTGTAGACAGCATACTTACAGGTCTTGTTTTTGTATCCATTCAGCCAGTCTATGTCTTTTGGTTGGAGCATTTAATCCATTCACATTTAAAGTAATTATTGATATGTATGTTCCTATTACCATTTCTTAATTGTTTTGGGTTTGTTTTTGTAGGTCTTTTCCTTCTCTTGTGTTTCCTGCCTAGAGAAGTTCCTTTAGCATTTGTTGTAAAGCTGGTTTGATGGTGCTGAATTCTCTTAGCTTTTGCTTGTCTGTAAAGGTTTTAATTTCTCCATCAAATCTGAATGAGATCGTTGCTGGGTAGAATAATCTTGGTTGTAGATTTTTTCCCTTTCATCACTTTAAATATGTCCTGCCACTCCCTTCTGGCTTGCAGAGTTTTTGCTGTAAGATCAGCTGTTAACCTTATGGGGATTTCCTTGTATGCTATTTGTTGTTTTTCCTTTGCTGCTTTTAATATTTTTTCTTTGTATTTAATTCTTGATAGTTTGATTAATATGTGTCTTGGTGTGTCTCTCCTTGGATTTATCCTGTATGGGACTCCCTGTGCTTCCTGGACTTGATTGACTATTTCCTTTCCAATGTTAGGGAAGTTTTCAACTATAATCTCTTCAAATATTTTCTCAGACCGTTTCTTTTCCTCTTCTTCTGGGACCCCTATAATTTGAATGTTGGTGCATTGAATGTTGTCCCAGAGGTCTCTGAGGCTGTCTTCAATTTCTTTTCATTCTTTTTTCTTTATTCTGCTCTGTTGTAGTCATTTCCACTACTTCATCTTCCAGGTCACTTATCCATTCTTCTGCCTCACTTATTCTGCTATTGATTCCTTCTAGAGAATTTTTAATTTCATTTATTGTGTTGTTCATCATTGTTTGTTTTCTCTTTAGTTCTTCTAGGTCCTTGTTAAACATTTCTTGTATTTTCTCCATTCTATTTCCAAGATTTTGGATCACCTTTACTATCATTACTCTGAATTCTTTTTCAGGTAGACTGCCTATTTCCTCTTCATTTGTTTGGTCTGGTGGGTTTTTACCTTGCTCCTTCATCTGCTGCATAATTCTCTGTCTTCCCATTTTTCTTAACTTACTGTGTTTGTGGTCTCCTTTTCATAGGCTGCTGGTTCGTAGTTCCTGTTGTTTTTGGTATCTGACCGCAGTGGGTGAGGTTGGTTCAGTGGCTTGTGTAGGCTTCCTGGTGGAGGGTACTGGTGTCTCTGTTCTGGTGGATTAGGCTGGACCTTGTCTTTCTGGTGGGTGGGGCTGTGTCTGGCTGTGTGTTTTGGGGTGTCTCTGAACTTAGTATGATTTCAGGCAGCCTCTCTGCTAATGGGTCTTGCTAGTTGTTTGGCATGGGGTGTCCAGCATTGTAGCTTGCTGGCTGTTGGGTGGAGCTGGGTCTTAGTGTTGAGACAGAGATCTCTGGGAGAGCTCTTGCCAATTGATATTACATGGAGCCGGGAGGGCTCTGGTGGTCCAATACCCGGAACTCGGCTCTCCCACCTCAGAGGCTCAGGCCTGACATCAGGCTGGAGCACCAAGACCCTGTCAGCCACTTGGCTCAGAAGAAAAGGGAGAAAAAAAAGAAAGAAAAAAAAATTTTTTTAATTAAAAAATTATTAAAATTAAAAAATTATTAAAATTAAAGAAATAAAAAAGTAATAGAAAAAAAAGGGAGCAACTAAACCAATAAATAAATCCACCAGTGATAACAAGCATTAAAAACTATACTAAGGTAAACATAAAAATCAGAAACAAGTCATTCGCAGAGAGCAAACCCCAAGTCTACAGTTGCTCCCAAAGTCCACCACCTCAAATTTGGGATGATTCGTTGTCTATTCAGGTATTCCACAGATGCAGGGTACCTCAAGTTGATTGTGGGGATTTTATCTGCTGCTCCTGAGGCTGCTGGGAGAAATTTCCCTTTCTCTTCTTTGTTCGCACAGCTTCCAGGGTTCAGCTTTGGATTTGGCCCCGCCTCTGTGTGTAGGTCACCCTCAGGCTTCTGTTCCTGCCCAGAGAGGACGGAGTTAAAGCAGTGGCTGATTAGGGGGCTCTGGCTCACTGAGGCCGGGGTGGGGGGAGGGAGGCGTACAGTGGTTGTAATTGGAATGTGGGGCGAGCCTGCGGCAGCAGAGGCCAATGTGATGTTGCACCAGCCTGAGGTGTGCCATGTCTCCTCCCAGGGAAGTTGTCCCTAGATCATGAGACCCTGGCAGTGGCAGGCTGCACAGGCTTCCGGGAGGAGGCATGTGCATAGTGACCTGTGCTTGCACACAGGATTATTGGTGGCTGCAGCAGCAGTGTTAGCGTTTCATGCCCAGCTGTGCTGTCCGCGCTGATAGCCACGGCTTGTGCCCGTCTATGGAGCTCATTTAGGCAGTGCTCTGAATCCCCTCTCCTTGCGCACCCCGAAACAATGGTCTCTTGCCTCTTAGGCAGTTCCAGACTTTTTCCCGGACTCCCTCCCATCTAGCTGTGGCGCACTAGCCCCCTTCAGGCTGTGTTCATGTAGCCAACCCTAGTCCTCTCCCTGTGATCTGACCTCGGAAGCCCGAGCCTCAGCTTCCAGCGTCTCAGGCTGGTGAGTGCTGGTTGGCACCAATCCTCTGTGTGGAAATCTCTCCGCTTTGCCGTCTGCACCCCTGTTGCTGCGCTCTTCTCCGTGGCTCTGAAGCTTCCCCCCTGCCCATCCCCAGTCTCCGCCAGTGAAGCGGCTTCCTAGTGTGTGAAAACTTTTCCTCCTTCACAGCTCCCATCCCTATTCTTTCGTCTCTGTTTTTTCTTTTTTTCTTTTTCCTTACTCAGGTACGTGGGGACTTTCTTGCATTTGGGAAGTCTGAGGTCTTCTGCCAGCATTCAGTAGGCGTTCTGTAGGAGTTGTTCCACATGTAGATGTATTTTTGATGTATTTGTGGGGAGGAAGGTGATCTCCACATCTTACTCCTCCGCCATCTTGAAGGTCTCCCCTCCCTGTGTAGTGTTTTTAAAGTGTATTTATTTTTAGATAATTCTTTTTCATTGTGGGATTAACTCATTGAATTCTTACACTCTTCTGCCTATGCTGCAAAATATACTCTGGGAAGTGCTGGTTTAGAGGATCTCTAACTTTTCTCATCATTTCATAGTGCATGGCTGGTGTTTAGTGTGGACTCAGACTCTGCCAGATTTTACAGATCCTAGGCCAGACCACTTTCACCTGGGGCTACAGCAGTCCCACTCCTCAGCAACGTGTTGAAATGAGTCCCTCTAGTGGGCAACAGGTGACATGACGAATTGAACGACTAGTAAAAGAAGGCTGGGGGGTTTATCTGATGGTTTTGGATTCTTTTCCATTTACCCAAACAAAATGATGATACAAATTTCACTCATAGAAGAGCCACTCTCTGTTTTTTTTTTTCCTGGTTTTTAAGAAGTCTAAAATTTTCAAAACTGTACTTCAGTTCCAGGAGCTGCAGTTTACCATTTTCCCAACACTTCCATAACCAGACTCATCACACAGCAGCAGGGTTGTGTGCCCCCACAGTATGTGTCACACCGTGTTGCGATGATCTGTTTCCACATCTGTCTCCCCCAACTGGACTGAGGAACCTCTCACTCATCTTCAAACCTCCTTGGTCTCTCCCGATGCTGGCACCTTCCTTAGGATGGGGGTGCTCAGGAAATAGGTGTTGAATGAAAGGAGGGAATACATACATAAATAAATAAATATTCTTATGGTCAAAATGGAACAAGGTGGGTTGGAAAATAATGCAGGTAGAAGGAAGTAAGATTTCCTATAGATTTGGGAAGAACTTTATTTGTGTGTGCAAATAGTAAGTATTGTATCCTACCAATTTGAAACACACTCTACCATAAGACAGATACTTTGTTGTTAGGAAAGGGGGCATGAGAGTGTGGACCCACCACATAGTTCAACTTTCTGAAAAATTTCAAACACTCTGCTGGATAATCGTGCCAAGAAGCCCCTCCCTGATGGTCTATCCCTCACTCTCTTCCCTTTTTGGCCACCCAGTCAAAGGGCTTCTTTATGGATACACTATTTTCGTTTTCTTGAATTCTACAGTGATGTTCCCGAGTCTCATGGGAGACACTCCCCAGGTGCCTGCTGACCCACTCCATTCCAGGAATGTCAGGGGACTGAAAACTCAGCCAGATCCCTCATCCAGTGAAAAGTTAAAATCAAAGCACGCTAACAATTCCAAAAACAACTAAATCCAAAACTACCTCTAAAAATAAACAACTCCAGAGCTCAGGGTGCTGGTTATTAGCCATGATCGCTCAGCTTCCCGCCCACCCTCTGCTCTCCGCTTTGTGGTTGGGGCCATTCGCCTCCTCTGCCAGCGAGGGCTTTGCTCCTCCCTGTGTGCCTGGGTTCCCTTCAGTATTGCCGTAGCAACTGGCCTTCACCCTGAGAGCCCCAGTCGGTTCCAGAAGCTGCAGTTTACCATTTTCCCAACACTTAAGCAGCCTCATCACGCCCCTTCCTCTAGCACCAGCTGGCAGCAGAGTTCTGCATCCAGTTCCCAGGCCCGCCTTCAAGTTCCTGGGGGCACCTGGGGAATGCCACCCCCCCCCACACACCAGAGGGCTACCCTCAGCCATGTGGGGCCCCCAACCTCTTCCCTTGTTCCCTCTGCCCTTGGGCTGGTAGCTGCTTCTTATAGTTAGAATCTTCATGATATCTCATTATCACTTTTTTTTCCCATTAAAATCTCCAATAGCTGGATAGCACTTCCTTATAGTAAATCCTTTCTGTTAAAATAACTAGTATAGTGTCTCTCTTGATTGGATCCTGACTGATGAACTAAATAATTATAATACTAAATAATTCTGAAAATAAACCTGAAAATAAAATAACTAAAAATAGTGAATAGAAAAAAAATTGAATGACAAAGACAAAACTGAAGAGAAATAACTGAGAATAAGTAACTCTGAAAATAACTCAGAAACTAGCTCAAAAATTCTGAAACTAAAAAATTCAAAATATAATGTTCAAAAATGCAACAACTGAAAATAAAATAATTTAAAACCAAATAACTAAAAAATAAAAAACCCAAATAATAAATGAATGTAAAAATAACACAGAATCTAAAATAAGTGAAAATAAATTACTGTGAATATAAGTAACTCTAAAACCAAATAACTAGCGGAAAAACCCCAAAATAAAGACAGCTATTTTATTCTGAAAATAAAGGAATTCAAAAACTTCCAGTGAGTTTTTACTATTCAAATAAGTAACTGTAAAATAAATAATTCAAAAATGCCAATAACGAAAAATAGAATAACCATGAAAATAAATAACTCAGATATTAACAACTGAAAAGACAGATAATTAAAAATGAATAATTCTAAAGCTAATTTGGAAATATATAACTATTAAAACAAAGTAACTATAAATAACTGAAAATAAATAACTCAAAAACTAAGTAACTTTAAAGACAAAATAATTATAAACAGGTAACTTTAAAGCTATAAGATTAAATAACTAGAAAACTAAAAACAAATGAAAATTAATAAAACTAAAAATAAATAACCGAGGATAACTGAAACTAAAAACTAACAAGTCTAAACGTAAGAAATTAACCTGTAACCAACCCTCGCTAAAAGGAAACAATCCTGGAACAAAGTAACAAAAGTATCACATTAACATTCCTGTGGGGATTAAGGGAGGTGAACACAGGGCTGCCATGTGGAGTCTGAGCAGCTCTGATCTGAGGTTCTCAACCTAGCTCCCCACTTCCACCCCAGCAGAAATTTGGCAATGTCTGAAGGCATTTTTGATTGTCATAATTTGGGTAAGTGGGTGGGGGGGTGTTACAGGCATCTAGTGGGCAGAGGCCAGAGATGCTCCCAAACATCCTACAAGGCACAAGAAGTACCAACAACGAAGTATCCAGCCTGCGAAGTCAAAAGTGCCGACATTGAGAAACCCTGCGCTCAGCTCTCCAACACTGGATTATGCTAACCTCCAAAAGGCGCGTGTGCCGAGCAGCTCGAGGTTCGCGGGGTCCGCAACCAAGCCGGCTGCGCTCGCGCAGGCGTGCCTCTAATGGCGCAAGGTTCTCCACGGGCTCTGCGCCAAGTCCCTGCGCAGGAGTGCGTCAGCACCTGCAGGTTCTCCACGGGGTCTGCGCCGAGTCCCTGCGCGAGCAGGGCTGCACCGGGAGGGGTGGGCTCCGCGGGCGGATGGCGACCGCTCCTGAGGCTCCGGCAAGATGGTCCTGTTGCCCCCGGGCAGGGCAGCGGAGAGGTTCCAAGGCCCCTTTGCTGCTTCTGCTTAAGGGCGGGCCGGCCTCCGCATCCACAGCAGCGGCTCCTGGGAATGCAGGAGGCCGGGGAGGCTGGGTTGTCTGGGACGAGTGTCAGTTCTCTGCGGAGGGCGGCCTCAGGCCCCCTTCCCGCGCCCGCACTGCCTCTGCTCGAAAACCGGTCTCCCCACTGGGGTCGAGCAAGCCAGCGGACATCCCAGGGCTCTCCTCAGTTTTGTAAGTGGCCCTGAAATTCCAAGAAGAAAGTCAGAGGAGCAGTGGCTAACAAGTTCGCTTACTTTTCTTTCCGTTTCACACTCACGTGTCCTCTTCGCCGCCCTCTTTCTCTCCCTGGATGCTTTCTCCCGTTTCCTGAACAGACTTGGAGGATTCATAACTGTCGTCCAACTGGCAAAGCCCCGACAGCTGGAAGGGAAGGGACAGGGGTGTAATGCTGCGGTTGGGTGGGGAGCGGGTCCGGTCCACACGGCGATTCCCGCGGGCAGGGCGGGGCCGCCCCAGCTTTCCTATGGGGCCACTCAGGTCCTCAGCAAGAGACCCTAATTTTGGCCAGAAACCAGGGGATCGCTAAGGAGCCGGGGATGTGGGGCCTGAGCCACTTTGCAGATCCAGTGACCTCAGCTTCCTGGATTAGGCCGAGTCCTTAATGGGTGAGAATCATGTAAAGGAGGGAGAGGGAAGGAGGAGAGGAAGAGGGGGCAGGAGAAGCTGATGAACAGGGATGAGGGAAAATATGAAAGAGGTAAGAAGGAAAGAAATTTACACTCAGAGCACTGCTCTCCTTTTCCGTATCTTCTGCACCTTCACAATTGTCAAAGGTTTCCATGGAGATAAACTCCCTGCTGGAGCAACCTTGGGGAAAGAAAAGGAAGAATTTGGCTGGCCGTGGGGGAGAGGGCGTGGGAGGACAGGCCACGCAGCCTATGGCAGGATGGAATGGGCAGCACCGGTCTCCAGGAACCCATTCTCGCCATCTCTCCCTCCTCTCCCAGGACTGCACTGCTTCACCTGGGCCAGGAGGAGGGGGCCTGTGATCTCCAGGTTCCTTTTTCCAGCTCAAAATTCTGTAACTGTGAGAAGACATGTCCACATGGTGTTCAGAGTCCTACCTCCTTGTCCTCCAAGAAAAGTCATTGTCTTTTTGTGCTTGACGACCTTCCTGCCTTCCCTCCTTCCCGCCCTCCTTTCTTCCTTACCTCCTTCTCTCCCCTGATTACTGCCCATTTCCCATTTCCTTGGCAGCCTCTGCCAAAAGTCACTGCTCTCCCCGTGGGAAAATCAGAGGGAGAGGAAGTACATCCTGCCTCTCTTGCCACTGAATGATTAACTTACCAATTAGCCACACCATTGTGCACCTGTTCTGTGCCAGGGCTGTTAAAGACACTGGGGAGGAACAGTAAATCCCACCAAATACTGAGCCTGCTGTATGTCTGCTGGGATGTCAGGCATTTGTCAAAAGTTAAGCCTCACACAACTGTAAGGACCTTAGCCCTTGGCCTGTAAACACTGCAGTTGAAATCTACACATTTATGCTTTTTTTTTCTTTTTTTTCTTTTTTTTTGGTGCCGTGCCAATCAGCTTGTGGGATCTTAGTTCCCCGACCAGAGATTGAACCCAGGCCCTCGCAGTGAGAGCGTGGAGTCCTAACCACTGGACCGCCGGGGAATTCCCTCCACATTACTACTCTAAAGACGGGATCTCTGTCCCCACAATTCTCCCAAGTCAGCTTAGGGAGGCGAGCATGTGCAGAAAGATCTTGATCTGAGGGAGCCCCAGGTTGAGCGTCAGCTGAGTCCAGTCCATCCCGCAGGAATCTGAGCACAGGAGAGTTTCAATTTCGGTGAGAATTCAGGGGGAGGGGCCTTGTGGGGGCGCTGGAGCGAGCGGAAGTAGCCTGCAGTTGGGGTTGGGGGGCACAGTATCTCTGGGAGCAGGCATCCAGCAAGAGGGAGCTCCCGACCTGCCGCCCAGAGGCCCCCCCCAGCTGCGTTCGGGGCCCGGGGTCCTCCCCGGAGCAGGGCCGTGAGGGTTGTGCGAGCACGACGGGGAGCAGCCGGGCAGCCGCTTCCTGGAGGCCTCCAGAGACGCCGCGGGACGACGCAGGGGCAAAGCCTGGTTTAACTCCGGAGGGAGCGCGTAGGAGAAAGTAGCTCTGGGAGGCGCCTCCCACCACCCTCCTCCAGGTGTGACTGCGGGGCACCCGCAGTAACCCCCAGAGACGCCTCTTTAGGGTGGCCATCCCGCGTGGGTCCCCTTGGACCAGGAGCAGACAGTGAGGACGGAGGGATGGCCGTCTTGCTGGAAAGCTCTTAGGGAGGAACAGAGCAGGAGCGGTTGCGCCCTTGACCAGCCCCTGCGTGGATAGAAGAGCTGCGTCTGCAGGGGCCGTGGCCTCAGTGCCCCAGGCAATGCCCGGTGCCAGGGGCCTCAGAGCCGCCCGCTGGGAGGAGCCCGGGGTGGTAGCGGGGCTGGGCGGCAACCTGGGAACTGAAAGACGTGAGGACGAGGTCCAGACATTCCTCGAGGTAAGGGGCTGCTTTCTCCTCTCTCCTGTGGACTCTGCAGGCTGGGGAGTGTGCGGGGGCCTCAGCCGGGCACAGGGCTGGCACAGAGGGGCCCTCGCACACTTGGCCACGCGTTGACTGCATTATTTCAGGGTCATCCAGGCCATCATCCCCTGCCTCCAGGTACGGATTTGCCTGGGCTGGCAAGAGGACCAATCCTCCGAGCACAGTCAAGACCCAGACACCACCTCCCTGCTGGGGCCGGCGGTGCACATGGGCTCCTCGGCTCCTGGTACCACAGGTGAGGGTGGGGGCCGCCTGGGGCCCCACAGGCCTCCAGTTTCATCTAGGGCAGGGTTTTCCATACTCCTTAGAGTGTGACCCAGGGAGGGGCAAATTTTACATCCCAGCGCAGTGCACACACAGAAATACATTCACAGAATTAAAACCAACGTTTGTGGAACCATATTGTGCTTACGGTGTGTGATGTCCTCATCTATTCTGTTCTGTTCTTTCTAGTCTATTTGTTTGTTCTGTTCTTTTATTCTGTTCTATTCTATCCCGGAGACAGAGGAGGAGAGGGGCTGTGGGAGGCGGCGGGGCCACCCACAGTCTCCTCACAGGACCCTTCGAGGGAGAGTTTCTTCTGAGGCAAACTGCATCTGCCCTGGGTGAGCCCTCATGTGTCTCCCCCATGGGCCCCGGGCTCTTGGCAGCAGAGACAACACCCTGTTCACCCAGTATCCCTCATGGCTCCTGGAAGAAACCCAGAATTCTTAGAACCCGCAAGTCTTGGAGAACGTCCCTCAGTCAAAGCCCCCCACTTGTGCAGGGGAGGAAAGTGCAGCTCACTGCAGTCTTTTGCTGTATCTTTGTCATTTCCATATTTAATCCCTGCCTCCTGGATTCACTGGCCATGGGCTCTGTGGTACTAAAATCTTAGGTACTAAGTCTTAGGTTTTATGGAGGTGGCAGCACTGAGGGGACCCCAGATTCTGGGTCTGGCAGGTCATAGGCACCTGAGTGAATGAGAGGCCCATTGCCTGGGGTAGGAGCAGGGGCTTTGGAGTCAGTCAGACCTGAGTGCAGTTTTGACTTTGTCTCTCACTCACTGGCTGTGTGATCTTGGGTAAGCCACTTAACCTCTCTGAGCATCAGTTTCCTTGTTTCTAAAATGGGGATAATAATACCTATTTTGCAGTTTTGATGTAATGATTAGCAAAAATGTTTGTAAAGTAAAATGGAATTTAATAAATAACACTCATTATTATTATTGTTAATAGTAATTATGATAATACTAAAGAGAAGGTCTCAGAACCGCTCTGGGAACTCCAAGTGTGCTATTATTACTCACATTTTGGGGATATTTGTCTGCCATTTTCTTCATCCTCATAAACATCTGGGGGAGGAAACATTATAAAGTTAAAAAATGACTTTAACGGGAAGCAGAGTGCACACGCGCATGTGCACACACACACACACACACAGCAGAAAAACCAAACTGAACATACAGACCCTTGACAAATAGTTAATCTGATTACAGCAAAACTTCAAGTGATAGTTGCATCCTTGGAAAATGAGCAGAATGACCCTGGTACCAGCCCAGGTCCAGCAGTGTGTTGGGAAGGTATACCCTGAGTCTCTGGGGCATTCCCAGTCCATGTAGAGAATAAGCGGTGGAGTGTTGGTGGAGAAGGACAGGAAGAATAGGAAAGGTGGGCCATGAAAATTTATGCTGATGACAGGGTGTATTCTCTTTCTCCTCAGTGGATGATCTTCATGGCATACACCACATAAACCCTAAAATATTTAGGGAATTTAGTTTCAGTTAGCACCTAGTGTTTAAAATCCTGATCTTTTTTTGTTTAAAAAATGAAATATAGGGACTTCCATGGTGGTGCAGTGGTTAAGAATCTGCCTGCCAATGCAGGGGACACGGGTTCTAGCCCTGGTCTGGGAAGATCCCACATGCCACGGAACAACTAAGCCTCTGCGCCACAACTATTGAGCCTGTGCTCTAGAGCCCATGAGCCACAACTACTGAGCCCACGTGCCACAACTACTGAAGCCCACGCACCTAGAGCCCATGCTCCACAACAAGAGAAGCCACCACAACTAGAGAAAGCCTGCGCGCAGCAACGAAGACCCAAGTACAGCCATAAATAAATACATTTTTAAAATGAAATTTATTAACAAGTGAGCCCATTAGTGAGTTTAAACTATCCTCTTCAGAATACATGTTTCTGGTAAACTATAGACTTTGAAGATAAAATTGTGGATTTTCCCTTGCTGTCCACTAGGTGACACAAAGGGACAACTGTAGATCCTGCTAGTTCAGAGACAGCTCTTAGCCCATAGATTTCAAAGTGGCAAACTATTTCTATTTTCTTTCAAACTGGAGTTTCCTTTGTTCCTCTTTTCCTTTAAAAGAACTCTCTCTATTATATGAACTAAAGTACATCATTTTCACCTGGGGTTGGGGGAATGGAGAAGTAACGCGTTAAGCCCCTGGGGCTTTCCTTCCCTTCCCTGGAGGAACAGACCTGGGCAACTAGTTGCTATTTAATATGCCAGCAGCAATCTAGGCACCAGCCTAAGAACTTCATCTAATTCTCACAGCAAGACTATACAGTATTGCTTCCATTTTGTAAAATAATTAATGAAAAGAATTTAAGCACAAAGAAGTTAAGTAATCCATCCAGAAAGACGGAGCTGAAGTCTGTAAGCCCTCAGCGCTTTGGCCCTTAACTGTGGGCTCTGCTGCTGAGCTCTTTCTCTGCCTTCTAGGAGTCAGCCAGTGGGCTCATGTTCTGCCTAATTCATCCCAGTAGCTCTGCAGGGCTCACGACAGGTGAGATCTCCAGGATGCTTCCACAGGTACTAGGCTGGATTAGGATCTTTTGCTTGGTGCCCCAGAGTGTAAACTTGGATGTCTAGGCTGGTCTATATTTGAAGTGTCCATTTCCTTTGCATACCTGTCTCTGGCCAAGAGGAAAGGAATCACTCCTAAACATTCAATTAATTGCTTTCAGATTCCACATATTCTCACAGCACTTTTTTTTTTTTAGTGCATTTTTTTGTTGTCAAAGTCCCTGCCAGCTTCTAGAGCAGTCCGAGCTTGCCATCTTAGACTTTCAGGGCTGCTAGGAGCTGGGGTCAAAGAAACCTCACAATTGGGAAACTATCACCTAGCTCAGCAACCAGCTGCCCTCTGATGTGTCTATAGCTGGTTTTAGCCAAAGCCTTGCCCATTTCATCAGAGATTTAATGAGAATTTTTCCATAAGACTAAAATATAAAGCCCCCCAGGCAAAGGAAACAGTTGTCACGCTTGAGGAAGTCATTGATCCTGATTATCATGAGGTGGTCAGGCTGCTACCTAATAGAGGCAGAGAAGAACGCATCTGGTGGTCCACTGGGACGTCTCCCAGTGCATACTCCCCTGCCCTGCTGTAACTGTAAATGGGCAAGCAAAAGAACAATAGCTAGACAAGAGTCTGGGACACCCACTATGCGTGCCACCAGCAGAAGTGCCAGATGAAGGGGAAGGGGATATAGAATGAGTGGGAGGGAGATGATGACTTAAAGGTACAACCCAAGTGCAACTGCAGCAGCAGGTGGCAGACATAGATTTAAGTTAAGTAGGACACTTACTATGTCCACTGGTGGAAATGTCCCCCTTGGGAACCAAGACCTCCAGACCCACTGAGGCTGAAGTTGCAGGAATGGGAGGACAGATTCCCTATGTGGGTCACCAGTAGTGGGATAATGAATAAGGTCACAACTCATTCAACCTTTTGGCTCCCAGATTCATATTTTCTGCTTACTGGGGTCCTGGTGCCATAAAGTGGCCATTGGTTTAAGGTATATACTGCATCCTAAGGTTAGCACCCCAACCCCTCAGTCTCAGGTCCAAACTGCTGCTCACCCTTGCCTTCAAGAGGCTACTCCATGGCTCTATCAGGTCGGCAGCTTCTGAATATGTGGTAGGACCAGTGGGTTGGTCCTGCAGTCACATGCCCATGGCTGTTCCTCTTTTGCCACCGAGTGAGTCCCCCAATCAAAACAATGTTCTATCCTTGGACAGTGCTGCAGACTGAGGCACTGAAGGCAGGAAAGGCACATGTGTCAATCCCGTTCAGCGTGAATCACGGTACTTTCCAGCTTGGAGGATCTGATGAAATCAACTATTCTCTTCAAGGAACAGTATCCAACTGAGGGCTCAGCATGGATCTCTGTGCTGGAAGGTTGGACAGTCAACAGTGGCAGTATCTAGATTGGTCTTGACGGCAGGGAGCCCATGCTGCTAGGCCCGTGCACAGCCTCCCATTCTGCTGCCAAAGCTTCTCCATGTATGAGCCCATTGTGCACATACTGGGTTGCCAAGGAAGAAGCTGGCTGACACCTCCTGGCCAAGTCATCTAGTCAGCTTGGTTCTTTGGTAACTTCTCTGCAATGGATGTTCTCTGGGGGGCATTAAAGTGTAGCACAAAGATCCTTACATTTTGAGCTCGTGTCCATAGGTCTATGTGCCTCTTCCCTAGTCAGATTATGTTGTAATTTGATGCTGGTTATTGTTCTAGAAGGGGATTGGGAAGGGGGTGGGGATGTATCCTGAGGAGGGCAAGCATTGTCTTGTACAGTAAGTCCCCTACATATGAACGAGTTTCGTTCTGAGAGCGTGTTCATAAGTCCAATTTGTTCGTAAGTCCAATAAAGTTAGCCTAGGTACGCAACTAACACAATCGGCTATACAGTACTGTACTGTAATAGGTTTATAATACTTTTCACACAAACAATACATAAAAAACAAACACAAAAAATAAAACATTTTTAATCTTACGGTACAGTACCTTGAAAAGTACATTAGTACAGCACAACAGCTGGCATCCAGGGGCTGGCACTGAGTGAACAGGCAAGAAGAGTTACTGACTGGAGGAGGGAGAGGAGGTGGGGGATGGTAGAGCTGAAGGATCGTCAGCAATAGGAGACGGAGGGCAAGCTGCAATTTCACTCATGCCTGACGTTGATGGCACAGGTTCTGGTTCCTTGCTGGATTCAGTTCCATCTACCCTCTTGAAAAAATGGTCCAGAGATATCTGGGTAGTAGCTCTATTTTTCTCATCATAGGTGACACGGTAGCACTGGATTGCATTCTGAATGGTTGCTGCAATCTTCGTGTACCATTCTACATTCGGGCCCTTTGCCTCAAAAACTAACCGTGCCTCCTCAGATAAAGAAAATCTTGCCATTTCCTGCGTCATGAATCTCTTCCGTTCTTCAGTTACTTCTTCTTCCTCTTGTCGCTCCACTCTCTCAATTATTTTCACTTTCGTTTCCACTGGTATCGCTTGGTGCTTCTTAGCAGTACCAACCACATCACTGCTGCTTTTACACTTGCTTCCAGACATCCTGGGCTTGAAGTAAAGATACTGCACTACTGTACTGTATACAGCACTGTGAAGTACACAAAAGCACAACCACTGGTAGAGGATGCACGCACGTGACAATGTACGCCAGACACACGAACTAACGTGACTGGACACGCAAACGCACTTCTGCATCTTTGAAAGTTTGCAACTTGATTGTTTGTATGTAGGGGACTTACTGTCTCATCTGAGACTTCTGCATCATCTTGCGGGGAGGAGAAGGGCCAATCTTTCAACAAGGGGGAATGGGCCACTTCTGCCAGCCCCGGAGAACAAGGGCATGTACCCAGATATTCTCCAGTTTTAGGGTCCTATATCCTCCCTGTCAGGGCCTGACTTGCCTGCTTCATCTATTGGCACTAGGGGCCCAAAATAATAAGGCAGCAGACTTGCCTAGGCTGAGAATTCATCCTTTTCTCAAGTACTGCCCTCTGCCCTCTGCTGTAGGCGATGAGGGGCTGAACACTGGAAAGGAGGCCCTCTGATTCTCACAGTGCTTTAAATTGGCGATTAATCTGAGGCTGTCACTTTCTTCACTCTCTTCAATGCATCAGTGGTGCTTAGCAATAACCACCCAGTTCCATGTTCCTGATAGTTAATATTTTCCCTAAACCTCTCAAATGCTAGAGACATTGCGCCAGCTGGTGCATCCCTGTCTGCCTGTATCTGATCCCAGGTCACCACCAGGGAATGTCTTAGCAACTGAACTGCTACATAGGCCAGGGACCAGCACTTCCAACACTCCACCTACCACTAGCAATGGAGTCCTCACTGCCATTTGGCCAGCAAGTGACCCAACACCAGAATCCCATCCTTTCTAGGACCTCTCTGGGTACTAACTGTCTTAGGTCAGGTTTCCCAGAAGCAGATTGTACAAGCGAGTTAAGGAGAAAGGGCTTTCAGTTGAAATGTGTAAGGCAATGAGGGCAGAAGACAGAGCAAGGAAGAAGCCAGGTGCAGACGAGGGTTCAGCCAAGTCCAGCATCTGCCTGATCCCCTGAGAAATGCTGGAATATGGATGGCACCACAAGTGTCCCATCTGAGGTAGAAGGGCTGGCTTTTGTACCAGCCAGCCAAGCTGCCCTTGAGGGAGGCCATAAGCTCTTAGGCATTTCTTGGCTGGATGACTCTGGTCGGCTGAAGATCGAAACTGACTGATAAAAAGGATCTGGATGAGGTCTCAACAACCTCTACTATACTACCATGTGTGGCCTTTTTATTTATTTATTTTATTTTTAAATTTTATTTTATTTTTTAAACATCTTTACTGGAGTATAATTGCTTTACAATATTGTGTTAATTTCTGCTGTATAACAAAGTGAATCAGCTATACATATACATATATCCCCATACCCTCTCCCTCTTGCGTCTCCCTCCCAGCCTCCCTATCCCACCCCTCGAGGTGGTCACAAAGCACCAAGCTGATCTCCCTGTGCTATGCGGCTACTTCCCACTAGCTATCTACTTTACATTTGGTAGTGTACATATGCCTATGCCACTCTCTCACTTCATCCCAGCTTACCCTTCCCCCTCCCCGTGTCCTCACGTCCATTCTCTACGTCTGCGTCTTTATTCCTGTCCTGCCCCTAGGTTCATCAGAACCATTTTTTTTTTTTTTTAGATTCCATACATATGTGTTAGCATATGGTATATGTTTTTCTCTTTCTGACTTACTTCACTCTGTATGACAGACTCTAGGTCCATCCACCTCACTACAAATAACTCAATTTCGTTTCTTTTTATGGCTGAGTAATATTCCATTGTATATATGTGCCACATCTTCTTTATCCATTCATCTGCCAATGGACACCTAGGTTGCTTCCATGTCCTGGCTATTGTAAATAGTGCTGCAATGCACATTGTGGTACATGACTCTTTTTGAATTATGGTTTTCTCAGGGTATATGCCCAGTAGTGGGATTGCTGGGTCCTATGGTAGTTCTATTTGTAGTTTTTTAAGGAACCTTTATACTGTTCTCCACAGTGGCTGTATCAATTTACATTCCCACCAACAGTGCAAGAGGGTTCCCTTTTCTCCACACCCTCTCCAGCATTTACTGTTTGTAGATTTTTAAAATAAATTTATTTATTTTTGGCTGTGTTGGGTCTTCGTTTCTGTGTGAGGGCTTTCTCTAGTTGTGGCAAGCGGGGGCCACTCTTCATCGCGGTGCACAGGCCTCTCACTATCGCGGCCTCTGTTGTTGTGGAGCACAGGCTCCACACGTGCAGGCTCAGCAGTTGTGGCTCACAGGCCCAGTTGCTCCGCGGCATGGGGGATCTTCCCAGACCAGGGCTCGAACCCGTGTCCCCTGCATTGGCAGGCAGATTCTCAACCACTGCGCCACCAGGGAAGCCCCTGTTTGTAGATTTTTTGATGATGGCCATTCTGACCGGTGTGAGGTGATACCTCATTGTAGTTTTGATTTGCATTTCTCTAATGATTAATGATGTTGTACGGGTTTTGATAGATACATAATGTCATGCATCCACCATTATATCATACAGAATAGTTTCACTACCCTAAAAATCTCCTGTGCTCCACCTACTCATTTCCCATCCCCTACACTTAACCCCTGATAACTACTGATCTTTTTATTATCTCTATAGTTTTCTCTTTTCCAGAATGTCATATTTGAAATCATACAGTTTGTAACCTTTTCAGATTGGCTTATTTCATTTAGCAATATGCATTTAAGTTTCCTCCATGTCTTTTTATGGCTTGATAGCTCATTTTCTTTTATTGCTGAATAATATCCCATTGTATGGATGTACTACAGTTTGCAAGTCATTTAGGTAAATACCAAGGAGTATGATTGCTGGCCATCTGGTAAGATTATCTTTAGCTTTGTGATAATCTGCCAAACTGTCTGTACTATTTTACATTCTTGTCAGCAATGAGAGTTTCTGTTGCTCCATATCCTCACCAGGATTTGGTATTTTCGGTGTCCTATACTACATTTACAATGTAAGTCTCAGTTTTTTTTGAGGTATCAGCCAATCTTTTGAAGAGCTGACTGGTTTTTGTGAACTTAACTAGTGAAAAAGTCACCAAAGCTCACATCGACCTAACAGTTACTCCCATGTTGTCTTTCTGTCTCCTGAAAGCAGCCTGCTTTCCTAGCATTGAAGGTGTGTGCATGCATGTGTGCACACAGATACACACAGACACACATAAACATATATGGACACAGTCTACAACCAAGCCTAGACTAGGATACCCGTAACTAAATGTCAGCTATTCCTCTGTTCACCTCATGCCTTTGAGTCTGATGACCTTGAATTAGCTGGACAGAGACAGAGGGAAGAAAAGAAAGCACCTGGATAATCCACATCTTTATGTTTTGGGTAAAGGAGGAGTTATAACTTTATTAACTGGCTCATATCTGCAAATTTGTAGATTGTACCAATGTTGGCCCTTCTGTCCTCAAGCAAAGGGTCTTTTTTTTTTTGGCGGTACGCGGGCCTCTCACTGTTGTGGCCTCTCCCGTTGCGGAGCACAGGCTCCGGATGCGCAGGCTCAGCGGCCATGGCTCACAGGCCCAGCCACTCCGCGGCATGTGGGATCTTCCCAGACTGGGGCACGAACCCGTGTCCCCTGCATCGGCAGGCGGACTCTCAACCACTGTGCCACCAGGGAAGCCCGCAAAGGGTCTTTTAAAGGTCTCTTCAAGGGATTCTTGGAACATGAAAAAGGAGTTAAACACCTCAAGAACAAAACATATTTTATGATACAAGGTGGATAAGCCCAATATTCCAATAGTCCTTGATAATCTGAAGAGTCACTGTTAAGTGGGAAGCTAAGATATGACTTGATCAGAGACAGTATTGGGGGATAAAGCCAATTATTTAAGAGGTGAAAATATTGTTTATCTTTTCTTAAAAACATTTTTCACAAGCCAATTACGTCTCCATAGGAAAACAAAACAAATATTTCATATCTCACAGAGATTCTGCTACATAAAGGAATAGGTCTTATCATGCAAAGAAAATTTAGGGACTGTATTTCCTGAACTCTCACCAGCCACAATTTTTCTCAGGCCTTACTTTTCCTGGCCTGTACTAAGAAGAAAATAGGTAATTTTTCATTTTTCAAATATACAATTTTATAACACACATACACACCCTAATTGAGAATAACAGCCTTATTAAATGGCATTGCCTTAGTATTTGTTAACCAGTACTAAAAATTCAATTTCTTAATTAATTCTTATTGAGTTAAGAAATTCAATTTCTTAATTTTCATAATTTCATAAGAAATTATGAAAATTTCTTTAAAAAATTTTCCACATAATTAAGAAAATTTTGTCATATCCTGTCATATTTTGTCATAAAAAATTAATTTGTCATATCCTGCTCATTAGCATCCAAGGCTCTAGAAGTCTGAAGAGGAAACATACACTAGTTAGCCTTGTGCTGGAGTAGGGGGTGGTCTGTGTATGTTTCCTTAATGACAAGGAATTTGTAGCTTATAGGTGCTCAATAAATGTAGTTTGAACTAAAATTCCTTTCAGAGCCCTTTTCCAAATAAAGTGTATACCTGAAGACATACTACATGTCGCACCAAACTAATCACATGATAATCTAAAACCAAAGTCTCAAATACTAAATTCCCAATACTTTGATTATGGGCAGTGGTAAAAGCATAATCTTTTGGAAAAGATTGTCTTTAAATAGTCAAGGAAAGAAAAGATGACAACCAAAACAGCACATTCAAGCCCCATAAACACATAATCTATTATGTCATTAAAATAAAACACATAATCTATTATGTCATTAAAATATAAAAATGCCTCCACATTTGTTTTTCTTTTTGATCCCACGCCCAATTCTGCCTGCCAGAAGACTGACACACAAAGAAGTTAGAGCTGAAATCTTGCGAGGAAACCCCTGATCAAGTGCTGCTAACCTTTCCAAGGAAAGCTTTGGGAGGAGATGAAGTCGATAAACCCTGGATAGAGCAAGAAATACAGTGCCACCATCCAGTGTCTTTATTCCAAAGCAGGGACATTCTGGCAATGCTCTTAGCCTACAACCATTTCCTTAAGAGGACAGCTCTTCCAAAGAGTAAGTTACTTCTCAATGTGAAACATTTGCCCTTCATTTTAATTCTGGCCTAACTGGATCTATGCAAATGAATAGCAGGAAGTTGATTTTATACCTTTCTTCTTACTCACATAATTAAGGAAGGGCTGAGAATCCAGCAATGTCTTCCTCAGCTTCTAAGCAGCTGGTATCATAAAATTATAATACAGCACATTAAATGCTGTGATAGAATACTCCTTAAGGGAGTGGGTACAGAGACAAGGGAGACTCAGCTGTCCACCAGAGCCCTCACCCCTTGCCATCACCCCATTGCTTTCATGCCCCACTCTCCCATCAGATCCTACCTCTAATCTGACATGTGCTAGGGACTGAGACTTCCTTGCTACTGGTAGCTCTTTCCATATTTTCAATCCAGGGTGCAAATTCCACTTCATTGCCTTTGCTTTAGAGAAATATACATGACCTCACTACACTAGTTCTGTACTAGTTGAAGTGGTGCTGGCTCACACCAGATTATCCCCAGCTAAAGCCTTATGGACCTGCTTCCTCCTCCTTCTCTACCTGTGGTATAGAATTGCCCCAGCTCTCTGGTGACGTTCAGCAAAGGAATGTTCAAGGGATACCACCTGCTGGATCATATAGTTAACACCTAACTGGCTGCAAATCTGAGGTGAGGAGATGGAATCCCCTTTCATTGTCTCAAAAGCTGTTTCAAGTGCTCAACAAATAAGCACTTGCTAGGCACTGGAGGTCTGAGATGAATAAGATGTGCCCTGAGCTAAACCTCATCACCTCCTAGGTCTGCTTGCAGAGTGGTCTGCTAGCCTGATGTGATTATTCAACCAGTTTTTTAATTTGTTTGTTCACTAAATATTTACTGACCACTTACATGAGTGCCAGGCCCTTGTATAATATGAGGCCCGTGGGAAGCTAAAACTAATAAGACAACCTCTATGCCCTAGAGGAAATTCATGGTCTAATGGGGAGGAAAACTTAAACACATCATAAAATTATAATACAGCACATTAAATGCTGTGATAGGGTACTCCTTAAGGGAGTGGGTACAGAGAGGAGGGAGACTCAGCTGTCCACCAGAGCCCTCACCCCTTGCATCACTATCATCTCTTTGTTTTAGGGCCTGGGCTGCCTCTATTAGGAACAGGCCAAATGAGCCTAAAAAACTAAGCAGGCTGTACCTGAACTGGATCACAGGCTACGGGTTTATTCAACAAGCATTTACTGGGTACGTCCTGAGTGCCTTGGAGGGGGAGAGGAATCAGAGATGGAGAGTTTCTAAGTGGGCAGGAATAGATGGGGTAAGAAGCACCAGTGAGAACTGAACCCTGAAAGAAGTGTGAGTGTATATTCCTCCAGACAGGGAGGAATGAAGAGAGGAAGAACGAGGATCAGGAGAGTTCCGGATGCAAGGAGGGAAGCTGAACCAGTTAACATGCAAAGTGGGAGGCAGGGTGAAAATAGGAGTAGAATTGGAGGTCCTCAGAGGAAAGTTCCAGAAAACAGCCAGAAGCAAAGGCATTTACGGGAGGTTTCAAAACGGCAGGTATGACTCAACTGCAACTCAGCAAGCCAGCATTAGGAAAGATACCCTAGGTTGGCAGTGGGGTCAGGGAGCTAATATATTTTAATTAGAAAAATTAAATTGAAATTTAATTGGAAATCCCTTGTAATAAGCTAAGTGTTGAAGAAAATCAATGAAAGCAATGATGTAGAATCAACAGGAACTATCGGCAACATTTGACACTTGTTAAAAAAAAAAAATCAGTACACACCTAGTGCTTGCTTCAAACTGTATATTCCCTTGGCCTGAAATGAAAAAAAACAGAAACAAAAAAACCGCAGCACTCTCAAATGTAAGCCAATTTGAATAGATTTTACATATTGATTTTATACACATGTACGTGTACACGTGTACACACGTGTACACATGTACACGCACAGAATACTATAAAAACTGATGAAAGCGTGTAGATCTTGGTCTTATTTTCTTAGTAATTTGGAAAACCTCTCAGCAGTCCTCACTTGGCCTTGGCAGCCCCTCCCACTTCTCTGCCCATCCTGCTGCGTCCCGTGTGCCTTGATTCTCAGTCCATCCACGTTTCCACAGTTAGCTCCATTAGCACTGAATTAAGAAATAAACAATGGGCCCATTAAATGCTCACTTTTTCCACCGGAGCCCAAGTTACATGGCTTGGTAAGGGAAACATCATGCATTTCTGGGACAGGATGAAAATCACCTTCTTTGTTCGGGTGTTGTCCCAGCTGTGAGAATAGCACCAGGACTCAACCTCCAGTGTCCCTCACCGCCTGCACCTGCATTAAACCTAAACTGATACTTGAGGCTTACCTCCTTCTCTCTCAACCTCATTTCCTTCCACTCTACCCATGAACCTCTCAAGCCAGGCTCCAATTCATCACTGAACATGCTCCCTCGGCGGCAGCTCTGTGATTTCAAAGGTTCATGGGTCCACCGTTGTTGTTGTTTTTTTTGCGGTACGCGGGCCTCTCACTGTTGTGGCCTCTCCCATTGCGGAGCACAGGCTCTGGACGCGCAGGCTCAGCGGCCATGGCTCACAGACCCAGCCGCTCGGCGGCATGTGGGATCTTCCCGGACCGGGGCACGAACCCGTGTCCCCTGCATCGGCAGGCGGACTCTCAATCACTGCGCCACCAGGGAAGCCCCGTGGGTCCACCTTTATTACCCATGTGATGGCACGAGTTGCCCAGTTGCTAGGATGGGCCTGCGGCCTGGAGCACGATGCCTTGTACCACAAAGGGGCTTTACCTTGTACCACGCACCGTGCTGCCCCTGCAAAGCCGCCTGCCGCCAGAGCCCCTGCCCGGTGAGCCTGATCTCCCAGTGTCCCTAGGCCTCCCTGTCACACAGGGTCAGGCCACACAGGAGGAGGTTGTCCCAAACCACAGGGCCAGCTGCCCTCCTTGACTTGCGCCACCGCGTCCCACGCGTCGGGTTACGCTCTTCTCTTCCCAGCCCAGAGCCTCTCTGACTCTGTAACTCTCTCTGGGCACAGGCCCCTTCTGCCTGGCTGTCTCCAGAGGCCCTGTCTCCACACCCTCAGCGGCTCCCAGGGCCCGTCCTGTCGCCTTAGAGGCCCTCGTCGCTGGGGGCCCGGAGGCCTTGCCCAGAGGGCACGGAGTTATCATGCCCAGCAGTCCCGGTGGTTGAAGGTGGGGTCGGGCGGTGTAGGAATGAACTGGGGTGATGATGCGTAGGTGTCAGAGCCGTGTGAGTGCTGGGCAGCGGTGAGGTCCTGATGTTCCTGATCTGGCAACCTCTGAAACCTCCCTCCCCTCTTGCCTGATGCCCCTGAGTCTGTGTTCGGCCCTGGAGTCTTATCTCTCGGGGACCAGCCCAAGGCCCCACTCCTGCTCACTCACCCACAGGGCGCGGAGGCCCCTCTGAATTCCTAGAGCCCTTGCTGGGGGCATCACTCGCAGTGACATTTCATCAGACCCTGCTTGGTGAGCCAGGCTCGGGAGACCTGGTCCTGCTGCAGGAAAGCTGTGTGAAATTGACCCTCAGTTGGCCTGCCTGTGAAAGGAAGGGGCTGGGACCACACCTCTGGGCCGATCTTTTAGTTCAGTTTTTTTTTTTTTTTAATCTAAACTACTTGCTAGCATTCTGGTTCTGCTTCTTATTTATATTTTACATTCCTGTCACAACCTAGAGCACACAGTGCTAGGACTTGAGGAAGACTTAAGAAATGTGTTTCTGAATTATTAACGGAATAAATGCCATGACCTCACAACAAACGTGTTTTTCTGTGGGGCAGGGAAGGGCAGGGTGATCTAGTTAAAAATCTAGATTGTAGATTAAGCTCAATATTGTTAAGATGTCACTTCACCAAATTGATCTGTAGATTTTACACAATCCCAATCAAGATCCCAGCAAGCTTTCTTATAGAAATCGACAAGCTGATTCTAAACATATATACAGAAATGTAAAGGATATAGAAGAGCCAAAACAACTTTAAAAAGGAAAAACAATGTCAAAGGACTCAAATGATCTGATTTTAAGACATTATAAAGCTACAGTAATCAAGATAGTAAGGTATTGATGTCAAGACAGATAAATAATCAATTAAACAGAATACAGCAGCCAGCAATAGATGCACTTATATAAAGAGTCAATTGGTGGAAGAAGAGTCTTTTCAACAATGGTGGTAGAACAACAATTAATGTGCACAAAATTGAACTTTGATTGACACTTTATACCATACACCATAAAACCCCCTCAGAATAGATCAGAGACCTAAATGTAAAACTTAAACTATAAACCATCTAGGAGAAAACATAGGAGAAAATCTTTGTGACCTTTAGCCAAATATTTCTCAGGCACAACACCAACAGTATGATCCATAATTTTTTAAAAATTGTATTTCATAAAACTCAAAATCTTCTGCCCTTAAAAAGGTACTCTTAAGAGAATGAAAAACTAAGCTACATACTGAAAGACAATATTTGCAAAGTATATATCCAATAAAGGACTTGTACTTAGAATATATTAAAAAAAACTCTCAAAACTAAATAATAAGAAAACAAGGAGATACATGTGTGATACAGAAGCACATAAAAAGACGCTCAACCATTAATCAAAACAAATTAAAACCTCAGTAACATGCCACTACATACCTATTAGAAGGCTTAAAATTTAAAAAGACTGACAATACCAAGTGTTGGCGAGGGTGTGGAGCAAGTGGAACTTTCATACACTGCTGTGGGAGTATAAGATGGTATAACCACACTGGAAAATAGCGTAGCCATTTCTTAAAAAATTAAACGTGCACCTGCCATCTGGCCTAACCATTACACTCTTAAGTATTTACCCAAGAGAAATGAAAACCTAAGTCCATGAGAAGATTTGTACTCAAATGTTCATAGCAGCATTATCCAGAATAGCCCCTCAGAAGTGGAAAGAAAACAAATGTTCATTAACAGGTAAATGGATATGTAAACTGGGGTATAGCCAAACAATGGAATGCTACACAGCAATTAAAAGGAATGTACTATTGCTACACAAAGCAACATAAATGCATCTCAAAACAATTATGCTGGGACTTCCCTGGTGGCGCAGTGGTTAAGAATGCGCCTGCCGATGCAGAGGGGACACGGGTTCAAGACCTGGTCTGGGAATATTCCATATGCCGCGGAGCAACGAAGCCTGTGCGCCACAACTACTGAGCCTGAGCTCTAGAGCCCACGTGCCACAACTACTGAAGTCCGTGCACCTAGAGCCCGTGCTCCACAATAAGAGAAGCTACTGCAATGAGAAGCCCGTGCACCACAACAAAGGGTGTTCACTGCAACTAGAGAAAGCCCGCGTGCAGCCACAAAGACCCAACGCAGCCAAAAATAAATTAAAAAAAAAAAAATAGCTAGGTGAGAGAAACTAGGCCAAAAAAAGTACATGCTATATATTTTCTTTATGGAATTTTAGAAAAATCAAAGTAATCTATAGCGATAGAAATGAGATCAGTAATCACCTGGAGAGCTGTAGGGGGGTAAGAGAGGGGCAAGAGAAAGGTAATAAAAAGAGACATGAGGAAAATTTTGGGGGTGAAAGAAGTGTTCATTATCTTGATTGTGTGATGCTTTCACAGGTATGTACATATGTCAAAATTTATCAAATTGTATACTTTAAATATGTGCAATTTACTATGTCAATTATACCTCAATAAAGCTGTATTTATTTTCAATAAAACTGTTTTAAAAATTGTAGTTTGGGCTTCCCTGGTGGCGCAGTGGTTGAGAGTCTGCCTGCCGATGCAGAGGACACGGGTTTGTGCCCCGGTCCAGGAAGATCCCACATGCCATGAGCGGCTGGGCCCGTGAGCCATGGCCGCTGAGCCTGCGCATCCGGAGCCTGTGCTCCACAACGGGAGAGGCCACAGCAGTGAGAGGCCCGCGTACCGCAAAAAAAAGAAAAAAAAAAATTGTAGTTTAAGGCCTCTGCCCAGAAACTTTAATAAGCTACAATGCATATTCTCAGGTATAAGCCCTAGCTATCCTAATTCTACAGTTCTAGGCTAGGACCCAGAAATATGCATTTGACCCAAGCTCTTCAAGTAATTCCACTGCAGGCTGTCCCTAAACCACCCTTTGTGAAACACTGGTCTAGGGAGTAAGGATTTCTAGAACAATATTGTTATTAGAATGTTTGTTTCTGGGGAAAATAAGTAACTTTTTCTACTAGGGTTGTTACATGTTTCTGTACTATGCCCCCAGAGCACGCATATTCCATTACCATAACACATATTTACAATACTATTAATAGTTCAAAAACAAAATTAAATCATAGTTTTTTTCCAATCTTACCTTTATATAAATTAAAATTAACTACATGATCTTGTTACCATTTCCTGGCAGAGGCCTACAGTGTAAATCGAGAAATTAGGCCACTTGATTGTAACTGAAAACCAATGTGGTGGTTTTTCCAATCACATTTCTTATCTTTTTCTTCATCTTTCGACGCACACCCACCCTCACATCCTCCTGACTAGTTCATGATCAGAGAAGACACAGAAAGAGCGTGAAATGGTTTCATTCCTGCTAAGTCTCTGAAGACAAAGTTATCTTTTCACACTTACATAATTTTTCTTAGTAAACAAAAAAATCGTTGCCAGTATAAATGATAGGAGATAGGTTTTCCACATGAGACTAGCATCTCTTAACCCTAGCAACATTACCCGAAGGAAATATTAGAACTCAATTGATGAAGCTTGTTGTGGATTTTCCTATCTAATATCACTTGAGAAGACAAATGTGAAAGGGTAAAGCCTACTCAAAGATGATTTTTCATGATTAAAGGGAATACAGTGAGTGACATCTGTGAAAATGGTGCAGGGAAAAAAAATCCCTCCAAAAATTCTCTCCTCAATGAAAGCATGGAAAAAACTGATAAAAATAGTCAGACACAATATTTTCAGAATGCTGGAAATTAAACAAAGGCAATCAGGAGAGCATTAATTCAAGAAGAATGGATGAATCTCAGTATGACCAGTGAGCTCTGTGGTGTCTTAGTTGCCCTAGTCCCATCTCACCCCTTCTTCTTGGTGGTGGCCTTGGAAGCCAACAGCCTGCAATCATGGTGAAAATTAGCAAGCCGGCACCTGTAGGAAGGGACAGAACAGGGTTGGAGCTCCTTCAAAGTCTCATTCCCAGTAGATAGTCATTATTTGAGTTGTCTGGGGATTCCCTGGAATATCCTACTTGAAAGGCTGTCTTTATTAACCCAACTAAGAGCTTGCTCAGTGTGAAAGGCCTTTTCCCCAGGGGCATTTGTAGAAAATGTCCAGGGTGATTGTTTAACTTCTTGGCTGCTTGAGGCACTGGATATCAGCTGGGGCAAAAATAGGCTAATCAAAAAGTTTAAAAGGAAAAACTTAAGAATAAGATATACATAGTGGTTTTGAAAAACTCCAAATAGTCCTGAGAATCTAGAAGTCCATTGTGCACATGACCAGGGTTGTGTGCATGCTCAGGAAAAATCTTAGCAGGGCTTATGCTCTCACCTTGGCTGATCTTGAGGCTCTGCACAAACAGGAATTGAAGGCTAACGTGGAATTGTCACCTGTCTGGCTGAATATTGAAGGTGTGCTTCAAAATCCATGTAGAGGGACTTCCCTGGTGGTGCAGTGATTAAGAATCTGTCTGCCAATGCAGGGGACATGGGTTCGAGCCCTGGTCTGGGAAGATCCCACATGCTGCAGAGCAACTAAGCCCGTGTGCCACAACTACTGAACCTGAGCTCTAGAGCCCACGAGCCGCAACTACTGAGCCCGTGTGCCACAACTACTGAAGCCCACACAGGGAGAGCCCATGCTCCGCAACAAGAGAAGCCACCACAATGAGAAGCCTGCACACTGCAACGAAGAGTAGTCCCCACTCGCCGCAACTAGAGAAAGCCCATGTGCAACAATGGAGACTCAATGCAAACAAAAAATAAAATATAAATAAATAAATAAACTTATAAAAAACAAAAATCCACAGAGCCCCTTGGCAAAGACTGGAATGCTTGTTGGTTTCAGGTGTTTAAGGAAATCTCTGCCCAGTCATGAACCAAGCAGAGACTTCAGTGGCTACACATGACCACGAATACAGATTTTATAGAATTGTTTCAGAAAAGTCAGTAAGTAAACAAACAAAAACAACAACAACAAATAGCAACAATAGCAAACACTGGAGATGGAGGAGAATCTGATTTCCAGGGTTGCCACATTATGTTATTTTAAATGTCCAGTTTTCAAAGAAAAATTATGACATGTGCAGAGAAACAAGAAAGTATAGCCCATACACAGAAAAAAAAAGCAGTCAACAGAAACTGTCCCCGAGGAAGCCAAGATATTGCACTTCTTAGACCAAGGCTTTAAACCAGCTTTAAAAAAAAGTTTAGAATGAAAGGAAACCACACATAAAGAACTAAAGAAAAGTATGAAAACAAAATCTCATCAAATAGAGAATATAAATAGAGAGAAATTATATTTAAAAAGGGCCAAATAGACGTTTGGGGTTGAAAAGTATAATAACTGAAATGAAAAATTCACTAGAGTGGCTCAATAGCAGATTTGAGCAGGCAGAAGAAAGAATCAGAGAACTCAGATATGGGTCAATTGAAACTATCCAATTTGAGGAAGAGAAAGAAAAAGAATGAAAAAAAAATGAACAGAGACTTAAAGACCTACAGGGCACCAACAAGCATATCAACATACCAAGTATATCAAGCATAATGGAAATGCCAGAGGAAAGAAAAAAGGGACTGAAAGAATACTTAAAGAAAGAATGGGCAAAGACTTCCAAACTTTGATGAAAAATGCTAATCTACACATCCAAGATGATCTACAAACTCCAAGAAATAAAAACTCAGAGACCCAAACCTATACTGTCAAAATTGTCAAAAGACAAAGAAAGGAGAGACAGCCCAGATGGCAGAGTGGGAAGACTGTAAGCTCACCTCCTTTCATGGCCACACCAAAATTAAAACTATTTACAGAGCAACTATTGATGAGAACCACCTGAAGATTAGCAGAAAAGATTTTCCACCACGAAAGATATAAAGAAGGAATCACAATGAGATGGGTAGGAGGGGCAGAGAAGCAGTATAGTCAAAAGCAGTATAGGCAACCCACAAACGGGAGTATAATCACAACTGCATAAGTTTTCCTTAAGGATCAAGAGATACAAGTCCCACGTTGAGCACCCCAGCTCAGTGGTCCTGCACCGGGAAGATGAGCCCCCAGAGTGTCTGGCTTTGAAGGCCAGTGCGGATTACTTTCGGGAGAGTTAGAGGGCTCTAGGAAATAGAGGCTCTACTTTTAAAGAGCATGCACAAAATCTCACATGCTCCAAGACCCAGGGCAGAAGAAATAGTTTGAAAGGAGCCTGGGTCAGACCCACTTGATAATCTTGGAGAGCTTCCCAGAGAGGTAGGAGGCAACTGGGACTCCCCCTGGGAATATAGATGCTGGCAGCAGCCATCTTTAGGAGCTCATTCTACCATGATGACACTGGTGCTGGCAAGTGCCACTTTGGAATCCTCCCTCTAGATGATTAGTTCTGGGACACGGCCCCACCCAGCAGCAGGCCTGATGCCCTAGGACCCCATGAGCCTCCAGCCATTCAGAGATCTAGCCCCACCCACCAGAAGGCCCGGGACCCAGACCCACTCACCAGTGGGCCGGCACTAGTCCTGGGAACCCCTGAGCTGCGTAGCCAGTTGTGCCAGGACCTAGCATTGCTTACCAGCAGGTAGGCAGCCTCCTCCAAGAGGCAGAGCCTTGCAGCCAACTGGGGTGGGGGCCAGCCCTGTTTACAAGTGTGCTTACAGTAGTCAGCCTCATCACAACAGAAGGGTCCACACAGCCCACATAGGAGGCTGCCCTAGAGCACATTGGTGACCAAAGAGAAGCGGGCTGTTGGGCCCCAAAGAACATCTCCTACATAAGGCCACTTCTCTGACATTGGGAAACGTAACTGACTTACTTAGAATATATAAAAATAAAAACAGAGAATTAGGCAAAATGAGGTGACAGAGGAATATGTTCCAAATGAAGGAACAAGATAAAACCCCAGAAGAAATATTAAGGAATACTTATTACTTATCTACCCAATAAAGAGCTCAAGGTAATGATCATAAAATGCTCAATGAGCCCAAAAGAAAAACAGGCGAACACAGAGAGAAATTTTTATAGAGTTAGAAAATATAAAGAACCAAACAGAGCTGAAGAATACAATAATTAAAACAAAATATACACTAGAAGGAATCAACAGTAGATTAGATGATACAGAGGAGCAGATCAGCAAACTGGAAGACAGAATACTGGAAATCACCCAAGCTGACCAGAAAAAAGAAAAGGAATTGTAAAAAATGAGGATACTTTAAGAGACCTCTGGGACAGCATCAAGCATGTGAACATTTGCACTATAGGGGTTCCAGAAAGAGAATAGAGGGAGAAAGAGGCAGATAACTTATTTGAAGATATAATAGCTGAAAACTTCCCTAGCCTGGGGAAGGAAACAGACATCAGGTCCAGGAAGCACAGAGAGTCCCAAACAAGATAAACCCAAAGAGATCCACACTAAGACACGTTGTAATTAAATTGGTAAAAAATAACAATAAAGAGAGAATCTTAAAAGCAGCAAGGGAAAAGCAACTAGTTACATAAAGTTGCAGGATATGAAAGTAATATACACAAATCTGTTGCATTTCTATACACTAACAATGACCTATCAGAAAGAGAAACCAAGAAAAAAATCTAATTTACAATTGCATCAAAAAGTATAAAATATCTAGGAATAAATCTAAACAAGGAGAGAAGACTATAAGACATTGATGAAAGAAATTGAGGACAACACAAACAAATAGAAAATTATACCATGCTCATGGATTGGAAGAATCAATATTGTTAAAATGACCATGCTCCCCAAGACAATCTACAGATTCAATGCAATTCCTATCAAAATACCAATGGCATTTTTCACAGAAGTAGAAGAAATAATTCCAAATTTGTAGGGAAACAAAAGATCCTGAATAGCCAAAACAATCTTGAGAAAGAAGAACAAAGCTGGGAGTATCATGAGCCATGATTTCAAACTATACTATAAAGATACGGTAATCAAAACAATATGGTAGTGGCATAAAAACAGACACATAGATCAATGGAATAGAATAGAGAGCCCAGAAATAAACCCACACTTATGTGGGCAATTAATCTATGACAAAGGAGGCGAGAAAAATATACAATGCGGAAAAAACAGCATCTCCAATAAATGGTGTTCGGAAAACTGGACAGCTACATATGAAGGAATCAAATTGGACTACTTTCTCATACCATATACAAAAATAAACTCAAAATGAATTAAAGACTTAAATGTACGACCCGAAGCCATAAAACTCCTGAAAGAAAACATAGGCAGTATACTTTTTTTTTTCCCTGTGCCGTGTGGCACGTGGGATCTCAGTTTCCTGACCAGGGTTTGAACCCGTGCCCACTGCAGTGGAAGTGCAGAGTGGACTGGACCACCGGGGAAGTCCCAGGCAGTATACTTTTTGACATAAATTATAGCAATACTTTGTGTATAGAAATACTGAATTCCAGGCGTTGTGCACCTGGAACAAACATAGTTTTGTAGGTCAATTACCATTTAATTAAAAAAAAAAAAAGAGAGAATCTGGAAAGCAGCAAGACAAAAGCAATTTGTCACATGCAAAGAATCTTTAATAAGATAAATAGCTTAATTCTTATCATAAACTATGGAGGCCACAAAACAGTGGGATGACAAAAGTGCTAAAAGGAAAAGACTGTCAGCAGAGAATTCTATATCTATGGCCAACTGATTTTCATCAAGCCTGTCTTGGTTCAGGCTGCTATAACAAAATACCATAGACTGGGTGGCTTAAAAATGACTGAAGTTTATTTCTCACAGTTCTGGAGGTTGGAAGTCTGAGAGGAGGGTGCCATCATGGTTGACTTCTTGCGAGGACCCTCCTCTGGGCTGCAGATTGTTGACTTTTGATTGAGAAAATTGGATCTTGGCCATTGGGTATGTGGGAGTATGTGTAAAAGGGACATGCACACAACCACAAAAACCCACACACAATCTAAAGCATCCACAGGTGCTTCCAGGTACTATGAAAATGTGCCCACAGTTATTTTCTAGGCAAAGCATTTTCTTTAACAGTATCCCCAATCTCCATACCCACTACAAAGTTGGAATCAGTATAACTCTCCAGACTAGAGTCAGCAAGGGTAACCTTACCTCTAATATTGTTTTGTTGTTCCAGCAATAATTTACTTATTTCTGAAAACCAACAATCTCTGATTTCTTTTGAAGCTGCCTGCAATTACAAAGAAGAAAATACCATGAGTATCAGATCACCTGGTGCATTAATTGGACAGGACTTTTATTCTCTGGGTGACCTTTAGAATGTGACAGAAAACACTGGTTGAGTGATGGGAACATAATAGGGAAAGGGGAAAGGACACCTATGGGGAAGGCATGAATTTTACCTGTAGGATGTATTTCTCAAGTCCATTTTGGTTGGCAATTTCAAACTTTCTGTTGCTCCCCCTTCCAAGTTGGCGAATTGCAAGTGTCATTAACTATTGTAAAGAAAGAAGAAAATTTTCTATACCATCTTTTCTGATTAAAAAAATTATCCCTGTCAGCCACTCTAATCTTTGCTACCCTTGATTGCTCTCTTCTTCCATCTTCCTTCCAAGTGTTTTGCTGTCCTCTGTTAACAGCCCCAAGGAGCATAAAACATAATCTGGTACAGTGTCATTTGTCTTGTCTGTTTCAGAGGACAAGACAGACTATATGTTTCCATATGCAGAGCTGTAGCCTTCAACTTTAAGCAAAAAGATTATCTCTCCTTTAATACCTGAGTATTTCACAAGTAGTAACTGAATTTGTATCCATTAAGAAACAAAAATAACAAAAAGTACTATGAATAAACTACCGATTTTAATCACAAGAGCACGTGTGTGTGTGCGTGTGATCGCTAGCTATGAAATATTTCTAATATGGGTGAGAGGCAATGTTTGGTGTGGACATGGGTTCCTACACCCCCAGGGTCAGGATATTGCCTACACTTGCATGCAAAGATGCGTGGTTGAGAAGATGAAATCCAGCCCATGCTCTAATCTCCAAGGCGTTCAATCCTCTGCCTGGAGGAAAGAGGGTACTTTTCAATTAGTTTATCCAGACAGGCTGCCATTGGGTCCTTTTTCTCCACCCAGCACAAAGGCACCTCTGTGCCAGCGCTGGCCCTATCTAGTGGCTGATTACAAGCTCTGACTCTGGAATCAGGCCTGTGTGTGGATTCTCGCTCTGTTGTGTGGCATTTGGCAAGTTAACCTCACCTCAGTTTCCTTATCTGTAAAATACGGATAACAGCATTTCTCTCCATAGGGTTGTGCTGACTCCCAAGTGCAATAGGACCCCTTTACCTTCATAGACTTCTTAAAGCTGTAGTGAGGAGACAGGCCCTGGTCACTGGGCTCCATTCGTATCTTACAGAACACTATTCCCTGTTCAAATAGATAGATTTGCCTCTGGCTGGGCTTAAATCGAATTAAATCCTTCATCTTATAACGATCCTTGTGAACTGTCCAGACGTTGAAAGAGCCATGCATCAACAGCTTGCCCAGTTTTCTGATATCATCCTTTGGGAAACACAGACACACACAAAAAGAAGCTGTTAAATTACTTGACAGGAAAGAACTCTTAGGGGTCTGTTTTCAAATTACAAACCATGCTTATTTGAAGTTTACAGTCTTATAAGTGCCAGTCAGGCTAATCTGTCACTAATCAAAACTACAATTTTGTGAGCTTCACTGAGCATGGCATCATTCAGTTATATAAGGAATTAGTGCAGCTGTATAAGGTAATAAAGACAAAGCATGTTAGCAATACTTTGAACTGAAGATATTGGTCCTCCAATATTTTTGTCTTGCAATTAATTTTAGCTAGCAGAATTCCATTTCTTCTTCTTTGTTTTTGATACAAGACACTACTTAAAAAGGCCAAGAAATTAATATTTTTATTATGTTCGGGACAGCCAGAATCTTTGCTGCATTATGGATCTTTGGTAACCCATGTATTCCATCTGTATCCTAACCTCTCCTTCAGGTATATGAGAACCTGAGAACATGAGATTTGTTCTGAAAGGAGAGCGCTTAGTATGACCTAATCTTCATAACACTGTAATGGAAATGGTAATGACATTCAACTCTGCATTTTTCAGAGTGAGTGAACAGTGCAAAGATAATTCCAAATGACAAATCTTTTATTTCATCTTTTTGGCTCTAAGGCACACACTATGTCTCCTTCCACAATCATATGTCTGGTTCAAAGTCCAAATGAAGTGACCTGGCCTTCTCTGAGCTCTCTCTAAAGGTAGTGGAGTGTGATGAACTAGAAATGTGGTATTTTGTTTGGTATTTTTCAAAAATTATATCACTTAAAGTAGATAATCAAGACTTTATTTCTCTGAATCAAACACCAAAAGGAAAAATTATTTGAACAGGACCAGGACAGAGACACTTCCCTGAGTTACATCTAGCTGAGATAAAGCCCTACAATTTCTGATAATTACTACTAGACATGTGTGCATTTTATAACTTATTTATATTGAACAAACTGTGAATACACTTAAAAAAATGAATGACTTTATATCTGAAAGTCTAAAAACAAAAACTTCAAGGGCAATAAACGCTAGTCATTTCTATGGTGCTTGTGTCATATTTTCAGAGCTATTTTTCTCTTTTTGCTTTGTAAAATTTACATGTGTTAAATGTAGTGAATAAAATCCTCAGTGAGGAATAAGAGCTCCAGTCACAAGGCCTTCTCTCCTAAAAGCACGATGCTTCCGCTGCTGCGTGCGCAGCCTTAGCTTGACTGCACCCCAAGACAGATGGGCGATGGGTCCATGAGGAACAGTGAGGAGTTTTTCACTCTATCCACATCCTTCCTGCACCCACTCAAATGGAAACACCCCAGCCCTCAGTGATTGCTTTCTCCTTTACACCCATTCAACTTGTACAATTCAGACCTATAGAGTACAGGAAATACGTTTAGTCAAGGCAGCTGGCAAAAGTAGATGTTTAACATTTGCCACAGGAATGATTGTAATCAGTTTCTATTTAAAAATGTATTTATATGTCACCCCATTTCAAAAATTAGATACATCTTATAAAAATATATACATTATAGGCAGACAGAAAATAACCAAGGAAATTAGGCTGAAGAAAAAAAAATAGAGATTACAACAGTAAGATGAAGAGGATGTACATAAAACCCATACAATATAAAGCATGTAAACTTGCTGCAGACTAGACTTTGACCTTCTGGCAGGCAGTACAGAGGGAAATCTGGTGAGTTATATGACTCATTATGTCCGAAGACATACCCAAACCAGTTGTTAAGGGAAAGCATGGCAATTTGTTAATAAGACGTGAGAGAAGTTTCTCCCATGGGTCTTCATAAAGGGTCACTGCGTCAAATACTGAGCCCACCTTCAACCGCATCCCAGAATGGATTGTAGGTAAAGCTGTTTCTAATAACACATCTGGGGAATGTGGAGGCATCATTTCATAGTACAGCTTTTAAAAGCAATTCTGAAAGAGGCCAGAAGGATGGGGGAGCGGGAGAACAAGCCCAGGTGTACACTCTGATGACCTGCAGAGGGCTGGGCGATGTGAGTTAAGGTGTCTGCCAAGGCCGTGGGCTGTAGAGGCGGAAGAGGCCACCCTAGGCAGCGACGTTTTTGTCCTTTACAGCCTCTGCACTTCTCATCCCTCCCACAGCCACAGCTGTTTGAACCTTAGTAAGCAATTGGCCAAAGGATGTGAATCCAGAGATGGGCCAGCCCCTGACTACAGAGGCCTAGTGTAAAAAAGACGTGCCAGATGGCCAATCTGATCCCTGTCTGAACTGAGGAGAACTAAGGAGAAAGCAGGAAGCAGCAAGAGTTGTAGCTGTGAGATGCTTTATGAGAGGGCTGGAGGTAGAATAAATGATAAGGAAGCAGAGCAATAAAGAAGGTAAGTCATCAGAAACTATGAGGAAGAGGAAAAGACACCAATCAGCGGCCGGTGAGGGGAGAGGACATACCTGGCACGTATAGGCAGAGCACACAGGTGAGAACCCCAGCTCCCTCCCAGGCCAAAGTCCTAGAGTTGCTGTGGATCCTGGTTTAGTTCTCACACCCATGAGCCCTGTCCTGTCATTGTTCTGACTCTTCCTGAGGCTATATGGTTGCCTTTTCCAGTAAGCCTGTCATCATTGAAGGTCACTAGAGGGAATCACTGGGTCTTTTGAGATGAGTTGGAAGAGATGGGCTACATATCATCCAGGACATCTTGCATAAACTTTCTCAGGACCACGCTTGTGATGGGATCAGACATCTCAATGCTTGAGACCCATCCTGTGGTGGCCGAGGGCACATGCCCTGTATAGCAGTGATGAAGGACAGGTGTACATACGTTACCGTCATCCAGGACACATGCCTGTGTGGAGGCTACTCTGCCTCCAAAGGGAAGAGGGTAGGGGGATTGCTCTGAACAGGACCAAGGATGACCCTTGGCCACCTTTTCAACCATATATATCCTTTCTTTCCAGTCAGACAGGAGTTGGTCCCAAGGCCAGAGACTACATGTACAACCTCTTGCAGATACTTGTGCCCTAAAGTATGGAAGCATTTATTGGCATTTAGTGAGTGCCTGAGGGGACACAAAGCTAAATGCTCAGCACTGTGAGGAAGCTAATTCAGTGATGACCTTGAACTGGCTTGAATAGTATTTCCCAAAGAACTCATGTCCACCCAGGATCTCAGAATGTGACCTTATTTGGAAATAGGCTCTTTGCAGATGTAATTAGTTAAAATGAGGTCATTCTGGATAAGGGTGGGCCCTAATCCAATGACTGGTGTCCTTATAAGAAAACAAAGACACACACATAGAGAAGACAGTTAGGACGATAGGCAGAAATTGTAGTGATGCAGCTATAAGCCAAGGAAGCCAGGAAACAAGCAAGGAAGGATTCTTCTCTAGAGTCCTAGAGGAATGGGCCTGCCGACAACCTTGATTTTGGACTTCTTGCCTCCAGAACTGTGAGAGAATACATTTTTGTGTTTTTTAGCCACCTAATTTGTGGTGCTTTGTTATCACAGCTCTAGGAAATGAATGTAGTCTCAACCAGTTTTTCCACTAGTGACATAATAGTGTGGCCATCACTTTGGTGTGTTGATGAATCTGATGGGTGTGAGCTCACAGATACAACATAGGGGCTGCCCCAAACAAATCAGCAAATGAAATGTCAGATGGTCTCCCTGATATGGGAAATGATGGCAAAATAATCTAGTAAATGCTACCGTTTTCATGTATGGACATTTTGTAGGTAAGAGCTCTGAGGTAAGAATTTCAAATGTGACTACATCGACCAAATGAAGAATGTGACTGAGAGAGTGACTGTAGGAAAACTAGCCTCCAGAAGGAGACTTCTTTTGGGTGCCCAGGTTTTCACTCCTGGCCATGACAGCTAAAGGGACAGAGCTATATACTTCTTGCACAAAGAGGCAGGAAACATCTGGATAAGTGAATTAGCACAAAGCCTGGTCCAGAAATGAAAAGTAGAAGCTGTGGGACCGAGGGGCCTGTGATTACAACTGCCAGAAGCAAAGGGGTTCCTTCCTTTCCAGCCTAAGTACACAAATAAGTCAGCACTGGGGCCCTTTATTCAGCATCTACCAGGTGCCAGGCATGGTGCTAGGTGCCCTATGATTTAATCCTCATTTATGCCTCACAATCACCCTTTAACATGGGTGCTGTGAAGGTGGGATGACGTACAAGGCAATTCCACTGAGTCATCAAGATTATTTACTCGGCCTTATCTCTGCAGCCAACACTATGGTAAGGAAAGTGGGAACTAAAATAGAAAATAAAATACCTGGCCCTAGCCCACAATAAATTTGCCATAAAAATAATTCCTTTATCGAATAACATAAATTTGTTTCAGAAAATAAAATATTTCATTCAACCTTTACTATTCAACCTTGGAACATGTTCCTGGCAAGTGAGGATTTAAAAGAACTCTAAATGCATCTATATTTTATGCACTAAATTGAATGGGGGGGGACTTTTGTTTTGTGTTTTTTTGTTTTTTTTTGCTGTACGCGGGCCTCTCACTGTTGTGGCCTCTCCCGTTGTGGAGCACAGGCTCTGGACGCGCAGGCTCAGCGGCCATGGCTCATGGGCCCAGCCGCTCCACAGCATGTGGGATCCTCCCGAACCGGGGCACGTACCCAAGTCCCCTGCATCGGCAGGCGGACTCTCAACCACTGAGCCACCAGGGAAGCCCCAGGGGGGACCTTTTTTTTTGTAAAGAGAGGGAAATAAATTACATCTCAGTGTTCCACAAAACAAATTTTCTTAAAAAATTTTTTCTTAAATCTTTTGTGATTAAATTAAACCAAGAACTAACTGAGTATACACAACAGGGAGAAAATGTGAATATCAGAAGGGCATTTTTTCTAGTTGTTTTAATTATGAATTCATCCCACCAAGTTCAATTTCTTTTCTTCACAAAACCAGGTTAATACTGGATGTCAATAGAGAAACTAAGAAGTTAAGTTCTGGATTCATCTCTACCTACAGCATGTGATGGGAAACACCTTGTGATAAAGTTCTACAAAGCTGATGCAAAGAATCTCAGAATCGTTAGAGCTGAGTTAACAGTAGTTGAGTTGTTAGTAAACTCTAAACGGAATCAGATGAAGAATGTGTTGAGAGGTTGGCACCCTGGATAGGGAGTGAAGAGATCCAAGAAGTAGTCCTGGCTGATGACCACGTGATTGGGGTGAGTCAACTCTTCTTTCCATGGACCTGTTGCTGAATCAGAAAGTTGAAAAGTCCAATGCCTCCTCTTCCATAATTCAGTAGGATTATTCAAAACTGTCAGGATACATCACCTAATGTACTAGATGTAAAGCAAGTTAAAGTCTTAGTGAAAAAGAAACCATGGACTGTATTTCAAAGGTGCAATTCTGAGGACACATAGGGGAGAAAAGTTCTTTGTCTTGGTGTTAAAAAATCTCTAAAATTCTATAAACTCATTCATCTTATTTGCATGCAAACCAGCTTGGAATGAAATCAGAGTAGATTGCTATTTACTCACATTTTAATATTCTTTTCTCATAACTTCCTCCTCCTATGTTACTTACACTCAGAATAATAGCTGGGAGTTTCCCGCCCTGAGTACAGGTTCCAGGACACTCTTTTGATTCAGGGAAAGGGACATCTGATAGGGGTAGCTGACATGAGTTCAAAGATGAAAAGAAGAACAGAAAGATATTCCAAATGATTAAACAAATTGCTCTCTTGACTTTTATTAACCAAAGAAGGAAACAGTTATCATCAAGAAAACTATCCCCTCTGCCACACACCCCATGGTTCATGAATACCCTCTTGAATCTTGCATCAGTAGTAAGCAGACAGCATTCTGGAGTCCCAGGGGACAGTAATAGCATCGCTGCCCAGATCTCAGCAAACCCAGTGGGGCTGTTTCTGAGATGCTGGCCAGAGGAAAACCAGGAGGGAGGGAAGTCAAAAATCACAGGGTTTTTTGCCCCTAATTAATTTGTGTGGTTTGATTTCTGACAAGGAAAGAAAAGAAAGGTCATTTCATCTACCAAGACCTCAATAAACAGTATGTTAAATCCAGGTAAAAATGAAAAGGTAAAAAAGAGAAGGAAAGTATCTGTGTGACATGTATCAACAATTCTCTGAATGCTTGATCCCTGTGTGGGAGGCAGAAGAATGGCCTCCCAAAGATGTCCATGCCCTAATCCCTGGAGCCTGAGACTACGTCAGGTAACGTGACAAATGAATTAAGGTTGTTCGCCAGCTGACTTTGAGATGGGGAGATTATCATCGATTAACTGCTTGGGCCCAATGTAATCACAAGAGTCCTTAAAGGTGGAAGAGAAAGAAGGGAAGGTCTGAGTGATGTGATGGGAGAAGAACTCAACCTCCGTTGCTGGCATTGAAGAGGGAGGAAGATGCCATGAGCAGAGGAAGTGAGTGGGTGGCCTTTGTAAACTGGAAAAGGCAGTGAGAGAGATTTTCCCCTAAAGCCTCCAGAAAGGAAGGCAGACACCTTGATTTTAGCCTAGTGAGACTATGTTGTACTCCTGATCCGTGGAACTGTAAGACAATAAATTTGCACTATTTGAAGGCACCAAGTTTGGGGTAATTTGTTATGACAATGACAGAAAATACCCCTGAGTCAAAATCTAGAGTAGCTCACAGTGAAAACCAGCTGAATATTAATTATGTCCCAGTCCCAGGGCGATCATACAGTTATAGAGGATAGTTTGCCTGGAATGCCTGGGTCTGGCCTACTTGGGATTAACTCTAATGCCAGAGTTGAGATGGCTCAACCCCCCAGCACTCTCTCTTTGGGCATTTTTCTTTAAGCACTTGGATTAAGGGATATACAAGGTCTCTTCTGGGATCTGTGATGTAAAATGGGGTTAGGTGTTCACTTAGGACCCATTTTCAAAGTAATTTTCACAGAGAAAATATAACTCAAGAGGGAAAATCTTTTAATATTTTAATGGTGCCACGAGTGAGAAAATAAATTACTCCCTCAGCACTTTCCCCTGCCCAATATGTTCTGGTCCCTGAGTTCTTGCTTTTTCCAGAGTATGGGTCAGTTTCAACATTCAGGATCCCAAGGACCACAACCCAAGATTCCTAAAAATGCTGAGGCGCTGCTTGGAATCTTGTAGCACAGCTTTGCTGACCGATTTAGGTAGCTTTCCTCCAGAGTCAAATTCCTTTCCCACAGATCAGTTCTCTAACTTTGCCACAGTATCTGCTACCTTTGTAATACTGTGCCTGCCTTTTGTGGAAATGTCCCAGCACTTGCTATGGAACATACCGGACATCCGGTGACTGCTGCCAGGTCCACAGCCAACTCACAGGACTTGATCAAATCCTCCATCATGGCCAAAGCTTGTTGTAGGTCGTCTGAGAAGGCTGAATCCTTGGTCCTCTCTGGCCCATTCTGTGGAAACCAAATGCCTTGTTGGAAATCAAAAGGTAAACCATCTACCAAGGGAAGAAGGGAAACAGGACAGAGATAAGGAGCCACGGATCCAGCCAGCATGAAGTGACTGAGAAGGTAGGTACATCAACCTGTTTCCCTGCTCCCAAAGAATGGTAGCTAAGGATATTTGCTGGTTTAAGTACAATATATGATACACACACACACACACACACACACAAGCAAAATCATTACACTTTCTGCACATTGTACTAATGAAGAATGAAGTTCATAAAATCATGGACATTATATTCTGGCTATATAAGAAACATCCTGAGCTTTTGTAAAGCATGAAAACCCCAGCCCTTTTAAATAGGGTGCTCTCCCTTTTACTCCCCTACCCCCAGGGCCTATTGAAAAGTTCAATCTGAGTATCATATTCCTGTATTTAATGTGACAGTCTTATTCCTATGGGTAAAATTATACTTAAAACCTTCCCAGAGGAGGATATTTGTAAACTTTAGAGGCAAAGAATGGGCTGCTATGCCAAGGTTTACTAATGATTTATGTGTAAACACCATAACGGTGGCATTTGCCACACTGAATCTCCCCGAGCTCTGCCCTTTCTCTCTCCTCTCCTCCCCCTGCCCTTCTCATATTCTATCACCATTAAATATTACAAAGAGGTAAGCCAACGTGATCTGCACCTCCCAAACAGCATAAAGACCCAGAATTAAGGGAAAAGCTAATTTAAGACACCAACGTTCCAATTATTACTATTGTGACACTTAGGACATGGTAGGGATGGTTTCAGCTTCAAAGTCTTTTGCTTAGGGTTTCCGTATTTTATTCATCTGCTACCTACATAGCATATTTATCTGTTATCTGCTAAATACAAACAAAAAGATTTTGGCTTCGTCCATTTTTTTTTTTTTAAACACATCAACTTCTACAACAAAGAACAGAGAGCTCTTTGCTGCTCCGCATATAGCCCCACCTCTTCTTATCCTCTACTGCATGATGTAAGCAAAGGGTTGTGTATTTTCTTAATCTCTACTTAAACTATAAAGATTAGCATGTTTGGATAAGAGATATGAGTGACAGGGCTGATGAATGGAGCAGAGCATGCTGCCTCCACTGAACAATTTTGCATGGATTCTTACCTTCTTACTTATGGTAAATGTGTTCCAGGTCCTGGTGGAAGACAACACACTCTCACCTGAGTTTATTGTAATGTCATTAACAAAGGATTAAAAGTTCTTATACCAGGCATCTTCCTCTTTCCTAAATACTTGAAACTCAATGTGCCTTTAGAGACTCGACGGCTACCTATTCCCTCTCCTTCCCACTAACCCTCCTCCCACAAACACGGCAGGTGGCTAGTTTTACATTGTGTGATATAGGACTCTTACAAACATTATTAAACCTCTCTAACTCAGGGTAAATTCTTACAAACATTATTAAACTCCTCTAAACCAGGCTAGCTGCATTTGCTCCAGGCTATAAAATTACTACCTGTGCCCTGAGCTTCCTTTAATCTTAAGGCATCCCCACAGCACCATCTGAGCAGAGAGGACATGCAAATGACTGCCCCTTGAGACACATGCCTCATGTTATTCTTGTTAAAACCAGAATTTTATAACAGAAAAATTGAAAAAACCCACTTCCAAGCCAAAAATTTCTTCCCAATCTGGTGTGGCCATCACTTCTTCCAAGTTTCTTCTTGGTTGTCTTAGAATTCACACACATATACACACACATTTGGAAAGGAACAGGGCATAATGTATATAGACTTACTAAGGCGTACAAAGAAGTAAATATAAATCATTCATAATCCTACCATGCAGGAAAACCACCAAAGGGATTTTATTATACTTACTTCCAGTCTTTTATGTATGCATTTTATACCTTTGCTTACTTCTGTATTCTGGTAAAACATTTTTATGTGGAAGGAATAAGATATATTACCACTTATCCTATTACAAATCCCCACTTTGAAATTGTCTTTATTTTTTTGTTTTTTCCTGACTATGAGTTATAGGATGCATATTATTTTAGAAAATTTACACAATAAAGATCATAAACAAAAATTTACACAATAAAGATCATAAACAAAAATTTACACAATAAAGATCATAAACAAAACGAAATCGCTCTTAAGTCCTTAGTCCTTAGTCCTTAGTCCTTAAGTCCTTAAGTCCTTAGGCAAACACCATTAGCAGTTAGTACATAGAACGATATTTAATATCCAGTACCTTAGCCAAACCTCCTTCTAGATCACCTGGGTCCATCTCCAAATCCTCAGGTGACTCAAAATCCAGCAGACCCTGCATTAACCCAAAAGCTTTATTGAAAATCAAAAAGTAGAAGGCCAACTTAATCTGTTGTGCAAACAATCTCCAGCCAATGCTAAAATGAGGATGTATATAAATTTGTCTGTTTGTCACAAGTAAGAGGGAAAGAGTAAATGGTACATTCAGCGCAGCGCTCTTTCCACAAACATAGAATCACATTGGACACACTATTTTGTAGCCTGCTTTTTCTCAACAACGTATCATGAACATTTTCCCATGACATTATATATTTTTTAAACATGTTTTAAAATTGTGGCAGAGTATTGCATCCTATAGCTAAATCATGATTGATTAATACCCCCTCCTGTTAAACATTTAGGTTCAATAATTTTTTACTAAAATAATAATAATCTTTATACACTTTTCTTAAGGATAAATTCCTACAAGTAGAATTGTTAATGTTAAGAGTTGTGATGCATGTTTCCAAGTTCTTTAGAGAAGGACTATGTTCCCACCAGCCATAAATGAAAGCTTTTTTCACCAGCCCCTAGCCTACATGGAGTATTACCATTTAACGCTGTACCAAAACATGCTCACAGATGCCGCTCTTGGAGGGAAGCAGAGGCTCATCAACCTCACTCCCAGGCTGGTGTGATGGCTCCATGTATAAAACAACAGCCTCACGTTACGTTGCGGAAGCTTCCTGGGGGTCAGCCCTGAGTGAGCTCTCTACTGCGTCACTCACTGGCTCCTCACAGCAACCTGTGCAGGAGGTTCTAGTGTCCTCACTTTACAGGCGAGAAAACCAAGGCCTGAGAGGTCCAGGCATCCCACACTGGCAGCGGCAGAGCCGGTGCAGCCAAGGCTGGGCCTGCTGATGCAAAGCTGAGAGGGTAACTAGTTCTGAGGGCAAAACGTTGGTAATAAACGTAACTGCCCTGAGCCTCAGTTTCTTCACACTTCAGAGCCTTTTGGCACATCTGATGGTGGGGATTAAATAAGAAATACAGGTGGGTGTGAATTTTGTTTTGTATAAAACGAAATGACTTCCTCTTGGCCTCTGATGATGGGTTTAAAATTAAAGGAGCATCTGGTTTTGGTGTGGGGATGATCCAGGATTATGTTGTGACTGATGTATATTAGTTACCTGTACATTTTTTTTTTTGGATCTTTGCAAGGGGAAAACTACAAGTAACAAGTTTTATATATTTAATTTAAATCTGTTACAGGTTTTCATGTTCAGGATAAACAATTTTTCAACCTTGGGCGAAAATACCTGCAACGGTTTAAGGTGACTGTGTTTTACCTTAGGACAACTGTTGCATGCCAATTTGTGTACGTGTGTGTGAAAACACTTCAAAGTTGAGTTAAAAGATGTAAATTTAAAGTTGGTTGTGTATCTAATCTGCCCCAGGTTCGGTAAGTAAACAATTCTTTTTAAAAACAAACAAACAAAAAGAAATACATGTGGGAAGATATCCAGTAAACAGCAGGGGCTTGTTTTTAAATTAAGTGAGAGTAGCCACTGGGTAAGAGCTGCTTATAAAGGTTAACTCAAAACAGAACTTGGAGGAGTGACCCAAACCTTTCCCTGAGCTCACACCTGGGGAAGCAGCTTTGACAGAGCTCCTGTCCTGTGTGTGTGTGGGGGGGGGGCGGGGGGCGGTGGCGCACACGGGTGGGTGGTGGCGGGGTCTGGGAGTGCTCTCCTGCAGGTGTGCTGGTGTCAGAGCAAAGAAAGAAAGAACCACCTAGGGATTCAGCAAAACAAAATTCATTCTGTTATGCTGCTCTTGAGAAAAATCCTCAGTTTAAGGGCAGAGGTGGATGTCACAGTTTTGCCTTCTCCCCTCCATTGTTTAAATGCACGTAAAATAGTAGCTTTAGGGAAAATCACACCTCTTTCCTGAAGCTCCTTTGCCCCAGCTGTAAAATGGAGCAGATGATATCTTACCTGTAGATATGTTACCGAGAACAGAGGTCTGGCTGCCTCCCCACCCTCTCAGCTGCCAGCAGTGTGGTGGCCTCCCTCTTCCCCACTTTCCTCCCAAGGACCTCTGCTCCCCCAAGCTGGGCTCTCCTTAGAGATCCATGTTCTGGCTGCATGATGGACTAGCCAGGCTCCCGGGACCCTATGATTCTTTGGTTTTCTTCCTCATTGAGGAGGCTGATTTAGACCTGGGGACAGAAAAAGCCTGAAATCTAGACATAGTTTCACCTTTGGAAGTCGAAGTCACAATTCTACGTGTCTAAGGAAAAGAGCACCACAGCGCCCACATCTGTTCTCCAAGCACAGGAAGCACTGTCTCATCGACTTACCTTCAACAACATCTGGTACTTCATAAGTCTCTGGCTTGGTCCTCTCAGATACTTAAAAAGAGGGAGACTGTGACCCAGTTGACGCTGGCATACCTTGAAAAGCCAAACAGAAACAACATAAAACAAAACCACACACACACACACAGAACAGAAGCGGCAACATTTAAATACAAGAAGTGAAATGAGCTCTTCATGGAGAGAAGGGGCAGCTGTGTCGACCAGTTTCATAATGTTATTGGCTGTTCAGTCCCTCAGGAACAGTGTGTAAAATGAGAGTAATGGGAAAGGGGATGGGCTTGGCTAGTATTTTTATAGGCAAGTAGGGATGCCGGAACATTTATTTCTTTTAGAAAGTAAGTCCATTAGGAGGGAGACAATGGGGCAGGCTTCTGAAAAGGTTGTCTTAGAATTGGGGTTTGGGGGTGGTGGAGTCTAGTCAAGGGTACATGATGGGCTTATTGATATCATTCCAGGGAACCCCAAAGTGTGACTTAATTCCACTTTTAAAACCCATCCTAGAAGAGGACCCTGGTTTTCTCACCAGGCTACAGCTGCTCATTACAGAGCTGTCCCATGGAGACTCAGGGCAGCATTGAAACTTCCAGTGTATAATTTCAAAAAAGAAGAGACTTTTAATAACCATAAATCCCAATTAATAAACATAAATCCCAATTAATGCCAAGTTCCTCTTCCTAGTTCATACTTCCAATTTCTTTACAAATTGGATGTACATAAACAGCGTCCAGGGAAAACAGCTTGTGGGAGACCTTAGAAATGCAATGTTACCCCAAAGTAGGTGCAGTCTTGACATTCTTGCCAGATTGCCCTGGCTCGGGGCAGATTCTTATGATATTTAAAATACATTTGAAGGTCTTCTTTCTGGGTGAGAAAAAGTTAGAACAAATTAACCAGGTAGCATTTTTCAGTAAGAGGACAGGATAATACAGCTTATTCATTCATTCAACAGGCCTGAGTATTTTCAATGTGTAAGGAACTGGGGATGCACAATAAATAACCTTCTGTTGGGGTGAGTGTGTGATGGGGAGATGAACACAGGGTTATAAACAACGCAGATGTGAATGGAGTGCTGTGAGAGCAGCTACAGGACTCTGGTAAATAAATAAGTAAATTCATGAACAGGAGTAGAGTTTTAACTTTATCCTTTCTCCTCTGCTCTTTATCTGGGACACCAATATCTCCCCCAGATAGTTCTGCACTAAGTAATAAAAAGGACAAAAAGTGCTCGTAGCTGATGGCCTCTCCTTTCTCTCTCCCCACTCACTCCTTTTTACAGTTATCATGATGCCAAACCTACAAATAAACCTAAGAAACAACCGAAGGATAGAAACATCCCAGAAGGAAAATGTGGCAGTTCGGACACAAACCTAAGTGGTCTGGGCAACCCCTGCCTCAGACATCACCTTCAACCTGCAGCACAAGACTCTGAGACTGGAAAAGCTACATGACTATGTCAGTGCTAGAGATCAAGAGGGATTCCAAGTGCTGTGTGACCTATATTCTCATTGCATCAAAGACTGTGTGAGGTGGGAAACACATCTGCCAATATCCCAGATAGAAAAGATACCCCCAGCCTGTGGAGTCAGCTTGCCAGCTTCATCCATTCCATCAGGAGAACCTGGTCCATCCACTCAGCTGTGCTTGCCACAGAGCCCGGGCTGCTCTGGCAGAGATGACCACATGGCCACTTCCTTGTGGATTTCTGTGTCCCTGTCCTCTTGGTGAGGCCACTCTTGAGGTCCTTCATCTGGACATGGGTTATTTTTTCCCTTACAGCTTTCACTGTGTCTATTCTACTTCTAAACACCCTGCTGTAGTGAATGATTTCCATTTCTGTAGCTCTTCCTCTCTCCCGATGGATTGTAAGTGGTCATTTCACTTCACTGCAAGGACTACAGCAACTCTGTCCTTTGCTATTCTCTCCAAGAAAAATTACACACACACACACACACACACACGTTTAAGAAGGCAGAGAGCCCTTGAGAAATGTTGTTCAGACTCGTTAAGAAACTAGAATAATAATTCAGAACTTAACAATAATAACTTCCTTGTTCATTCACTCCAGAACGATCTGTTGAGTGCCTTTGATGTGCCAGGCACTGTGCTAAGTACATTTGTTAAACTCAATGGCTCCCAGAGTGTAGTAGCCTAGACTTGAGGAATACTCCTGCTACACTGAAGGCCAGGCTTATAAAACACTACAAATTGATTAAGGCATTTCACCCACATTTGGTTTGTCAGAGCACAAAGACATTGGCCTTTTGCTCCTAAAAGGATTCAAGGTTTCATTGCTTTCAACACTCAACACCAGAAGATTCTCAGAAGCTGGAGGAGACTGGAGATCCAGCCTTCCACCCAGGAAAACATCGCCAACAGTCGGCCACCTTTCCCTAAATCCTCCCAGTAACAGAGAGGGACCTGGTTCTCTTGGTGGATGCTGAGCTGATACCTGTGTTCCTGAAACCTTCACCCCTTGGTCCTGTGTCTGCACTTTGAGCATCACAGAACATTATATGCCTTCCAGTACTGAAACACAACTACTGACCTAAATTTGCTCTTCAGTCCAAAATTCCTTAGAGAAAGCATGTGCACTAACCAGCAGCATACAAAAGTACCTGATTCTCCTTACCTCCCTATAGAATAAATCAGGAGGCTAAAAAAATTGCTACCCCCAACCTCATATTCACACAGGAAGACATGATTTCTTATGGATTAAGAAGACTGTGGCTCAGGTTCAGTTCTTGGCTTTCTTAGTTACAAACTATTTGGTCCGAGGTCAGTTACTTAACCTTCCTTCGCTTCAGTTTCTCATCTATTAAGTGGGCTCACAACAGCAGTCAACTCCTATGATTGTTGTGCGATTAAATGGGAAGATGTATAGAAACCTCTCAACAAATGCCCAATACATGCAGAGTACCCAACAAATGGTAGCTATTGTCAAAGCATTTTTTACTTTTGTAGAGTCCTTCTGTGTGCATTATTTTATTTGATTTCCACAACTTTACATATTGGTATTACTAAGCTTGTTGTATGCAGGAGAAAAGTGAAACTCCCGGGGTTTAAGTGACATAATTGAGGTCATGCTGATAGCAAGTGGCTCAACTTAGATAAGAAGTTTTCTGAGTCCCACCCCAGTGTTTTTTTCTATTGTACCACGTGAGATCTCAGAGCAAATGGGACTCAAAGTAAACTACTGACAAACGCTATTCTACATGGAGGTTGGTCTCTGGGGCAGAATCTTCCTGGATACTACAAGCTATCGAATCTAATTGAAACACTTGGCTAGAGCAATATTTCAAAATTCTTTTCATGATTAGTGGAAGTCTGCAAGTATTACTGAGAAGAGAAGAGGTAAACTGCTGTAGTAAATAGTGGGTGATGGGCCTGCCTTATTGGCTAACCAATACAGGTCTTTGCACAGCTGTGACAATGCCCTCAAGGATTCTCAAAGGTTAAGTAATTGTGATTTTTAATTACTTCATTTGTCTCAGAGTAATATTTTGTTCTTGGAAAGAATTTATTACCTGTATTTTTTCCCCAATATCATAAATCATATAGGATTATATGCAGGTATGTGGTCTGGATTAATGATTTCTAGGGTTCCTCCCAACATGGGAGACTATAAAAAGCTCTGTAAAACTTTAGGAGAGGAATTTTTCTAAGAAAAGATGTTTAGTTAGCAATTGCCCGACCATTTCCTCAAACTTGGCAATTTTAACTTGATAATATCCTTTTTTTTTCCCCACAGGAATTTGGTCTTTTTCTCATTCAACAATTTCAATAAGTCTTTGCAATAATGATATAGTCAGTTATGAAATATTACTAAACTCTGCAACTAGATTTCACATTGGTGGTTTGATGAGCACAAAATTGCCAAATAGTATAAAACACGAATAATGCTATCAAAGTAAGTCAAAAAGGAAATTAATCAGATTGAATACAAAATGGTTTTTAATGTATCTTGAATTCTGTCACTGGATGAAAAACCTATGACAAGGCTGTGATGGAAAGCCCAGACAGGGCTATGGAAGGGGTCTTCTAAGTCGGTCAGAGTTCTGAGGGTTGAAGACTCTGTTTCTCCATTATGTCTAATACCTTGAAACCTGGGGATTTTTGTTTGCTTGCTTTCAGTTTATCACAGGTACAGTAAGTCCCCTACATGTTCTGAAAGTGTGTTTGTGAGTACAATTTGTTCGTTAAGTCCAAAAAAGTTAGCTTAGGTACCCGAATAACACAATCAGCTATATAGTACTGTACTGTAATAGGTTTATAATACTTTTCACACAAATAATACATTAAAAAAAACACAAAAAGTAAAGAAAAACATTTTTAATCTTACGGTACAGCACCTTGAAAGTACAGTAGTACAGCACAACAGCTGGCATACAGGGGCTGGCATCGAGCGAACAGGAAAGAAGAGTTACTGACTGGAGGGGGGAGAGGGGGTGAGAGATGGTAGAGCTGAAGGATCGTCAGCAATAGGAGACGGAGGGCAAGTTCACTCACGCCTGACGTTGATGGCACAGGTTCTGGTTCCTTGCTGGATTCAATTCTATCTACCCTCTTGAAAAAACAGGTCCAGTGATTTCTGGGTAGTAGCTCTTTTTTTCTCATCATAGGTGACACAGTAGCACTGGATTGCATTCTGAACGGCTGCTGCAACCTTCGTGTACCATTCTACATTCAGGTCCTTTGCCTCAAAAACTAACAGTGCCTCCTCAGATAAAGAAAATCTTGCCATTTCCTGTGTCGTGAGTCTCTTCCGTTCTTCAGTTACTTCTTCTTCCTCTTGTCGCTCCACTCTCTCAATTATTTTCACTTTTGTTTCCATCGTTATCGCTCAGCATGTCTTTTTACTTTTTTCTTTTTAGCATCTTTACTGGAGTATAATTGCTTTAAAATTGTGTGTTAGTTTCTGCTTTATAACAAAGTGAATCAGCTATACATATACATATATCCCCGTATCTCTTCCCTTTTGCATCTCCCTCCCTCCCACACTCCCTATCCCACCCCTCTAGGTGGTCACAAAGCACCAAGCTGAACTCCCTGTGCTATGCGGCTGCTTCCCACTAGCTATCTATTTTACGTTTGGTGGTGTATATATGTCCATGCAACTCTCTCACTTTGTCCCAGCCTACTCTACCTCTCCCCATGTCCTCAAGTCCATTCTCTAGTAGGTCTGAGTCTTTATTCCCATCCTGCCCCTAGGTTCTTCATGACCTTTTTTTTTTTTTTAGATTCCATATATATGTGTTAGCATACAGTATTTGTTTTTCTCTTTCTGGCTTACTTCACTCTGTATGACAGACTCTAGGTCCATCCACCTCACTACAAATAACTCAATTTCATTTCTTTTTATGGCTGAGTAATATTCCATTGTATATATGTGCCACATCTTCTTTACCCATTCATCTGTCAATGGACACTTAGGTTGCTTCCATGTCCTGGCTATTGTAAATAGAGCTGCAATGAACATTGTGGTACATGACTCTTTTTGAATTATGGTTTTCTCAGGGTATATGCCCAGTAGTGGGATTGCTGGGTGGTACGGTAGCTCTATTTTTAGTTTTTTAAGGAACCTCCATACTGTTCTCCATAGTGGCTATATCAATTTGCATTCCCACTAACAGTGCAAGAGGGTTCCCTTTTCTCCACACCCTCTCCATCGGTGCATCTTAGTACCAACTACATCACTGCTGCTTTTATGCTTGCTTCCAGACATCCTGGGCTTGAAATAAAGATACTGTACTGCTGTACTCTATACAGTACTGTACAGTAAAGCACACAAAAGCACAACCACTTGCAGAGAATGCATGCACGTGACAATGTACACCAGACACGTGAACTAACTTACGTTATCAGACATGTGAACGCACGTTCGCATCTTTGAAAGTTCGCAACTTGAAGGTTTGTAGGTAGGGGACTTACTGTACTGCTCTTAGACTTATCAGTCATCATTTCAGCTGTTTAAAAATGCTTAAGTTGTTTGATCTATTGTCTCAGGCTCACAGAAAGAAAACAAGCAAGAGAATGAAAGGAAGGGCCGGTTGGGAGAGAGAGAAGAAATGGGAAAAGTTTAGAAAGTAAAGGGCACCGGGCTCAGCTCCAAAGGAGGAAGGAGGCACTTGGTGGAGAATGATGCCGGCTAAGGCATTTCTCTGAGCCAGCTCCCAGGGAGCACAACTGGCCCAAACAGCCAGCCTATTTATTGCCCAAAGCCAGGTGGAGAACTGGCAAGAGGGGAGAGGTCTGTGTGGTGGGAAGGGAAGCAGACAGAAATACGATGTTATAGGACAGGAAGTTCACAAATGGGGTGCTAAGTGGAAGACAGGCTGTAGACTTAAAATTTTCTAACTTTCCTTGATGCCGTAGAAAATAAAATGGAAGAAAATATATGTTCTATAGTTTCAGTTTAGTACTTCTTTTGAGAGTGTTACTACAACTTTAGTGAAGAATTTAAGCCTGCTGTGTGATTCTTGCCCTAAAACAGTTAGCTTAGTCATTCAGAGAAGGATCCTCTGCCTCAGGGGTCTGGGGGGCCAGTCTTCCATTTCAGGGGACTTGGCAGGAAGCCAGGCTTACAGTCGTTCCCACCTAGCAGGGTGAGCTCAGTCAAACTGGACTCAGCTCACAAAGGCTGAAGTACTGCAAAGGACTCCCGCTTTGCATTCAAAAGGCAGATATAAGTTTTTAGACCACTTGTGTTTCCATTTGCCCTTGCCATTACACAGAAAATTAAGGGCTGACTTTAATCGCATGGTTATTTTGAGTTATTGGGAGCACAGACTTACTCTCTTGAGAAAGCAACGTGCCAGAAGTTCAGGGTTTTCAGTGCATTTTTCCAATTCTTTTAGAAAAGTCCTAGGGAAAGAAAACGATAATAATGCTTTGATTTTTACATGTATGGGGTTAACAAAATTTTCTGAAGTAAAATCACATAAGGTTTTAAGAGGTGCTTAGAAAAATGCTGTTTTCCAGGCTTTACTGCTTTTGACTCATCTTCAACATGCTGATTTGGAAGAAAACAATGTATTCTGTGACATTACTAGGATTCCCTGAAACCACTCATACCAGTTCTGGTAATTCTAAGCACCAGCCACAGACAGACTGGATACACTGAAGATCCCTGCTACATGATAGTAATGTTAACAAGAACTGCTGTTGCTGCTGCTACTACAGCTATCACGGAGAGCTGACTATAAATCAGGCATAAGCTAAGTGCTTTGCAAACAATATCTCATTTAATCCTCCACCAAACCTTGTAAGACAGGGTTTCATAAGTGTGAAACCTGAGGTTCAAAGAGGCTGCATAACTTCTCCAGAGAAAGCAGAAGTGGGATTTCCACTTCAGCCTTGTGTCTGACCAATGGACAATAGATGTGGTTAAGAAACAACTGTAGTTCAGTTCACCAAGCAGTCTCTTCCCTCCTGTCAATTAGATGTGTGATCCTGGGGCCATTAGAGTGAGTAAAGTTAGTAAACAACTTGTGGTTTTGTCATCTGTAAAATGAAAGGGTTGGAACATGATTTCCAAAGTCCCTTCCTTCTCTCATTCTCTAGAACCCAACACCCAAGCAGCCCTGGGCTGAAAGGACAATTAATTCCCTGACCAGTTAGCATTTTCTAACACCCTGGTTCCCAGCACTCCGCTACGATAATAGGTATGTGGACTTGTGTCTTGGTCGACTTTGTATTCCCAATGCTGAACACAGTGCCTGACACAGAACAGGTGCTCAGTAAATGCTGATGCATGAGTAGATAAATAAGGAAAGGAACCCACAAATGAATACAACATCGATGCCTGACACCAGTACATGCTCCATTAATGTCTTTTCCCTTTTTCCTCGGGGACCTTGTGACACTTCTCGCATCCTTCTTATCCCATACCACCCCAATCCAATCCACTGACTCTGGACTACTTGATTAAGCCTAAAAATGTCTAAGCACTTTCATCTCCAAATTCCATCATTCTGATTTCCATCCTTCTCTTATTTTCCATTTTCCCTGATAATTTGAATGAATATGTACCTGTTGTGAAATTCATAAAGTTCTCTAATATTCCCAAAGAGAAATTCCTTGTTATTCCGAAGAACATCTGGAATTAGATGCTTCAGCCAAATAAAATCCATTGGAATGATATATCCCTGCAGAGGTGGAAACAGGGTAGGTTTTACAAACAGGAACATATAAGAGATGATCTGACTTAGCCACTTTAATAATTGGGGAGTAAGGCACACATGTCCTGAAAGCCATTCCGTCAAATACATTCTTCTGATATTATTTTCCTCATGTGTCTATCTTCAGAAGAAGATGGCTTAATGGCAATGATAATAAGATGGCATTTTTATAGGAAGAACAAATCTATTTTTAAAATTCGTCACATAAGTCAAATGTGAAAGGAAAAAACTTACCCATTACTTTATGACCTGATGCAATTACTATTGTCTTATTATATTTCCTTCATGACTTTTTAAAAAAGCTGTTTTATATGGTTATAATCACAGTACATATATAATTTGTAGTCTGTTTTTCCATATGCATTTTAGACTCATAAATTTCTACATATATTGTTTTAAATTTTATCTTACAAGCATTCATTTCAATGTTGCTGTATATTATTAAAAATAATTATTTTGTAACAGTTGAATAATATATCATTTAGCATGTATATAAGACTTTATCAACCATTCCATTCCTTGGACATTTGGTTTTCTTCTGATGTTTTATTGTAAAAAATTTCTATTAAAACTTTGTATATATAGTTTATTTCTCAAGATTATTACCTTAGGAAAATAGAGAAAATATAAATTTTCACTCAAGCAAAAAATGCTACTTAAAACAATAAGAAACAATTCTCTCATTTATTTATCAAAAACATTTAAATTATCATACCCACTGTTGGCAAGCATATGGTGAACCTAGGTGGGCATTGCTAGAATCATGTGAATTGGTACAATCCGTTGAAAGTTATTTTGTTACATGAATCAATAGTCATAAGGACGTTCTTATTCATACTGAAAAAACCACTTGTGATATTACAAGATCTGAAACTTTGGTGGGGATTCTAGAGACATATGGCAATTATTTTGAGTTTCTATCTGCAACAAAACTTTTCCAGTTTGAATACATGCTTAACGTCCCCCCGCCCCAAATCTACTTACGTCAATTATGTTTTTAATCTCTTTTATATAAGTCTCTTCCGTCTCAAGCAAGTCACGTATAATGCGCCTAAATCAGCAGCAGGTGGGAAGATGAAAGAAAGAGAGAGACAGAGGTGAGGTGGGGGTGGGAAGCAGTGTTTTAGAATTCTTTTAGAATAATGGTCATCAATACAGTTCCCCTTAGTGGCTCATCTACTTAGGTTGTGGTCAGTTCATTCCGTTCTGTTGAACACCCAAGGCCAACATCTCACAAAAGCACACTCTGATCACACTGGCATGAGAAGAAATGGCAAAGTTAAACGACTCAAAATCCATTTATGTAGCCAGAGAATGACCTGTTTGTGAGCCATAGCAAGGGGGTCAAGAGGGCAGACATTGGAGTCAGAAATACCAGGTTGGGATCCTTGGTCAGGAAGGTCTGCCTGATCCCTACGTTGCACATGTGCTTTCCTGCTCCCTTCCTCTGGCATTCCATGTCTCCGTGTGATTGAGTTCCTCAGCCAGAAGACATGAGCTCTGTCTGCTTCCCCTGAGAAAGGCAGGTGGGAGGTGTGGTAGGCAGAATTCTAACATGGCCCCCAAGATTTCTGGTCCCTGGTACACACATACACATCCTCCCAGTTAGTCAATCAAACACTAACTTAAGCGCTGCTGGGAAAGTATTTTGTCATTCGGTTTTGTTCCAAATCAGTTGACCTTAAGATAGGTAGATTACCAGGTTGGGCACATCCTAATCTCATGGACCCTTTAGGTCTGGGTCTAAAAGTCAGAGAGATTGGAAGCATGCGAAGGCGTTAGCACAAGGGAGATTCTCCTTTGCTGGGTTTGGAGATGGGGGGAGGGCATGTGGCAAGGAAGGCAGGCAGCCTCTAGGGGCCAAATGGCCCCCAGAAGACAGTCAGCAAGGAAACAGAAGCACTAGTCTGTGGTTGCAAGGTACTGAATTCAGCCACAACCATATGAACTTCGAAGAGGATACCTTCTAAGAAGCGCAACTGGCCAACACCTTGATTTTATCAGTGGGACTTGAGCAAAAAGCCAGTCTTGTTATGCCTGGACTCCTGTCCCAGGGCAATTGTGGGCGGAGCTGCTAAGTTTGCGGTCATTTTTTGATGCAGCAATAGAAAACCAATAGAAAGAGTGAGGCCAGTCCCCACATCTATCTCCAGACAGACTGCTTTCTTTCCCTCCTCAGGCTGTGTGGCCATACTTTTTTTAGGGCTTTCTTTCAGGCCTCCAAGTGAATCAGTGTTTGTACAACTGTTCACATGTAGAATATATACATTTATGGTTTCCTGTGAGCTGTTGGTGGATTATCTATTAAACAGTAGCCTACCCTAGAAAAGAGTTTCTTTTCCTCTCATAAGAATGGGTATGACAAGGGACAAATAAAGGACACAATGTAGGAAATTCACACAAATACATAAATGGCTATTAGTCTTATGAAAAAAATGCTCAATATATACGAATCCAACAAAAACATATTAAAAAGAAGTACAATTTTCAAATTCTATAATATGGCAGACATTGTAAACCTCAGAGGAAGACCGGCAGATGAAGATATGGAAACACACTCAGATAACATTGGTGAAAGTACAGATTTGTGCAAGATAACTTGGAAATATCTCACCAAAATTTAAAACACATGCTCCTTGACTCAGTAATTTCACTTCTAAGTACGTTCATTGTTTGTAATTAGAACAATAGAACGACAACAACCAGATATAAACTGGAAATTACTTAAATTATGGTACATACATATAATGAAATGCTATGCAGTTCTTAAAAAGAATGAAGCTGACTGAATCATGCTGGCATGACACAATGTATTTTAAGTGAATTTAAAAAAAATAACCAAGATGTATAACAGTTTGCAGAGTGACTATTTGTATAAAATGTATACTATGTGTAAAATGAGCATATATGCATACATATATGTAAAATTGTATATGCTTAGAAAATTCATGCAAAGAAACTTAAAACATTGTTAACAAGGGGGGTGGGAGAGGGTAGGGGTGGGAGTTTGGGATTAGCAGATGCAAACCGGTATATGTAGAATGGATAAATAGCAAGGTTCTACTGTATAGCACTAGGACCTTGGGGAAATATACTCAATATCCTGTGATAAACCATGATGGAAGAGACTATGAAAAAGAATGTACATATATATGTATTACTGAGTCACTTTGCTGTACAGCAGTAATTAACACAACATTGTAATTCAACTATACTTCAATAAAAAATAAATTAAAAAAACATTGTTAACAGTGATTGCTTTTAGAAAGTGATACTGAAGACTAGAAATAGAGGAGAATTTTTACATTTTATTCTGCACCTTTTTCAATCTTTGATTTAAACAAAAACTTTAAACATCTACTGCTTTTCTAACTAAAAAAATAGTTTACATGACGTTTTAAAATGAATGTTACTGGAGGTAATGACATATAAACCCCATTTGAGAGATATAAATAAATGCTATAATCTACCTATTTTATAGCTCAACAATTATTCTTTCTTAAAAATGACCATTTCCATATCTATTTATAAATGCTTGTTATAAGGCAAGACTGATAAAGGATAGCCATTGACCAAGGATACAATTGTAAGAAGTATAATTCTACCAAAAAAGTTACTCTAAGATCATATTTAGCTTAACGGTGTCTCTGAGTAAGAGGTTCCTTTGCTTTTTGTAAATCATCCTGAAATGATGATAGTTACTATGTCAGAAGGAAATATAGGCCTCAATACCAGTCTGTTTCTATGCGCCATGACATAAAGTACGACCACAGCAACAGTTAAGCATTCATAGAAAGCCAGAGTACAGCCAGCCTCTTATGTCTCCGTGAAGCACTGGGCTTAAGCAACTTGGCAAGGCTGTTTAAGAATGTGTTGACGATTAAATGAAGTCACAAGGCAGAAACAACCAGGTGGTGGGCAGAAATCAATCTTATCATCCAACAGTTAATATAAGAACTTAGAGACCCCTAGGAGTCTTTACGAATCTGACACAAGAAAAAATCCACAACTCAGAAGAAAAAAAGTCCCTTGTCAGGTCATATCCCAGGTCCAACTGCTTCATTTTACTTATTTGAGTGCAATGGATAAAACTCCAATAATAGAAAGTCTCCTGAACACTGGTAGCCTTCATTTCTGTTCAGATTAAAAAAAAAAAGTTCTCATATCACTGTTAACCATTCTTTTATCTTTCTTCTCCTTTGTTTTCCTTTCAAATAACTTTATAAAATGGGAGAGAATCGATGATTTTAGCTGACGATTGCCTGCTTTATTATTCCAAAGCACATAAGTTTGTTCACAGAAAAAAATCAAGGATTTAATATCTAAAGTCATCAAGTATATATAATGTAGATAAAAAACAGAAAACATTGGGAGTATTCAAGTCATTTTAAACCTTAAACACCTAGAGCAATTTATGCCCTGGTGGACATCTACCCAGAGGTGGAACACTGTAATTAGGATGGGGTTCACAACGCCAGATCAGCCCGCATGAATGTAGTCTACACTAAATGTATACTCTGGCTTTGTTTTACATGTAAAAGTGGTTCTCCCCTCACCCACACCCCCAGGTCATTAAGGAGGAAATGGAGGCATAATGTGTTTTAAGGGGCTGTTTCTTCTCTGAAGCCATATTTCAAGGTAGCATAAAAAAAGAGCTTTGGAGATCTGGTTCCATCCTATATGACAGCTCGTGTTTAAGATGATACCGTAAGCGAGAGGCAAGAAAGGAAAGCCTTTTAAAAAAATGAATGCAGCCCTATTTGGTAAGCAAGATCATTAATGTAGTATGTACATGTTAGGATCTCCTGATAAGTTTCTTCTTTGCCCACACACCTTAATCTGTTCCCCCTTTTAACCCTTGCCCCTCGTCCCCTCCCCAATTTCCCAGCTCTCCAGTAGAAGAGTATCCTTTTGGAAACCAGTCTGTTAGAAATATATTTTTGCTCATTACCTGTCAATACAATTTGCCGTCAAGAGATTTCATTTACTCCTTGTATTCTATCATATCACTCGCGTCAGAAAGTATTATAGATTTTCACTTTAAAAAAGCTAGTTTTCATCTAATACCCTCTTTGCCAAATGGAAAGGTCTATTCTTATCCGTTTCAAACCCTAGAGCATCTGATGTAATGGATACTCATCTTCTTAAACCTTTCTCTTCCTTTGGTTTCTCTTTATTATTCAATCTTCATTCACCACCCACCTCTCTGTTTCTTCTCTATTCCTTCCTTGCTTCATCTTCCTCCTTGTGTCTAATGTTGCTGCTCCCCCAAGGTCTGAACTCAGGTTTCCAGACTTCCTTCCCTCTTCTTCCCTCATGCTGTTGACTCTCCCACATCATCATTTTCCCGCCAGACTTTTGGTCATGCTCAAGCCCATGTTGCCAATGGTCTACATATGTCTTCACCTGGATGCCTCCCAGACACCTCATCACCTCAGGCTGAAATAGAACTCATCAGACAGAAACAGCATGCATATCGGTGGAAGGGTCATACTCTAGGGTCCCTAAAACACAGTTGTCATTGCAAACTCCTCCCTGCCATTATCGCTTACATTCAATCTGTCACCAAGCCTCATCTTTTCATCTCTGAACACACCTCTTGGAGTCACTGCTTATCCTCCATTGCCGATGCCACCAATACAGAGCAAACTCCCGAGGCTTCTCATCTTGAATACATTGGTGTACTCCTAGCCGCTCACTCTTGCCTCTGAGATCTCACTCCCATCAATCTATTTTACAGACCTCCAGTCTATGCCCTTCCTAAAGCTTCAAGTCCATTATGCCATCATTCTCCCTCTTCAAAAACTTAAAATAGCTTTCAGTTGCCCACAACTGTCAATATTCCTCCCAGGATTTCAAGACTCTCCATTCATGTGAAAAGAATCTTCCTAGGGGGCTTGCTCAAAAGGTAAGTACAGAGCCACAGATTCAGAATGGGGGGCAATGGATAAAATACAGAGGTAGAATCTGTAATTTTCACAAGCACCCCACATGATTCTAATGCGGATGTTCCCTTATTTGGCTAAGTAACACTGAGCTGATCCATTCCTTTAAGCCACCTACCCCCTTTTAGTTAGGCCAATGGTATCATTATTTTATACTTCTTTTCAAATTCTAATCATTCCTGAAAGTTCCATTTCTCCCTTTTCCATGAAAACTCTTTCCAACAGCTTCAGGTGAAATTAGTACCACAGTCTTATCCTTGCTTTCCAGACAAAAACCATTAGATCCATTTACCAAGCATGTACTAGCTCCCTATTATGAGCCAGGCACCATGATAGGCACTTGGGGTAGAGAAATGTACCAAAATGCCAGGCCTTAGGGAGTTCATAGTCTAATGGCAGAGACAAGAAAATCAGTGACTCCTGTGCAGAGTGATAGGTACCAGGTAGCCAGAGGACTCAGGAGCACAGAAGGGAGGGGACACTGCCGATTTTGAGCCGAGTGAAGTTTAATCAGAGTTTTGAAAAAAGCATGCAAGGGGACAAGGACAGGGAACTGTCCCAGGCCGAGGACGACAGTGTGGAAGAGGGAGCAAAGGTGAGCGATGTATGCTCTCCCAGTACTTGTAAATTATTTGGTGGGGCTGGGCCAACAGTCTAGTACATTCATAAAATGCCAGAAGCAGATATAAACTTAAAGACCATCAGTTAATCCTTATATTACAGATGGAAAAAGAAAGCCCCAGGGCCATGCACTGACTTGTCCAAGGTCTCTGGCTTTGGCAAAGTCCGTGTTCTTCCCACTACATTATGTTGCTCCTCTTGGCCTATGTTTGGGGTGCATCTAAAGTCCTGTTTGCTGATTATGAAATAAAACACAAATTAAAATGAAACTAGCATGGTGATATAAAAATACTGGGTTTCACAAAAATAGGTTTCCAAGTCTATTTCTGCTTCTAATATGTAGGGTAACTTTGAGCAAGACATTTTCTTTCTCAGGGTCTCCATTTCTTCATGTGTCAAAAGGCTGAATTAGATCATCCTGAGTATCCCTACTGGCTCTCATAGGTCACTCTATAAATACATCATTTTATAAAAATTTATTTTTAACATCTTTATTGGAGTATAATTGCTTCACAATGGTGTGTTAGCCTCTGCTGTATAACAAAGCGAATCAGCTATACATATACACACATCCCCATATCCCCTCCCTCTTGCGTCTCCCTCCCACCCTCCCTATCCCACCCCGCTAGGTGGTCACAAAGCACCAAGCTGATCTCCCTGTGCTATGCGGCTGCTTCCCACTAGCTATCTATTTTACATTTGGTAGTGTATATATGTCCATGCCACTCTCTCACTTCATCCCAGCTTACCCTTCCCCCTCCCTATGTCCCCAAGTCCATTCTCTACATCTGCATCTTTATTCCTGTCCTGCCCCTAGGTTCTTCAGAACACTTTTTTTTTTTTTTAAGATTCCAGATATATGTGTTAGCATATGGTATTTGTTTTCCTCTTTCTTACTTCACTCTGTATGACAGTCTCTACGTCCATGCACCTCACTACAAATAACTCAATTTCGTTTCTTTTTATGGCTAAGTAATACTCTGTTGTAAATAAATCATTTTAAATAAAATGTATGATGTGGTCTTTGGTCTAACCACACCTTGCTTCTCATTTCTCATAAGAAAAGAAGCAAAGGTCGTAAGATTTTCTGTCCATTTGCACCCTCAATTAACTAAACAGTGTATATGTGACTGCATGTACAATAGGACGGCAAGGAGAAGGAATCAGCGTGGGCTGGAGAGGTCTTGGTGGAGGTGAGATCTGGACTGTCCTGTGTAAGAGGTGCCGACTTGCAGCAAGACAGGAGGGTGTTCCAGGAGGAAGGAAACAGGAGCAGGGCTAGGAGTCGTGGCTACACCCGGGGCCTTGTGGGAACCAGGTGCTGGGGCAGGGTCTGCGTGGGAAGTGTGGGAGTCAGGGGGAGGGGGAGCCGGATGGAGGAGACGGTTGTCACGCCAGGCTACGGTGAGACTCCATGCAGGAGCCAAGGGGAAGGTTCAGGAGACCGAGTTGGCCAACGGGGACGAGAAAGGTCCAGGAGCCCATTTCATTCAGCACTGAATAGGTCCTGAGGGTTCAGACTTAGGAAAACATGTTCTTAGTTTCACATCCTTCTTCTGTTTTGGTTAGGTGTTGCATAATTGCTTAATAAATTCCCAGAACTATAAATGGTAACAATATGAAACACTATGGACCCATACAATGACCATGTTGAAATCAGTGATATTTTAAGCATTAATAAAAGGTCTGATGAATATAAACTGTTCTCTGTCTCCTGGAAGGCTAACAGTTGAAAGTTTTGCTCAGTTGCTGATAAGCCATCTGTTCTGTCTTCTCCACTTTTATATCTTAGTTTCTATATTTTGTCTGATGTTAATTGGATTTGATCTCATTACTCTGATGTGTTTAGGGTAAACTACCTTAAATTCTTTTTAGAGAAGGATGGGGCATAAGTAATCACTAAAGTTTACCTGGCTCACTCTTCAATATCACATAATAAATAATGACAAAGTAATTTCACGCATACTGCACTTTTTAAAAGAGGGACTGACTATAAACCAAATCCCATTAATCCTAATTCAAGTTAACAAACATGCATTTGTGTAGCATTTTAGGGATTATAATTTTTTTTTTTTTTTTAGCCGTGCCACGTGGCTTGTGGGATCTTAGTTTCCCCAACCAGGGATTGAACCTGGCCGGGCCCTGGGCAGTGAAAGTGTGGAGTCCTTAACCACCGGACTCAGGGAATTCCCCCAAGTTTTACAAAATTGTGGTAAAATATACATAACATAAAATTTACCATTTAAACAATCTTTAAGTGGCATTAAAATACAGTCACAATGTTGTGCAACCATCACCAGAACTTTTCCATCAATCCAAACTGAAACTCTGTACCCATTAAACGCTAACTCTGCATTCCTTCCTCCCACCAGGCCCTGGTAACTTCCACTCTACCTTCTGTCTCTATGATTTTGCCTAGGTACCTCGTATAAGTGGAATCATACAAAATTTGTCCTTTTGCGTCTGGCTTATTTCACTTAACATAATGTATTCAAAGTTCATCCATGATGTAGCATGTGTCAGATTTCATTCCTGTTTAAGGCTAAATATCTTCCATTGTTTGTATGGACCATTTTTTTTTTTTTTTTGGCTGTACGCGGGCCTCTCACTGTTGTGGCCTCTCCCGTTGCGGAGCACAGGCTCCGGATGCGCAGGCTCAGCGGCCATGGCTCATGGGCCCAGCCTCTCCGCGGCATGTGGGATCTTCCCGGACCGGGGCACGAACCCGTGTCCCCTGCATCGGCAGGCGGACTCTCAACCACTGCGCCACCAGGGAAGCCCTAGACCATATTTCATTTACCCATTCACTTGTTGATGGCCATTTGGGTTGTTTCCACCTTTTGGCTATTGTGAACATTGGTTTGCAAATCTTTGTTGAGTCATTGCTTTTACTTCCTTTGGGTATACACCCAGGAGGAGAATTGCTAAATTATAAGGTAATTCTATTTTTAACTTTTTGAGGAACCACAATATTGTGTACCATTTTACATTCCCACCAGCAAGGCACCAGGGTTCCAGTTTCTACACATCCTCATCAACACATATGAGTTTCCATTTTTAAAATAATAGCTAACCTCATGATGTGAAGTAAAGTTATTTTTTTAAATGTGCATATCATCTTCCTTGATCCATTCAACACCTGACAAAGAGCTTCTGCAGGGCAGATGTCCTATCATCCATCCCTTGTCCCCATGCCTTACAAGTAGGAAATTCTCAATAAATTTTTATGGAATGGATGAAGGTAGATTTAAGGAACAGACACCAATTCTGTAAGCAGGAGCAGGCACTAATTGTTATTCTCATTTCACAGAAGAGGAAATTGGGACTCAGAGCATTAAGTGACTTGACTGAGGTCAAACTGCTGACTTGGTGCTGCCAGAAAGAGGTCAGATCCAGGTCTTCGAGCTCTAAAACTAGAGACAGGGGAACTGACGTGCCAAGGGTGAATGTCAGTCCACTGAAACAGTACCAATATTCTGACTCTGCAGCATGGCTCTGTAAGGGACAGGGCCTGCACAGTAAGGACACAGGGAAGCAGGTTGGAGAAAAAGGGGTGGCTCAGACCATCAGCCATTTATGCCTAGGATTCAAGGAACCTGGATCAAATCTCAGAGCCACGGTGTATCCGCACATGTGCAATCCAAACATAACAAAACTTCATGGGAGAGATTTCTGGTACCAAGTAGACTCCTGGAATACTGCTGATAGGAAAACCATTACTACCTCAATTCATGGGAAAGGGTAGTACTGGTACTAATTCCAACAGGAGTATCCAGTAACCTGATAATCCTCCCGTAAGGAAAAGAAATTGTGAAAGAGTTAATGAGCTTCTGCCTCATGCAAAGGGAAATCTATTGCAAAAAGGAAATTCCCAAAGATTAAAAAAAAAAGTGTATAAAATAGTCAAAGATCAAAAATTGATGAAAAGACACACTGCTTTCTTTACCCTGTGTACCTTTCTGCAGACCTATTTGTATCTAGGTCTACCAGCAGATATCCTATTATTCTATTAATTCCTTTCCTCCCAAGAGGGTTTGTTTGTTTGTTTATTATGCTAGAAACATATTTCTCAGAGATATTGCTCTTTCTAGGATTCCTTAGCCCTATATCTGCAGGATCAAATTGGTGTTAATTAATATTGGGCTTTATGTCCTTAGACCATTAGACCAATCAAGGCTGATTCATGAAATGTATATGTTTTTCAGAGCACATGATTTGTCAAGAACTTTAGAATTGGCTTTTGAAAAGTGCTGTTATAAGAAAAATCTCACTGTAGCTATTTTTAATTCCTAACTAATGGTCCATATTTTAAATAATACTCAATATAAATCTCAGGCAGGACTATAACTGCCTTTTAGAATTAATTTGAGTAGGATTTGAAGCATGTATGCTCCATAAAGCAGGCAATGAGCGCTTAGAAATTATTAACTATTAAGAAAAGGGTAACAGAGAATTAGATTTTAGTTGTCCCTTAAATATCAGCACAACCAAACTTAAGTGCAAAATTTCTAACTCAAATGACTGCATCTGGGCCAGGCACGTAGCCCCCATGTCATAGTCAACAACTGTTTTCTGAACATCTCCATGTGCTGTAATTTTCTTTTTTTTCTCTGTACCACCCCTCACAGGATCCAAATAGTTTTTCTCAGTTTACATAACTGTGGGCAGGATGGTGCCAATTGTCTTTTAAAAGTTAAGTGTTAATCAGGTAGAATTCAAGATTGTCCCTACACAAGTATCACTCGTTCACTCAATTTGGATATATGCTCCTAGCTTGGGGAGAAAAAGGTAGACTTAGAGGCAGTCCCTCGGAACCTGCACAGAATGCTGTATGGCCGTGGGAGTGTGAAAATGGATATATGATCTGCAGGTGGAGAGGGGAGAAGAAATGCTGAGGGATCTAATGGCAGGGGGTTGGTACCAGGTCACTGTCACAGGGGCTGTTTGAGCATTTGCAGCATGGAAAGGAAACCTGTGGCAGCCTCACTCCCACCCGCCAGTCTTCTTCCCCCACTCCCTCCCCCGAGTGAGGCCCACTCAATCCACAGTACAGCTCTACTGCACCAAGAAGGGTCCCAGCAAGCAGGGCCTGTCCCAGCAAGACTGTCCCTGTCCCTGTGGGACCCCTACTGAGGGTTATAGGGGCACATGAGAGATGCCCTTATGTATTGATGTGGAAGGAGATGAGTTGAGGTTCCTCCCCCCATGCAGAAGTGAAGAGAAAGGAACAAAATGGGTTCTTAGAATGGCCTGTGGGTGAGTACCTCTTTGTGCTGTCAGTTCCCTTCATCTTCCAGCTCTGGGTATACCTAGTATGGTTTCATCCAACTGCCAAGATCCTGGAATTGAGGGAGGCTGGTGAATCGTGCCAAACCACAGGAGCAGAAGCAGGAGCTGTAGGAAAGGGGCTAGTGTGCCTCCAATGTCAGCATTTGGGCCTTGTTGGCATCGAGGGAGAAGTACACTGGGGCCATTGTACTGTAGATGAGGCTTCTTGGACCGAAAGTTTGAACTTTTGATGAATGTGGGAAGCGTTCAGCAAAAATTCAATTCAACCAGCCATTAATACATATTCACTCCGTGCAAGGCATTGTGGGAGGCTTCTTCAAGGGAACTGGAGATGAGTAGGATGTGATCTCCATCCTCAAGAGGTCTGAGGACTCTCAAAAGAGTAGGGAAAACAGATCCACAGATATTTATACAGTGACATAATGCCACTGACCGTTATTGACACGTAACAAACACCCTGGGCTGGGTCCACTGGCGAGAAGAAGGAGGATTCTGGCCCTTGGGGGTCATCCAACACCCATCCATTCACCATTTCACAAAAATGTATTTGAATATTCCATTTTAGACCTGCTAAGCTTAAGACTGATGTGACACTTAAGTGAAGACACTCAAGTTTGGAGCTCAGAATCTAGACTAGAAATATAAATCATGGATTAAAGGCAATGGATGAGATCACCAAGCAGCAAGTGTGGTGAGAAAAGAATACCCAGAAGGATACATGTGGGGGTAGGAGGGGCTGGTGGGCAGTAAAGGAGGAAGAGGAGACAGCCAAGGAGTTGTTGCATTGTTTTAACTGCTGATGCTGTATTAACAGAAAATGTATCTCTAAAGATGTGAAACACAGCAGGTCCTTTTATAGCAATGATGATGATGGGATATAGCATGAAGACCAGCTCACCAAGCGAGAGCTTTCTGTAGCCCACAGTGGCATGAGGATGACAGCTGTCCACCCAGTCCGTGAGGCGCCGTGCTCAGCACTTCACACATGTTACTGCTCTGTAGTCAGCCCTCACTGCACCCTTCCAGTCGGGAATTACCATGGGGCACAGAGAAGTTGGGTCGCTTGCCCCGATCTTGTGGCCAGCAGGAACTAAGTCAGGATTCCACCCCACCTCTCTAGCTGCCCAGGCCTTGCATAGATGCTCACTGGTTTCAGAACACACAGCCTGTGGTGTGTCTGAATTCATGGGACAGGGCCTGTACAGGGTCTGTGAGGAAACCTCCTACCTTCTACAGAAAGCACAACTTAAGCTAACAAGTCAAGCATGGCACTATGTTGATATGCTTCAACTGTGTTAGGTATTAAGTAGCAGTTATCAAACCTGTTTCTCCTTTCATGACTTCACTAACACTTCTCTCTTTGGGTCTCTTTTGTTCCCACCATCTCCCAGGTTCTCTTTTCAGTCTTCTTTTCCCCAAAACTAATAATACATGCTCTACTCTCTGGTCCTCTCTCCTATATCTGCTTCTCCCTCTGCTCTCTCTCCACCTTACCTTCTCCCTTCTAAATTTAACATGCAAATTGCAATTCCTCTCAGTTTTCAAGTTTACCATCTTGATGCTACAGCTTTCTTTTTGCCACCACTTTCCTAAATTCTCTAGTGCTCTGTGAAGCAAAGTCCTGACGGTGAGATTGAAAGTCATTTATAAATTTTGTAGTGGTCTCTGTTCACAAGCAGCTACTGTGGACACTGAGGGCAAGGCGAAGGAAGGTCTTCCTTCTCTGATGGTCAAATCAGCTTCACTACTATCAGTTAATTTTATCTCCAACTAATTTCAAGCACTCCCTCCCAACAAAACAAACTGAGTACTTTGTTATATACTATCCAATCTATCATCCTCTTCCTCTCCTTCTGGGGTGGGATGGGAAGCCAGCCTGCTGTAGGAAATCATTCTCCCAGATGGGCAAAGATGCCGTCCCTGTGCATATATGTTCATGTGTGGGCACCTGGGCAGGCATTCTGGACCACCCCATCTCTCACCCACACCCTTTCCCCTCCTCCCACCAAAAGCCCCACATCCTCTCACCAATCTCCTGACTTACTTTTGAAGCATTTCTCTGTCTGGCTTGTCTATCTCCATACAGGCTGATGTAAATATGTGATTTTTATATGTATTTATCAATGTTTGGTTCAGTTTGTATCTTTTGTGGGTACAGTCCTATGTGTTCGAGCATGCGGAATACACACATGCTGACACCTGCACCTATGTGGGCTTAGTTCCAGATGACGCGACAGGAATATAATGGCAATTGAACATTTGTACATAAATACAACATACACATGATACCTGGGGGGAGGGGGAATGTCTGTGGGTTTACTTACCAACAGGGTTTTATTTTGCATAGGTAAAGGGAGTTGCACTGCACTAACAATAAATTAGCTTATTTATGGGTCACTGTCAGTGATTCCCTTACAAATCACATTACCTAAATATTTCTATCTGTGGTCTGACATGCCACGTGGTCTGAGTTGATAATACCAGTACTGAGCCATGCTCTCTACAGGTAATATATGAAAGAAAATAACTGCATGGTTGAAAATATGCTAAGGAGCTTAAAGAAAGCAATTACAAAACCTCTTAAGGGGCTTCCCTGGTGGTGCAGTGGTTGAGAGTCCGCCTGCCGATGCAGGGGACACAGGTTCGTGCCCCAGTCCGGGAAGATCCCACATGCCGCAGAGAGGCTGGGCCCGTGAGCCATGGCCGCTGACCCTGCGCGTCTGGAGCCTGTGCTCCACAATGGGAGAGACCAAAACAGTGAGAGGTCCGCGTACCGTAAAAAAAAAAAAACAACCAATAACAAAACCTCTTAAAAATCTAGTTAGAAATAACATGTACAATGTTGTATTTACAGTTTCAAACTGACTCAGTAATCTACTTTTAAGTCATTACCTGCCATTCCTTTTACAATAACAAATCCAAAACTTTTATTTTACTGAAGTAATGGGTTAATCTTTTGTTTTCTCTCATGTTCTCAAATATATACAAAGTCGTTCAAAATATCACCTCTGTTAAATGATAATATTTGTTCTATGAGGAGGATGCTAGAACAATATTTGGAGAACAAAAAACTAAACCCATAAAGGATTTATTTATAATCTCTTCCACTCAGTGGAAATTTATCTTCTCCTGATTTTGTCTATTACATGTATTAAGTATTTTGAATGGGGAAAACACCTCAAAGAGGACATTCATGCGGGTCCTAGCTCACAGTTGATGATCTGACTAAATGATCTCAAATAACTAAAGAGGTGTGGAGAAGCACTTCCTGGAGTTGCCATGCACCGACAGGAATAGACTCAAGCGGGACCCATCACCTTCCCCAACACGCAGGGGTGGCGTCAAAGGTCAGGCCAGACTGGGCTTCATCAGTGACGCCAAGAGGGTCAGGAAACGCGGCACGCTGGCCGCGCCCCCGCCCTCCGCTGGGAGCCCCTGATTGGGTCCCCCGCAATCTGCCCTCTGCAGCCCGCTCCCCTCCGGGGAGGCGAGCCCAGCCGAGAGCCGGCTGCCCAGCCCCTGACCAAGATTTTAAACGGGCAAGTTTTGTTCCGGAGACCCCCATGACTTTAGCTTCGCTGCCAGGAGGAGAGCCGACCTGCGATTTGGGAGTTTGAGGAGCTGGTCTTGAACTTGGTGAGTTTTGCTTTAAGCTCTCTTTGAAATTAAGTTGGGATTGAAGGTGGGGCGGGGTGAGTCTCTCCCCACCGTCCCACTGCATTCTTAAAGCGAACCGCTGTCGCGAAGCTGTATGCTGCAGATTAGAGTTTCCTTCTTTTGTCACTGAGGCCCCCAGAAGCTCGAGGCGTAAGTGGTGTGACAAGAGATCTTTTAAAGTCTAGCCTGCCCTTAGCCCTCTTGCTCTGAAAAGGAAAATAAGGTGCTCAGAGAACTGCAACTCAGTCAAAACTTATCTCCCGCAGATGAGTAAACCTTTGCATGTTCTGAACGAATGGATCGCCTAACAAATTCTACCTCCTAATGCAAACTGTACGGAGACCAGTTGTTTCATATGGAATTAATATATGGGATCAATCGTACCATTTTAAAAAATGCTCTGCATCCCACCGCATCCTAGCAGGGGCCCAGGCCCCTGGTGGGTGGAAATGTAGTCTTCTCTTCCGGATCACTAAATGTGGTAAGTTCTAGCCCGCTCGGCGGGGATAAATCTCAACTCCCCGCCTGGTTTGTTCTTTGTGAGGGGAGACTGACTCCCTCGGTCCGCAGCGGAGGGCTCCGGACCGCCCGGCCTCCGCCCCGCCCCTGCCCGGCCTGGCCGCCTTGCCGCGCCGCGCCTCTCCGCAGGAGCAATTCCCGGGCTGCAGGACCGGAGACTCGGAGTCTGTTCCGCCGCCTCGGCGAGGTCTCCAGGGCCGAGAGGGGAAGAGAGTCGCGAGGAGGTGAAGGCACGCGCGTTCGCACGGTGGCTCAGGTTGGAATGCGCGCTGGGGCCGGGGAGGCACGGCTGAAGCAGACACTGGTCCGGAGCGCGCCCGGCCCGGCGTCGGGAAGCTGGGGCCGCCCTACCCGCCGCGGGTCAGGGCTGCCCGCAGCCAGAGAGCGCGGTGGGGAAGGAGGCGCGTTCCCTCTCCGGAGCGCCTTTGTTTGCTCGGGCCTGCGGGCGGGCGTTTGGCGACCGTGACCCTGGGCCGAGCCTCCGCCCAAGTGCAGCAGGTAGGCTGGGGGGCCCGGAGCTCCGGCGGGGTGAAGTGTCCCGGGGCCGGGCGGGGTCCCCTTTCCTCGGAGCTCCCGCGAGGCGGCCGCTTCGCCGCGATGCCGAAACCGGCCGGAGCCGGGAGGAGAACACCGAGCCCTGCGGGCCTCCGTTCCGGCTGGTGGCCCCCAACCTTGCAGCCACACCTAGGCTGCAGGGGTGAATTCGGGTAGAAATCCTGTGTCGTGTTGGGAGTTGGGAAACCGCCAGACTAGGGAAGCTTTCGGTGAGTTACTGGCTGGGGAAATGGAGACAAGGAAGTAGGCAGGCGGGGAAACTGGAAAAAGAGACCTCTTTCTAAGTGGGGAGGTCTTTGCCACGCTTTCCTTTGACTCTGCTGAATTTTATTTTGCATCCTGAAGTGACAGAGTCAATTGCTTACTCAGATACCACTTACGTAGGTCCAGAGTAGGAACTTTTTATCCGACTCTGACCACACACCTTATATTTTTCTTTCCCAGTGTTGGTTTTCATAGTTTATGGGTCATGTTAAAGGGACACCAAAGTTGTAATCGCTCCGTGGCTGGTGGTGGCTTGGAGCTAATATTTAGGGTAATTCTCTGATGCAAGTACATCCATTAGAACTGGATTTGTTCCTCTGTGCCTTTATTTTGGGAAACTTTGCCTGGTCCCTATGGGGGAAGGGAGAAGGGTGTGAGAAGCTGAAACTGACCCAGAAAAGGATGATTGAAGGTAGTTTTATTCAGTGGTGGCGCTGAAAAGATCCCATCCTGAACTTTCTGAAAGGGGGATTGGTGATTAGCACCTGAGGTTTTAACTTTCTCAAAAGAAACTTATGGTAGATTTTATATCCTGTGACAGGGTGGGGGAGAGGGGGGAGCTGCTTTTTGGAGTCAACTCTTTTTTTTAAAGAAGATAAATTCAATACCTGAAATGTTTCCATTAAATACTTAAAATGATTCTCCCCTTTCCCTTTCCTTCTCTCTCTCCCATCCCCTCTCCCACTGGGAAACACTCTCCTTGAGTGTTTACTGAGCACCCTCTGAGGAAGAGGGTGACTCAGTCTGACTAATCTCAGCCCTCCAGGTGCTCACCGTGACACCTGAAGATGGGAATGAGTGTTGTGACAGGGAGAGTTCAAGCTGAAGCTCAGAGAGGCTGTTTCTGAGGAAGTGAGAAATGAGGGATGTTTAGGACGCATAGATGATATTGCACACACATGCTTTGACCACACACACATACACACACCCATGCACAAACACAAACCATCAGAAGGTGGAGAAGAGTTTTCAACATAAAGTGCAGGCTTTAGCAAGGAAAAATGTCACATTATATTTCATTAAAATAGAGATCAAATTTCCCTTTTATAAAAGACTGATTCAAATGAGATTGTAAGAAAAGGAAATAACTTTCAAATTCTCAAATATAGAACAGCTTGAATAATAACTCATGGGTTTTGAAATGGGTCATCTTTTAAAATGGGTCACTTTGGCTAGAATCATTGTACTCGGTGACTTTCAAATAGTCAAGGTAGAGTTCTTTCTGAGGACCAACTGCACTAGAGTCTACATAACCGAACATGGGATGTGGTAGAAAGAAACTGGGAAAAATTCAGAAGGAAATGATTTCTTCTCAAAGTAACAAAATGTATCCTGTCTTTTTGGAATGTTATATATACTCAACTGAATAAATCTTAGCTTTGCATTTTATGGCACATTATACCTTTTGGGGAATATTTCCATAGCCATTATTTTATTCCATTGTGGAATAATCTTGTGAGGAGATGTATACATTGTATCTATGTTCCAGAAATGGAGGAACAGCAAATTATTACAAGAGCCCTGCTATTAGATATAGAATCTCTGCCAGCAAAGATTTAGCCAGAACAGTGTAAATCTAGAATATTTTTCTTACAGTTTGCATATATAAAAGAGATATAAGAATTCATATTTAAAGATAAGCAACTTGATCAGGTGAGATGTAAACTTTGAATAAACAAAAGTGATTTGTTTTTGCATTTTAATGCTAGAAATTCAGAGGCTGGCTTTGACCAGTAACTTATTTATCTTCCATAGTGAACGTTTTAACACTAGAAGCCAGTTTTGTTTTTTTTTTTCTAACAGAAAGGAATGTTCTACCAAGTCTGCAGGCAATAAGCCCCCTAAATTCCAAGTTCAGAGCACTATTACCCAGCCTAAGATTCCCTGAAATTTCATTATTTTGTCTCTTTTATTCCTTTTCTACAACTCTTTTGACAACGTTTTGGTTGTGCTCTAAGCAAAGTAAGTTAAAAAGATGACTCCACTCAGGTTTCCCTCTCCGTAATTTACAGGGCCTTACTTTTGGCTGTGTCATTTGAAATGTATTTTTAAGTGCTTGTGGGAACAATATTGTTCTTTCCTGTAAAGCATAATGGAAGACCACGTTCAGTCAATTAGGAACGATACCTCTGTTCTCAGTCACAACAGTATTTGAGATGTATTAGTGGCCCTTAGCAATCAGATCAGTATTTCAAAAAACTCGTATTTAATAAATATTTTTGAGAAGAATATTAAGAGTATAGCTCATCACTTTGAAAGGAAAATAACCCATAAAGAATATCGGCCATCTGTTAACTAAACCATCATGGTAAAGATGCATCAACAATTTCTAGAGAAAGGAAATTAGCATACATCAAACCCCTGATCTGGACCACATTCTGTCAATAAATCTTCTCAAATGATCCTCAGAAAACACTGTTGGTACAAGGTTTAGAGACAAATCAAGCTCACGTGATTAGTAAATGGATGCAGCAGAATATAAATTACTTTTGTTCACATTCTAAAACTCTTGATTCTTCTACTCTCTTGACCCCATCAGGTCCAGATTCAAGGTTGCACCGGAACATTTTCTTACTCTGTTAGGGGATCTACACTGGAAACATCTCTGAAGCCCTCTCAGCATCCTGTCTGTGGCCTACTACACAGTACGTGATAAATTAATATTTGTTGAATGAATTAAATGTAGGTATTACCTACTTTCAGGGCTGTGCAGCATAATGCCTGGGATAGGGCAGGTGCTTAAATGGTAGTTAACTTATAATAAATGTTGATCAGCTGAGACAGAAATGTGTTATAAATATCTCTTATGTTTTAGACCTTCATTTTTTATACTCTGAACCCACAATCAAATGTGTCCAGAATGGGACATTTGAACTGCCATTGGACAACAAGCTAATGTGCATAGCTTATATAACAGGTTCATACCAGGTTATATTGTCACCCTATTTTGAAATCACTATTTTTCATATCATAATTTGACCTCAGCTGTGTACGACTCCTCTCCTTTTATCTCATCCAATACTTATTCATTGAATACTTGCTTAAAACATCCTCTCTGAGTCCTATACGTTTTACTCTCTTCTCCTTCCCTCCTTCTTTTTTCTTTACCCCCTCCTACCACTTTGAATCTCCACCCTTAAATTCCCCAATCTTCCTTGTGCAGGAAAGACTGTATGTACCCAAAGGACCCAGACTTACAGGGTCACTTTTGCCCATTGTCTAGTGCTACTGAGATCAAGAAAAGGAAGGAGGGAAACTTGAGATGGAAGGTTAGGAAAAGGGTATGTTACAAAGAAAATAAGAACAAGTTCTGGCGAAGTGCAGGTGGTAGCAAAACATAAATGACTCCAAACTTCAGACAGTGAAGCAAATCTTTTGCCTTGGGTTGCTTCTCTTGGTTCTGCCCTACCTGCTTCCCTGTCCTCCCATCCTTCTGGGAGCTCCAGGAAGAGCAGCTGTGCCAGTGCCAGAAAAGGCAGGTGAGGAGCTCAGGGACAGGGCTGTAACTGATCAGGTGCTTCTGAGCTGCCACAGGGTCTGCAATCTATGGAGGTTACATGGTTAATCCCATGTCTCGGTGCCTCAGTTTCTTCTTCTGCAAAATGGGGAGATAATTTCTCCCTCATAGGTTGTTGTGAGACTTAAAGAGTTTCTATATATGTAAAGCATTCTGAACAGAGCCTGGTGCACAGTAAACACACCAAGTTAGTAACTGTTGCTAGACTGGGCATAAGGAGAAGTTTATTCCTTAAGTAGGCAAGAACAAAACTGTTAAGAATTGTATTTAAAGAGCAAGCAGCCCTGTCAACCCAAACAAATATGCCTCAAGAATGAATACAGAAGGCCAAGCTTAGAAAAGCAAGTGCTTGACCTTTCTGAGACCCTCTTTATATTTCAGCATTTTTGTTTGTTTCAAATTCTGTGTAATCAAACTGGTTACTGGGAAATTTCAGCAACTTTTAATATAATTCCTCTGAAATATAATATATTCTATAATCCCTCTGTCACCAGTTTCCTTAGTGCTTATCTTTACTTAGAGCCTGTCTTTACTTGTTTGGTCATTTTGTATTTCCCTGTCTTTATTTTTCCTATAACCAGCAAACAGAAATCGACACCCATGTTTAACTTATAAAGAAACATATAACTTAGTTTACATAAGTGGGGAGCAATACATTTTATAACCAGCTTTTCCCACTGTCCCATATCCATGCTTGCAGAGTTGAAATTTAAAGTCTTTGGACTAACACTGGATCAAGAACTAACTCTAAAAATGTATTCTTTGTGGAGGGATAACAATTCCAAATGGCTTGTAATCTTTGCCCATGGCTTGAGCTAAAGTTTCATAGCTAGTCACAGCCATAAAACACCTAAAGACAGCTGTTGAGTGGAATTTGTCCTTTTTTACAGCCTTATATTGGAAATTTGATTAAAGAATAAAATATAATTGAGAGAATATCTAATTTTTCCCACTTAAAATGTGAGCTGTAAATTCACATTTCAGGTTGCTTCCTTCCTTCTTGAGCAAATAGAAGGGGAAATAGTGCTAAACAGTAACCAGTTGTGTTTCTCAGCACCAATTACTACAACTAATTTACTAAGAAAAAAATCTATGAAGATCAAATTATAGCCTTTCCAGTAAATTCAGGGCTTTTTATTCCTGATTTCTTTAACATGGCAGTTTGGCTCCTGAGGATTGATTCTAGCTATATTTAATAGGGAATAGATGATCAGAACAAGCCAGGAAAAAAAATACTTGGAATGTAGAACAAAATGCAACATAAAGATGGGAGAGAAAATGTTATCTTCCTTTCCTTTGAGTTATGCCTGGAAAGGAACCCAAAATTGTGTCTCACATGGGACTTTAAGTCATGAAAGCTTAAGCATAAAAGTATCAAGTATTGAGGCTTTTAAAAAAAATCTGTGACTTACTGGAGGAGCATCATTAGTCTGTAGTCATACTTTTATCACTTTAATATTTTGTGCCCCAAACGACTGCCTCACTTGCCTCTCCCTTGCCCTCCCCTGACAGTGGTCAGTGTGCTTTATAGAGGGAACGGAGAGGGCTGGCCAGCCTGGGGAATTCCCGGAGAGGAAGCACATGTGGGATGAGATGAGAATGTGTGTGATGTCTTTTCCTTTCTCTATGAGGCAGGAGGGGAAGTCATCAGCTAAGAGGAGGAGGACAGGCCTTGGGAGAGGGGGAATGATGTAGCATGGCTGGTGAAGAGCCTGGGAGAGGGAGAAGGTCCAGGACAAGTGGAGGACGGCCACACAGCCTTGAGTACTCTGCCCACAGCTGGATATCGCCACTTGTGGTGATGCTGTCTGCCTGGTGCGTTATGTTTCTCCAGCAGCCCGCAGGTGTTGTAGAGAAGACAGGAATGACCCAAGGTCTGGGGTTGCTGGGGTGGAAGGCCAGGAATCAGGGAGAGGAGGGCAAAGGTGCCAGGTGATCCTGCATCTGAGACAGGGAGGCAGGTAGAAGAAAGGTCAGGAGATGGCTGGCTGGACCCGGGGTGTTAGGGGGCAGGCGGGGGGCGCAGAGGTTTCCAGATGAATATTTAGAGGTTGTGGCTGAAGAGAGAGTGGACTGGAATTTGAAATTTCAGAAGAAATGCAGTTCTAAGTGAAGCCACATAAATGACTTTCTTGCTGGTAAGTTGTCTTGAGTGTGTGGGAAGTAATGTGAACAAAATGGCACCTACACCATAAAACAAGGGTTCCTTAGGCTTCTGAGTGTTGTACGTCTACTGGGTAAGACGTAGAAATGTAGTTTCCCCAAGATTGGACGTTGTTCATATATCACAATGATGGCCAGAAACGGTGGTCAAGAAACAAAGGAGTGGACACAAAAATATATGCATTTTTGAATTCAAACCCACTGGTTTCTCTAGTTAACATTACTCAGCCTTCAGGTCTAGATTCAGTGCCGCTTGTCCTCCTGGAAGATGCCTTCCCTAACTCCACCCAACCCCACCTTGAGAGCCCCCTGCGCTCCCAGCACAGCTCTCACTGTTTGCTCCACGTCTGTCTTCCCACTCGAGCGCCAGGACTAGCCTTTACGTCCTGCCTTCCGACTGTCTCCATCTTAATTTTCTTTGTTACCCCATCTTAATTTTCTGACGCACCAGCCCTTTAAGCTAGTTCCTGTTTTTTCTTACTCCTCCCCCTTCTCCTTCCCCAGAGTTTACTGTTCCAGGCCTCTGCTCAGCTCCCCCGCTGGAGAGCTCACCCATGTTCATAGCCTCCATCGTCTTTACATGCAGGGTGCCCACCGGACCTTCAGTCCTGTCTGCCTCCAGGCTCAGATTACCTGCTGGACTTCTCTACCTGCTGTCTCTCCAACATCTCAGTCAGCGCAGCCTAAAGCCAAACATGTCCCCTCCTCACTCCTAACTCAGGAGACAGTCAGTGTTCCCTCTTTTGTCAGGAATGCTTGAAACTAGGTTTCTCTCCTCTCCTTTACTCCTTTCCTTGTCACTCATCACGTACCACTGGGGTTTTGTTTTTCTTGAGAGGGTCTTCTTTATTCCTTCCTTCCCTCCCCACTTCTACCATCCTAGACTAGACCCTCCTTTCCTCATTCTGCTTCAGTACGAGGCCCTGATATAACCAGTGTCCGATCTCCAGGCATCCTGCATCCATCCTGCGTACCACTGCCAGATTTTTGCATAAAGTTTAATAAATATTGACAAGGGAGTTATCACTAAAAACAAAAAGGGAAACTTCTGGGACTTGCTGCCCTGGGCACTCACTGGCTTCTCTGCCTTATTTTCAAGGTTCTCCATAAGTACACCCCAACCTCCTGCTTTCAAACACATGCCTGTTTCTCAAGGATTTGCCCTATTTTGTTTCTTTCCTTTCTTGCCTGAAACAGACTGCTTGTCCTTCTGCAGCCACCTAAATCCTGTTCATCCTCAGGCCCTTCTGATCCAACTGTCACTGATCTCTACTCCTGGGGACACTCCTGGAGTTGGTATGACCCAGATTAGTGCCAACACACTGTCTGTACCTTACTGTGACATCCCTGTTGCTGTCTGGGGGAACTGTGTTTTCACATGGGCACCATGAGTCTTGTCTCAACTAGATTATAGGTACTTTCAGAGCAGAGGCCAGAAAATACGACTTCATGACTCCCACTGTGCCTGGGATGTTTCCATAGCAAATACTCACACACTTATAGGATTAATTGAAACACTGGACACTGAGGTTGTTTAACTTGAACTTAAAATGCCGACCTCATCATCTTGATTAAAATGTCAAAATTTACAGCAGATTTTGCGTAATATTTTAGGATCACAAAAGTAGACTCAACAAAGAAATGGGTTGACAGCAGGAGTGAAGTAGAAAAAAATCAGGGTTCATTAGTGCCTCTAGATGCACTAATTATTTTTGTTTTTGTTCTTTTTTTTTTTGCGGTACGCGGGCCTCTCACCACTGTGGCCTCTCCCGCCGCGGAGCACAGGCTCTGGACGCGCAGGCTCAGCGGCCATGGCTCACGGGCCCAGCCACTCCGCGGCCCGTGGGATCCTCCCGGACCGGGGCACGAACCCGCGTCCCCTGCATCGGCAGACGGACTCCCAACCACCGCGCCACCAGGAAGCCCTGTTTTTGTTCTTTTTAATCAGAGAAGTTTAAAGAGCTCTCTTGTGAAGAAATATTCTTGAGTGGCTGAGGGGCACAGCTCCCAGACTGAAAAGTATTTGGGGTGGGGTCTGCTACCTTCTTTTCTGATGTTCCTACTCAACTTCTGTTCTTATTCTTCTGACTGCTTCTATCAGGAAAGAGAATACTAAGAATATCTGTTCCTTCTCAATCCAGATAGAAGCAAACCCAAGTTATATTCCAAATATTTGCATATTTTCCTCTAACCAGCTCTTTGTCCTGTTCTCTCAGCAGGCTCTGAAGTCCTCTGTAATTTTTATATCCCCTCCGTAACAATACTTTGATCCTTTGCCCCCAGCTTGCAGATTAAGTCACCACAGCAGAGTGCAGTGAGGGGTGCCCGAGGTTATACAATAAATCTGGCCCCAAACCGGGTAGCCTTGGTTCCAACCTGTTGATTGGTCACCCAGCCGCACTGCAGGCACAAAGGAAGCTGCACCCACAGCATTCTGTTGTGGATGGTTGCTGAGTTCACAATCATTATTGGGATCGCTTTGTTTCCTGTTAGGACTAGCATTTTCTTTCTCCAGGTCAGGGAGGCCTGTGGGCTTCTCTGTAGCCCCCAACCCAGCACTTTGAATACAGAAGCTAGAGGATGTGCTTTAGAGAAGCTTTATGGCTGTGTGAACCAGAGGGTGGGCCTTGATTGCCTGTGTGTGGTCTCCATCAGCAAAGCCAGGGCTGGGGCAATGTTATTTAGTTGTAACAAATGAATTTAGACCATGGAGGTGTTTTTGCTTTTGGTTGGAAAAGTCCGGGCTAGTGACTAAGTTCACTTTGGAGGAGTTGGGGTGTTCTTTTGCTATAAGAGAAGCTGGGTCCTCTAAAAGAGCCGTTTACCATTCCTAGGTCTTCCCCTCATCACATCAACACTATCAGGGAGACTTGGTTATGACTGACGTAAACAGTGGCTCCAACAATTCAAGCAGCTGCGGGTGGAGAAACCGTGTCTTAGAACTTCACACACTGTGCTGAGCCTAAAGAAGTAGCATGGGTTGTTGGCTTTGTGACAAGTTCTTTTTCATTTTTAAGAAAACAGTTGTGACTCTTAGAGGCCAACTGGGAACAATTGAAGAAATGTAGGAAAATGAGGTAAATACATACATGGTGGGGTAGGGAGGGGACAAAACCAATGTTATGGGCTGGCTGCTTGGCTGTAGTAGCAATGTTAGCAGCAACATTCCACCCGGGTGAGTAATAGACCCCATTCATGGGAGAGAGATTAGGGCCTCTGTGAGCGCAGTGTGCGAGTGGGTGCTGGCGGAGTTGGGCTGGTGGGCTGATTGTCTAGCAAGAAGCTCCGGGTTGTAAACAACTGTGAATAGGTGCAAAGCAAGCTGCCCTTGGAACATACTACTGAGTGCAGCTGCTCAGAAATGGGAAGCTAGTTTTGCCTGTGGTTCCAAGGGTTACTCTCCTCTTTGTTTCCTTCCCAGAATCTCTTGGAATAGAAACAGCAGATTAGTTTCAATTGAGAATTTTCTTAGAATTCTTAAACACTTATGCTGTCTTAAAATCTGCTGTTAGGGATTCCCTGTTACTTCGCATTAAGCCTCCAGTTCCTTCAGTATGTATCGTGGAAGAAGTAGAAGGGGGTTTTGGCCTTCAGAGATGGACCTTATCTAAGTGAGCACTGTTAAGACGGAGAGGAAGTGCCCCACTCCCCCCAAGCCAGTGAAAGTGATTGTGCAAAGTGTAGGCAGATGCTGTCGTCAGAAATGGATGCTTCCTGCTGTCCTTCACCCTACCCTACAGCGTTCGGTCCACCATGACCAGCCAAACTAAGGGGGAAATTACCAACGTTGATCTGGCCCTTAGAATAGTATTCCTCACCTTTTTTGACAGTAAAGCACAATAAAAATGCATTTTACTTTACAACCCTAAAGGTATATACACACAACACTTAAAGTTTCACAAAACAATACTTACACTTACTACTTTCAATGCACTCTTCCATTCTCTATTCTGTTCTTCCTTTTTCTTTTCTTTCTTTCTTTCTTTTTTTTTTTTTTAAAGCTGTTTGTGGCTTCCTAAGTGGTGCTAGCAGTTTAAAATCTCTACCCTTGGGGATAAGATGCCTGTGCTGATTATCTCTAGACAAAGTCTCACTGAGGCTTGGTTCTAATCTCCTGTCCTCCTTGGACTTTTCGCATGCTTGGCTTTTGCAGTTATCACCCTCATGTGGAGTAATCCTGGGGGGATGTGAAAGGCCTGAAGTCAAGAAGGAATTCCCAGAGCCCAGGTTAGGCCGGTACTGCCTGGTGCTCTCAGTATGTGCAACTGGTTTTTTATCAGGGGCAAAGGGTAGGGGACTTGAAGATGAGGTCTTTTGGCACAAAAGCAAAGCCCTTGCCCCGGGGCTTGTGATGTGGGCTCAGCTACTCCGCCAGCCTGGACATCCTGGAATCTGCGTTGTCCTTTCCCTGTCAGTCTGTTGAAAGCCCAGGAGACTGATGTGTCAAGCCCGAGGGGAGAGCCTGCTTCTCCAGGCAAAAGGTTGCATCTTAACTGTGGTAAGCACTGGGGACAGAATCCTCGAGGAAGGGTGGTGCTGTCTCCTAGTGGTAGGAGGAAAGGGAGGACATGTGGCAGGCAGTGGTGGCAGGGGCCTCATCTGAGGTGGTACCTGGCTGGGCATCCTGACCCCAGTTCTTCCCAAGTGACCAGCTGCTTGAGTGACAGGTGGCTCCACCCCCAGCATGGTTCTTTGCACCAGCGTTCAGAGAACGCCTACTAGGTATCAGGCACTGACATGGATGCTGAGGTAGGGTATCTACAAGGTATCTATCTCGTGCCTTGGGTCAGAGTTCACAGTGTAATTGGGCGGAGGCAGTTAAGTAAAAAATCTCAGTACAAGAATATGGATGTAAGAAGGTGTTGTGGCTGCAATAGCCAGGAAGGACATGGAAGCAACCTAACTGTCCATCAATAGATGAGTGGATAAAGGAGATGTTGTACATATATACAATGGAATATTACTCAGCCATAAAAAAGGATGAAATAATGCCGTTTGCAGCAACATGGACGGACCTAGAGATTGTCATCCTGGTGAAGTAAGTCAGACAGAGGAAGACAAATATCATATAATATCACTTACATGTGGAATCTAACAAAATGGTACAAATGAACTTACTTACAAAACAGAAATGGAGTCACAGATGCAGAAAACAAACTTATGGTTAGCAGGGGGGAAAGGGGGGGGAGGGATAAATTGGGAGATTGGGATTGACATATGCACACTACTATATATAAAATACATAACTAATAAGAACCCTCTGTATAGCACAGGGAACTCTTACTCAATACTCTGTAATGGCCTATGTGGGAAAAGAATCTAAAAGAGTGGATATATGTGTATGTATAACTGACTCATTGCTGTACAGCAGAAACTAACATAACATTGTAAATCAACTATACTCCAATAACATTTTTTGAAAAAAAAGAGAAAAAAAGGTGTTATGGCAGTACAGGTAAGAGCAGGGGGCCCAATTCAGACTTCCCAGAGTCGGATGCCTGTAGAATTTAGTTAGGACTAGTAGACTTCCTTTAGCAAGGGGAGTGGGGCTAACAGGCCACAGGACTGCTGGTGCAAAGGCTGGTGTGTGTGAAATAGCAAGGGTGTCTGAGCTTTCAGCCAATAATTTGGTATTGTCAACTAGTGGAGAGCATCTGAAGGGGTTTCAAGAGCTCAGGTAGTCTCATGGTTAGATCTGAGTTTTAGAAAGGTCACTCTGTGGGGAGGATGGATTGGCCAGAGATCTTTCAGTCAGCTGTACTGGTCTGGCTGAGAAGTGAAGATGACATGAAAGGGTGAAGAGAGGTTTAGAAGAAGCAATTCACAGATTAAATAATTAGATACAGAAGAGGAAGGAAAGGAGGACTTTCAGATTTCTGGCACAGACACATGAAGTGTAGTCAGACACAAAGAAAAAATGGAAACAGATTTTAGGGGAGAAGACAGTAGAAATGGCATTTGAGTACCCCCATGTGCAGGTAATTATTATCTATCTACCTTCCTCTATCTATACCTCTATGTATGTTCCCATTTAATCTTCCGAGTTAAGACTTCAAATTAAGCAGTGTTATTAGAATTTTTTAGATTTCTGGGTTAGATGCATGATAAAGTACAATATACAGTAAGTGGCTGAGCCAGCACTGGTGTTCAAATTGCCTGACTACAAAGACAGTGCTTGTTGGTTATAATGCTGTGGCTTCCCAGTTTTGAACATGTTAAATTTGAGGTGCCTGTGGAGTTTCCAAATGGAAAAGTACAGAAAGAAGATGACTGTACAGAAAGGTCACTTTGGTTAGAGAGAGTTTGGACTATGCTTTTGAGAAGCATATCTCAACTCCTTGATTATGAACCTTGATTTGAAAAAAAAAAAATCTTACTCCTATTCCTGCCTTGTCTGGGGCAAACTTTAATGGATTTTTACTATTAGGAACTTCCTTTTCATTCAGTATTGTTCCCTGAACTATATAGCTGCTGTCATCCTGACTATATTCCAAGTCAATAGATTCATCGATACACCCATTTGAGAAATTTTAACTTTAAGTATATAAGATGATAGACATACTGGATGCTTTTTTTTTTTTTTTAAGGTTGAAAAGAGAAAAGGGTCTCTATATTCTGAATGAGAAGATGGTAGAGAGTGGTTCTTTCCCTTTCCCTGGATTCCCCTGAAAAAATAAACAGCTGTAGGCCTCCACGCAACACCAGCTGCCCCATCACCTTTTGTCCAGATCAGTCAGGTTACATATTGTTTTTAAGGAATTAAGAGTAGTCTGTTTCTTTTTGGTAACTCAGTAACCTATTCACTTGTCATTTTTTCTCTTCCTAAATCTAATAGGTTGCACTTAACTTTCACAAAAAGGAGTACACAGAATAGCTGCGTAAGGCCAATCCCGAACTTAATGAAGGATGTCAGAGTGGGAGCATTCTGATGTGCCAGTGTCCTCATTCTGCAGTGTGTTCCGTTTTCTCCCCTTTCCGAAAAAAATGGTATTAAAATATTTTGTGAAATAAGAAGCTCCTTTTACATTTTTAATGACCAACATGCACATCTGTTCTAAAGAATACAAAGTCCTATGGTCTTGAAGAAGGAAGCACCCATTTAAAACTGACCCTGAATAAAAACAGACCTGAATGGACGTCAGAATGTTTGTTAGTGGCAGGAGAGTAAAAAAATGGCAATTTATTCAGTTATTTGCCACTTGTTTTGTACTAAGCCTCATGTTCTTCTGGATATCGATCGATAACCACATCGTGAGCCACATGAAGTCCTACTCTTACAGATACCTCATAAATAGCTACGACTTTGTGAATGATAGCTTGTCTCTTAAGCGCAGCGAGGATGGGGCTCCTCGCTACCAGTACTTGATAAACCACGAGGAGAAGTGTCAAACACAAGACGTCCTGCTCTTACTGTTTGTAAAGACTGCTCCTGAAAACTACAATCGCCGTTCTGCCATTAGGAAAACATGGGGCAATGAGAAGTATGTTCGCTCTGAACTTAACGCCAACATTAAAACTCTGTTTGTCTTAGGAACACCTTCTGACCCACTGACAAGAGAAAGACTTCAGAGAAGACTGGTTTGGGAAGATCAGATGTACAATGATATAATTCAGCAAGCTTTTGCTGATTCTTTCTACAATCTTACTCTTAAATTTCTTCTGCAGTTCAGTTGGGCAAATAGCTTTTGTCCACATGCCAAATTCCTTATGACTGCTGACGATGACATATTTATTCACATGCCAAATCTTATTGAATACCTTCAGAGTTTAGAACGAATGGGTGTTCAAGACTTTTGGATTGGTCGTGTTCATCGTGGTGCCCCTCCCGTCAGAGACAAAAGCAGCAAATACTATGTCTCCTATGAAATGTACCAGTGGCCGGCTTACCCTGACTATACTGCAGGAGCCGCCTACGTGATCTCTGGTGATGTAGCCGCCAAAGTCTATGAGGCATCACAGACACTTAACTCTAGTCTTTACATAGACGATGTGTTCATGGGCCTCTGTGCCAATAAAATAGGGATAGTACCACAATACCATGTGTTTTTCTCCGGGGAAGGTAAAACTCCTTATCATCCCTGCATCTATGAAAAAATGATGACATCTCATGGGCATGTAGAAGACCTTCAGGACCTTTGGAAGGATGCCACAGACCCAAGAGTAAAAATGATTTCAAAAGGTTTCTTTGGTCAATTATACTGCAGAATAATTAAGATAGTCCTCCTTTGCAAACTGACCTATGTGGATACGTATCCGTGTAGGGCTGCCTTTGCCTAATAGTACTTGAATGTTGTATGTTTTCACTGTCACTGAGCCAGACGTGGATGAAAAAACCTTTAAATGTTTGTCTATACCATAAGTGAAATGAATATGAAGAACAAAGAAATATTTTGAAAGCCCTGTCTATCAGAATGTTTCTTTGATTCTAGAAGCCCTTCAATATAACTTATCTACTTCATTGCCTAAATTCATATCAAGGAATTTATATTTAGACAAGGTTTATGAAAACAAAACTAAAGGGAATTTCAAGTTCACAGTACCACGTGTATATTAGAGGTGTAGAGAAGTTATTAAGGTGCCTAGGTGTTAGAATAACTGCTTTTGGAAAATACCAAGTAAGTGTATAGTACAACATTTCAAAGAAATGGATATATTGTTAGACCGGGTATACAAGTTTATTTTGATTAAAGAGCACTTGATGGAGTTGGTGGAGGCAGGAGAGGATTGGCCTAGAAGAAAGTACATGAATCTGGTAAAAGAAAGTTTCCTCTTCTTCAGAGGAGATTTAGGAAAAGGTACACAATTTCTTTATAAACTGTCAAATCACTTACTGTCACATCCATGTAGCTATTTTACCTGGATAGTGTTGGAGTCATTTTAAATATATTCATATCTTTTTTCAAAGTTTAATGTGAAATTTGAGAAGTCATTAGTTCTGCCCTAACTAGTACTTTATTATGGTTCTTTTTGATTATTAGAAAATGACACAAAACATGGACAGTGTCTTACTCACGGGGTCCTTCTCTAGAGAGAAATCATTGTTAATTCAAATAAGCTGATTTTAATTTAATGAATTTTTCAACTGGTTTTTAAATATTCAATATGGGTCTGTTTTTAAGGCAGCTATTTGAATGTAAGTTTACATAGAGGAATATAATAATGAAGAAGAATTCAAAAGGAAAGATAGAACATTAAAAGCCTCTTTTCTCCATAATTTATAAAATAAAAGTTTTAGTGTCTAAATTGTATTGATTACTAAAATTAGCCTACCCCTCTCCAACAGGGTCTTATAAACCACAGTACTTTGTTCTGAGTTCAGCTTTTAAAATTGAGAGTATTAAACATCAAATCGAAGCTGTAGTATTTAAAAAAAATCTACTCTTTCATCACAACAACTGTCAGAGGTTATCTTCAACTTATAAATATTTCCAACTTCAAAGTAGAATGAAAGTGATAGAAAAGTCACTAGAATGAGATTTAAAGCATTTGTAAAGCTGTAGGTTTCTTGTAATCAAAGAGATGTGGCTGAGATCCAATAGCGCGTTACATTTATTTTACAGAGCAGGATAAAAATGTGGCTATGATGCAAACAACCTCCCCTCGCTACAGAAAGAACTAGGTGATGTCTGTTGTTAGGGGGATTATATGAAAGCCAAAATAGTGACTTCAGCAAAAGCCATCGAACTGATTATAAACCCTTTGTCTGCAGAGGCTCCTGTTAGGGAAAACTAAGATGTATCACTTAGTAAGATGTCTGAAACATGCAAAAAAACTAAAAAAGAATTCTCAGTATACACAACTGGATGATGATATGTATAATTTGTTGCAGGTAGCTTCTCAATGTTTACAGAATTTTTTTGTTAATTTTTTTCTATTTTGAAAATTGAAGCTTGTTTACATTGATTGCTCAGATAATTTAAAATTTTTAACTCATGTCAAAACATTCTAGTTTTTAGTTACTTTCAGAGTAGGTTCAGGGTTTTTAGATCATTACAGTTTTAATTTTCTGACCAATTTAAAAAACTGTAGAGAACAAAAGCGTATTTTGACAAAGCAGGTTTATAATTAATTTTTATTAGTTGATTCTTTAATAACCATTTGCCTTTTGGCCATATATATGCCCTGTGTATCTATACTTGTAACTGTTTAAATTTGCCATTGGTTGAAAACATCAGTGTCTCTCTGGCCATCAAAATGATCTTGTTTACAGCAATACTTTTGTGAAACAGTTATTTATTTGTGAAAGAGCTCCCCTCAATTGTGTTCATCTTTTTATTTTTGCTTAAAATAGAATGAAACAGTTAAATATGAAGGAAATATGAAGGCACTTCCTTTTTTTAATAAGAAGGAAATTGCTAGACTCTTCCTTCATCAGATTTAAAGTACTGAGAAGATTAATTGTAAATAAAGGATTCCAACCTTTTAAAAAGGAAGGAAAAAACTTTTTGGTGCTCCAGTGCAAGGCTGTCTTTTAAAAATCATCAATAAAGGGAAAATAAACTTAGCCTAGATGGTCAATTGACAGTTATACACAGTGTTATTGCTAAAAACTTTTTACCTCTTGGTTGGTTTGCGTCTTTTTTCCATATTATTAATTTTATACCAAAATGTTAAATATTTATATTATTTGAATTTTGCTTATATGGCAAAATAGAGGGTTTTTAAAAATAAATCTATGATTTCCAATAAACAACTTGAAAATTGTCAACAGATGTGTATTTTCGCAAAGGTTTTTAAACTCCTGTGTGAACACCATTTGTTTATATAATCAACTAGTTCTGTTTAATGTCAGAGAGGTCTGTAGTACATGACCGTAATCCTATTTCCTGTTCAGACTTGCTGCTGTGCCCATGATAGAGGATTATTGTGTCCTCTGCATTGTGGAGCCATCTAAAATGCTTATTTTGTTTGTTGAAAGATTTATGCTGGAATGTCTAGGTGGGGGAATTCTTCTTTCCTAATAGATTGTTCAGGAAAAGATGAAATAAGAACCTATCTATAGCCATAGTGCCTTAAGACACCATTTGAAAGGTCATATTTTCCTTTTATTTGATATCATTAGCTATTCAACAGTTGATTCGCATTTAGCCCTAGTCTCTTAATGTTATGAATATTCTTAGGCCTGCTCTGCAGCGTTTGGTGTTTCAGTATATCTGTACATAGTATGTGCTCATCTGCTTTTCACCTGATTCTGGCTTGATTCTTAGCATAGTACATGGTGTGATTCAATCTGTATATTTTTTAAAACTTGGAAGCATCTGAATTATTTGGTTGTAGTAGAACTTTTACTTGCAAGGCATGGCTGGGGTGTTTGTAGTTGGGACTAAAATGATGATGACTCAGAAGAGTTAAGTTGACCTATTTTGGGGACTTTAATTGAATACCATAGCTACAGTGAGAATCAGACAGGGTTACTCATTCTTCTGTAATAATGAGAGAAATGTTAGGTGTCTCCTTGACTCCGCTTTCCCTGCAGTGACTGCATTCTGCAGTTGGACTAGCCTCAGTCGCAGCTTTCATTATGATGTTCCTTTGCTCCAGACCTCAAAGGCTCCTTACTGCCCCAGCATCAAATCTAATCTCTTCTACCTGGTTTTCAAGGCCTTATCTAATCTTCTTTTCCTCCTTCGTTCCCTGTAGCTTTATTTTTCCCACTGCCGCTATTACCCATTACAGATCTCATTCATGAGATCTTACCTTGCATAAATTGGTTTCCCTTGCTAGGAACACTGTTTCTCCTGAAACTGTTGAAATCTTGGATTTACAACCCTACCCTTGCTCCTCCATTAAGCATCTCCTCCCCTCCCTCTAAAATATATATTTAATCAAATATTTTATTGTGCTACCTAGGAATCATTTCATGTGTTTTTTCCTAGTTAAAATATAAGTTATGAAGGGTAGGGACTATGCACAGTGCTATCACATAGTGCTTAGAATCATTATTTTTCCCAAATATAATAAAGTAATGTTATTCTGGCAAGCCATCCAAAAATGAAAAGAGATTAATTATTCAGGACCCTTAATGGACACTATGTGGTGTAACATTTTACCTGCACTACTTAAAAGCTTATAATTTATTCAACAAAATCTGAATGCTTACTATGTGCCAAGCATATTGTACCTATCAACTCTAGCCCAACAAATCTGTATTAGTTATACATAAAAACTCAAATCTGGGCTTCCCTGGTGGCGCAGTGGTTGAGAGTCTGCCTGCCGATGCAGGGGACACGGGTTCGTGCCCCGGCCCGGGGGGATACTACGTGCCGCGGAGCGGCTGGGCCTGTGAGCCATGGCCGCTGAGCCTGCGCGTCCAGAGTCTGTGCTCCACAATGGGAGAGGCCACAGCAGTGAGAGGCCTGGGTACCGCAAAAAAAAAACAAAAAACCTCAAATCTATAAAATCAGAAATGAATAAGGGAATATAGATTAAACTGTTGCAGCAAAGATGGTGATCTTATAGTATTTATTCAAAGCTGGAGGTAGAACTAAAACAGTAGTCTTATAGATTCTCCTGTCTCCTTAATCCACTGGCTAATTTTGCCTTTTCTCAAAGTTCTTTTGCAAGAATCTTAGATATTTTTGTTTCATTAAATGCTGTAACTTCTCCCATTTGCATTTCTCATTAGAAGTATGATTTAATCATTTCCTGTAAATTAATACAATAATTCATCAACTAACATAAAGGATTCATTATAAGAATTATAAAATTACAATTATAGAAGTAAGTATGGTTGTAGTAATAGAAAAGTCCCCAATGATATACTGTCACTTAAGGAAAACAACAGAATACATTGCCAGGTGGTGCTTTTCAGACATAACCCAAGTAAATACACTTTCAGATATGCTGAATTGGGCCATTTACTGTAACTCAAAGGTATATTCAACCAGTAAGAGCCCACATGTTTCCTTGAGTACACCTTAAAGTGAAAGACTAGGAAGTAATCTAATTAAACTAATACTGGCTTTAATCAAGGGGAAAATTCCTAAAGATGTTTGTTCATTCATTCTACAGGCATTTTTTTGGAGGTCTGCTAACAGCTAAACATGATAGACCCTTGGGATAAAAGCAGCTCATAAATGAATAAGTCAAATGGTGTGGGTAAAACAATGTGACAAAGGCTAGAATAGAAGTAATGATGGGGATTCTGAGTACAAGGAAAATTTTTAAAAAAATGAATTTCCTCTCATGCTTTTGGTCTTAACTGCCATAATTTAGGCTTTCTGATCTGCAGAGCCTTCACATGCATGCAAACACCTTGCTGTAGGCCAAAAATAGCATTACATTTGTATAAACTGTGTTTATGGGGAACCTATATCCTTTAAATGCTTTAAAACCAATAATTCAATCAATATTAGCAATAGATTTTCATTTACTATTTTCTTGATAATACACTGTTTTTAAAAACTGAGTATCTTGGGAAGCCTGGTTTATGAGATGCCATTTTCAGCTCTTGCTTGTTGCTTTTATGAGATTCATGAGTTTTGTTCTCCGGTACACAATGAAGGTTAGTATAAAGAATAAATATGTGATTTTATCTAGGAAAGGTAAGTGATGAGATTTAAAACAGAGCATACCCTACCCTCCTCCCCCATTACCCCCACCCCTCTAAAGGGTTAAAATGACTTCTACAAAGAGATGTGCAATCTTACCTGCTGGGGGAGAGATTTTTGGAACTGTCAAGCTGCTCTGGCTCAGGGTTCTCCCCATCATGACTGCTTTCAAGTATTTCTTCATTCTGAAGTGAAAGAAATTTTGGTAAGATCATCTATTTGTTTGGGGAAGGAGGGCTCTTACCTATATTTTTCTATTCCTAAATGTCTTTGTTTTGTTGTTGTTTTTAATTTTCTAGATAAGTAACATATTCAGTTTCTCATCTTTCTCTTTCTTTCCTGGGTTATCCCCAACCACTCTGTGGATCTTTTACAGTTTCCCCTTGAGGCTTCCTTCAGGAACATCAAAAACTCATTCACAAAAGCAGGTATCCTTTTTCCTTAAATGAAGGGACTATTAACATTGTATTCTTCCCCCTTCCCTGCTGATTCACAAAAATGATTCCGAGTTTGCTACAAGGGACAGCAAAGGGATCATTTGATTCAATGTTTTTTTTTTGTTTTTTTGGGTTTTTTTTTTCTGGGTAAGAAATCAATGTCTGGAGAAGTTATGGCCTGCCCAAGCCCAGAGAGAGAGCTAGACAGAGAGGAGATAAGTCCAGGGTCCACTTTCTCAGGCTGGTAATCACAAGTCCGTTGAATCACACTGCCTTCTTAGGCCAGTGCACAGTGGTCACCAGTGCTGGCTTAAAGCCAGCTGGTGGTCGGAAGCCCTGCTCCACTGTGTGCCACCGCTGAGACCTTGGGGGTGTGTGTGTGTGGGAAATCTGGGAGGGGCCAAAAGGAGGGAGGAGACGCCTGCCCTACTCTGTCCTGCCAACCTCCCAGAAACCCTCATGCTGGGACCCATCTTGGCTGAGAGACGCATGTGCCACCAGGAAAGACCCTGGGTCAGACCAAATATGGGCCAAGCAAGATGACTGTCCAGAGACAACCTGGAAAGCTAACCCCATTACCATAAAACCTAAGACTGCAAGCCGTGTGGCAGAGCAGTTCTCCTGGGTTCCCTTACCCTACTGCTCTCCGCCCGGGTGCCCTTTCCCAATAAAGTCTTTTTTTTTTTTTTTTAAACATCTTTATTGGAGTATAATTGCTTTACAATGGTGTGTTAGTTTCTGCTGTATAACAAAGTGAATCAACTATACATATACATATATCCCCATATCTCCTCCCTCTTGTGTCTCCCTCCCACCCTCCCCATCCCACCCCTCTAGGTGGTCACAAAGCACCAAGCTGATCTCCCTGTGCTATGCGGCTGCTTCCCACTAGCTATCTATTTTACATTTGGTAGTGTATATATGTCCATACTAATAAAGTCTTTTGCTTTGTCAGTTAAGTGTGTCTCCTTGGACAATTCATTTCCGAGTGTTAGACAACAGCCCACTCTCGGGCCCTGGAAGGGGACCCCCTTCTGTAACAGCATTATCTGCCGCATAGGGTTGCAGATCTTTTTCAGAACACTGGGCGGACTTCCCTGGAAGTCCAGTGGTTAAGACTCTGCGCTTCCAATGCAGGGGGCGCGGGTTTGATCCCTGGTCAGGGAACTAAGATCCAACATGCCAGACAACGCGGCAAAAAATTAAAAAAAAAAAAAAAAAAGAATAACACTAAGCATTTAATTCTCAAAAAGAGACAAGACTCCCACTCAATTTACTTTCAAGAAAATATCATTTTAACCGGGAAGTGAATTTGTATATCATATTGATAGCAACGGGAGTATTATAAGGGTATTAACCAATAATGAACAAGTAGATAATTAGCCAGCATTTGAATTCTTCCTGCTTGCTAGGTTCTGTTTAAATGAGTTATTTTACATTCTCACAAAAGGGAGTATAGATTTAGAAAGGGCCCTCTTGCAAAAGTATTATTAAGGGAAATTTAATGAATAAACATAAAGATTCCTTGTAGATTAGAGCTAAAAGTTGGACGATGAGCTTTTCCCAGATTCAGATGAACAGATAGGAAGAACCTTGCAAAACAGGTGAGAGTTACAGGCTGCTGAGTTAGTTGTAGACAATGCAAGAGAGTCCTCTCCCTGGATTAACAGAGAGCAGTCAAGGTAAGGCTGTTTTATTATCCACAATGCAGACCACAGAGACAGCAGTTTAAAAGTGTTCAGTGTATGAAAGAAAACCATGGATTTTCTATATTTTCATAGATGTCTTCCCAAATCTGGTATCATATTCAGAAAGCCGGCTAACAAATAAAGGAGGATTTGGGATACTAGTTTGTTAATTTAGCTCTAAAATACATGAGCAATCTTACATTCAGGTTCATATTTTTTCTTTTAAAATAGGATATCATTTCAATAAGAATCTAAATTTTTAGTTCCCTCTCTTAACTATATTTGACCAGAGACTAGAATATATTTTTCATTTCAGTCAATATACAGAAATAAATACCAGTCCCTGGATTCAAACCAAACTAGGTATTTTCACTACACTACCAAAGCTCTTTATTCACATTTTCATGTAATGTTGAACTAATTACTATAGCAGTTAATGTTACACTGCATCCCTTTCTAGTTCCTCCTCTGTGATGTTACTGTGCCAGAAACACTCACTGGACTTTGAGCTCCAGCCTTATTCATCTTTGAATCCACAACATGCAATACCGTCAGAAAGAGTAACCACCATTACTAACAAAACTCCCTCTCACTGTAAAACTTGCTTATGCTTGTGAAATGAATTGTGCTCTTTCCAACTCTATTGACCTATTGTTAGTATGGTGGATCGTAGAGTCTCTTATTTCCTGACAACCTAGTATAGTGATGGAAAAATACACTTAAGGTGCAGGTATGGGCTTTATCATTTTATGCAGAATGATAACGTCCCTCTAATTTATAGACTTTGATAACGTCCCTCTACTTTATAGACTTTGTCATGCATGAGATGACCTCATGGGCTTGCTGAAATGCTTAGGCATGGACTTGGTCATGTCAACCCATATTCTTGTGGCCACATGTCAGACAGTTGGTGTCAGGGTGGAGGGAGAGTCCTCTGTCAATCAAGTTTGATGGAATACAACACCCATGGTTTTGAGAATGTATGGGAAGGATCCACAGCAGATCTGGGGACTGTTTTAATAAGAGCCGGCAGTTAACTGCACTGTATACCAGTGTTTTGCTAAGGTTTAGATGGATTAGTTCTGGTGCAGTGGCTTTAAAAACTGACCACAACCCACAGGAAAAACGTTTACATAATAATACTTATACACATATACTGTGATTTATAATAAATATATATTTGGTCTTCATGCTGTTTCTGGCACAGAGCTCCTAAAATCCTTTAAATTTCTTGTGATAGAGTGTCTTGATATTTATAACAAACCCCTTTCAACCACACTTGAGTTTATGTTAATGAGGTAACTATTAGGAAGCACCTACAGCCAGCCAGTGTCTCAGAAGCACAGGTGACAACCTGGGTTTGCAAATGGTCTCTGAAGGGGCATGGGAGCAGTCTTATAAGGCTGAGCCCTCAATGTTTGGCATCTGATGCTATCTCCAATAGACAGTACAGAATTAATTGTTTGTTGGTGTTGGGGAAAAAATATACAGCAGATGTACGTATAACTGAAAAATGTTTGTGTGATTTTGTAATGGGATACATTCTATTTTTAAATTCTATCCCATTCCCTTCTGTTTATTTTATTTTTTTAAAACGCTGGTGAACCCACCAAACTGAGTTCACTATCACCATTGTGACCTGTAATTTGAAAACCTCTTAAAGAGTGAAAAGAACGCAAACTGAGGTGTGACAGGTAAATCTGGGTGGGAATCCCTAGCTTCCGTTTTTTTTTTTTTTTTTTTTTTTTTTTTTTGTGGTATGCGGGCCTCTCACTGTTGTGGCCTCTCCCGTTGCGGAGCACAGGCTCCGGATGCGCAGGCTCAGCGGCCATGGCTCATGGGCCCAGCCGCTCCGCGCAGCATATGGGATCCTCCCGGACCAGGGCACGAACCTGTGTCCCCTGCATCGGCAGGCGGACTCTCAACCACTGCACCACCAGGGAAGTCCCCTGGCTTACTTTTAAAGAAGTGGCCTTGGGTAGCACCCTAGTTCTCTGTCAGTAAAATAGGGGTATTACATCTACATCAGAAGGTTTTTGTGGTAATTAGAGATAATGTATTAAAATGCTTAGCACAAAGAAAAGAATAAATGACATTTATGGTTGGCTCTTTAATATCTACTGTGTGGGGATTAAAATAGGTAATTATGGAAAGCACTCAACATGCTGACCTTCAGTAATTGCTGGATAGTTGCTACTGGACCCCATATTTCTCACTAGCCGGGAGATGTTGGCTGTCACTTAATCTCCCTGGGCAACCATTTCCTTCTGTGTAAAATGAGGGAGATGTTTCATTTGGCTATGAAACATTTCTCTGCTTATAATATAAAATGCCAACGTAAGTGCTATTGCTTCCAATTTTGAGATGAAAGCTCAATTGTAGCCAGAGTACTTTTGGGAAAATTTTAAATTAAGCTCCTGAAAGTTCTAGGAGGAAGAGAGCATATTCAAATAAATGCCTGCTTTTTTCAAATATTGGTCCTTTGATTCAAATAATGGACTGAGAAAGCTGACCGCAGACCAACCCACCAATTGCTGCTTTATTTCTTTGTTAGGGTTTCCTTATGAGCCTCAGTGAATTATAGAGTAAGGTGATTTTAAAGCAGAGCACTAAGTTTCTTGTGAAATCATATTCTGTTTCCCTTCAGTCACCCTGACTTGGGGATGCCCCAGGGCACCAAAGAAGGGATTTTCTCAGTCAACTGCTTTAAAAGGGAACCAACCCATAAACTACTCTGTTGGGAGGCCAATCAGGTGGGAGACTCCCTCCTCCTGTACGTTCCTTTTATTCTGAAGAAAAAGGGTGGCAGTGAAGGCGGGCAGGCTGGCAGCTGCTCCAGGCCCAGCGTCACTCCCTGACCCCCAACTCCACCCTAGCCTCTCTCTGGTTTCAAAATGACACCAACCCACATGCAGGTTTTCTAGGATCACCTTTAATGATGACTTCCTGTATCTTCTCAGCAACATAGAATCTGTTTTGTCTCCCCATATTTTGAAGAAAGACATATTTTCAAAATTTGAAAAAAAAACAGGTGAAGTGCCAAACCTGAAGGAATTTTTTTGTAAAAAAAATTTATTTCAATTTGTCTGAAGAATCTTTTTTAAACTTATATTTTAAAAATTATCAAGAGGTAATTTTCAATTGATTATTAACATTTTTTTTCTTCCCCAAAGGAGAGAGAGCAACATTTGAAACAGAATCAAAGTTTTCCCTCAAGTTAGGTGATTTCCCTTTATGATTTTAGGAATGCTTGGAGAGCAATTTCAGCTCCAACTCTTTTAAAGAGATAGTATCTGGTAATTTAAGGTAAAAGTATGATTTATTATATTATCACATTTCTTAAAAAGGAAAGCTGCTAGACCTAATTCTGAGAGAGAAAAGGTAAGGCAGATAAGGAGCTGAACCACCCTCTTCATTTAAAGCATGAAGAGTGATCATTGAAAGAAGCGTTTAAGGTTATTAACTCTTTTCTGGGATTGCAAATTAATTATGAAAACCTGAGAAAGTAAAAGAGGTATGACAAGTAAGAATCACTGAATAATTACAGAATGGCACAGCTTAGAGGAGGAGAGCAGGAAGGAAAGGAAACCTCTCCAAAGGGCAGTCACCTCCAGCTTCAGTCTAGGGTGGCCTTAGAGACACTCTGTTTCCCAGAGTGAAAAACATCAACCTTGGGAAAGAGTAGCCTCCCTTCTCCATTGCTGGTATTGCCGGGAAAGGGGAAACCCCGCCCCCTCGATTTTTGAGATTCAGTGGGTTCTGATGTGGAGAATAGGAAGGACATCTGAAGAACAGGAACCACCTTGAGAATCTATCCTTCAAGTGAATTCCTACCCGGCTGGTCTGTCCTATTTGCTCCCTCTCGTTGGCCTTTTTCCAGCACATCTTTTCGTACACTTCACTGGCATTGCCTGAAGAAGCCACTACCTAAAGATTCCTTTAGATAATAGGGCAGTCAGTCCGTTTTAAAAGATGGCAAGTGTTTGCAGGAGGGTTAAGGGGCTGTCAGTCACTCAGCCTTGCATTGCTGTGAACTAGCTCATTCAGATTTCTCCCAATTCTAGTCCAGATTAGCTGCATTGGGAGGAGACTTCCAAGAGGGAGGGGAGGGGTGGCGAGGAAAGAGGAAGGTTTTAGGACATTTTATAGACTGAAGCCCTTTGGAGGGCTTGAGGAGACAGGCGTAACTGGTCCTGAAGCTTTGTGGAAAGGGGAAACGACTAGGGAAAGATAAGGAAATGGGTCCCAGATGGAAACTTTACAAAATTTTTCCAGGGTCTCTTTTATCTAAGATCTTGAGTTTCTCAGCTAGACTTGTTAGTAATTAGTTCAGTGTTCTTACTGGTTAAATTGGCTTTTATAGGCTGGACTAATACTCTAAACATTACTTATAGTATTTGTTTATGGGGGAAATGTCTTCTTAAAAAACTGCAAACATTGCAACGTTGTTTTACCAATGATACGCAAGTCTGCATTTCTGTTAAAAACATCAGAAAGTGAGAAACATGTCACAAGATACCTTTCTCCCATTCCCAAACCAAGAAAATGGGGAGGAAATAAGTAACCCAAGGACATTGAAAAGAAGTTGTCCATACATCCTGAATTTTCTCAGACTGTTTGATTTCATGTGATTTTAACTTTAACGCATAAATGTTAACGTAACAATTTTTACATGTCTGTAAATCTAACTTAACTCATAAATAAAATCACAAATTTGAAAAATGCTTTATTAGATTTGCAAAAGTGCCCTAACCTAGTTAATTTCCAAATAACCTCAAGGCCAACTGGTTGACTCTTGCTGGTGTGGGGAGGAGTATAGCCCAGCTAACAGAAAGAGAGTGTGTAGATTACTGTTATAGATCCACGAGACCACAAATGCTGGACTCAGCCTGCATAAGTCCTCACTTTCTACTGTTCCCCCGAGTACTCTATACTGGGCAACAAATTCATTCAATGAAGATTCCAAGATGGAAACCTTGAAGGTATTTTCAGTATCTTCTTTTCCCTCCCTATTAAATCTATCCCCTTATTTCTCTGCCTTGATCTATTGCTTCATTCATCAAATTTTCTCTGACAGTCTAGAGCATTCCAGGCACTGGGGAGAACACCTGGACTAATGGGTATGAGCTCTGCCCATCTCCTTTTTTGCCACTGCCATTAGTAGGCTCTCAACATTGAAGTCTCACCTGGACTGTGACAACTGCTGGCAGCTGGTCAGCCTGCCTCCCTTCATCTAATTTACTCTTCATTGCTGTACCAATGTCAAACTGATACACAAATGCTCTTGCTGGCAACAACCCTCAACGAAAGCCTTCAGCAACCTGTCTTTGGTCTACCTTCCCAGCTTTCTTGGACTATTCCCGGAATAGCCTATGCTCCCTTCAGACTTCTGAGGCTTTACATCCTTCCCCATCCAGGAATGCCCTTCTCTATCTTATCCACCTTTCAAAGTTGTATTTATTCTTTAAAATTAAGTTCAGGGACGTCCCTGGCGGTCCAGTGGTAAGGAATCTGCCTTCCAGTGCAGGGGATGTGGGTTCAATCCCTGGTTGGGGAATTAAGATCCCACATGCCACGGGGCAACTAAGCCCACGTGCCACAAGTACTGAGCTCATGTGCCTCAGTGAGAGAGCCCGTGCACCACAACTACAGAGCCCACGTGCCTTGGAGCCCATGTGCCTTGGAGCCCGTGTGACACAACTAGAGAGAAGCCTGTGCGTGGCAATGAAGAGCCCACGTGCCGCGACTAAGACCCAACAAAGCCAAAAAAAATGAAGAAAAATAAATAAAAATTTTTAAAAACTCTTAAAAAAAATGAAGTTCAGGGCTTCCCTGGTGGCACAGTGGTTGAGAGTCCGCCTGCCGATGCAGGGGACATGGGTTCGTGCCCCGGTCTGGGAAGATCCCACATGCCACGGAGCAGCTGGGCCCGTGAGCCATGGCCGCTGAGCCTGCGCGTCCAGAGCCTGTGCTCCGCAACGGGAGAGGCCACAACAATGAGAGGCCCGTGTACCGGACAAAAAAAAAAAAAAAATTAAGTTCAAATGCCACCTCCTTTGGAAAAAAAACACCCCGACATACTTGCTATGAACTGTTCCCTCTTCTGCCTTCTAACACATTATATTCCTTTTACTAGAGGTAGGTCATTCTGCTTTATATTATAAATTATTGGAAATATGTTGTTTTCCCCATGAAACTTGTAAGTTTCCTGAGTTTAGGCCCCATGTTAGAATTGTTTCCCATATGTGACCCATAGCAATTGCTTTGATATATATTAAATTGAGCTGAATAAGCCACCCAAATTGGATACATCAAATATTTTAGTCATGTCCCTTTTTTATTGATGAGAGAGCAAAGCCAACAGTGGTCTTACTGTTATTCTCTTTTTTCTCATGTAGTTCCCTCAGTGAAAAATACATTCTCATACAATAATTTAGTCACATCCTCAATCTCCTGCATTTTGGACTCTGTATTAGCCTAAGAGATCCATATCTACCTTAATGATTTCTTCTTTATCCCAATTGCCTATGAATATAGCCTCTAGGCCAATGTGACCAAAAGTGCAGTCCCTTGTACCACCTGCATTCTAGTCACCAAATGCATAAGTTAAAAAGTCATATTCTGGGGCTTCCCTGGTGGCGCAGTGGCTAAGAATCTGCCTGCCAATGCAGGGGACACGGGTTTGAGCCCTGGTCCGGGAAAAGCCCACATGCTGCAGAGCAACGAAGCCTGTGCGCCACAACTACTAAGCCTGTGCTCTGGAGCCAGCGAGCCACAACTACTGAAACCTGCGCGCCTAGCTCTGCAATGAGAAGCCGCTGCAAGGAGAAGCCCGCGCACCGCAACAAAGAGTAGCCCCGCTCACTGCAACTAGAGAAAGCCCGCGTGCAGCCACGGACACCCACCGCAGCCAAAAATAAATAAATAAAAAAAAATTTTTTTTTTAAAAAGTCATGTTCCTGGACCCTAACCCAGACCTCCTGAATCAGTGTCTCTGTGGGTGGAGCCTGAAAATTTGCATTATGAATAAGCTTCTCAGGGTTGTGGTACACAGGAAACCTTGAGAATCTTCATTCTAGATATTGTTCAGAGAGCTTGGCTGAGGAGATCAAGATTTGGTGGATTCTTTGAATCTCGAAGAATGACCAGACTTTAAACATCACAGAAAGTGAACAGTGAAATGTGCTTAGGGTTCACATAGTTCTCTTGGTGAGAAACAGAAAAGTAAATGAAAGATTTTGGGATTCAGAAGAGTGAGAAAGCAAAAAACTAAATTTGGCCCTGAGCTCTTATCATTTGGCAAAAAGATACATATTCGAGAATAGGAGAAGCTATTGAATTTAAGACCTGAATCCAACCTTCCTTCAGCTTCTTCTCATCTTTTACACAAAACATTCTATCTGTAAACACAGGATTAAATGGGAAACTAACATTACTAAGAATCTTCTGTATGTCAGGCATCGTGCTAGGTGCTTTCCATATATTTCTCATTTAATCAGCCACCTGTGAGGTTACTTTAACTCCATTTTGCAGAAGAGGAAATTTAGGGGATGAAAGGCTAAGTAAACTGCTAGTTAGGTAGATTAAGTAAGTAATCCGGTAGACAGGTTAAATTAGATAGATTAGGAAACTGCTAGATTAAGTAAACTGCTAATTTCAGATTCCAGTTCGATCATTTACTAGTTGTGTTAGACTTGGGGAAACTCACTTAGCTCCTCAGAGCCTCAACAGCATCACAGATAAAACAAAGGAGACATCACCTTCCTCACAAGTTATTGAGGACTTGAGATGAAATCAGGTACACACAGCACCCAGCACAATGTCTAGCCCTCAGTCAGTGTTAGCAACCCTTCCCTCGCCTCTCTGTTCTCTTCCTGCCTTGACTTTTTTTGTTTTAAAAAAATTTTTATGAAGGAGCCTGTTTGCTCAGAAGCATGAAAAGATCTCGCTATTGTAAACGACTTTAATAGGTGCCCAGGAACACTGTTCGTTGGTGCTCACAGCCAGTAGCTCTTCCTTTTTTCTGAGGGCTGACATGCAGGAAAAAGAAATCCTCATCAGCCTTTGGCTTCTTTCCACCTCCAAAGAGGCCGTGACGTGAGCAGCCCAGGGAAAGCAGCCCCGGTGAGTCATGCTTTCAGCTTCCAACTGGTGATGGGAAGGGCAGAAAGTAGCCACATCACTACTGCTAGGAGCCACAGGGAAGGACTCCACCATGGCTTTCCCAGACAGTGTCAGTGAACCAAGCGCAGCCCTCACAGCTGCCAGATGGCCCCGAGAATCTCAGCCGCCTCCTCAAGTTGAGCTTGTCAAGTTCCTGCGAACTGGCACACCAAGGATTCTCCTGCCAGAGAAGAGGGAACACCTTTTTTGGGAATGAGTTCTCTGCTGATGATAAGACCTTATCATGATTTTAGTTGCAGTAGTGAGTATCGGTGACTCCAGCAGCAATCATGAATGGTTTGGATTTATAGCTTTTTTTTTTTTTTCCCCCTGTGAGCATTTACTCTTGAGGGCAAGGAGGGGCATTTATCACAATGTTATGATTCACTCTCCCAGACTGGTTATGCCTTCATTTCATCTTTCAGTTCCAGGCCTAAGGCCAAAAAGGTGTCAGAATGGTCACCGAGAGTCAGATGCACGTTCTCCTACTTATCCTGGTCATCTGTCTTGGACAGTGGCCACAAAACACAAGCAGCAGTGATTGTTCTTGATGGTAATCAACCTCCTTGTCCCTCTTTTGAACCGTGCAGAGATGAATCTAAACCTTCTTTTCTAACCTACTTTTTTTCTTACTAGTTTTCTTACAAATTTTGGAATAATCATTTCCCTGGTTATACTACCCACCTTGGAAAACACTAATTGCATTTACTGACCCTAAACTGATTTCTAAGTCCAGGACTTGGGGATTTGGTGCACAAATCCCCTTTCTTCCTATTCATATTTTTCACGACTGTGGATTCTGCTCACTCTTCTCATAGCCCTGGGCTTTAGAAGCAGCAGTCTGACCAGCCACTGTTTTCCAAAATGAGGAAGTTTGGCAGCCTTTGTTCCTACCCTGCTTCCTTTTCTCCCTTGACTGTTAATATATATGTTCTTGGGGGGAAAGCCCCTCATTAAATACCCAGACAAGGCAACAGTAAGGGAAAAAGCAACACAAGCACAGAAGGATGATGGTAGCATGTACTCGTGCCTGCTTAGCAGTACCTATGCTGTTGGTGATCTGCCTAAACACAGGGGGAGAGAGCATCTTAGCAGGATGGGCTTGGAGCCTGAGTTAAACAAACAGCACAGCAGAAGGAAGAAACCAGAAATCTGGTGGTCAGGGCTTTTTGAATTCTACTCAGCATTTTCCAACCCTGTTGGCCTCTGATTCTATCTCCACCCCTGCTCCTGCAGTGTCTATTTTTACAAGTATGTAACACAGGAGTAAATAATGAATGTAGCTTATGGAAACTTTTGGCCTTAAATACTTTTGAGGTCTTCCCTGAGGAAAGGTGCTTTATGTTTATTGACAATATTTCCTTTTTTTCTTTTACAACAAATAAAACAATAGCACTCATTGTATTGTTTACAATTATTGAAATAATTTACTCTAATTTTAATTCTTATATATGAGAACCTTAACATACTTACAACTCCCATGACATCTTTATGAAGTGTGCAGGTCATAAATATGTTGTCTAAAGATGGGCAAAGTAAGTCACAGAGATATGAAGTGAGTTCCAATCACATTGTGAGTCAATGCAATGGCATATGCGTTCAGGTGCCAAATCTGGGCTCTGGTGCACTTGACACAGCCCTCACCTTCAGAGATGACATTCTTTGAAGACCAGCATATAGAAAATGGTTGAGTGATGCTCAGTTTTGAAGGTGAATTAAATCCTTTTTATATTACTTAATGATTTCACAGACTTCATGAATGTCAAGTCAGGTGAATTTTAGTTACATTTGCCCATTTCAGAAAAATGACTGATCAAGACTGGATGATACTATGAACAACTATATGCCAACTGGACAACCTGGAAGAAATGGACAAGTTCCTAGAAACATACAGCCCACCAAAACTGAGTCAAGAAGAAATAGATAATTTGAACAGACTGATCACTAAAAGTGAGATAGAATCTGTAATAAAAAACAAAACAAAACAAAACAAAAACCTCCCTGCAAACAAAAGTTCAGGACCAGATGGCTTCACTGGGGAATTCTACCAAACATACAAAGAAGAACTAATACTGATCCTTCTCAAACTTTTCCAAAAGGCTGAAGAGGAGGGAACACTCCCAAAGTTATTCTATGAAGCCACTATTACCCTAATACCAAAACCAGACAAAAACACTACCAAAAAAAAAAAAAAATTACAAGACTGTATGAAATTGCAGACTGTTTCCTAACTCTGGAAGACATGGTGATGCAATAACTCCAACCATGAGGGATTCCAAAACAGCAATGACAGTGTCCTTATCTGCCCAGAATACAGAAGGATGACTGAACAAACTGACAGAAGAATGCAGCTTTCTCTCTCTAAGAAAAGTCTGCTGGGAACTAGTTCCCACATTGTTTCTGCCTCCAGGAAGAAAAGCCTAAGACTTGCTTTCTGCCTGACTCCTTAATGGTCAGTGGAGTCTCCGTGGGGGGCCTAGATTTGGACATATTGGGAATTGATGATGGATATGAACTATTGCTGAAGTCCATTTGAGCCCATGGTCTACTGGCTTCTGTTTCAGAACAATTCAGTCAGCCAGATATTTAATTTTTTTTTTTTTTTTTTTTTTTTGCAGTACGCGGGCCTCTCACTGCTGTGGCCTCTCCCGTTGCGGAGCACAGGCTCTGGACGCGCAGGGTCAGCGGCCATGGCTCACGGGCCCAGCCCCTCCGCGGCATCCTCCCGGACCGGGGCACGAACCTGTGACCCCTGCATCGGCAGGCAGACTCTCAACCACTGCGCCACCAGGGAAGCCCCAAATATTTAATTTTTTAGTGAGGCAGAGGAAAGGGACCCCTTCTGGGGTGGCTGTACAGCAACATATATTCACAATTCATTTTGCTTGGGTTTTTAAATATAATGTTACTTTACGATTATGTAGTGCTTGGCCATTTTCAAATTTTCTCTTAATGCTCAAAACAGTTTCAGGAGGTAGCTATTGTTATTCCTATTTTTACAGATGAGAAACTGAGGTTTAGAGAGTTTATGTCACTTAAGTCTAGGTCTGCCAGATTCCAAAGCTTATGTGCTTTTTTTTTCACTTTTATTTTGAAATAATTATATAGATTCACATGAGTTTGCAAAGAAATGTACAGGGAAGTCCCTTGTACTCTTCCCCCAACCTCCTTCAACGTTAACATCTCACACAACTAGAGTATAGTATCAAAAGCATGAAAATGACTTTGGCAAAATCCACAATGCTTATTCAGAGTTCACCAGCTATATATGCGTGTGTGTGTGTGTGTGTGTGTGTGTGTGTGTGTAGCTGTATGTAATTTTGTCATTTTTTTTGGATAAATTTATTTTTGGCTGCGTTCGGTCTTTGTTGCTGCACAAAGGCTTTCTCCAGTTGCAGCGAGTGGGGGCTACTCTTCGTTGTGGTGTGTGGGCTTCTCATTGTGGTGGCTTCTCTTGTTCCAGAGCACAGGGTCTAGGTGCACGGGCTTCAGTAGTTGTGGCATGCAGGCTTCAGTAGTTGTGGCTTGTGGGCTCTAGAGCACAGGCTCAGTAGTTGTGGCGCATGGGCTTAGCTGCTCCACGGCATGTGGGATCTTCCCGGACCAGGGCTCGAACCCGTGTCCCCTGCATTGGCAGGTGGATTCTTAACCACTGTGCCTCCAGGGAAGCCCTGTCGTGTTCTTTTTATATATAAACCATACACTGTTCTACCAATTTTAAATATGAAGTCAGATTATAGGAATGAATAAAATGACTTTTCCTTCAATAAAACAATATCTACCAACAATCATGTACATTATGACCAAAGAGCTTTTGGTTTCTATTTGCAATTAAGAAGAAAGGAAAGGATGAAATTCTACAAACCTCATCTCTTGGGAGCACTAGTCTGTGCTACGTGCCTTTATGGGCACATCTTCTGGAGGTGATGGTAGGTGTGAAATAGGGAAACACAATTTATTGGTTTATTGATAATTATGGCAGCAATCTTATATCATGTCAGAAATTTCTATCAGTAAAGGAAAGGTGATCATACCTTGACTTCAAATTTAGTCTCATCTTCCTTTTCCACAGAGTTTAAATCCGTCTCCACATAACGTTCCACAGATGTTTTCTGATGAGGAGCTAGAGAGACAAAGAAAACCTGCCATTAATTTGGCTTATAAATAACTCAGAGCACTTAGCCTAACTTGGACCATGTTGATGCAGTTGATTAACAAAGCTTCATTGAGCTGCTACAGTGATTTCCAAGGTAGTAGATGAAATTGGAGGTGAAGGAGAGATGCAGAAAAGAAAGAGTCCTTGATCCCAGGCATTTGATTCAAAGAGAAAAAAGTCACACTCAACACCACAGGAAACATCAAACCACAACAAATCAGTAAATGTAATGTGGTAAAAATGATAGTTCCCATCATTCCCAATTTTAAGGCCCAGCTAAAAAGTCACTTTCTTCATGAAATCTTCCTTAACTATTCCAGACTTCTTGGATTCTTTTAATGCCCTGATATTTAGCATTAAGTCATCTGCAATGTATAATATTGTACTTGATGTTCTTGGATTAGAAGATTCAATTCTAGGTACCACATTCTATTGAGTGTATTTTTTCCATTATACAGGTAATTAATTTGTGATTATTACAGAAAATTTGAAAAATACTAAACTCTTACCATTTAAACACACTGTGATTATATAAGGGAATGTCCATGTCTGCCCTAGGCAGAAATCGTTGCTAATCTGATGATCTAACAGTTGCATTCCCAAACTGATGCAAACGTATTTTTGGTGGACAGGATGACTGTGTGAAGAATCAGCTGAGTCTAGAGGGAATTGGGCAGCCTTGCTCTTGCTCTCTCCTCTCAATCATTCTCCCTCCCTCCTCTCCTTCCCACAGGGCTCTCAGACACCTGAGAGATACCCTTCTTCAAGCTCCATGGCCATTTGGCAGTAAGATTGGGATTTGGGTAGGAGAAGCCCTGGTTATGCTTGAAGCTTCTAACCCAGCTTTACCAGAGGGCTGCACTGGGGGCGATGGCTACAAGGCTAATAAGTAAGTGGTAACTTGAATTCTTGTCACCATCACCACCCTTGTATATACAGTTTCTTTGGGAAACTCATGGGATACTTGTGATTAATCCAGGACAGGATACGAGCATTTCTGGGTCCTATGGCCAAAATGTCATCCAGCTAATGCTACCAATAGCACCCTGATGCTTATCTGTGGTAGACTTGTTGGAGGTTGACTGTCTTGCCTCCAGAGGCCCCTCCCAAGCCTCAAGTTCTGTGAGACAACTGGAAGCAGCTTGGGCTTTCTGTGGGTTTCCCATACATGTTATGTTGAAATCTGTAGTGAAGCACTGTTTGCTGCCCCAGGTTATGTGACCACTGAAGCTATTTTATAACAATGGACAATCCATTGGGCTCCTCATTCTCTACAGGATCTCTGTAACCTGAGTAATTCCAGGCATAACAATGGGAAGCTGGAAATGCATACACTAATTGGCAACACCCATGACTGAGAAGCACCTTCCCTTAACGCTAAGTACAGCGATGAAGTTAAAGGCAGGGACGTGGGAGCCATGCTGCCAGCGCTCAAGTTTTGCTCTTCCGCACATGAAGCATACGTTATCAAACAGCCTTAGCCTCTTCATCTGTATATGGGGAATAATGAGAAAGCCTACAGTATGGGGTTGTTCTGAGGCCTTAATGAGTTAGTATGCACAGTGTTTAGATCGTGGTAAGCACTCAGTATATTTTAGCTATTATTATAGCCACAAAAGAATTTTTTCATGTTCCTTATGTACTTCAGAGAGGTTGAATGTTGTACGCAAGACACCTGGCTACCAAGAGTCAGGGCTGAGATTCCAGCTCCCGTCTCTAAGCAGCTCTGACCATGTTCCTTACACTGTGAAATATAATAGTCTATCTTGGCACAGACTCAGTTGCTAAAAATCAGACAAATGTATTTGAAAATCCTGTTAGCGATCAGCTAGAATGCACACTTGGTGGTTAATCTCCAAAACAAAAGTGCAGGATTGTTATACAAAATGAGCTAGTTGCCTGACCAAGGTCAACAATACCTGTTCAGACATGTCAAAGATCTGTGGATCCTAGGAGGGTCATTACCTACTATGAAATCTTGTGTTCAAAAAGCTGAGAAACAATCTATCATTCCTGCTTTGTTTACTTGTAACAAACGTATGTCCTTTATATAGGTATACATACAGCTGATTCACTTCATTGTACAGCAGAAACTAACACAACATCGTAAAGCAATTTTACTCAAATTAAAAAAATAATAATAATGAGGGAAGCAAAAGTCATCGAAAAGAGCATAATTTAGTTTTGGGAAAGAGCACTAGATGGGAGGTCAGGAGAACCAAGCCCTGTTTCCAAACATCCAAGAAGGATGTCTCTCTGTGTGTGAGTGTGTGTTTCTGTGGTATGTGTGCATAAGTGTGTCTGTGCATGTGTATGCATGTGTATGGAAAAATTCAGGAAAGAAATTCACTGAACTGTTATCAACTTTTTAATTCTAAAAAGTTTAATATGTTGTAGGAGACAGGGGACTGTAAGCTGTACTAAATGGGGAGTTACCAAAAGACCCCATAATTTTCAGATAAATAAAAACTGAAAGAATTTGTTGCAGACCTGCAAAACAAGAAATGCCAAAGGGAGGTTTTCAGCCTGAAGAGACAAGACACATGACGGTAATTCAACAAGGAATAAAGAACACCAGAAATGGTGAACAGGATGGTAAAGATAAAATTATATATATATAAAATTATAAATATAAAATTATATACATAATTTTTTTTCATTTTTTTCTTCCTTTCTCCCAATTTCTCTAAAAGATATATGACTGTTTAGAGCAAAAATTATAACACAATATTGGGGTATGTAACATATGTAGATGTAATATTTAGGATAATAGCACAGAGGATGATTAAAGGGCACATGGAACTATATTTTTGCAAATTTCCTGTATTTACATAAAGTGCTACAATATTAACTCAAAGTAGATTGTGAGAAATTAAGGATGCACATGGTAAGCCCTAAAAGAAACACCTGGGGAAAAAACAATGCAAAAGTTATATATGTATGTTAAAAAGCCAGTAGAGGAATTAAAATGGAATACTAAAAAACTGGCTAACCCAAAAGAAGCCAGGAAAAGAGATCAGAAGAATAAAAAACATATGAGACAAATAGACAACAAATAACAAAATAGTAGCTCTAAATCCAACTATATCAATAATTACATAGTATGTAAAATCGACTAAACACTCCAATTAGAAAGCAGAGGTTAACATGCTTTTAAAAGGCAAGACCCAACTATAGCTGTCTACAAGAAATATACTTTAAAAATAGACAGAAATAGAAGAATGGAAAAAGTGTATCATGCAAACACCAAGCATAAGAAAGCTGGAATGGCTCTATTAATATCTGACAAAATAGACTTCAAGACAAGGACTTTTACTAAAGATAAGAAGGGAAGGAGAGATATTTCCTAATTATAAAAGGGCCAGTGTATCTAGAAGACATAATAATTATTAATATGTGCTTAATAAAATACATGAGGCAACAAATGACACATATATCATACCCAAGAGTGTTTACCCAGGAATGCATGATTGTTTTAACATTTAAAAAGAAATAATTGTAATCCACCATATAAACCAATAAAGGAGAAAAAAATATGATCATCACAATATATGCACCAAATAGAGCATCTGAAAAATGCAATAATCATTCGTGATAAAACTAGCAAACTGGAATAGAAGGGAACTTCCTCAATCTTATAAAAGGCATCTGTGAAAAACTTACTGCTAACATCATACTTCAAGGTGAAAAATAAATTTTTTCCCTGCATATTGGGAAAAGACATGGATGTCTGCTCTTACCACTTCTATTCAACATTGTACTAGAGTCCCAGCCATCAATCATCATAAGGCAAGGGGAAAAAAAGCATAAAGATTGAAACAGAAGTAAAACTGTCCTTATTCACAGATGATATGACTATATTTCTATACGGAAATATATTCCTATTGATAGTTATATATGGTAAGTTCAATTCATTATAGGGCTTTTTAAAAACATGAAATGCCTAAGATCTTTACACTCAAAACTACTATATTGTTGAGGGAAATTAAAGAAGACCTAAATAAGTGGAATGTTATAACATTCATGAATTGGAAGACTCAACATTGGTGAGATAAAAGGTCTCCCCAAATTGATCTATATATTCATTCAGTGATCTATATATTCATCCCAGCAGAAACTGATAGGTGACTGTAAAATTTATATGGAAATGAAAAGGACCTAAAATAGCCAAAATAATCTTGAAAAAGTACAAAGTTGGAAGACTTACACTACCTGATCTCAAGGCTTACCAGTAAGCTATAGTAATCAAGACCACGTAGGATTGGTGTAAGGACTCATCTTTCTTTTTCTTTTTTTTTTCAAAGAACGAATTTTACCCCTCCATTGCTAGTAGAATCTTATGGGCCTTTTAAAGGTCCTTAATGGAGTTTATTTTATGCTAATGTTATTTGTGCATTTATATTATTCTTCTACTAGACTGTGAGCTTTTCCTGGCATACAGGCACTCAGTTTTACCTAAATTTATAAGTCTTCAATGCCTGTACTATTCCATATCTTACATAATATCTGTCAAAACAGTAACCATTATGCATCTTAAGCAACAATAATCTAAACCCTCATGGGCATCGATGAAACATAAAGCCACAAAACTTCTTTCCCCCATTAACCTACCCAAGGTGGAGGGCTGGCAGATTTTTGGTGACACCCATTTTGGGGAGAACTCAGGACGCGGGGCCACGGGTTGCACTGGGCGAGTCTGTCTGGCTGCCAGTTTCATCAGACTCATTTGCCTCTTGTGAAATATTTCCTGCACATCACCCAGCTTCTGCAGGACTTTGTGGGCTTTGGCCTGTGGGAACAAAAGCAGTTCATGAGCCGGTCACTCTGCACTGAGCCTGAGGACATAAGGCATTCCCTTTCTCCCATCTTCCCCTCTTCCCTGCCTCCCTATCTCCTCCCTCAGGTGACCCTTCTCTGGGCATCTATATGCAGGTCATTGCACATCTCGCCTCGTACAGAATTGTGCTTCTAAGAGTCTGTACCTCCCACTTGATTGGCAGGAGTTGTATCTTTTTCACCATTCTATCTCCAGTGCCTGAAACACTGCCTAGCACTGAGGAGTGCTCAGTAAATATATGCTGAGTGGGTAAATGTTCACTAAGCCATATCCATTCACGGTAGAAAAGGATGCCACAGGCCATGAATGAACGGCATTAGGCCAACTTATAAAACAGGAGGATTTCAAAATAAGAAATGTACCCTGAATAAAGGCCCTAATAGAGAAAAGACTGTAAGTATTCTGGGGGAAAAAGTGGTTAAATTCTGAAGCAGGATCAAGGGAAACACAAATATCTGTAATGAAAAGGATACACATTTAAATTTTAATCTGTGAGACCCCTTCTTTATATATAAGTAGGAAAGAAAGAAACTGAAGAAATACCAGGGGAAAGATGAAACTCAAACATGTTCTCATAACTGACTATATGCCCTAAGGCAGAGAGAGGTTCAGGAGAACAAGAAACAAGACCTGTTTCACCTGAGTTTCCCCAAGGCCTGAATTCAGCTGAATATGTTTCTTCCAGCAGGACGTCCCTCTAGCTCTGGTGGGTCAAGGAAGTGGGTAGCCTTCTCTTTGTCATGCTGAGTCTGACATCCACCTTGTGGATGATTTTAACCACCAAACAAGGGACCCAAAATTAGAAAAGCTGAACCACCATAATCCACGCAGGGTGGTCTGAGGATGCCGAACTCCAAAAGTACAGGCTCAGCACACACCGAAGGAGGTTGCTACAGTTTGCAACTGGAAAATGTAAGGTCTTTTCTATGCTGGGCCATCTTCTGACGAAAGGGCAAAGATTCCTAGGACTGGAGTGTTAACTATGCAACAACTGTTCCTTATAGCCTAAGGCCCGGCTGAGGCTGACCTCTGCACCAAAATCTGGGGCTGGTCTCACTCTTTGGAGGGTCTGAGTGCAGACCTGCACTGTCCATACAGTATCCACTGGCCACATGTGGCTACTGAGCACCTGGAATGCGGCTAGTCTGAATCGAGCTGCTCTGTCAGTTTAAATACATGCTGGATTTTGAAGACTTATTTGAAAAACGAACATAAAATATCTCGTTAAAATACAATTAATTGTACAATAGTGATTGTATGTTGAAATAATATTTTGCACAAAGGTTAAAGAAAACATTATTAAAAACTGATTTCACTTGTTTTTTACTTTTTAAAATGCGGCTACTAGAAAACGTTAAATTACGCGTGTGGTTTGCATTATTTTTTTTTAAATTCATTAATTACTTTATTTATTTTTGGCTGCGCTGGGTCTTCGTTGCTACACACAGGCTTTCTCTAGTTGTGGCGAGGGGGGCTACTCTTCGTTGGCGGTGCGTGGGCTTCTCATTGAGGTGGCTTCTCTTGTGGTGGAGCATGGGCTCTAGGAGCGCAGGCTTCAGTAGTTGTGGCACGCAGGCTCAGTAGTTGAGGCTCGTGGGCTCTAAAGCACAGGCTCAGTAGTTGTGGCGCATGGGCTTATTTGCTCCACGGCATGTGGGATCTTCCCGGACCAGGGCTCGAACCCGTGTCCCCTGCATTGGCAGGCGGATTCTTAACCACTGCGCCACCAGGGAAGTCCTGCATTATATTTCTATTGCAAAGTGTTGATCTAGACCAGGGGTTGGCAATTTTTCTGTAAAGGATCAAATAGTAAATATTTCAGGCTTTGCAGACCATCTGGTCTCTGTCGAATCTGTCGAACTTGGCTGTCTTAGCATAAAAGCAGTCATAGATGATAGATAATACATAAATGAAAGACAGCAGCTGTGTTCTGATAAAACTTGGTTTACAGAAATAGGTAGCAAGCAGCTTTGGCCTACGGGCTGTAGTTTGCTGACCCCTACTCAGAGTCTATGTCTAAAAGGTCACTTCAGAGAATGTGCCTCTGGCCTCAGGAAGCTCAGTTGTGCTGTGGACTAAAGGTTCTGATTACACAGCTATGAGTCCAAGTCCCCAAAAAAGCCAAATTCCCTTATGTCAGGGTGATATATTTCTGGGGGGATGGTTATAAGACACTACTACTCTGCCCTTCTGGTCCAGTGATGAGCTTAAGGAAACTGAGACATGGGTGTTAATTGCTGCTCAAAGATCAAGAAATCTGACTCAGTGAATGATTGTCAAATTGGTGTTGTGTGGGGGACAGCCCTGGTGTGAGGTCAGTGTCACATGCTAGAGCCCAGTGACTCGCCACTCGGGCTAGACAGGACTTGGATCACCTTTGCCCTTTTGCAGCTTTCTCTTGAGACCCCAGGGTGAACTCTGGAAATAATGAGGCAGTCAGAAGAGACCCTAAATTCCTAAACTCAGATGAGGGGGAGGTAGTGCAAGATTAACCATTGCATTCCCCTCTTTCCTCTTTTTACTTGTAAATCCATTCTCCATACCACAATCAGAATTATCTTTCAAAAATTAAATATGATCATATAACTTCCCTGTTTAAAAGCCCTGCAGGGGCTCTCCGCTGCATCAGGATAAAGTCCGGACTCCTCATTCGGGAGCTCTGAGCTCTTCAGGACTTGACCCTGGTCTCCCTCCAGTCTCCCACCTGCCAGTACCCACCCTTCACACTCCAGCCTCCAGCTGCGCCAGTTTCCCTAATACTCGTTTCCAGCCTCTCTGCCTTTGCACCTCTGTTCCTTCTGCTGAGGTTCCCTCCCTCCACTTTGTGTTCCCTGAAAACCCCTACCTAGTCTTCCAGACCAAATTTAGGCATCCTCTCCTATGAACACCCTGGCCTCCCCCGGCTGAGCTGACCAATGCCTCCTCTATGTGCCTCACACTCCCTTCCATTCTATCTGCTCTTGGACTAAGGAGCGTTTACTGGGGACATGTTTATCTTCCACCAAACTGCCAGCACTTTGATACAGGGACTGTGACTTTCATTGTTGATTCCCAGAATAAAGGGCAAACTGGGTACCCAATGAATATTTGAAGAATCAAATTTTGCTGTTTGCTACTGAGATTGTTTAATTCCCTGGACTGGGCGGTGAAAGTGAATAAGGGAGAAAAATCAAAACAGCAGCACTAAGAGGATAGCACAACAGCAATGTATTAGGAAAAAACACGTTGAAGAGCCTCAGACAGAGACAGGGTGGCTGCTATAAGAACAACAGTTTAACTGCTAATGTCGTTTTGATCATCACTGTGTCTTAAATGTAACAGACTCAATCTTTTAGACATAGAGTACCTGTTCTTGAGATACAAATTTTATTTTTTAGAAGAGTTTTAGATTTACAGAAAAATTGCAAAATAGTACAGAGAGTTCCCATATACACCACACTCAATTTCCCCTATGATTAACATCTTATGTTAGTATGGTACATTTGTTACAATTAATGAACCAATACTGATACATTATTTTTATTATTAAAATAAATTATTATTAAATAAAATCTATGCTTAGATTTTCTTAGGTTTTTTTTTGCGGTACGCGGGCCTCTCACTGCTGTGGCCTCTCCTGTTGCGGAGCACAGTCTCCGGACGCGCAGGCTCAGCGGCCATGGCTCACGGGCCCAGCCGCTCCGCAGCATGTGGGATCTTCCCGGACCAGGGCATGAACCCACGTCCCCTGCATCGGCAGGCGGACTCTCAACCACTGTGCCACCAGGGAAGCCCCCAGATTTTCTTAGTTTTTACCTAATGTACCTTCCCCCACTCCCAGGATACCACATTACATTTAGTTGTCATGACGTCTTAGGCTCTTCTTGGCTGTGACAGTTTCTCAACTTTTCCTGTTTTTTGATGAACTTGACTGTTTTGAGGATTATTGGTCAGGTATTTTGTAGAATGTCCCTCAGTTGGGATTTATATGATGCTTTACTCATAATTAGACTGGAGTTATGGGGTTTTGGGGGGGAAGACCACAGAAATAAAGTGTCATTTTCATCACACCATATCAAGGGTACATACTATCTATATGACTTTAGACTCTTGATGTTGACCATGATCACCTGGCTGAGATAGTATTTGTTAGGTTTCTCCACTGTAAAGTCACTCTTTTATTTCTTCCTTCCCATACTGTACTCTTTGGAAGAAAGTCATTATGGGCAACCCACACTTAAGGAGTGGAGAGTTATGCCAGAGTATCTACATAAATAATTTGGAATTCTTCTGTATGGGAGATTAGTTTCCTTTCCTCCATTTATTTATTTATTCCATCATGTATTTATATCACAATGGATTCATGATATCTATTTTATACTTTGAGTTGTAATCCAATATTACTTTACGAATTTTGTTGCTCAAATTGTTCCAGCATTGGTCACAGGGAGCTCTTTCAATTGCCTCCTATGTCCCATCATTGTGGTTTGTTTTGTTTTGTTTTGCGCAGTTCCTTACTTTCTGGCACTATAAGATGCTCTGGGATCATCTTTTTTTAAAAAAATTGAAGTATAGTTGATTTATAATATTATATTCAAGTATACAACAGAGTGATTCAGTATTTTTATAGATTATACTCTATTAAAAGTAATTATAAAATATTGGCTATATTCCCTGTGCTGTACATATAACACTGTAGCTTATTTATTTTATACATAATAGTTTGTACCTCTTAATCCTTTACCCCTATCTTGCCCTCTCTCCTTCCTTCTCCTACTGGTAATCACTTGTTTGTTCTTCATATCTGTGAGTCTGTTTCTGTTTTGTTATATTCCTTCATTTGTTTTATTTTTTAGATTCCACATACAAGTGGTAACACAGAATGTCTGTCTTTCTGTGTCTGACATTTCACTAAGCATAATGCACTCTAGGTCCATCCACGTTATTGCAAATGGCAGAATTTCATTCTTTTTAATGGCTGGGTAATATTCCACTATATATATATATATATATATATATATAGTGGAATATATATAGGTATATATATATCAATCACATATATATACACTGTATATATACACAGCGTTATATATTTTCTTTATCCATTCATCTGTTGATGGGCACTTAGGTTGCTTCCATATCTTGGCTATTATAAATAACGCTGTTATGAACATTGGTGTGCATTGTATCTTTTCAAATTAGTGCTTTCATTTTCTTTGGGCATATACCCAGGAGTAGAATTGCTGGATCATATGGAAGTTCTATTTGCAGTTTTTTGAGGAAACTCCGCACTGTTTTCCACAGTGGTGGCACCAACTTACATTTCCACCAACAGTGTATACAAGTTCCATTATCTCCATTATCTTCAGTTTGAATGCCTTCATAAAAAAATTGAAGTAGAGTTGATTTACAATGTTGTGGCAATCTCTGCTGTACAGCAAAGTGACTCAGTTATCCACATAGAGACATTCATTTTTATATTATTTTCCATTATGGTTTATCCCAGGATACTGAATATAGTTCCCTGTGCGATACAGTAGGCCCTTGTTGTTTACCCATTCTAAATGTAATAGTTTGCATCTAACAACCCCAAACTCCCAGTCCATCTCTCTCCCTCCCCCCTCCCCCTTGGCAACCACAAGTCTGTTCTCTATGTCTGTGAGTCTGTTTCTGTTTTGTAGATAGGTTCATTTGTGCCATATTTTAGATTCCACATATAAGAGAATATCATATTTCTCTTTCTCTTTCTGACTTACTTCACTTAGTATGATAATCTCTAGCCGCATCCATGTTGCTGCAAATGGCATTATTCCATTCTTTTTTATGGCTGAGTAGTATTCCATTGTCTATATGTACCACATCTTTATCCATTCATCTGTCCATGGACATTTAGGTTGTTTCCATGTTTTGGCTATTATGAATAGTGCTGCTATGAACATAGGAATGCATGTATCTTTCTGAATTAGAGTTCTGTCCAGGTATATTTCCAGGAGTGGGATTGCTGAATCATATGGTAGTTCTATTTTTAGTTTTCTGAGGAACCTCCATACTGTTCTCCATAGTGGCTGTACAAACTTACATTCCCACCAACAGTGTAGGAGGGTTCCCTTTTCTCCACACCCTTTCCAGCATTATGTTATTGGTAGACTTTTTGATGATGGCCATTCTGACTGGTGTGAGCTGGTACCTCACTGTAGTTTTGATTTGCATTTCTCTAATAATTGGTGATGTTGAGCAGACTTCCTGGAGGGCAGGGCAGGTGCCTGCCCCCCGGTGGGGGGAGCTGGGCCTTGGCCCTCTGATAGTCAAGGCCATGTCTAGAGGATGTCTAGAGGTGGCTGTGGGCTCAGGAAGTCTTTAGGTAGCCTGTCTGCTCCTGGGTGGGGCTGAGTCCCCACCCAGTTTGCTTGGCCAGTCCCAGCACTGGAGCCTACATGCTCTTGAGTGGGGTCAGGTCTTGGTGCTAATGAGCTACAGGAAGGGTACCACAATGGTGCCCACCCACAACAGTGTCCAGTGGTAGAAGGAACTCCCAAGCATGGTTGCAGCCAGTATCTATGTGCCCAGGGTGAGCTGCAGCTGCCCTCCACCTCTCCAGAGACTCTCCAAGACCAGCAGGTGGGTCTGGCCCAGGCTCCTATCAAATTACTGCTTTCACCCTGGGTCCCAGAGCATGTAGGATTTTGTGTGTGCCCTTTAAGAATGAAGTCGTTACTTCCCCCGGTCCTGTGAAACTCCCTAAATTAAGCCCTGCTGACCTTCAAAGCCAAATGCCCTGGGAGTTCCTCTTCCCAGTGCAGGACCCCTGAGCTGAGGAGCCTGATGTAGGGCTCAGAACTCTCCTTACTGTGGGAGAAACTCTGCAATATAATTATTCTCCAGCTTGTGGGTCACCCACCTGGGGGTATAGGACTTGATTATATTGTGAGTCTGCCCCTTCTACCCATCTTGTTGTGGTTCCTCCTAGTTGTACAAGATCATTTCTTGTAGGTTCTGGTCTTTTTCATTCAATGGTTGTTCTACAAATAGCTCTGATTTTTGTGTGCTCGTGAGAGGAGGTGAGCTCGGCATCTTTCTAATCTGCCATCTTGGCCAATCTCAAAAATAGCCTTTAACATGTTGAGATATGTTCCCTCTATACCAAATTTGAAGAGAATTTTTATCATGAATGGATGTTGAATTTTGTCAAATGCTTTTTCTGTGTCTATTGAGATGATCATGTGATTTTTATCCTTCCTTTTGTTAATGTGGCTATCACATTGATTGATTTGCAGATCTGGAACTATCCTTGTATCCCTGGAATTAATCCCACCTGATCATGGTGTATAATCCTTTTTATATATTGTTGAATTCAGTTCACTAATATTTTGTTGAGGAGTTTTGCATCTATATTCATCAGAGATATTGGCCTGTAATTTCCTTTTTTTGTGGTGTCTTTGTCTGGTTTTAATATCAGGGTAACGGTGGCTTCACAGAATGAATTTGGGAGTGCTCCCTCTTCTTCATTTTTTTGGAATAGTTTGAGAAGGATAGGTATTTTCTCTTCTTTATATGTTTGGTAGAATTCCCTTGTGAAGCCATCTAGTCCCGGACTTTTGTTTGATGGGAGTGTATTTTTATTACAAATTCAGTCTCACTACTAGTGATTGGTCTGTTCAGATTGTCTATTCCTTTCTGATTCAGTCTTTGAAGATTGTATGCTTCTAGAAATTTATCCATTTCTTCTAGTTGTCCAATTTGTTAGCATATAACTTTGTATTATGATTTTTTTTTGTATTTCTGTGATATTGGTTGTTATTTCTCCTCTTTCATTTCTTATTTTGTTAACTTGGGTCCTCTCTCTTTTTTCTTGATGAGCCTAGATAAAGGCTTTTAAATTTTGTTTATCTTTTCAAAAAACTAGCTCTTGGCTTCATTGATCTTTTCTATTGCTTTTTGGTCTCTATTTTATTTATTTCTTCGCTGATCTTTATTACTTCCTTCCTTCTGCAGACTTTGGGCTCTGTTCATCTTTATCTAATTCCTTTAGATGCCAGGTTAGGTTGTTTGAGATTTTTCTTGTTTCTTGAGGTAGTCCTGTATCATTATAAACTCTTAGAACTGCTTTTGCTGCGTGCCATAGATTTTGGAAAGTTGTGTTTTTATTTCCACTTGTCTTGAGGTATTTTCTAATTTCCTCTTTGATTTCTTCATTGACTCACTGGATTTTTGGTAGCATGCTGTTTAGTCTATACATGTTTGTGTTCTTCCCATTTTCTTCCTGTAATTGATTTCTAGTTTCATATATCTGTGGTCAGAAAAATCGCTTGATATAATTTCTATCCTCTTAAATGTGTTGAGAATTGTTTTGTAGCCTGGCATGTGACCTATCCTGGAGAACATTCCATGTGCACTTGAAAAGAAAGTATATTCTGCTGGTTTGGGATAGAATGTCCTGTGGCTATCTATTAAGTCCAACTGGTCTAATATTCCATTTAAGAGTATTGTTTCCTTATTGATTTTTCTGTCTGGATGTTTTGTCCATTGATATGAGTGGGGTGTTAAAGTCACCTACTATTATGGTATTATGATGGGATTCTCCCTATATGTCTGTTAATATTTGCTTTATATATTTAGGTTTTCCTATGCTAGGTACATATATGTTAATGAGTGTTATATCCCTTGTATATTCTTGATCCTTTTATCATTATACAATGCCCTTCTTTGTCCTTTGTTATAGACTTTGTTTTAAAGTCCATTTTGTCTGATACTGCTACCTTTGCTTTCTTGTTTCCATTTGTACAAAATATCTTTTTCCATCCTCTCACTTTCAGTCTGTGTGTCTTTAGCTCTGAAGTCTCTTGTAAGCCACCTATAGAGAGGTCTTATTCTTTTTTTATCTGATCAGCCATTCTATGTCTTTTGATTGTAGCATTTAGTCCATCGACATTTAAAATAATTATTGACATATTTGTACTTGTTGCCATTTTGTTACTTGTTTTCTGGTTCTTTTTGTAGTTCTTCTCTGTTGTTTCCTTCTTCTTTTAGTTTCTTACCTCGTGGTTTCATGATTTTCTTTAGTGGAATGCTTGTGTTCTTTCCTCTTGGGTTTTTGTGTTTCTATTGTAGGTTTTGATTTGTGGTTACTATGGGGTTCATTCTATGTTGACCGGTAACTATAATTACTTGTTTTAAACTGGTATACTCATTTAAGTTCAAACACATTCTAAAAGAGCTACATTTTTAAAATTTCCCTTCCCCATGTTTTGTGTTTCTGATGTCATATTTTACATCTTCATGTGTACCCCTTCATTGTTTATTGTAGTTATAGTTGATTTTATAATAATTTTTGTCTTTTAATCTTCATACTAGCTTATTTAAATGGTTCATCCACAGCCTTTACTATATATTTGCCTTTACTATTGGGATTTCTCCTTTCCTATAGATTCTTACTTCTTCTTGTAGCCTTTTCTTTCCATTTAGAGATGAGCCTTTAATATTTCTTTTAGCGTCCATTTAGTATCGATGAACTCTTAGTTTTTGCTCATCTGAGAAGTTCTTTATCTCTAAAAGATAATCTTGCTGTGTAGAATATCCTGCATTGTAGGTTTTACCCTTTCAGCACTTTAAATATATCACGGCCAATCCCTTCTGGCCTGCAAAGTTTCTGCAGAAAAATCAGCTGATAGCCTTATGAGGGTTCCCTTTTATATCATTCTTTGTTTTTCGCTTGCTGACTTTAGAATTCTCTCTTTAACTTTTGCCATTTTAATTATGATGACTTAATGTGGGTCTCTTTGGGTTCAACTTTTTCAGAATCCTCTTTGCTTCCTGTACCTGGATATGTTTCCTTCCTCAGGTTTGGGACGTCTTCAGCCATAATTTCATCAAATACATTTTCAACCCCTTTCTCTCTCTCTTTTCCTTCTGGGACCCCTATAATGCGAATGCAGGTATGCTTGATGTTGTTCCAGAGGTCTCTTAATCTATTCTCCTTTTTAAAATTTCTTTTTCTTTCTGCTGCTCTGATTGGGTGATTTCCATTACTCTATCTTCCAGACAATTTATGTGTTCTTCTGTATCACCTAGTTCGTTTTTAATTCCATCTAGTGTGTTTTTCATTTCAGTTATTGTATTCCTCAGTTCTGACTGGTTCTTTTTTTATATTTTCTAGTTCCTTCTTTTATTTAATACATTTATTTAGTTTATTTATTTATTTTTGGCTGTGTTGGGTCTTCATTGCTGCATGCAGGCTTTCTCTATTTGCAGCAAATGGGGGCTACTCTTCATCGTGGTGCGCAGGCTTCTCATTGCGGTGGCTTCTCTTGTTGCAGGGCATGGGCTCTAGGCATGCGGGTTTCAGTAGTTGTGGCTTGCGGGCTCAGTAGTTGTGGCTTGCAGGCGCTAGAGTGCAGGCTCAGTAGTTGTGGTGCATGGGTTTCGTTGCTCCGCGGCATGTGGGATCTTCCCGGACCAAGGCTTGAACCCATGTCTCCTGCAGTAGCAGGCGGATTCTTAACCACTGTGCCACCAGAGAAGCTCTCTAGTTCCTTAATATTCCCACTGTGTTCATCTATTCTTTTCCCTGGTTCAGTTAGCATTATTATTACTAATGCTTGGAACTATTTATCTGGTAAATTATTTATCTCTGTTTCATTAGTTGTTTTTTCAGGTTTTTTTCCTTGTTCTTTCATTTGAAACAAATTTCTCTGTCTTCTTATTCTGCTTAACTTTTTCTGTCTTTATGAAATTAGGTGAAACAGTTATCTATCCTGGTCTTGAAGGGTTGTCCTCTGTGGGAACATCCCTACACAGTCTGCATGTGCCCAGTAGCTTTGATGGGAGGGCTGGATCTGACATGAGCACGAGTCACATCTTTCCTCAGGGTGTGCTGGCAGCTAGCATCTTGGTAGGTGGTGGGGCTGGAGAAGGAGGGGCTGAAGCCAGGGCCAGGTGTGAGGCAGGACTTCCCCTCTGCTCAGTGGCCATCACTGCCCTGTTGGGTGTGGGGTCTGATCTCAAATTGCTGGAACAGAGGTCCTGAGGACTGGGTCCGAGCTGGTTCTAAGTGTCTGCTCTCCCCTTCCCCCTCCAGCATTGATACCTTTGCCCCAGAGGGGTGCAGTGCTGGAACAAGAGGTGCCAGAGTGGGCACCTGGTGCAGGCTGGGGTGTGTGCTGGCATGAATCTGTTTCTGTTTCGTAAATAAGTTCATTTGTTATATTTTAGATTCCACATATAAGTGACATCATATGATATTTGTCTTTCTCTTTCTGACTTACTTCATTTAGTATGATAATATCCAGGTCCACCCATGTTGCTGCAAATGGCATTATTTCATTCTTTTTTTATGGCCAAGTACTATTCCATTGTATATATATACCACATCTTCTTTATCCATTTATCTGTCAATGGACATTTAGGTTGCTTTCATGTCTTGGCTACTGTAAATAGTGCTGTAATGAACACTGGGGTGCATGTATCTTTCTAAATTAGAGTTTTGTCTGGATATATGCCCAGGAGTGGGATTGCTGGATCGTATGACAACTCTGTTTTTAGTTTTTTGAGGAACCTCCATACTGTTTTCCATAATGCATGCACTAATATACATTCCCACCAACAGTGTAGAAGGGTTCCCTTTTCTCCACATCCTCTCCAGCATTTGTTATTTGTAGACTTTTTAATGATGCCTACTCTGACTGGTGTGAGGTGGTACCTCATTGTAGTTTTGATTTGCATTTCTTTGATAATTAGCAACACTGAGCATCTTCTCATGTGCCTCTTGGCCATCTGTATGTCTTCTTTGGGGAAATGTCTATTTAGGTCTTCTGCCCATTTTTCAATTGGGTCGTTTGTTTTTTGGTATTGCATTGTATGAGCTGTTTGTATACCTTGGAAATTAAGCCCTTGTCAGTCACATTGTTTGCAAATATTTTCTCCTAGTCTGTAGGTTGTCTTTTCATTTTATTTATGGTTTCCTTTGCTGTACAAAAGCTTGTAAGTTTGATTAGCTCCCATCCGTTTATTTTTGCTTTTATTTCTATTGTCTTGGGAGACTGACCCAAGAAAACATTGCTGCAATTTATGTCAGAGAATGTTTTGCCTATGCTTTCTTCTAGGAGTTTTATGGTGTCATGTCTTATATTTAAGTCTTTAAGCCATTTTGAGCTTATTTTTGTGTATGGTGTGAGGGAGTGTTCTAACTTCATTGACTTACATGCATCAGTCCATCTTTCCCAACACCACTGACTGAAGAGACTGTCTTTTCTCCATTGTATATTCTTGCTTCCTATGTCAAAGATTAATTGACCATAGGTGTGTGGGTTTATTTCTGGGCTCTCTATTCTGTTTCATTGATCCATACATCTGTTTTTGTGCAAATACCATGCTGTTTTGATTACTGTAGCTTTGCAGTATTGTCTGAAGTCTACAGGGTTATGCCTCCCACTTTGTTCTTTTTATTCAGGATTGCTTTGGCAATTCTGGGTCTTTTATAGTTCCATATAAATTTTAGGATTATTTGTTGTAGTTCTGTGAAAAAAGTCATGGTAATTTGATAGGGATCATATTAAATCTGTAGATTACTTTGGGTAGTATGGCCATTTAAACAGTATTAATTCTTCCAATCCAACAGCATGGGATATCTTTCCATTTCTTTGAATCATCTTCAATTTCCTTTATTAATGCTTTATAGTTCTCAGCACATAAGTCTTTCCACCTCTTTGGTCAGGTTTATTCCTGATTGTTTTTTTTTTTTTGATGCAATTTTAAAAGGGATTGTTTTTTTACTTTCCCTTTTTTAGTGTACAGAATGCAACAGATTTCTGTATGTTAATATTGCATGCTGCTACCTTGCTGAATTCACTTATCAGTTCTAGCAGTTTTTGTGTGGAGTCTTCAGAGTTTTCTATATATATTATCATGTCATCTGCATATAATGACAATTTTACGTCTTCTCTTCCAACTTGGATACCTTTTATTTATTTCTCTTGTCTGACTGCTGTGGCTAGAACTTCCAATACTATGTTGAATAGAAGTAGTGAGAGCAGGCATCCTTGTCTTATTTCAGATTTTAGTGGGAAGGGTTTCAGCTTTTCACCATTTAGTATTATGTTGGCTGTGGGTTTGTCATAAATAGCTTTTATTATGTTGAGATATGTTCCCTCTATACCCACTTTGGTAAGAGTTTTTCTCATGAATGGATGTAGAATTTTATCAAATGCTTTTTCTGCATCTATTGAGATGATCATGTGGCTTTTGTCTTTTCTTTTGTTGATGTGGTGTATCACACTGATCAATTTGCATATGTTGAACCATACTTGTGACCCTGGGATGAATCCAATTTCATTGTGGTGTCTAATCTTTTTAATGTGTTGTTTGATCCCACTGGTTTTTAATCCAGCTAAAGGGACTTGTCCTCCCAGTGTCAGACCCTGGGGCTGGGGCACCCAATATGTGGTTCAAACTGCTCACTCCTCAGGGAGCATCTCTGAACCTGTGTAACCCCCCTCCTCTCTGTGTCCCCTCCCAGGGGTGTGGTCCCAACCTGATTGCTTTTCTTCCCTTTCTACCTGATTCCATGTGGATTTTTCTTACAGCTTTGGTTGTGTAAGTGTCTTTCTGCCAGTCTCGTTTGTTTCCAGTGAGAATTGCTCCACTTGTAGATGTATTTTTGATGTGTTTGTTGGGGGAGGTAAGCTCTGCATCCCCCTACTCTGCCATCTTGATCTCCCTCTCTAGGATCATTTTGTGTATTTCCTTTCCCAGTCCTAGATACAGACATTTCTCCAAGGAGCCCTGTTCTCTTCTATTGGAGAATGGTATAAGAAACCAAGATCTCGGTGGTGGGTGTGCTCATTGATAGTAGGGGTCTCATTGTTTCTATGCCTGGCATCAACTGCCCAAGGAGATACATGTGTCTATACCAAAGTGTGTATATGCATATAACTAGGATTATTTTTATATAGAGAGAGTACAAGTTTTGACAACCAAGTTATTACTCCTCAGTGGACAAAACTCTGACACAACAGCATATTTAAATATTATAATCTAGAATTTTACTCCAAACCAAAAGAAGAAAAGATAGGTTTGGGGGATTTTTTTGGTCCATTTTGAATTTTTAAAATAAATATTTCTTCTGGTCTTCTCCTTCCTCCATGTTTCTGCCTATTTCCCAGAGGTGGTTTATCAAGTTTTATTTATTTCCTGGTGGCTGGTGTGGTCAGGAAGTTTGCTGATGTTGGCCAAAATGGCAGCTGTGGCCACAAGTTTCCCTGGTTGACCTGATACACTTGTTTGAGGAGCTAATGGACGTGGAGCTGGGTGAGACTGTTCTCCTTTAGGAATATGATATGAGGCTACCAATCCTGGGTCTACAATATAGCACACACACCAGATGGGCCTTCTCTCTGTCCTCTCTGCAGGGAAGTAGAAGGGTCCCTATGTCAGGGGAAGGTAGACCTGCCTAACCACCCCCAGTACCACCTCAAGATCACATCTTACCACCAAAACTCACTGGGAAGAGTCAGGGAAAGAACATCACTGAGGCACAATCCTACACCAAGCTGCCCCCACTGTATCTGACCCACTCTGCCACCTGCCACTTGTTCAGCAAACACGGATTGGACACCAGGCACAGACTAGGCCCAGGGACACAGAGATGGGTGAGGCTCTTGCCTCACTGCAGCTCCCAGTGTAACAGACAAGACAGACATTAAAAATAAATAGCTAGAATACAGTTTGTTATGTATCATTTTGGAGCAAAGTCTCTTAGCCTGGATCCATGGATGGACTTCAGGGTGTCCCCTAAAATTAATCATAAAAAGTTATATATGCTGGGTATTCCCTGTCTGCTCCCCCACTATATCTTCTCTATACTGTTCTGTGTCCCAGGAAGCTGACCTCTACAGACTCCATCAGATGGGCTCACTAGATGCCCATGGGCTTTTAGCTGGATTTGGCTAGTGAGATGTACCACCAGGAAATCTGAGAGGGAGAGAGAAAAGTAGGGGTATATATTTCTCCACCAGTGGCTGCATTCCTCTGCCCAAGGCCACAGATCTTACTGGCTACCTCTCTTACAGTCACAGCTATAGTGCTTCTTGGGTTCCCCTTTGTCTTTCAGGCTTAGGGGTGGTAACTGCTCCCTGTTTCTTTGTAGCCCAGGGTGCTTCACCATCCATATTGGGTTTCCTAAATTCTGCCCATATCTTTGTAAACAGTGCCTACATCAAACTCCATTCAATCATTTTGAGTGTGTGGAACCCTGAAAATATGTGAATCAGATTCGCAAAAGGGTCCATGACTCAAAAGAGGTAAAAAAGCCCCTTCTGCAGAAGTACATACAAGGTGATGTGGATCTAAGAGGAAGGTGTACTATCTATAACTCTGCTGGCTCCACAGAACAGTGCTCCACTCAAAATGCAGATCTGATCAAGTTATTCCCCTGCTTAAATCCTTCAGTGGCTCTCAGAATAAAGACCAAACTCCTTCATATGGCCAGCGAAGCCACACTTCATCTACACCTCTCTAATCTCACCCCAAAGACTCTTCCCTTGTTCTCTGTACTCTAGCCATTCTGAATTTTGGGTTCTGCACTTGTGCCAGGCTCCCTTCAGCCCTACAGCCTTGCACACTCTGATCCTTCTGTCTGGAAAGCCTCCCCCATCTTCTCTACTCATTTTCTGGGCCTTGGCTCAAGTGACTCTTCCCAGGGAACTTCCCTGACCCCCAGTCCAGGTCAAGTTCCTCTGTCACATACCCCATAGAACCCTGAATCCATCCTTCAGAGCACTTGTCTCGGCTTGCAACACATTTTTGTGTTTTGTGTTTGATATTTATTAATGTCATACATAAACTGTATGACATACATACACTGTAAGTTCCATGAAGGATGGAACCACATCTATTTCTGCTCATAATTGTGTCCTCTGCATTCAGCACAGTGCCTAATACATCAGAGATGCTTATAAGTATTTGCGGAGAAATGAATGAGTGAAAGTGATATTTGAATCAGGCCATGAAGGGTCAGTTTGCCAGGAAGCACAGACCAGGAGTCTAAGAGGCCACCTGAGGGCTCAAGAGCCAGTTAATCTGCTCAGTACATCCTACATAGATTTTCTTGGGCAACAGGCAAAGTCCCCCCACATCCCTTTCCCAACCACAGGATCAAAATAACTCAGAAACGTTACCTTTACATCAAGAGTGAGCATCAGCTCATACTGGTTGTAAAACTCGTTGGGGCTGGGCAACTGGTACTCCTTCGCTGTGCCCAGGAATGTCTCAATGTCAGTCAAGGCAATGTCAACCCCCTCTCGGGACTGGCACTTGTCTACAGCTTGGGAAGCCAAGAGGTAGATTCCTTCTTCACACCACTGGCTGACCTTTTAGAAAGAAACACAGTGCCCTTTGCAGTTAGCCTGCCCACAACTCAGCCACCACAGTCCTCAGGAGGTCCAACCTCATATGGGGTCTACAAGGATTCTGAGACAACAAGGAATTGTCATGGCACAGCATCAAGTTTAGAGGTCCAACCACTATAAATATAACCATGAGGTGGACAAGCCCAAATCAATTTTACATCTGCATACTTTTCAAGGAAGTCACTTAGTCAAAAAATAAATCATATAAGCATTCTTCTTTTCTCCACTGACAGTAATTGCCACATCTCTAAGAGGAGAGAGTTGAGTATTTCTACGTTTGGTCTAACCATAGAGAAATGCAACCAGTGGCTTTTTGGGTTTACCTTCTAGGCCAATTTCTTGCATCCTAATTGGTTACAAGAGCACAGAGTAAATAATGAGGCTTTAGACCTGACTCCTACATGCCTTCCTGGGAGAGGGAATGTCTCTTTTAACACAAACACCACTGTCCTCTGTCCACATTTGCATTTATTAGCGTTTGTCTTTCCAAGGGAAGCATCTAAGAATGCAAAGCTTTTAGCTCAGAACAGCAGTACTTAAACTTTCCAGAATGCTGGAATGAAAGCAGATAAGTAATGAATTCTAACAATTCAATTTTTTAAAAACTTAGAAAAAGACAAGGGCCATTGTGCTGTCTGAATATTTGTATGAAAAAAAGCTGCCCTTGCAAGTACATCTGCATTTCCATTTACCCTGTGACCTGAAAAGCTATGTAAAATAACTGTACAGAGATAAAAGACCAAAAGGGAGCTCTCTAAAGTAGTTATCTCTAAGTGGGAAAATTACAGGCAAATTAAATTTGTCTTTACTTTCCCTAAATTACCTACACTGAATGTGTACTACTATTAGAATAACAAAAAAATCATAAAGCTATTTAAAAATGGATGATTCCCACTGTGTGGGGATGAGGAGGGGAGTGGAATGTAATTAGTGTCCATAAGTAACTTTTTTCCTCCTCCTTCCTATATTTTTGGACTTCCAAAATAATAGAAAATTATGCTTTGATATATACTGTGAAAACTTTCTCTTTAAACATCATGCCTGTATCTGCAGAAAACACTAAGCTGGGGTCTTCTGCAGAGTCACAGCAGCTACTCACTCTCCGAGACACACACACACACACACACACACACACACACACACACACACACACACACACACACGCAGTCCACAGACTGGCGTTAGGCTATTATCTCTGGCAGGTCCTTCTGAGCCACTTGCTTCTGGAACAGCTATATTTCCTTGACACTAAAATCCCTTTGGCAGTGGGATGATGTAAACAGCCTGGGCGGGTGCCCCCAGCTATCAGAGAGAAACAATTGTGGAAATGGAGCATGCTGACTCACAGCGGGGAGCTCTCTGATGCCTGGGAACAGCTGACAGAGCAGGCTCCAGCAGTCACAGCCCCTGCTGACTGGCACTTGCCTCAGAGATCACTGCTGAAGGGCAGCGGGGGCCGTGCCCCCTCCCCGTGAGCACTCTGCATACAGTGTTGCTGTCTAGTCTAAGGAGCCTGGGGTTTGGAATTTGTCAGTCCTCACTTCAAACCTGTGATCCCCTATTTACGCCATGTGTGGTCTTGGGCAATCTTTTACCCCAGGGTTTTTCAGTGTTGTTCATGTACTACCTGCACCAAATCACCTGGGCACTTGAGGAAAATACTGATTCCTGGGCATCATCCCACACTTACTAAATCAGAGCCTCCCGAGTGGTACATCAGGAAATCTGCAATTATAGCAAGCTCACCTCATGTACTAAATGTTGTGACCCATTGACTTAACTATGCTGAATACCAATTTCTGTCTCTGTTAAATGAGGCCATTAATATCCTCCTCATAGGTTGTCTTGAGGATTAAATAGATGACATAATTATGCTCCTGGTAGGAACATAGTAGGTGCTCAGTAAATGGCAGGAGTGTATAGTGGTTGTTATTACTTAGGCTTCTTCAAAAGGATTCACAATCTGATGCCTTTACATGAGGAGAAGCACTTTGCAACTATAGTGCTTGGTTCTCTTTACACCTGATGGGGAATCATGAAAGGCCCCACAGGGCCAGGCCAAAACACACTCTTTAAGTCTGGGTCCACACAGAGGACACGGACTTTATAGTTCATTCGAATGGGATGTGGTGGATGGCTGGGGCATTTTTGACCTTCAATAGCTCTATGACTTAGAATCTGCACAGTTTTTAACGCCTCTTGAGCGCTGTTTTCACATGAAGGACTTTATCCTCTCATCTCAGGAATCGTGAGGGGCAGGGAGGGCAAGTATGATTAAGAATGTTTCACAGAACATTTTGCAGACATCATGTTTGCAGCTTTGTTTTGCTCACCTTGTCCAACTGTCTATGCAACTCCAAGGACTTTTCTAAAATGTCATGTTTTTTCTTGTTTTCATTGATGAAGTCATCACAGAGGTGCCTGAGCTCTGCACACTGGGGTCTGATGGAGTCCACTGCATAGTGGTGGCTTTGGATGAGCTGGTCCCCAATTACTGCAAGCAGCTGGGCCTTTTCCAAGGACTCCTGCAAAGTGAACATCCACAGCCAAGCATCAGAAGCCGAGTCATGGTGAGGCTGGTATTTGCCTGGCACTGTGTGCTCCAAACTTGGAGGGAGGCTACGGAGGGGCTGGTCAGGTTTTAGGCTCAGAGACTGGGGCTGGGGAACCTGGGAAAGCACTGGGGTGGTTCAAGGTCCCCAGGAGGTCTAGCCTAGTCCAGGGTCATCTGCACTCTGAAGAAGAGCAAGTCATTCATTCAAATATTTGTTGAGTTCTGGGTTAAGCACTGAGGATATAGTGTTAACAAGCCAGGAATTTTCAGTTCAATGGAGAACTCAGATACTAAACAAATTATACAAATAATTAACTTATTACAACTGTGATAAATTCTAGGGCAGAAGAGCATGAAGTATTATACTGCACAGAATTGGAGACTGAATTATCTTGTCAACTGAATGGAAAAGGAAAAGGGACAAACATGTGGCCCTGAGGAGAGTGGGGAGTAAAGCTGAGGTTGAGAAAATAGTAGAGATCTGGTTTGGGCAACCCTATGGGGGGATCATGAGACTTAAGAATTATGTTTGTCTAAACCATCTCCTGCAGCCCACAAGGTCCCTGTCTGCTCTGATATCGTCTGCTTAGCAACTGTATCTCCTCCCTCTTTCTGCACAGCTTGTTTCGTTCTAACCATATGTACCAAGTTTTTCCTGTTTTTAATTCATTCATCATGTATCATTGAGGACCTGCCATGTACCAAGCACTGTCCAGGTACTGGGGGTTTGGTGGTAAACAAAGCAGGCAAAATTCCCTGCCCTCACGAAGCTTACATTTTAGTAGGAGACACAGGCAATAAACAAATATGTAGATAATATAATATCTTAGACAGTGGTGAGAGCTATGGAGAAAAATCAAACAGGGAGAGGAGGGCCGGGAGCACTGGTGGAGGAGCTGCTATTTTAAATAGGGTAGTGAGAGAAGGACTCACTGAGAAGGTGCTGGCCACGCTGTGCAGAACACAGCAGCCTGAAACTGCTGTCCTTAGAAAGGCCTGCTTGCAAGGTTGGTCCTCGGCTGGCATCTGGGACAGTCAGGAGGGTTCCTATCATCCTTAATCAGAATGGCTCATGGTATCTAAACTGTTTGTGCAAACAATATGTTTTATGCTGAAGATCTGCTTTCTTCTGGGATTCCGGAATTCTGGTATACGCCAGTCAGAGGCCACCAACATGACTAGCCCCCAACAAAAACTCTGGGCACTAAGCCCCTAATGAGCTTCCCCGGCAGGCAACATTTTACAATGCCGGTGCAAGCCATTGTTGGCGGCACTAAGTGCATCCTGTGGGACTCCAATGGGAAACGACCCTTGGAAGCCTGCACCTGGTTTCCTCCAGACTTTGCCCCATGCACCTCTTCCCTTTGCTGATTTTCCTTGGTATCCTTTCACTGTAATAAACCATAACCATAAGCATAATTATATGCTGAGTCCTATGAGCTCTCCTAGCAAATCTTCAAATCTGGGTGTGGTCTTGGGGACCCTTGACACAGGAGCCAAGATGTGAAGTGAGGGACAACCATGCAGCACTCGGCTGAGAGAGATGGGGGCATGTTTGACATGTTCAGGTAGCAGGAGGAAGCTACTGTGGCTGCAGCAGAGGAAGCAAGGAGGAAAGGAGGAGACATGAGCAGAGAGGAAAGAGGGGGATCTGACCAGGGAGGGCCTTGCTGCCATTGCGGGCACTTTGTCTCTTATTCATTGTGACATGGGATGCACTGGACGGTTTCGAAGACAGGACCTCATTCATATTTTTGAAAGGATCGCTTCAGCTGTGGTGTCAAGAATGCCAGAGAAGAGGGAAAGCAAGGAGACCAGTTAGGGGGCTACTGCAGTAATCCAGGTGAGAGGTGTGGCTTTAACAAGGCCAACAACCAAACCAGCTCCTATCTCAGCACCCTTCACTGGGATGCTCCTCCCAGGTCTAAGCTCTTAGTTCACCCCCTCCCAGGCCCTCTCCCTCACTTTGTTCTCATTTTATAACAGCACTTACTTCTACCTGAAAGTATTTTCTTTCTCTACTTTAAGGTATGATTCCTCCCTCTTCCACCCATGCCCACCAATACATAAGCTCCGTGAGATCACTTAGTAGGCATCCCATAAATATTTGGTCAATAAGATAAAAGAATAAATGAACCAATGAACTAGGGGATGCAGTGATCTGCTTGGCTGGAACTGTGTGAACAACACTGACCTGAGTCAAGACAGATGACTGCCATGTCCCCAGAGGCCTCCAGCACAGGAGGCCCACACACACCCTTGCTGACCAGGTTGAGCATCCAGGGTGCCACATTTGCCCTGGTTTAGCTTTTCATAGTAACACTAGGAAACATGGTGACTCCAGGTGATGACAACCTGCCCCTCTCTTAATTTACAGCGGTGTATGATTTCAACAATTTCAAAACCCCTGCCCCCTGCCCAGTCAATCATTCGCCAAGTCCCACGGAGCACACATCCTTCTTAATCCGTTTTGAACTCAGCCCTTCCCTACCACCTCCTTGTCACTGTGTGCTCAGACCTTGGTGCTTTCTGACTGGGACAGCTGGTCTCCTTGATTTCCTTCAGGCTCTCCTTCAAATCACGCTCCACGCTACTGACAAAATGGCAATTCCATCACGACGTCTATTCCTGACTACATCACTCCCGAGCCTCAAATCCTTTCCTGGCTCCCTACTGTCTTCAGGAAGAAGTTCAAACTCCTGACCAATGCACAGAAGGCCTTTCACTCTCTGGCTCATACCTGTGGCTCCTCCTCCTTCACTCTGTCATCCCATCCTCTGCTGTAACTGGACTAATGACTCCCTTGTAGTCCCCCAAATATTCAGGCAGCTTCAGGCCTCCATGCCTTCTCTACTTGCTCTCTCTGCCTAGAAAACCCCATCCTTCCCTCATCACCCCTCCCCCTACCTCTTCCCCTACCTTTCCCCTACTCCCCCCGCCCCACCATGTACACGCACTACTCTGTAACTAACTCCAAATCACCCTTCAGAGTTCATCTTCTTCAGGAAGCTTCCTCTGACTCCACCTTTTTATTTTGATGCCCCTCCTCTGTGCTCCCATAACACCCTAGGCCTTTCTTTTTTTTTTTTGTAGTACGCAGGCCTCTCACTGCTGTGGCCTCTCCCGCTGCAGAGCACAGGCTCCGGACGCGCAGGCTCAGCGGCCATGGCCCACGGGCCCAGCCGCTCCGCGTCATGTGGGATCTTCCCGGACCGGGGCTTGAACCCGCGTCCCCTGCATCGGCAGGCAGACTCTCAACCACTGCGCCACCAGGGAAGCCCGCTAGGCCTTTCTTGATCAGAGCATGAACTTGACTGTGTTGTGGTCAGTTGTCTATTGCCCACACTATGCCACAGACCCTTGTGGGCATGCACCAGCTCTTATTCAACTTAAATAGTACACAGCACGTATTAGGTACTTAAGAACAAATGATTGTTGTGCAAAACAAAAAAAGGAGTAATGATAATGGGAATAAAGAGACATGAATCAAGCAGTGGCTATTTAAAAGAACTCAGGGATAAATACTCAGTGCACTTATTCTAAACAGCAATGGCCCAGATGCACTTGGTCACCATCGCTCAAAGGAGGTTAGAATTCTAATTCCTTGGGCAGTGATTTTTGACTTTTTTGCTCACTGCTGTGTCCTCAGAACTCAGAGCAGTATGTGGTATGGTAGGAGATCAATAAATATTTGCAGAATGAATATAAGAATGAATGAGACACTCTTACTAGAACTGCTCAGTCACTGAACGTTGAACCTAGGAAATATTCTGCAGCCCAGAATTTACCCCACCACCTCTGCTATTAACAAAAACATCTAACATTCACTGAAAGCTTACTATATGCCAGGTACTGTTTAAAATGCTTACATCAATGATTCCTTTTACTCTTCACAACAAACTTTTAATGTATGTGCTGTTTTACAAAAGAGGAGTGGAGACACAATGGCCCAGGGTGACCCGGGTAGGAAAGAGAAGAGCCAGGCTTCAAACTCAAGCAGTCTGGCTCCAGAATCTGGCTGTGGCCAACACACACAGAGAAAAATGGCTGTGCTTGTCCTGCCTGAGCTTAGAGACCTCATTTGGTTGATTGAACCTGTCTGACTTTAGTCAAATACAGAAACATGAAAACTTGGCCAGTACATCTCTGTTGACTCTTGTTTTTTTAAAGTCCAGCTGCCTAATTTATTAAGAATAGCACAAGTTTTCTGGGCCTAGGGAACTTCACCACAGGACGCTCCCCAGGTTACCTGTTGCAGTCACAGCTGCGTCCCTGTGGCATGCAGCATCTCACCCTTCAGAACTGTTCTTAAAACACTTGAGATGTTGGAGGAAAGATGTCCATAACAGGTCCAAATTGATTTTGGGAAGGGATCCATAAATACAATACAGAATTCACCACTGGATGGCTGGAAAATTACTCTATTGAAATGAATGGATAATAGTAATAGCTTCTAAGCTCTGACCACCTACTACATTCCAGACACTCTCTAAGTCCTTACTATACATCATCTATTCATTTCATCTTCCCAGGGACTCTTGTGAGGTAGGAATTATTACCCACTTTACAGATGAGAGGGTATGTTCAGAAAGGCTAAGAAACTTGACTAGGGCCACACAGTTGGTAGCTGTTAGAGCCGAGATTTGAATCCAGTTCCTTCTAACTCCAAAGCCTGTGTCTTGCCACCTTCCAGCCTACGTGGCTTCCCCACATGTGCTAGAATAATGGCTGCACATTATTATTAATGAAGTCATTATTATTCATGACTATCAAATCCTTCAGTTGCCTGCCAAGAACTTTACTGTAAAACCTCCAAATTGCATTTTATTTTTCAGTCTATATAGCTTCTGCTCAAGATAATCAGGCAACAAAACCTCCAAAGTAAAAAGAAATAATGAGAAAGAAATGGCTGAAATCAGGTACTCTGATCATAAGCCTGCCTGGCATCTTTCAGATGCTGAAAATTTCAGAAGGCTGGTCAAGTTGCAACATGTAATTCAGAAACCTTTATTGTAATAACAGCTTATTTTTCCCCCAGGACTCTATTGCTATAACAGATGAAGCTGGACATGTTTATTCTGGAAGAAAATGGTGAAGAAGGGGCGATACTGCTACATAGGGAACCCAGGACAGACCCACAGATAATGGCATAGGAATGGAACGCATGCGGAAGAGGGTCAGGTGAAACAAGAAAGGCAGAAAGTTAATGGTTGTTGAAACTGAGCTGTAGACACATGGGAGTTCCTTGTACTCGTCAATCTACTTTTTTGTGTGCTTGAAAATTTCCATTAAAGAAAAAAGTCATGGGCTTCCCTGGTGGCGCAGTGGTTGGGAGTCCGCCTGCTGAGGCAGGGGACAGGGGTTCGTGCCCCGGTCCGGGAAGATCCCACATGCCGCGGAGCGGCTGGGCCCGTGAGCCATGGCCACTGAGCCTGCGCGTCCGGAGCCTGTGCTCCGCAACAGGAGAGGCCACAGCAGTGAGAGGCCTGCGTACTGCAAAAAAAAAAAAGTCATGCCCCTCCAGCTAGATTACATCCCTAGGAGGTTAATGATCTGGGCTCCATGCCTTCTTGGACACAGTAGTGTAACTGCTGGCCCCTGGCCTTGGAGGGAGATGTCAAGGCTGAGAAACGATTGGGTCTCCCTGTTTTGTCCTGGTCTGCTCCTTGTTGGCCCATCAGCAAAGGTCCCAGCATACCTCACAGCCAAAACCCTATAGCAAATTCTGCTTTTAAAGAAGTACGAGGGGTACTGGAACCACTGTTTCTCAGAATTAGAGATAAGCACTCAAAAGACGATTAATCCTAGGGGTAAGACGGGAATAAAGACACAGACCTACTAGAGCATGGACTTGAGGATATGGGGAGGGGGAAGGGTAAGCTGGGACAAAGTGAGAGAGAGGCATGGACATATATACACTACCAAACGTAAAATAGATAGCTAGTGGGAAGCAGCCGCATAGCACAGGGAGATCAGCTCGGTGGTTTGTGACCACCTAGAGGGGTGGGATAGGGAGGGTGGGAGGGTGGGAGGGAGGGAGATGCAAGAGGGAAGAGATATGGGAACATATGTATATGTATAACTGATTCACTTTGTTATAAAGCAGAAACTAATACACCATTGTAAAGCAATTATACTCCAATAAAGATATTCTAAAAAAAAAAGAACCACTGGTCTAAAAGGAGAGACAACACTTAGTATCTCTCTTTTTTTTTAACATCTTTACTGGAGTATAAAAAAACAAAAAGACGATTAAACCCTCAAACCAGAAGAGGGTAAAAGAACAGGCTCCAGTTGGCTCAGAGGCTACCATGAGGATGATGCCACTGCACAGAGTAAGGGAGTTGGCAACAACCCAGAAATCAGTGTGTGGCTCTGCTGAAAGGGAAGCTGACCCCTGGGTGCTGAGCGAAGGACAAACCTCAAGCAGGTTTTGGTGGCTTCTACCCAAACATTACCTTTTTCCTTTAAGACTTTACAGGACAAATGGAAAGATTAGCCAGGCCCATATCACTTGAAGAAACAATGCCGCTTACAAATCTGAGTGAAGAAATGTTTAAAAAGTTCCGGTTATGATAAGATAGCTTTATTTGGTTCACCCAAAGGCAGAGGGATAGGTCTACTGCATCCTTTAGCAAATAAGTAAAAAACAGGGTAAGCAAGGCACAGGATGGGTAAAACCAATCTTCCTGGGCTCCAGGTTGTAGGTTAGCCCAGCTGTTCAGGAATGTTGCCCGTGAAAGATGCCCCATGACCATAGGTTTTGCCCCTACCTCTGGTCAGTGATTTTTGAAGTATGTACCAAAGATCACAAGTCCAAGGAGGTGGGCAGAAGAGAGGATGTGAATGCAGTCATGCAGATCCACCCCCAGTATTTAAAACCCAACCCAGAGCACCATCCAATGGCTTCCCGTTCCACTGAGAATAAAATCCAGTCCTCAACACCATTGCTCCCACCTGTGTTCTCCTGTCTCATTATGTTCCAGCCACATTCCTTGGGCCCCCAGCCTCGTTCCCACCTCAAGACCTTTGTACTTGCAGCTCCTCTGCCTTGACTGCTATTCCCTAAATCTTTGCATGGCTATACAGATCTCAGATCAAAGGTCTGAGAGGCCTTTCCTGACTACTAAAGTAGCAACACCCCCAGTCACTTTCTATCATGTCCTGTTATTTTCTTCATCCCACTTGTCACTATCTGATATGATTATTTATTTGATTACTTTTCACTTGTCTGTCTCTCCCCAGTAGAATGTAACCCCCATGAAAGCAGGGTCTTGACTGTCTGGTTTGCCACTATAGCCACAGAATCTAAGACAAGGAATACCTGGTGATGAATGAGTACCTTCCTGGTAGGTCAGTAGCTACCTTGGTGATATACCTTCCTGGTAGGTCAGTAGCTACCTTGATGAGATATATATATATGACACCATATTTATTAAACCACAAATAAAGGTACTGGGCTTGATGAGGCATTTTCCCTAAAATATGAATGTATGTAAATGAAAACACACAGCATCTACATTTAATAAAGAGTTCACTTGAAAAAAACCAGAACTGCATAGAACTGGGACTATCTTGCAGCCTCTGAGACATATAATTATCAGATACATGAAATTCAATTTTTTTCATTGTTTAATAAACATTTCTCATGCCTTTAGCACTAAAGCATTTAGTTGTCAACGATCATCAATAAGAGGAGTGCTCACCAGGTAAGAATGGGATTGCTGAGTGAGAGTCTGGGTGCACAGGTGGGTCTATGTGTTCACACATGTGCAAAAGCACGTGCAGCTCAGAATTCACAACTGACAGCTCTTAAAGCCAGAGTGGCCTTGGTTTACGTTTGTTACTATTCTCTGGGGAAGTATGTCTCTAACAATAATGTGAGTGTCAAAAGCCTAACTTTAATGTGTGTGTCAAATGCCTGGGGATCTTATTAAAATGCAGATTCTGATTCTGAGGTGGGGCCTGAGATTTACCCATATTTCTAATAAGTTCTCACTCAGGTGACGGCTTCTGGCCAGAGGATCACACGTTGAGAAGCAAATTTCTAGTACTACAAAATTACCATCTACCATAATCTAGAGGAAAGACACCTCTAGATTAGATCAGAAAGGAAGTGGTAACCATAGAAGACTTAGTTCCCAAGAGACAAAAATATAGAGAACCCAATTAAAGAAAAGCAGAAAGGAACTTCTCTGGAAAGATGACTGGGCTTTCTTAAATTCATAATAAGCCAAATTTGTAAGGACTTAAGATAGACTCACTCCTAAGTGCTGATTTGTGTTCAGATCTGGGAAACTGTTTAACTCTGGTATGAGAATCTGAAACATATATTCCTTTCAAGTTCCTTTACAAGTTTGATATTTCCAACTCTTTGAGCATGAGAAAGCAGAAAGCTTTGCCAACTCTCTGTAGCAACAGAACTAATGTGGACCAATTTCCCCATCTTGCCTATTATAAAACTAGTTATTTTTCTCTGGTTTGCCCTTTAAAAGTTTCCCCTCCTTACCACCAACTCCTGCCCCAACCTCTGGCCCAGTGGGTAACATACCCAGTGTGACCTTACTTCCTGTTTTTCCCCCACTAGTCTGTCACCTCATGAATGGGCAGGGCCACCTGGAACTCTCACCCCACCGAAGCCTCCAGCCTCAACTGGGTGCTCTGGCAGCCTTAACAGAACTCTCACTGCCCTCATCATTCCTCATAGTTGTTAATGTGCATATCTCCCTGGAGACCTGGGGTGAGTGTCAGGTCACTGAAAAGGCAGGATTTGGGCATTCCTGTGTCTTTTGGCAACCTTCTAGCAATAATGAGTGGCCATGATCTGTCACCATCCACAGTGACCCTCTTCCTGGTCCACAAAATTGGCAAAAAAAACAAACCTGGCCTTTTCCTTCCAGTTTTTTGTATTCCTTAAGAAGTTGCTCCACACGCGTTGCACTGTCTCCGATGTCTGTAAACTCCGCTTGCTCTGCCAACACATTGTCCAGGGCAAACTTAACCTACAAGACACATTAGAAAAGCCCAGACATAAGCCAATGGACACCCATGTGGAGGTATAGGTTTGTTATACTCTAGACAACTTGAAAATCCAAAAAGGATTCAGGACATATGTGTATCTATATAGATTTTTTTTTCCTACAGCTCATCAGCTTTCAGATTAAGCTGAGGGTGCTGAGACACACGTGGATGGAATATTAAAGCTTCACTGAATCAAAAAGGAAGGTAAACCATCACTGAAATACCATGTATGCCAACAGGAAAATGGGATTCTAGTACATTGCTAACCCACTGAAAAGGTGAGAAGAGGAATCAAAGATATAAGGAGGGGACTGGATTGGGGAGGGGAGGGAAGCCCGATGCCCAGAGTTCAAGGGCGGAGAGAGAACCAGAAGTCACTGAAACATAACGGAAGTTTTATTAAACAAGAAAATAATACCTCACAAAAATTGTGTTCAAAGTGCTGCAGTTGTAGGCATTGATTAAGCTTCAGGTGATGCTCAGACCAGAACTGACTAAAGGCTTTTTCTGTTTCATTCAACTGAACTAATAACCTGTCAAGAAAGAACAAGAAAGGACATGCAGTCAGCATTCATTTCCACAGGCTCATGGAGATAACACCCATGTTTTTAGTCAGTGTTACTAATTGTGATAATCTCCTTATTATGAAGTCTGTGTCACCTATGACTTTCTCCTAGTTCAGCTGGTTTCCACATTTCCCATTTTTTAATCAGGACACCCTCAGGATTAGGCAGACACTTCACTTCAGATGCAGCTGCTATGCTTTAAAATGTACCCCAGGTAACCTTACCTTTCTCTCTATTTCTTTCCGCCTAAGAAGACAGGTGTGCAAAGCACAGCACCCAACCAAACTGTTATTTGGCAATGAAGCTCAGTAAATACTACCATCTTCCTTGATATCCTGGGATGAAAGCAGATCATAGGAAGAGGGAATGGCATTCTCATAAAAAGATCTCTGTAGATGGATGCCAGAAGGATACCATGGTTTTTCCTTCGTTGTCTCAAATATTCTTCTTTCGTGACCCCACCAAGACCCATAAGCAGTTATTTCCATCTGTTCTTGGTTGTTTCAGATCATCTGGTTCTATGTATTCTCTCCTGAAAAAGCAGATTCCACCCCTCTCACTCACCTTTCCATGGTAGCTACATTCTCAGCTTCATTGAGACTGAGTTTGCTGGTGGGACTTTTGGTTGCTTGTTCTTGAATACATGACAGCAATGTGGCCCCTTGCTTTCCAAGTAATTTTAGCTCATCCTAGAGAAAGGAAAATACAGTCTCTCTTAGGAGGAATTAAAAGCAAATTCTAGGTAGATTTGAGGTGAGGAAAATGGTAGCTCGGTATATTTTTATTATATAGCAAATTAAATGCTAAAGAAGTCAAGCTATAGCTTTTTAAATTGATTAACTTATCCCTAAATAGGTAATACATACACAATACAAAATTCAAAATATACAAAAGGGTACATATTGAAAACATCAAGTCTGTGTCCACAGCCCATTCACTTTCCCATTCCAAAAGCAACAACTGTTAAGTTTTTGTGTGTATCTCAAGTTGTTGTAAATTAAAAACAATTAGTTAATAAAATCTGGTTTTAATCCAAGATAGTGACCAGAAACAAGAAAATGACAGATATCAAATGTTAAGTGCTGGAAAACGCCATGCAATAATAATGTAATCATTGCTAGTTGACCATAAAAAAAAACTTCATCTGGTCTCATCAATAAACACCTGCCAGTCCTGCCCCCAGAGTGTGGCCTTGTTCAGTTATCAAAGTTCAGCAGAGATGGGTAGCAATTTCAGTTTGACAGGGAAAGATTCATATTTCCAAGGCAATTCTATTCTCCTCTTTTTACATAGGGACTTAGGGCACTGCAACTAGGGAAGATGTCAGCCTCTCTCTTTCCAAATCCAGTGGCTCTAGTCCTCTACTCACATAATACAGGTGGTCTCTCAATGCCCTGAGCATTAAGCATAGGGGTAGCCAAAAGGGGTGGAGCCTGGCCTAGAATTTTGCTGCTGAGAGTTTTGGGTTTTGTTCCTGGGTCACTCAGGATGCTCGTTTGGTATGCCCTGAAGGTAAGAATAGTTACAAAACAATCTCCTTGATGCACATGAACACTAAATCTCTTCCTCCAGGCCCAGCCATCTCCAGCCTCACTGATGCAGAACTCATTCCCTGTGGGAGGAGTTTTATACTCTCCACTCCAGTCACACAGAAATCCAGGCCTTCTCAACCTTACGCCTTTGTTCCTCGTCTCCCATCCCACTCCAGTATTCACCCCTTTGAAGGTTTCCATTACCTATACCCAGCCTCAAACTTGTCCCAAGACCTGGCTGATGATAGATTGACTCCTCTGATCAAAATTCTTTGGACAGCCCCTGTGGCTCTGTCCTCTCCAGGTAATGCCCCAAGTCGGCCACTTGACTGGTATTCCTGCCTGGTAACTGGACATATCCCTTCTTCTCTACTCTCAGGTATCAGCCCTCATTTCTTATCTCATCAGTGCTCATTAAATATTTGTAGGTTGGATGAATTAAAAATGGTCTAAAGGAAATTACATTGCAGATGGATAAAGACAAATAAGATATGGTGGGGGAGAAAAAAGCACTCATTAGTAAGTGCTCTTAGCTTTTCCCTCCTCCTCCTCCCCATGAAAAAGGGTCTTGGCTTTTCTACTCAGTTTCTTAACTGCTTCTAAGCTTCCGGCATTCCAGCAGTATTGTGGCATTAGCCATTATCTTATTTATATATATTTATACACACACTCACACACATACAGGATGTGCAATACAGAATTGGGAGGAAAGATGGAGGAACCAAACAAGAAGAAGCATACTGCTAGGGCAAGAAGGAGACATTGGAAGGGGAAACTTGTAAGAGAGATACAGCCAAAAAGCTGCAGAATGTGAGGAAAGTATATGAGAGCGAAAAGATGAATCTTAGTAAGTGATGTCATACACTGTGTATTTCCTTTACATGGTTAAAAATACAAGGAAAGGGACTTCCCTGGTGGTCCAGTGGTTAAGACTCCATGCTCCCAATGCAGGGGGCACAGGTTCGATCCCTGGCTGGGGAACTAAGATACTGCATGCTGCACAGCATGGCCAAAAATAAATTTTAAAAAATACATGGAAAAATTGTAACCTGGTTACACTTTGGGGCCAGACCACATGGTCAGCTTCAGTAGGGTTACCAAAATCTGCCATAAACACGGAGGGAAAGAATAAGTAACTATGGTACTTGGACAGCATAAAGGTAAGTTGCCTAACCCCAAAATGGAGTTTGTGAAATGCTGAAACAGTCCTGAGGCCAACTGTGGTCTGAGGCCAACTGCGGTCCAGGTGTTAACCCTTTTGTGGGTTAAAGGGTTGCCAGAATCATGAGGAGGTCTTGTGGGTCCTAGGAAATGGGCCAGGGAGGTAGAATGAAGCTCTCAAGGGATATAAATCTTTAATTCTTTTAACAACTGGTAGGGCTGTCCGAGTGTGTACTCAACATTATGGTTCCATCATTATGGAAACAAGCAGTTGGTCAGAAGAAGACCTACTTAGCAAGGCACTGTGGACTACTTCAGTGTCAAAAGAATTTAAATTTTCTGGGAGGAATTCTTTTCTGTGACAAGGGTAAGCATGAATGTAGACACATATTCATTCATTTAAAATGTATTTACTATAAAGAACTATTTTTACATGCCAGGCCCTGTGCTCGGTTGTGTCTTGGGCTGGGTGTGGAGGTAAGGTGGGAAGTAAAACAATCAGTGACAGCCTAGGGAATACATGAATGCTTTATACTCCTTATTCCACTTTTAATACTTACCCTCTATCTGCCATTAAAAGTTAGCTCTACTATCTTGTGTTGTCTATAATGTTGACTAATGAATTCCAGAATCTGGCCTTTAAAATGCAAATTTCACAATTTAGAGAAAAAAGTCCTTGAAAGAGATGAGACATCCCCTTTCCTCAGTAACTGCTGAGAGAGATCTCCCTGTGATATAAAACTAGATAAAAACACTGATTATTAGGGTATTAACATCAAAATACCCTACGGTATTTTGTATCTATTGAAATACCTGTTGGTATTCATAAGAATTCCAATTCTGTCTTCCTGTGCAAAAACGAGACCTCTCTGCCTACCTCTTTCTAACTTATGTAGAGTTACTGCAAGTAGAGTTTGAACAAAGGGTCTTTAAAAACTCTTAAAACTATAAAATTATTGCTAGGGCCTATGAATATACCTTGTAATTTTTTTTTTAAGCAAAATTTTTTTAAAAAGCTTTTTCTTTTTCTTTTTTTTTTTTGGGGGAGTTTGTGCTGAGTCTGTCATGTTGGGCCTGTTATACTCATTTATATGACCGTTGGGTCCCTATTAGCATTTGCATTTACTGCCCATGCTTGAAACTCCCCAGTGTCCCTGTCTTGGTCACGAGCCCTAATTCTGTTGACCTAGAAAGTTCTTTGTGGGAGCTTTCTAGCAGGCCTCTCTCCCAGTGTCCCCACCCTCCAGCCCCTATGTCCTAGTGCTTTTTCTACAATGCAGAACTCCTTGTTGTGCAGACCTGATTGCTCCACGTTGCTCCAGGATCTGATCGATCCAGTTCCCAGGAGAGCGTGTCTGCAGGGCCCTCTGCGGTCTGCAGTCCTGCCCCCAACCAGGCACCCAGCACCCCAGGTGCTGCAGAGAACTTGCTGGGGTCCCCCGTGCCTTGGCAGAGACAGCTCTCTGCCAGATGCCCTTCCTTCGTCTCCCCCTGTCCTGACCCCTCCCACCTCCCTTCCTCTGAAACCTTCAACCTTCCCTCGGGCAGAGTTACTTGCTCAGCTCTGTGCTTCCACAGCGCTTGTCCTGTGGAATTTGAATTCCCTCCACAGCCGTCTTGCTAGGTTGGGAGCAGCTGATTCCCCTTCATCTTTTTCTTCCTTCCCTCAGCCCCACAGCAGGGACACTCTCGGGCACTGTGCAAATTTAATCTTCAATTTCTAGTTGTTATGACATTGTTGCTGTCAGGATACCACCTACGTTCACAGTAGGATGGGTAAATGTGTGGGGGACGACTGTAAATACAGATTCTTTGTAAATCCAGGTTCTTAATTCTTCCCCCTTTTAATATTTTTTCCCCTTAAATCACGTGTCCTTTTTGCTGCTCCAGCTCTATAATTGGACTGTCACCTGGGGAGCCTGAGGCAGCAGAATATCAAAGAGGGTAGACACTAAATTGTTAATGTAAATGTCAACCAGGATACCTACTACCTGTACAAAGGGGGGCCCAGAATTCAGGCTCAAAGCCTATTACCAGATACTTGGTTTCCCTGCTTGCATCTCTTCTGTCTGTCGATGTGCACTTGACTCCTATTAGCTTTAACAGGAATTATGTGTGTTCCCTGAGGGGCGAGCATAGTTTTTTTTTTTTTTAACATCTTTATTGGAGTATAATTGCTTTACAATGGTGTGTTAGTTTCTGCTTTATAACAAAGTGAATCAGTTATACATATACATATGTTCCCATATCTCTTCCCTCTTGCGTCTCCCTCCCTCCCACCCTCCCTATCCCACCCCTCCAGGCGGTCACAAAGCACCAAGCTGATCTCCCTGTGCTATGCGGCTGCTTCGCACTAGCTATCTATCTTACGTTTGGTACTGTATATATGTCCATGCTTCTCTCTTGCTTTGTCACAGCTTACTCTTCCCACTCCCCATATCCTCAAGTCCATTCTCTAGTAGGTCTGTGTCTTTATTCCTGTCTTACCCCTAGGGTCTTCATGACATTTTTTTTCTTAAATTCCATATATATGTGTTAGCATACGGTATTTGTCTTTCTCTTTCTGACTTACTTCACTCTGTATGACAGATTCTAGGTCTATCCACCTCATTACAAATAGCTCAATTTCGTTTCTTTTTATGGCTGAGTAATATTCCATTGTATATATGTGCCACATCTTCTTTATCCATTCATCTGATGATGGACACTTAGGTTGTTTCCATCTCTGGGCTATTGTAAATCGAGCTGCAATGACTCTTTTTGAATTATGGTTTTCTCAGGGTATATGCCCAGTAGTGGGATTGCTGGGTCATATGGTAGTTCTATTTGTAGTTTTTTAAGGAGCCTCCATACTGTTCTCCATAGTGGCTGTACCAATTCACATTCCCACCAGCAGTGCAAGAGGGTTCCCTTTTCTCTACACCCTCTCCAGCATTTATTGTTTCTAGATTTTTTGATGATGGCCATTCTGATTGGTGTGAGATGATATCTCATTGTAGTTTTGATTTGCATTTCTCTAATGATTAATGATGTTGAGCATTCTTTCATGTGTTTGTTGGCAGTCTGTATATCTTCTTTGGAGAAATGTCTATTTAGGTCTTCTGCCCGTTTTTGGATTGGGTTGTTTGTTTTTTTGTTATTGAGCTGCACGAGCTGCTTATAAATTTTGGAGATTAATCCTTCGTCAGTTGCTTCATTTGCAAATATTTTCTCCCATTCTGAGGGTTGTCTTTTCGTCTTGTTTATGGTTTCCTTTGCTGTGCAAAAGCTTTGAAGTTTCATGAGGTCCCATTTGTTTATTTTTGGTTTTATTTCCATTTCTCTAGGAAGTGGGTCAAAAAGGATCTTGCTGTGATTTATGTCATAGAGTGTTCTGCCTATGTTTTCCTCTAAGAGTTTGATAGTTTCTGGCCTTACATTTAGGTCTTTAATCCATTTTGAGCTTATTTTTGTGTATGGTGTTAGGGAGTGACCTAATCTCATCCTTTTATATGTACCTGTCCAGTTTTCCCAGCACCACTTATTGAAGAGGCTGTCCTTTCTCCACTGTACATTCCTGCCTCCTTTATCAAAGATAAGGTGACCATATGTGCGTGGGTTTATCTCTGGGCTTTCTATCCTGTTCCATTGATCTATCTTTCTGTTTTTGTGCCAGTACCATACTGTCTTGATTACTGTAGCTTTGTCATATAGCCTGAAATCAGGGAGCCTGATTCGTCCAGCTCCATTTTTCGTTCTCAAGATTGCTTTGGCTATTCAGGGTCTTTTGTGTTTCCATACAAATTGTAAACTTTTTTGTTCTAATTCTGTGAAGAATGCCATTGGTAATTTGATAGGGATTACAATGAATCTGTAGATTGTTTGGGGTAGTACAGTCATTTTCACAACACTGATTCTTCCAATCCAAAAACATGGTATATTTCTCCATCTGTTTATGTCATCTTTGATTTATTTCATCAGCGTTTTATAGTTTTCTGAGTACAGGTCTTTTGCCTCCTTAGGTTAGTATATTCCCAGGTATTTTATTCTTTTTGTTGCAATGGTAAATGGGAGTGTTTCCTTAATTTCTCTTTCTGATTTTTCATTTTTACTGTATAGGAATGCCAGAGATTTCTGTGCATTGATTTTGTATCCTGCAAACTTACCAAATTTATTGATTAGTTCTAGTAGTTTTCTGGTGACATCTTTAGGATTTTCTATGTATAGTCTCATGTCACCTGCAAACAGTGACAGTTTTACTTCTTTTTTTCCAACTTGTATTCCTTTTATTTCTTTTTCTTCTGATTGCTGTGGTTAGGACTTCCAAAACTATGTTGAATAAGAGTGGCAAGAGTGGACATCCTTGTCTTGTTCCTGATCTTAGTGGAAATGCTTTCAGTTTTTCACCACTGAGAATGATGTTTGCTGTGGGTTTGTCATATATGGCCTTTCTTATGTTGAGGCAGGTTCCCTCTATACCCATTTTCTGGAGAGTTTTTATCATAAATGGGTGTTGAATTTTGTCAGAAGCTTTTTCTGCATCTATTGAGATGATCATATGGTTTTTATTCCTTAATTTGTTAATATGGTGTATCACATTCATTGATTTGCATATACTGAAGAATCTTTGCATTCCTGGGATAAATCCCACTTGATCATGGTGTATGATCCTTTTAATGTGTTGTTGGACTCTGTTTGCTAGTATTTTGGTGAGGATGTTTGCATCTATGTTCATCAGTGATATTGGTCTGTAATTTTCTTTTTTTGTGATATCTTTTTCTGGTTTCGGTATCAGGGTGATCGTGGCCTTGTAGAACAGATTTGGGAGTGTTCCTCCCTCTGCAATTTTTTGCAAGAGTTTGAGAAGGATGGGTGTTAGCTCTTCTCTGAATGTTTGATAGAATTCGCCTGTGAAGCCACTTGGTCCTGGACTTTTGTTTGGTGGAAGATTTTTAATTACAGTTTCAATTTCATTACTTATGATGGGTTTGTTTATAGTTTCTAATTCTTCCTGGTTCAGTCTTGGAAAATTGTACCTTTCCAAGAATTTGTCCATTTCTTCAGGGTTGTCCATTTTATTGGCATATTGTTGTTTGTAGTAGTCTTTTATAATACTTTGTATTCCTGTTTTGTCAGTTGTGATTTCTCCTTTTTCGTTTCTAATTTTATTGATTTGTGTCCTCTCCCTTTTTTCTCGATGAGTCTGGCTAAAGGTTTATCAATTTTGTTTATGTTCTCAAAGAACCAACTTTTAGTTTTATTGATTTTTACTATTGTTATCTTTGTTTCTATTTCATTTATTTCTGCTCTGATCTTTATGATTTCTTTCCTTCTACTGACTTTGGGTTTTCTTTGCTCTTCTTTCTCTAGTTGTTTTAAGTGTAGGATTAGGTTGTTTATTTGAGATTTTTCTTGTTTCTTGAGGTGAGATTTTATTGCTGTAAACTTCCCTCTTAGAACTGCTTTTGCTGAGTCCCATAGGTTTTGGGTCATCGTGTTTTCGTTGTCATTTGTTTCTATGTATTTTTTTATTTCCTCTTTGATTTCTTCAGTGATCTCTTGGTTATTCAGTAGTGCACTGTTTTGCCTCCATGTATTTGTGTTTTTTACGGTTTTTTTTCCTGTAACTGATTTCTAATCTCATAGCATTGTGGTCAGAAAAGATGCTTGATACGATTTCAATTTTCTTAAATTTTCTGAGGCTTGATTTGTTACCCAAGATGTGAGAATGTTCCATGTGCACTTGAGAAGAAAGTGTGTTCTGCCACTTTTGGGTGGAATGTCCTATAAATATCAATTAAGTCTATCTGATCTATTGTGTCATTTAAAGCTTGTGTTTCCTTATTTATTTTCTGTTTGGATGATCTGTCCATTGGTGTAAGTGGGGTATTAAAGTCCCCTACTATTAGTGTGTTACTGTCAATTTCCCCTTTTTTGATGGTAAACATTTGCCTTATGTATTGAGGTGCTCTTATGTTGACTGCATAAATATTTATAATTGTTATATCTTCTTCTTGGATTGATCCCTTGATCATTATGTCGTGTCCTTCCTTATCTCTTGTAGCAGTCTTTTTTTTAAACTCTATTTTATCTGATACGAGTATTGCTACTCCAGCTTTCTTTTGATTTCCATTTGCACAGAGTATCTTTTTCCATCCCTTCACTTTCAGTCTGTATGTGTCCCTTGGTCTGAAGTGGGTCTCTACAAGAGACAGCATATATATGGGTCTTGCTTCTGTATCCATTCAGCCAGTGTGTGTCTTTTGGTTGGAGCATTTAATCCATTTACATTCAAGGTTATTATTGATATGTATGTTCCTATTACCGTTTTATTAATTGTTTTGGGTTTGCTTTTGTGGGTCTTTTTCTTCTCTTGTGTTTCCTGCCTAAAGAAGTTCCTTTAGCATTTGTTGTAAAGTTGGTGTGGTGGTGCTGAATTCTGTTAGCTTTTGCTTGTCTGTAAAGCTTTTGATTTCTCCATCAAATCTGAATGGGATCCTTGCTGGGTAGAGTAATCTTGGTTATGGGTTTTTCTATTTCATCACTTTAAGTATATCCTGACACTCCCTTCTGGCCTGCAGAGTTTCTGCTGAAAAATCAGCTGATAATCTTATGGGGATTCCTTTGTATGTTATTTTTTGCTTTTCCCTTGCTATGTTTAGTATTTTTTCTTTGAATTTAATTTTTGTTAGTTTGATTAAACGTCTTGGTGTGTTTCTCCTAGGGTTTATCCTGTATGGGACTGGTTGATTGCAGAGGCAGCTATGTGCTTATGTGAACCTAAAATAAGGGCTCTCAAAGATCCCCTAGAGAAAGGAAGTCAAGAAATCAAACCAAGTCTCTTAATGCTGTGCTGTTCAGACAAAAACTCTCTGGGCTGGGAGGAAGCCTTAAATCATACACTGTAACTTGTATAGATATTTAAATAGATTTAAAAGTTCACTGTTCTGAGGATGAATCTTACACTAATTTTTAACTTGGAAAAGATGCTTTCCAAATGAAAAAAAAATTATTCAACTAGTTATAGAAACTTTGGTTTTAAAAGATAGGAAAATACTCAAATAAAAATAAAATTATGTTAAATAATCACAAAAACTAAGTTATTCATAAAAGTTTAAATAGTATTCCTTTTTTGTAATATAAACTCTTGCTCTCTGTAAAGCTTTTTTGGATGGGAAAAAGGAAAAATCTAAGCCTAGTTTAATGATTTTGGAATTTTTGCTTCTAATTTATAAGATATGAAACAAAGAAGTCAAATTTGACTTACACACATAGTGTTTTAATTCCAAGAACAGCTGGCCACCATGAACCAGAAAATGACCTTACTCCATCTTGGAGACTGGTTCTTTCCTTCCCTTTCCCTTTGTGGAGCTCTTGGTCTATGTAGAGATGACAGAACACCCACTCATCTGCCTTCCCTGGGAACCCTCACTGCACATACAGCAGGATCTGACTGGCTGGTTTCATCCCTCAGATATGTGTCCTCATCTAAAATCCAATTTGTTTTCACCTTTTCCCCAGAGGCCTCCATGATTGGTCACATTGTCATCTTGATGATTCTGCTCTGCAACCTCTCCCAACCCTTCTTGGAATGAGGCACAGAACACATTTGCTCATGAGCCCAGGCTGGAGCTCTGATGCTCAACATCACACCTATATACTAACTGACTGCTCTGTAGGCTCCTGTGGTCTGTGACCTGTGGGCGTGGATCACCAGCCCTTTTCTAGCGGTCTTCACAGAGGCACCCTCGACCCAGCCTTCCACACCCCATGCCGTCTCTTCCAAGAAACATGGGAGGTGAACTTGGCCTATATGTTTGGCAAAGAAAATGGTCAAGCTTCTCAGAGGCATTTCCAGGGAAAATTCCAGGATGCTTTCAGGCTTCTACAGTTTCAAACCAGATCTTTTGGTTACTCAAGAGTAATTTTGAGAACACATTTTGAACTCTTTTTGGTAACCAAGACCTTTAAAGATAGAATTAAACAGTGCTCCCTGACACATGGAAGAATTAATTTGCCTCAACTACTAGACTCTGACTCCCCTAACTAAACTATGAGTTCCTTGAGCTTGCATTTTGTTTGTTGTTTTCTTGGCATGTGGTGGTGGGTCGTCAATACATGCTGAATAAATAAAAAATCAATCACCTAGCAAAGCAAAGTTTTTGCAAATTTTGGGTCACAGATAAAAGAGTTCAGCTCTTCTTAAGCTCAACACAGCAAGTATACATGCAATGCTACAATGTATCAACCTTCCAATCCTTGATTTGCTGCCCTGTTGAGTTCTGGTCTCCTGCTAAATAATAGACTTGGTCTGTTTCTGGAGACAGAAAGTGGCTGACACCCAGCCAATAAGCCCTGAGAAGACTTCCCTCTACTGCATGGCCTAAAAGAATCTGCCAAGCTGCCTTCCCAGCAGGTTCTGACATGTTTTTATGAATCCTTCAGTAGATGCCTCTCCTTAAACCCAGTTCAGAGCACCTTTCATAGCTCTCTTTCTCATATTGGTCCCCAAATAAAAAGACACATCCCTGAGAGAGTGAAGCAATAAATCAGCTTACTAGTCTGCCCCAAAACTTCATAACAGCCTCAGGAAAGCTTATGCTTCAAAAGCCGACTCCCATCTCTCCCTCCCTTCCTCCCTGCAATTTCAGCCTATAGTATCTTGTTCTGTCCTGAGAAGATCATAGGAGTGTGGACCTTGAAGGGATGTTCACACACCTTGTCTCACCAGCACAAAGCTGGAATGAGTTCCCTTTTAAGGGGCTGCTTCTCACAACCTGCAAACATTTCACATGTACTACCCAGTCATTAAGAGATTTTCCTCTTTACACACTGCCTATCTAGAAGATTAAAGATGATTAGTGGCTGCCAAGTTACTGGAGAAGTGGGAAGAAGAGGGCCTAACTTTTAATTCTGCTCCCAGCACTCTCCAGGAAGCTGACCATCTGCCAGCACATAGGCTGGCCTCTGAGAGATTACTGACCACTCACCTGCAACTTGCCCTGCTGCCTTGTGTGGGACATGAGAAGGTCTTCAGAGGATGACATGCTTCTGGGCAGTTCTGTTGCGGCTAGGCAGGCCCCAAAAGTCTGGAGCATCTGAGCAGTGCTCTTCAACGCCAGAGCAAAGTTTTCAATGGCCTGGAAGTTCAGACAATCATAACAGTGTGGAGGGATTAACATTCACCAATATGCTCTCTCAGTAGGACAGGAGAACTATTTCCTGAGTATATGAAATAGGCCATGCATTGTACTTTGTGCTATACATTTGTCTGTCATCTCAATAATCTAGAGTGGAAGGCATTTTATCTCCATTTTATAGGAGAGGGAACTGAAGCTCTAGCAGGTCAAGTAAATTGGCCGAGATCATATTACTAGGACAGTAAGGAAGGAAAGAAGGCAGGATTCAACCAATGGTTGTTCTATTTCTTCAGGAATTTTCTGAGGATCAAAAGGAATGGCAAATTTGAAAGGATCTTGGGCACAGATGAGTACCTTACAAATGTAACAGTAAGAACTAAGAGAATCAGGTGTAAAGCCTGGAAATGTCATCCTAGAAATAGGGGAAAGCCAAAGGCTTCCTGTGGCGAGTCCAATTAACAAAATAACTTGATTCCATGTGTCTGATTAGTGATTATTAGTAATTGGTGATTATTAGTAATCACTAATTGGAAATTGTACAGAGGACCTGCCCCTAATAGAGTGATTCAGAAAAGCTTGGCCTTAGTCTTGGCTCTGCCACTGCTTGACCATATGACCTTAGATAAATCACCTCTTTACTCTGTAAAGCCCGTGAACCACAACTACTGAAGCCTGCACGCCTAGAGCCCGTGCTCTGCAACAAGAGAAGCCCGTGCACCGCAAGGAAGAATAGCCCCAGTTCGCCGCAACTATCTCTGCCCACGCACAGCAACGAGGACCCAATGCAGCCAAAAATAATAAATAAATAAAATTTATAAACAAAACCAAAAAAACACAACCAAAAAGAAAACATTACACTCTAAAACAGGGTGAATTCTCCTACTTAATCAAATGTAGTTGAGGTGTTTGTTCATCAGTAAATTTTTTTTAAATAAATTTATTTATTTATTTTTGGCTGCACTGGGTCTTCACTGCTGTGTGCATGTTTTCTCTAGTGCAGAGAGTGGGGGTACTCTTTGTTGCGGTGTGTGGGCTTCTCATTGCGGTGGCTTCTCTTGTTGCAGAGCACGGGCTCTAAGCACGCAGGCTTCAGTAGTTGTGGCGCACAGGCTTAGCTGCTCCACAGCATGTGGGATCTTCCCGGACCAGGGCTCAAACCCATGTCCCCTGCATTGGCAGGTGGATTCTTAACCACGGCGGCACCAGGGAAGTCCTCATCAGTAAATGTTGAACAACATGTTTCCAAAGTGAGTAGATAGAGAGGTGTGCTGACACTGCAAGGTGTTTTCAGGATGGTGAAAGCAGCTTCTGATTTTGCATAGAAAACCTAATCTTCTCAAGGGTATGGGGCTAGGAGAGAAGGGAAAGGGGAATGACAACTTTATATAGACAAACATTATTTGCTGAGTTTCAATCTCACTTTTTCCTTAATTTTCCTGACCCTTCTAGTTTAGCATAATAACCATCACTACGAGTAAGTAGGAAAAAGTAAAATACTATATTTCAGATGCTTTCATAGACATTATATCACTTATTCTACATATCAAACCTTCAGGTAGCTTTTGTTAGTCCAAGGTTTCCTACCATTGGCACTACTGATATGTTGGTCCAGATAATTCTTTATTGTGGGGGGCTGTCTAGTGCATTATAAGATGTTTAGCAGGGGCTTCCCTGGTGGCACAGTGGTTGAGAGTCCGCCTGCCGATGCAGGGGACACGGGTTCGTGCCCCGGTCCGGGAAGATCCCACATGCCGCGGACGCGGCTGGGCCCGTGAGCCATGACGGCTGAGCCTGCGCGTCCGGAGCCTGTGCTCCGCAACGGAAGAGGCCACAACAGTGAGAAGCCCGCATACCGCAAAAAAAAAAAAAAAACAAATAGAAACATATTAGGGCTTCCCTGGTGGCACAGTGGTTGAGAGTCCGCCTGCTAATGCAGGGGACACGGGTTCGTGCCCCGGTCCGGGAGGATCCCGCGTGCTGTGGAGTGGCTGGGCCCGTGGGCCGTGGCCGCTGGGCCTGCGCATCCGGAGCCTGTGCTCCGCGACGGGAGAGGCCGCAGCGGTGAGAGGCCCACGTACCGCAAAAAAAAGATGTTTAGCAGCATCCTTGGCTCCTACCCAGGATACGCCAGTAACACCCCTCTCCCCAAGTTATGACTATAAAAAACATCTATCTGAAGACATCAATAAATGCCCTCTGCGGGAAAAATTGCCCCAAGCTGAGAACCACTGTGTTAGTTGCAGGGGAGAAAACAAACTCAGAGAGGTTTAGTAACTCCCTTGAGCTCAGATAAGGAGCAATGGTGGCAACATTTAAATGCAGCTTCTTCTGACTTGGTGGGTTTCAATCTGTCTGTACACTAGAATCATCTGGGGAGTTTTGTGACCCACTAATGCCTGAGACCCATCCTAGATCAAGTAAATTAAATTCTCTGAAGTATAGCAGGGTATTTTGCAAACTCCCCAGGTGCACCCTAAATCAAGTCCCCCAAAACCCCCATACCATAAAATGAGCCAAGACGAAGGTAATCAGCAAGAGAAGCCCTAGCTTTTATCCTTGCACCTTGTCTCTCCCCCAGCCTGTTGCTTAGAAAACCCAACCTTCCCGATGTTAGGCAGTCACGGGCAATGACTGCCCAACAGTTGATCTCTAGGTCTCCTGTCTCTAGAAAACCAGGAGGGACACTGAAAAGGGCACATAAATTGGTACTTACAGTTCGATGATTTATCCACTGACTGTGGTGATATTCCAAAGTTCCCCCTAAGTCCTCTGTCAGTTGGCTTTTGTCAATGTAGTGATGAAGGTCAGAAACGGAGTTTAACATAACGATCTAAAACAGAAAAAACCCAATATATTACTCACAGATAATTAAGTAGCTCATCTAGATTCTACTGTTATTTAACTTAAAAATTTGTTTTATTTTTTGGCTGCGCCATGCAGCATGCAGGATCTTAGTTCCCCCAGGGACCGAACCCATATCCCCTGTGCGGACAGGGGACATGGAAGCAAAGAGTCTCAACCACTGGACCACCACAGAAGTCCCTACTGTTGTTTAAATAGTACTTCAACTTTGCCTAATCAGGCATTTATATCCAAAGATGGTTACTTCAACCAGTAAGTAACTCTTTCCATTTTCCCCCTTTGAGTGAGGAATAGCAGTGTTGAACAGCCTGCAACAAAACAGTGACTTGAATCAGTGAGCTCAGTTCTAAGCTGCCTAGAAGTCAGTTCTTGCTTTAGGTAAATTTTTGTCAAAAGTTCCCAGGCTAAAGTATACCCTTCAGCCACCAAAAGCAAACGCTGTACTGAGACCTAAAAATCTGCAATGAAAATTCAAATAAAAGGTGGGCTGGTGAATATCAAAATAAAATTAGAACACAAGGACCTATTGAGGAGTATGGACTGAGAAGATTCACTACACTGATGCCCCTTCTATGAGGGATGGTGATATACCCCCAGCTTATCTCATGTGGAGAAAGTTTGGAGGTGATTGTGAGTGGGTTTTCATAAATTAACAAGCCTGCTGATGAACAAATGCCCAGACATCTAGAGGAGGATGACATACTCCAATCTGTCCCTTTTTACTCCACTGCAGTGGTCCTGCCCAGGGAGCAGTCCCAGCTCTCTGTAGCAGGGACAATATCTTACCCCTGCTCACTCACATCTCTGAAACACACCGCTCTTGTAGCCTTTAACTGATGACTTTATATTTCTTCAGTCATTGATTATTTTGACCTGTGAGTATAATAAACTTCTTCCTGCAAAGCCTCCCCCTCATTTCTTCCTGTGGCAGCACTGACTTTACCATGTCATATCCAACATGTACATTCTTAGAACAGATTCTTGGTCAGAGGACATGAGAATATAGGCTTTTTTCTATTTATATAGTTTTAGTCAAGTGATAAATTTGGGATGAAAAGAATATAAGTTAGACCTCCAAAGTCTTCAGGTAAAACAAAACTGACTGACTCATTCAACATATCTGTATTGAACTTCTAATAATTGCCAGGCTCTGAGGGATAAAAGTAAGCACAAAAAGCCCTGCGTTCAAGGAACTTAAGTTTAGTGGGATTTGATTCTACATATCACTATGTTAACCTTGTGAGGCTCCATGTTCCATGCCTTTCTCCTTCACTTATGGAAAGGAGTTTGGGAATTTTAAAATTTATTTTTATAACATAAGAGAAGGGGGAAAAACAAACAAACAAACCTGAATCCATCTCTGTCTTTCCCTCCTAAAATTTTTTTTTTAATAAATGTATTTTATTTATTTTATTTTTGGCTGCATTGGGTCTTCACTGCTGCGCGTGGGCTTTCTCTAGTTGTGAGCGGGGGCTACTCTTTGCTGTGCTGCACAGGCTTCTCATTGCGGTGGCTTCTCTTGTTGCAGAGCATGGGCTCTAGGCACGCGGGCTTCACTAGTTGTGGCTCGCAGGCTCTAGAGTGCAGGCTCAGCAGTTATGGCACACGGGCTTAGCTGCTCCACGGCATGTGGGATATTCCCGGACCAGGGCTTGAACCCGTGTCCCCTGCATTGGCAGGTGGATTCTTAACCACTGCGCCACCAGGCAAGTCCCTTTACTCTTATTCTTGAAATTTTTCTATGAGTTGAAAATTATTTCCAACTCAACGAAAAATAAAACCAAAAATATATTAGAAACTTTTCTATATCACTATAGATTTATCTTATTTTTCTTCTGTTTTTCATTTCTCAATTGAGATATAATTTACATAAATAAAATGCACAGATTTTAAGGGTACAGTTCAATTCATTTTGACAAATGTATACACACATGTACACTTTTTAAACAAGATATAGAACATTTCCTCAGAAAGTTCTCCTAGGCCTCCTTCTGGTCTCCACTATCTCCACCGCCAACAGCAGCCACTGTTTTAACTGTCTATCACCGTAGCTTAGTTTTGCCTCTTCTCGAACTTTATATAAAAAGAATCACAGAATATATACACTTCAGTGTCTAGATTCTTTCTTTCAAGAGAATATTTTTGAGATAAATCCATGTTGTTGCATGTTCAGTACTTCACTCCTTCTTTATTGCTTAATATTATGTCTCTACATAAATATGCCACAATTTCTTTATCTATTCATCTGTTATTGCAAATGTGTTTTCATTTCTCTTGGGTGGGTCATGGGGCAGGTATATGTTTAACTTTGTAAAAAATTGCCAACTGTTTCCACCATGGTTGTACCACACCGTACCACTTTTGATGGTAGCATAATATTTAACTGACTGGGTAGACCATAATTTATTTAACCAGCTCCCTGTTGTTGGGCATTACTTTTTTCCCAGTCATTTACTATTACAAACAATTTGGTAATGAATATAATTATATATGCAGCTTTGTGTATGTGCGTGAGGTACCTGCAGAATAACTTCTATAGGTAGGTCAGAGAGTATGTACATTTTAATTTTTGATAAACACCGTCAATCAGTCTTTCAAATTGGTCATTACCAACTTCATTCCTAATAACAAAGTATGCAAATGCTTGTTTGCCTCATATCTCTGCCAAAGTTAGAGGTAAAAAAATTTTTTTTAACATCTTTAATGGAGTATAATTGCTTTACAATGGTGTGTTAGTTTCTGCTTTATAACAAAGTGAATCAGTTATACATATACATATATCCCCATAGCTCTTCCCTCTTGCATCTCCGTCCCGGCCACCCTCCCTATCCCACCCCTCTACGTTGTCACAAAGCACCGAGCTGATCTCCCTGTGCTATGCGGCTGCTTCCCACTAGCTATTTTACGTTTGGTAGTGTATATGTGTCCATGCCACTCTCTCACTTTGTCCCAGCTTACCCTTCCTCCCCATATCCTCAAGTCCACTCTCTAGTAGGTTTGTGTCTTTATTCCTGTCTTGCCCCTAGGTTCCTCATAACCTTTTTTTTTTTAGATTCCATATACATGTGTTAGCATACTGTATTTGTTTTTCTCTTTCCGACTTACTTCACTCTGTAGGACAGACTCTAGGTCCATCCACCTCACAACAAATAACTCAATTTCATTTCTTTTAATGGCTGAGTAATATTTCATTGTATATATGTGCCACATCTTCTTTACCCATTCATCTGTTGATGGATATTTAGGTTGCTTCCATGTCCTGGCTATTGTAAATAAAGCTGCAATGAACATTGTGGTACATGACTCTTTTTGAAATACGGTTTTCTCAGGGTATATGCCCAGTAGTGGGATTCCTGGGTTGTATGGTAGTTCTATTTTTAGATTTTAAGGAATCTCCATACTATTCTCCATAGTGGCTGCATCAATTTACATTCCCACCAACAGAGCAAGAGGGTTCCCTTTTCTCCACACCCTCTCCAGCACTTATTCTTTGTATATTTTTTTGATGATGGCCATTCTGACCGGTGTGAGTTGATATCTCATTGTAGTTTTGATTTGCATTTCTCTAATGATTAATGATGTTGAGCATTCTTTCATGTGTTTGTTGGCAGTCTGTATATCTTCTTTGGAGAAATGTCTGTTTAGGTCTTCTGCCCACTTTTGGATTGGGTTGCTTGTTTTTCTGATATTGAGCTGCATGAGCTGCTTGTAAATTTTGGAGATTAATCCTTTGCCAGTTGCTTCATTTGCAAATATTTTCTCCCATTCTGAGGGTTGTCTTTTCGTCCTGTTTATGGTTTCCTTTGCTGTGCAAAAGCTTTGAAGTTTCATGAGGTCCCATTTGTTTATTTTTGTTTTTACTTCCATTTCTCTAGGAGGTGGGTCAAAAAAGATCTTGCTGTGATTTATGTCATGGAGTGTTCTGCCTATGTTCTCCTCTAAGAGTTTTATAGTGTTTGGCCTTACATTTAGGTCTTTAATCCATTTTGAGTTTATTTTTGATTATGGTGTTAGGGAGTGTTCTAATTTCATTCTATTACATGTAGGTGTCCAGTTTTCCCAGCACCACTTATTGAAGAGGCTGTCCTTTCTCCACTGTATATTCTTGCCTCCTTTATCAAAGATAAGGTGACCATATGTGCGTGGGTTTATCTCTGGGCTTTCTATCCTGTTCCATTGATCTATCTTTCTGTTTTTGTGCCAGTACCATACTGTCTTGAATACTGTAGCTTTGTAGTATACTCTGAAGTCAGGGAGCCTGATTCCTCCAGCTGTTTTACTTTCTCAAGATTGCTTTGGCTATTCGGGGTCTTTTGTGTCTCCATACTAATTTTAAGATTTTTCTGTTCTAGTTCTGTGAAAAATGCCAGTGGTAGTTTGACAGGGATTGCACTGAATCTGTAGATTGCCTTGGGTAGTAGAGTCATTTTCACAATGTTGATTCTTCCAATCTAAGAACATGGTATATCTCTCCATCTATTTGTATCATCTTTATGTCTTTCACCAGTGTCTTATAATTTTCTGCATACAGGTCTTTTGTCTCCTTAGGTAGGTTTATTCCTAGATATTTTATTGTTTTTGTTGCAATGGTAAATGGGAGTGTTTTCTTAATTTCACTTTCAGATTTTCCATCATTAGTGTATAGGAATGCAAGAGATTTCTGTGCATTAATTTTGTATCCTGCAACTTTACCAAATTCATTAATTAGCTCTAGTAGTTCTCTGGTAGCATCTTTAGGATTCTCTATGTAGAGTATCATGTCATCTGCAAACAGTGACAGCTTTACTTCTTCTTTTCTGATTTGGATATCTTTTATTTCTTTTTCTTCTCTGATTGCTGTGGCTAAAACTTCCAAAACTATGTTGAATAAGAGTGGTCAGAGTGGGCAACCTTGTCTTGTTCCTGAACTTAGTGGAAATGGTTTCAGTTTTTCACCATTGAGGATGATGTTTGCTGTGGGTTTGTCATATATGGCCTTTATTATGCTGAGGTAAGTTCCCTCTATGCCTACTTTCTGCAGGGTCTTTATCATAAATGGGTGTTGGATTTTGTCAAAAGGCTTTCTCTGCATCTATTGAGATGATCATATGGTTTTTCTCCTTCAGTTTGTTAATATGGTGTATCACATTGATTGATTTGTGTATATTGAAGAATCCTTGCATTCCTGGAATAAACCCCACTTGATCATGGTGTGTGATGCTTTTAATGTGCTGTTGGATTCTGTTTGCCAGTATGTTGTTAAGGATTTTTGCATCTATGTTCATCAGTGATATTGGCCTGTAGTTTTCTTTCTTTGTGACATCTTTCTCTGGTTTTCGTATCAGGGTGATGGTGGCCTCATATAATGAGTTTGGGAGTGTTCCTCCCTCTGCTATATTTTGGAAGAGTTCGAGAAGGATAGGTGTTAGCTCTTCTCTAAATGTTTGATAGAATTCACCTGTGAAGCCACCTGGTCCTGGGCTTTTGTTTGTTGGAAGATTTTTAATCACATTTTCACTTTCAGTGCTTGTGATTGGTCTGTTCATATTTTCTACTTCTTCCTGGTTCAGCCTCGGAAGGTTGTGCATTTCTAAGAATTTGTCCGTTTCTTCCAGGTTGTCCATTTTATTGGCATATAGTTGCTTGTAGTAGTCTCTCATGATTCTTTGTATTTCTGCAGGGTCAGTTGTTACTTCTTCTTTTTCATTTCTAATTCTATTGATTTGAGTCTTCGCCCTTTTTTTCTTGATGAGTCTGGCTAATGGTTTATCAATTTTGTTTATCTTCTCAAAGAACCAGCTTTTAGTTTTATTGATCTTTGCTATAGTTTTCTTCATTTCTTTTTCATTTATTTCTGATCTGATCTTTATGATATCTTTCCTTCTGCTAATTTTGGGGTTTTTTTGTTTTTCTTTCTCTAATTGCTTTAGGTGTAAGGTTAGGTTGTTTATTTGAGATGTTTCTTGTTTCTTAAGGTAGGATTGTATTGCTATAAACTTCCTTCTTAGAACTGCTTTTGCTGCATCCCCTAGTTTTTGGATCGTCGTGTTTTCACTGTCATTTGTCTCTAGGTATTTTTTGATTTCCTCTTTGATTTCTTCAGTTATCTCTTGGTTATTAAGTAGTGTATTGTTTAGCCTCCATGTGTTTGTATTTTTTACATATTTTTTCCTGTAATTGATATCTAGACTCATAGCATTGTGGTCGGAAAAGATACTTGATATGATTTCAATTTTCTTAAATTTACCAAGGCTTGATTTGTGACCCAAGATGTGATCTATCCTGGAGAATGTTCCATGTGCACTTGAGAAGAAAGTGTATTCTGTTGTCTCTGGGTGGAATGTCCTATAAATATCAATTAAGTCCATCTTGTTTAATGTAGCATTTAAAGCTTGTGTTTCCTTATTTATTTTCATTTTGGATGATCTGTCCATTGGTGAAAGTTGGGTGTTAAAGGCCCCTACTACGATTGTGTTACTGTCGATTTCCCCTTTTATGGCTGTTAGTACTTGACTTATGTATTGAGGTGCTCCTATGTTGGGTGCATAAATATTTACAATTGTTATATCTTCTTCTTGGATTGATCCCTTGATCATTATGTAGTGCCCCTCTTTGTCCCTTGTAATAGTCTTTGTTTTAAAGTCTATTTTGTCTGATATTAGAATTGCTATGCCAGCTTTCTTCTGATTTCCATTTGCCGGAAGAAGAACATCTTTTTCTGTCCCCTCACTTTCAGTCTGTATGTGTCCCTAGGTCTGAAGTGGGTCTCTTGCAGGCAGCATATATATGGGTCTTGTTTATGTATCCATTCAGCCAGTCTATGTCTTTTGGTGGGAGCATTTAATCCATCATCATTTAAGGTAATTATCGATATGTATGTCCTATTACCATTTTCTTAATTGTTTTGGGTTTGTCATTGTAGTTCTTTTCCTTCTCTTGTGTTTCCTGCCTAAAGAAGTTCCTTTAGCATTTGTTGTAAAGCTGGTTTGGTGGTGCTGAATTCTGTTAGCTTTTGTTTGTCTGTAAAGATTTTAATTTCTTCATTAAATCTGAATGAGATCCTTGCTGGGTAGAGTAATCTTGGTTGTAGGTTCTTCCCCTTCATCACTTTAAATATGTCCTGTCACTTCCTTCTGGCCTGCAGAGTTTCTGCTGAAAGATCAGCTGTTAACCTTATGGGGATTCCCTTGTGTGTAATTTGTTGTTTTTCCCTTGCTGCTTTTAATATTTTTTCTTTGTATTTAATTTTTGATAGTTTGATTGATATGTGTCTTGGCGTGTTTCTCCTTGGATTTATCCTGTATGGGACTCTCTGTGCTTCCTGGAGTTGATTAACTATTTCCTTTCCCATATTAGGGAAGTTTTCAACTGTAATCTCTTCAAGTATTTTCTCAGTCCCTTTTCGTTTTCTCTTCATCTTCTGGGACCCCTATAATTCGAATGTTGGTGCACTTAATGTTGTCCCAGAGGTCTTTGAGACTGTCCTCACTTTTCTTCATTTTTTTTTCTTTATTCTGCTCTGCAGTAGTTTAATAATTTCCACTATTTTATCTTCCAGGTCACTTATCCATTTTTCTGCCTCAGTTATTCTTCTAGTGATCCCTTCTAGAGAATTTTTAATTTCATTTATTGTGTTGTTCATCACTGTTTGTTTGCTCTTTAGTTCTTCTAGGTCCTTGTTAAACATTTCTTGTATTTTCTCCATTCTATTTCCAAGATTTTGGATCATCTTTACTATCATTATTCTGAATTCTTTTCCAGGTAGACTCCCTATTTCCTCTTCATTTGTTAGGTCTGGTGGGTTTTCACCTTGCTCCTTCATCTGCTGTGTGTTTCTCTGTCTTCTCATTTTACTTAACTTACTGTGTTTGGGGTCTCCTTTTCACAGGCTGCATGTTCATAGTTCCCATTGTTTTTGCTTTCTGCCCCCAGTGGCTAAGGTTGGTTCCATGAGTTGTGTAGGCTTCCTGGTGGAGGGGACTAGTGCCTGTGTTCTGGTGGAGGCTGGATCTTGTCTTTCTGGTGGGCAGGTGCACGTCTGGTGGTGTGTTTTGGGGTGTCTGTGGCCTTATTATGATTTTAGGCAGCCTCTCTGCTAATGGGTAGGGTTTTGTTCCTTTCTTGCTAGTTGTTTGGCATAGGGTGTTCTGCACTGGAGCTTGCTGGTCGTTGAGTGGAACTGGATCTTGGCGTTGAGATGGAGATCTCTGGGAGATTTTCACCGTTTTATATTATGTGGGGCTGGGAGGTCTCCTGTGGACCAATGTCCTGAGAACTTGGCTGTCCCACCTCAGCTGCACGGCCCTGACACCTGGCTGGAGCACCAAGAGCTTGTCATCCACACGGCTCAGAATAAAAGGGAGAAAAAAAAAAAGAAAGAAAGAAAGAAGAAGAGAAAATAAAATAAAATAAATTTATTAAAATAAAAAATAATTATTAAAAAAATTTTTTTAAGTAATAAAAAAAAAGAAAGAAAGAAGAGAGCAACCAAACGAAACAACAACCCCCCCAATGATAACAAGTGCTAAAAACTATACTAAGAAAAAAAAGAAAAACGGACAGACATAACCCTAGGACAAATGGTTAAAGCAAAGCTATACAGACAAAATCACACACAGAAGCATACACATACACACTCACAAAAAAAGAAAAAGGGAAAAATATATATATATTGTTGTTCCCAAAGTCCACCTCCTCAATTCTGAGATGCTTCGTTGTCTATTCAGTTATTCCACAGATGCAGGGTACATCAAGTTGAATGTGGATATTTAATCCACTGCTCCTGAGGCTGCTGGTAGAGATTTCCCGTTCTCTTCTTTGTTTGCACAGCTCCTGGGGTTCAGTTTTGGATTTGGCCCCGCCTCTGCGTGTAGGTCGCCTGAGGGCGTCTGTTCTTCGCTCAGACAGGACGGGGTTAAAGGAGCCACTGATTCGGGGGCTCTGGCTCACTCAGGCCGGGGGGAGGGAGGGCATGGAGTTCGGGGCGAGCCTGCATCAGCAGAGGCCAGTGTGACATTGCAACAGCCTGAGGCACACCATGTATTCTCCCGGGGAAGTTGTCCCTGGATCATGGGACCCTGGCAGTGGCGGGCTGCACAGGCTCCCGGGAGGGGAGGTGTGGATAGTGACCTGTGCTTGCACACAGCCTTCTTGGTGGCCACAGCAGCAGCCTAAATGTCTCATGCCCGTCTCTGGGATCCACGCTGATAGCTGCGGCTCGCGCCTGTCTCTGGGGCTCCTTTAAGCGCGCTCTTAATCCCCTCTCCTCGTGCACCAGGAAACAAAGAGGGAAGAAAAAGTCTCTTGCCTCTTCAGCAGGTCCAGACTTTTCCCCGGACTCCCTCCCTGCTAGCCGTGGTGCACTAACCCCTTCAGGCTGTGTTCACGCCACCAGTCCTCTCCCTGTGATCCAACCGAAGCCTGAGCCTCAGCTCCCAGCCCCCGCCTGTCCGGGCAGGTGAGCAGACAAGCCTCTTGGGCTGGTGAGTGCTGGTCGGCACCGATCCTCTGTGTGGGAATCTCTCCACTTTGCCCTCCGCACCCCTGTTGCTGCGCTCTCCTCTGTGGCTCCGAAGATTCCCCCCTCCGCCACCCACAGTCTCCGCCTGCAAAGGGGCTTCCTAGTGCGTGGAAACCTTTCCTCCTTCACAGCTCCCTCCCACTGGTGCAGGTCCCGTCCCTATTCTTCTGTCTCTGTTTTTTCTTTTGCCCTACCCAGGTACGTGGGGAGTTTCTTGACTTTTGGGAGGTCCAACGTCTTCTGCCAGCATTCAGTAGGTGTTCTGTAGGAGTTGTTCCACATGTAGATGAATTTCTGATGTATTTGTGGGGAAGAAGGTGATCTCCACGTCTTACTCTTCTGCCATCTTGAAGCTCCTCCAGAGGTAAAATTTTTAATCTTGTCATTTTAATTTGTTTTCCTTTTATATGTATCACAATGTTGGTTTTAATTTTTACTCACATTTGCCTATATTTGTCACCCCCATATTTTAGACCCTGATTTTTCTTTACTCATACTATTAGTTTCTCTTCCTTTTTCAATCTCTTTCTACAGTCTTGGACATCACCTTTTATATAACACCACTGGATTTATATAATTCCAGTACTCCTTTACCCAAGTCACTCCCCAACTCAAAAACCTTCACTGGATCCCCATTGCCTACTGAATTAAATTCAGAACCTTTATCCTTACACTTAAGACATATTCCATGTTTCTTACCTTTTCTTCTAAAATATGATCCTATATGTACTTCCAACAAGAATGGGGCTTCCCCATGGACCTCACATAGAGTGTACTTCCTGCTTCCATGTCTTTACACATGCCGTTCCCTCTGCCCAGAATGCCCTCCTCTCCCTCTCTGCCTGAGGAATCCTACATTCCTTGGAAACAAGCTCACATGCCATCTTCTCCGTATGCCCTAAACAAATGCAGACAAGAAGAAAGGTCATGCTTACCGGCACTTTCATTTTAAATTCATCTCGATAGTACTTAATACCAATGTCAGTGAATGTCCTCTGGATAAAGCAGGATGGACGAAGAATGAATATGAGCTGCAAGTTTCCTGGAAATGCTACCTGGAAGGATCATAAAAAGTGTCAGGGCAAATGTCACATCCATTGGTCTCCTCTTGCGCAAGATTACAGATGACAAAGTTAAAGTGGACACCATGGATACCAAGAATTAGAATATATTTCACAGGATTTCACAGCTGAAAGAGCTCTTACTGGTCACATAATCTAAACCCCTCCTTAAAAGCAAAACCAAACCAAACAAACAAAAAATTTTCTGATTAAAAAAACAATTTATACACTTTATAGAAAAATTGAGAAATTAATAAAAGTATACATTAGAATAAGAAAACCACCCATGATTTCATAACCATTCTTAATATTTCAATTTAATTATTTCTAGGCTATTTTCTCTGCTTAAATATCTAGCGTAGTTAAACTCAACCTGTAGAAATATTTTGCAACCTGCCTTTTAATTTAATATTCTACCATGAGCTTTTATTCCTGTTATTAAAAATTCTTTGGAAATATTTTTATGGGTGTACTATTTAACCAATCCCTTATTACTAGTGATTTAGGCTCCTCCATGTTTTTACTATTATAAATAACACTAAAATGAAATCTTTATCCACATTTTAGAGCATAGCTTCCTAGAAAAATTGCTGAGTCAAAGATTTAGTATTTTAAGGGCTCTTAATGCATCTTATTGCTAAGTTGCTTTCAGGAAGCACTGTTGTCATCTTGAGGTAAGATTCTGAGAAATGAGATAACAAATTCATGTAACAGCTTAGTGTCAAAATTGGGAATCCAAGTCTCCCATCGCTCATGGCTTTCCATTCTTCCAGTGGTTCTTAAGAAAAACCTGCTGAAGTGCTTGTTAAAATATAGTCTGGTCTTGGGACTTCCCTGGTGGCACAGTGGTTAAGAATCCACCTGCCAATGCAGGGGACACGGGTTTGAGCCCTGGTCCAGGGAGATCCCACATGTCGCGGAGCAACTAAGCCCATGAGCTACAACTACTGAGCCTGCGCTCTAGAGTCCACGAGCCACAACTACTGAAGCCTGCATGCCTAGAGCCCGTGCTCTGCAACAAGAGAAGACACCACAATGAGAAGCCCGTGCACCGCAACAAAGAGTAGCTCCCGCTCGCCACAACTAGAAAAAGCCCATGCGTAGCAACAAAGACCCAATGCAGCCAAAAATAAATAAATAAATAAACTTATTTTAAAAATCATAATAATCTGGTCTTTACCCTGAAATATTCTGATTCATTAGGACTGGGATAAAGTCCAGATATCTGTATTTTTAACAAGCACCTAAAGAGATTCTGACTGGTAGTCAGGTTTTCAGATCCCCGCACTATAGGATTTTTCACACATAAAGGTGATCAATGTAATTCTTGGACACATTAGTCTCAAGTATTAGATGAGTCAAGTATTGTCAATGAATCCTGGGAAACCACAACTCTCTGGAGGCCAGAACTCTGGAATGGTCATGGGCACTGTCTAAATCCTCGGGGCATCAACCATCGTTGCAGTTATCCCTCAAATAAATACGGTAGGGAATTCCCTGGTGGCGCAGTGATTAAGAATCTGCCTGCCATTGCAGGGGACATGGGTTTGAGCCCTGCTCATGATCCCACATGCCACAGAGCAACTAAGCCCATGGACCACAACTACTGAGCCCGTGTGCCACAACTACTGAAGCCCATGCGCCTAGAGCCCATGCTCCGCGACAGGAGAAGCCACCACGATGAGAAGCCTGCGCACCACAATGAAGAGTAGCCCCCGCTCACTGCAACTAGAGAAAGCCCGCACGCAGCTAGGAAGACCCAGCACAGCCAAAAATAAATAAAGTAATTAAATAAATTAAAAAACTAAACCAAAGGGACGAAACAATCCATGCACAAAGAGAAGGGAGTCTTCCATTCCCTCATCTTTGAAATTCAAGTTCCTAAACAGAAGATCCTTGCATTTTTTTATGTCTGGATGGGACAAATGAGCTGAGACACTATTTGTGTATCTGGATGAGGCTCCAAAGTGATCTGAAAGAGACTCTGTATGTGTCCATGTCCCTATGTGTGACTGCTTCTGTAAGTAGGCATAACTGAGGCTTCAAACATCCCTCTTCCATCCCAGCCTCTACATTACCATCCTACCATATCCCATCATCTTCAGCCAGTCCCAACTGCCCCAGGGAGGCATGCTTTGGTGGAAATGTTGGTGTGGCTGACCCTGAGGTGTCTTTGCCTGATCATGTGGCTGAGTTCCCTGGTCTGAGGTCCCTACAGCGAAAGGATGCATGTACTTGCCGGAAGGCAACAAATAGGGGTAAAAATCAGACTAATAAGATGGAAAAGGAAGCCTATCCAAGGTTCTGCAATTTAATGCCAAAAGCAAGCACCTATCGTATCACTTTGTTTGGCTTTGCCAGTGTCTTTCTAATTTGTGAAAAAATAATTTGAAAACTAAAATGAAGACTGCCTTAAATTAGGTGATCCCCAAAGCAAACCCTAAGATAAGAATTTCGGTCTAAAGAGTTTACTGAGGAGGTGATCCCGGGAAAAAGAGTTAGGGAGTATGGGGGCGCTGGTGAGACGGTGATGGCTAGAGAGCCAGTGTATCAGTGAGGGGGGACTGCTGCGGGCAGAAAAGGCCAGGGCCCTCCAAAATTCTGTACGGAATGTACCTCAGAACTGTCCCACTGAGGGGTGCAGAAGCTGGGGTATTTATCCACCAACGCCCGTAACTCAGTAGCTGCAGGTCACTGCTGGAGCATTAACTTCCCAGCACTCCCTACCCACTCCTCTCCAGTGACCAGAGAGGTCAATAAGGTAAAGAGACTCAGGAAGCCTTTGACATGCTCAGGAATCATCTGTAAGTGACCTTCAGGTGGCAGAGCGGATATGGACATGACACAACAGCCTCTGCTACAAAGACCTTCCCAAAATTTGGCATAAAATGACTTCCACTTCCCCATGACTTTGATGTGAAATAGTTGAATAGACAATTTAAGTGACCTTTATAATAAGGTACAAAAATAAATATTTACAGCTATTCGTGTCAAGGATGCTTTTACGGAGCTCCACTTGTCCCTTCGTCTGTCGATAACAATGACGAATCCGATGCTGGCAGCCTCCACACTGCAAAAAAGGGTGTGGTCAGTATCAGACACAGTGAAACACATGGGTTCTGTGGGGCTCCTTCAGCAGAACAATTCCACTGTCTCCGTGTCACTCCAGGCTCACTGTGTAAACACCCTGCACAGCACTAGGGGATAACCGGGTCTGACTTCCCTGATAAAGGAACCAGCTTCCTCTCCTCATCTGAGCCTGGCAGCCTTCAAAAAACAGAAATATTTCCTGTCTCAAACCCTCTCAAGGGCTCTGTTTCTCGCTGGCAAATGTATGAAACACCCAATGAGCACAAGGACTCACGTCAGTCGGGCACCACATGTTGCAGTGTAGGCAGAGGACCTCAAGGTTCAGCTCTGCCATCTTTCCACTCCCAAGACGGACATTCAAGGAGCTATCAACATCCTTCCCTAGGAGTCAGTCCCAGAGGTGTTCAGAAATAACACACGTCAATGGGGAAAACAACTCCCTTCCAGTACCTAGTCACAAATGGCCAGAAAACCATAGGCACAAGAAGGTATCAACTTCATGAAAAACAAAAAAAAGCTGTTTGGTTCCCTCTGAAGTCCCCACAAAATTCTCACAAATTTTTTTAAAACTAAAGCCCTAAAAGGGAAAACATTTTTCTTCTCCCTCTTTGGGAGAAACTATGGGAAGAAAGAGCAAGGGCTTTGGAACCTGGTTCATATCCTACTGCTGCCACTTACTAGCACTGAGACTTGGGGTCATCACCTAACCTCTCTAACGCTGCTCCCTAATCGGTAAGATGAGAACAATACCACCAATAATGAAGTGGTTAAGAGCACTAATTCTGAAGCCAGACTGCCTAGGTTTGAAACATGAATTTTTATATAAATATGAACTTATATATTGTGTACTTGTGTGCAAGGGAAGTTACTTAACCTCTATAGTTTCTCAGACTCCTCATTTGTAAAGTAGGAACAATAATAGTACCTGTCGAGTTGATGTGAGGATTAAATGAGTACGTATAGATGTATAAGATGCTCAGAATAATGCCTGACACTTGACAACACTGTATAAGTACTACTATTATGATGATTTCTTATGTGCTTGTCATGAAGATTAAAAGATATCAAGGTCACAAAAAGTAGCTGGCCTATAGTAAACCTTCAGTAACTCTCTAGTTTGGGTAAAAGGTGAGCTTTACCCTAAAAAGTATATGTATGCAAATAAGGCAGAAGATCTAAGCAAATTCTGCAAGATAACATAAATAGCTGATCTGAAGTAAGCATTATTGGGCCAACCCATTATCACAGTTCCACATTGACCCAGGTTCTCTCACTGGAAACATTTTCCACTCCAGGCCACAGTGCAAGGAAGGGTGGTCCTACTGGTTGGAAGAGGCAGGGATCAGAGATTAAAGATACAACTGTGGCCGGAATTTGAGGGGCATAGCTGTCAAGAGGGGAAGCCTCAGAGAGGAAACCCCAGAAGTTTTCATGGAAATTCCCCTTTAATGCTTAGCCAACTCCTGGGCCCTATGATTTTAGGTGAGACTCCAGGAGTCTGGCAGAGAATAGCAATTGCACATGTCAGAACTGATGAGAAATTATGAAGCTTGCATAGTTCTGGGGAAAGACAATTGGTATTTGGGCCCAGCCAGAAGAGGCAGACTTTGATGAACACCCTGGGCATTCAGGTGAAGCTCTATAAAGGCCATACTCTAGGATAAATGAAACACCATAGGAGTTTCCACAGGATTAAGGCTACACTCCAGGAGGAAGGACAAAACAGGAATAAACTTGCCCAAAGCAAAACTAAAACCAGGCCTCAAAAAGATTAAGGTGAGTCACCAGTATTTTAACTGCCAGTGCATATATATGTATAACCGAATTGCTTTGCTGTACACCAGAAACTAACACAACATTGTAAATCAACTATACTTCAATTAAAAGTTTTTTAAAGATGCATTATTTCAACAGAGAACTATAATCTATAATAAAGAATCAAATGAACCTTCTAGAATTACAAAACATCAATGTCTGAAATTAAGAACTCATTCAATTTGCTTAATAGCAGATTGAACACAGAAGACAGGATTAGTGAAATAAGACAGATCAATTAAAAATATTCAAACTGAAACACAGGGGGAAAATGGAAAGAAAAGAATGTAAAGGAGATGTGGGACATGAACAGAAGTCCCAGAAGGAGAGGAGAAAGTGTATGTTATAGAAACAATACTTGAAAAAATAATGAAGATATTTCCATATCTGATCAACGACATCATCTCACAGATTCAAGCAGCTCTTCCAATACCAAGCAGGATAAATGTAAAGAAAAGCTCACCTAGACATATCAGAGCCAAGTAGCTGAAAATTAAAGATAAGGAGAAAATTCTTAAAAGCAACTGGTGAAAAAAGATACATTACCTTCAGAGTAACATTAAAAATAATCACTGATTTTCAAACTATGGAAGCCACAATCCAATGATATATGTACAGAGTATTATTTTGTTTTATTCATTCATTTATTCATTCATTAATTCATTCATTTATTTATGGCTGTGTTGGGTCTTCGTTGCTGCACGCGGGCTTTCTCTAGTTGCAGAGAGCAGGGGCTACTCTTCGTTGCGGTGTGCGGGCTTCTCATCATGGTGGCTTCTCTTGTTGTGGAGCATAGGCTCTAGGCATGCGGGCTTCAGTAGCTGCAGCATGCAGGCTCAGTAGTTGTGGCTCGCAGGCTCTAGAGCAGAGGCTCAGCAGTCGTGGCACACAGGCTTAACTGCTCCATGGCATGTGGGATCTTCCTGGACCAGGGCTCGAACCCGTGTCCCTTGCATTGGCAGGTGGATTCTTAACCACTGCGCAACCAGGGAAGTTCCTGTTCAGAGTATTGACCTAAAAAACTATTCATTTAGAATTCTATACTCACTGACAATCTATTTTAAAAAATGAAGGCGGGCTTCCCTGGTGGCGCAGTGGTTGAGAGTCCACCTGCCGATGCAGGGGATGCGGGTTCGTGCCCCGGTCCGGGAAGATGCCACATGCCGTGGAGCGGCTGGTCCCGTGAGCCATGGCCGCTGAGCCTGCGCGTCCGGAGCCTGTGATCCGCAAAGGGAGAGGCCACAGCAGTGCAAGGCCCGCGTACCACAAAAAAAAAAAAAAAAAAAAAAAGGTGAAATAAGGACATTTCCAGACAACTAGAGCTGAGAGAATTTATTGCCAGTAAACATATACTTCAAAAAATATTAAAGGATGTTTTCCAGGCTGAATGAAGTTGTAAGCATGAAGGTGTAAGAAAGAAACAGCCTGAAAAGAAGGGTTAGGAAGTCTTTCATTCCTATCCAAAAAACAAACAAACAAACAAAAATACCTGGTTAAATTAAAAACTCATATTTGTCCTTAAAAACATAAGGGAACTTGAAGACAAAAATTTAAATGAACAAATTCCAGAGAGAGTTAAGACCTTCTACAGTGAGCAAATACTGGAGGAGGCTTTCATAAGAAGTGGCAGTCACCTACTCTGGTAATAGACAAATGAATGTTCCTAAAAGGAAATAATCCCACATGGCAACCTCAATCTCCAAGAAGGAATACAGGGCACTGTATACATTAAGTATGTGGATAAATATTATCAACTATGCTTTTATTTCACTAAAAGACTATTGACTATTCAAAGCAAAAATAATAACAAAGTATTATTAAATATAATATATATGTAAAATGATATGTACTGTAACACTAGAGAAACCACTGCTCTTCTAATAGAAGAGTTAAAATGGAATGCTGAAAATATTTGAATGATTCAAGGGTGGGCAGGTGCTATAGACTGAATTGTGTCCCCCTCAAATTCATATGTTGAAGCTCTATCAATGTGACTGTAACTGGAGATAGGGCCTGCAAGGAAGTGATAAAGGTTAAATAAAGGTCATAAGTGTGGAGTCCTAATTCAACAGGGCTGGTGCCCTTACAAGAAGAGGAAGAGTCACCAGAGCTCTCTCTGCCATGTGAGAACACTGTAAGAATACAGCTGTCAGCAGTCAGAAAGAGAGCCTTACCAGAAACGGAATCAGCTGAAACCTTGATCTTTGACTTCTAACCTCCAGAACCATGAGAAAAGAAATTTCTGTTGGTTAAGCCAGCAGTCTATGGTATTTTGTTATGGCAGCCAGAGCAGACTAATATGGCAGGAAAGGAGGAATAAAGGAACAAGTCACAGATGGTACAAATAGCAAGATGGTAAATTTAAACACAACCAATCTCAATAATCACATTAACTGGAAATGGTCTATATGACTCCATTAAAAAGGCAAATAGTGTCAGGGTGAAAATACTGATTACAAGAGATAGTGATTACACTTTAAACATAAAGACAGATACATTAAAAGAAAGAGGATGGTAAAAGATATGCCATGCAGTCAGCAATCATAAGAAAGCCAGTGTGGCTATATTAATATTAGAAAGAGTAGGGTCAAAGAGAGGGAGTGTTGGCAGAGATAAATGATTCATAAAAATTAAAAAGTCAGGGCTTCCCTGGTGGCTCAGTGGTTGAGAGTCCGCCCGCCGATGCAGGGGACACGGGTTTGTGCCCCGGTCTGGGAGGATTCCCCATGCCGCGGAGCGGCTGGGCCCGTGAGCCATGGCCGTTGAGCCTGCGCATCCGGAGCCTGTGCTCCGCAACGGGAGAGTCCACAACAGTGAGAGGCCCGCGTACCGCAAAAATAAATAAATAAATAAAAAAGTCCATAGGTAGCTAGTGGGAAGCTGCGGTATAGCACAGGGAGATCTGCTCTATGCTTTGTGATGACTTAGTGGGGTGGGATGGGGAGGGTGGGATGCGGAGGGAGGGAGGGAGGCTCATGAGGAAGGGAATATAGGTATACATATAGCTGATTCATTTTGTTGTACAGCAGAAACTAACACAATATTGTAAAGCAATTATAATCCAATAAAGAAATATATAAAAATAGTTTATTAGGAAGATATAACAATCCTAAATGTGCATGTATGAAATAACATTGATTCAAAATACATTAATAAAAATTGATAGAACTAAAAGAAAAATAGTTAAATCCACCATCAAAGTTAATGATTTTAACACCTCTCTCCTAATAACTGATAGAACAAACAGCCAAAAAATCAGCAAGGATATAGACTTGACTTTGAAGAACTCAGCATCCATTCTTTTTAGAAGGACACAGGACATTCATCAAATTGTCCATTATCCTAGGCCACGAAGCAAATTTCAACACATTTTAAAGAACTGCAATCATACAGGTTGTATTTCTGATCACCATGGAATTAAATTGGAACTCTATTATTCTGTTTTATTTTTCATTTCCTTCCCCCCTCCCTCCCTCCATCCCTCCCTTCCTTCCTTCCTCCCTTTCTTCCTTCCTTCCTTCCTTCCTCTCTCTCTTTCTTTCCAATCCTTTTCTTTTCTTTGGGTTTAACTGCCATTGTATTTTTTTAACTTCTTAAGGTAGAAGATTGTATCATTGATCTTTCCTATCTTCCTATCTTCCATCATAAGTATTTAAAGCTATAATTCTCCCCTAAACACTGCTTTAGCTACATCATGTAAATGTTGATATATTGTTTTCATTATTGTTCAGCTAAAAGTGTTTTCTAATTTCCTTTATGATTTCTTCTTTAGTTTATGGATTATTTAGAGGTGGTTGCTTAGCTTCCAAATATTTTTTTTCTAATCAACGATAATAAAATCAGAATAGTGGTTTCCTTGGGGGAGGGAAGGGGTAGGAGTGCAGATACTGATAGAAAAGAAGCAGGAGGAAACCTTCACAGAAATATTCTATACCCTCATCTGGGTGGCTGTTACATGATGTATAGACAGGTAAATATTCATCGAGCTATACAGTTGAGATGTGTATACTTTATGTAAATTATAACTCAGCTTAAAAACCCAAGGAATTAAATAAATTCAAGTTGTGAAAAAGGAAAAATATTATACAACTTAAAAACAACGATCCATACTTATCGAGTGCACAATAGGTGTCAGGCACTGATCAAAGGGCATACAACAATAACCAAAACAGTTCTGTAGTACAGCAAAAACAAACCAACATCAATAACAACAATAATTTTAGACAATAGCTACTTTAATCTTCAGCTCCTACCATATATCAGGCATCTTTATTTTTTAATCTTAATCTCATGAAATAGATACTGTTGTCTCCATTTTACAGATGAGGAAACAAAGACTGATAGAAATAAAATAACTTGCTTGATATCACACTAGCAAAACTGGATTTCAAACTCAGAGCTCTCTGATAGCAATGCTTACACTCTTAACCCCACCCCATGGCTCACCTGCAATTCTTTTCTCACAACAGATGTGCCTGTATCTTGTGGCAGTTTTATTTTGTATATTTTGCTGTTACTAGTGTTTTCTATTTCTTTTCTTTTTTCTTTAAAACAAGTAATTATTCAATTCAATGTTCTAAGAGAGCATCTAGGGCTCTTCAGCAAGATGGAGCTGGGAGAGGCTCAGCAATATAATATAGTATGTAAACACAGGATGTTCTTTGATCTATGAAATAAACAGCTGTCTGCATAGGTGGCTTCCCCAGCCAAACCAAGGGCAAATGTCCCTCACAACAAGGCTCTTCTCAGTTCCCTGCAGACCAAGGCCCAAGACCAGAGCATCTGGGTAAACAGGGTGGGATCTGCTGGGAATATACCTGTGTACATAAAGGACTGTGTCTCCTGACACAACCGTGTACAGGCCACAGTTGTGTATGGCCATAATTCAGAAAAAAGAGTTAATGAATCATGACAATGATTTTGAATATAGTCCCTCCCATAAGGAATACATTCTAAAAAACATGCAGTAATATCAACTACTGAGGGGTTTATTTTTCCACCCTATCTGGTTCAACAAAAGGGTCAAAACCTCAACTAAACCAAATGCACAGGAAATGGGGTTTCTAGACAACACATTTCTTTAGGGAACATTTGGCTGTTTTAATCCCTATTGTTCTTTTGAACACTAAGGTCCTATGATAGATTAGCTGCATGAATACTATTTAATAAAATCCTCACAACCACCCTCACAACCAGGTTGGTGATAATATTTCCACTTTATAAACTAGGAAAATCACTCTCAAAGGTGATTAAAACATAATAATAACTTGTCCAAAGTCACACGCTATGTGCGGAGCCAAGATTCAAATCTTCTGACTCCAAGAGCAATGCTCAAGCCACAAAACCCACACTCTCTTAGTGTGGAAAATCTTTTCACACTATATTCCTTCATTTCCAGTCTTAGTAACTCCTCTGTAACAAATATAATTGAATTTTTGATGAGTCAAAATTTGAATATGACTAAGTATAAATATATGAGTGTAAGAGATTGAGGTAAATGTGTTCTGACCCCAAAATACCAGTTTTGTGGTTGATATGGTACATGTTTTCTTAATTAAGCTCTAATGTTAATATATTTTCTATGATTTGCCTTTTTCAGTAAGCTAGGTATAGAAAATATTTAATTAACTGAAATTTTACTTCATTGCCATAAGACTGAGTCAAATGTAGGGCGACCAACCATCCTGGTTTGTCCAGAATACTCTCCCCAATGTGGGTGGGCATCATCCAACCCACTGAGGGCCTGAATAGAACAAAAATTTGAAGGAAGAGGGGATTCATGCTCTCTCTCGGTCTGAGTGTTGAGCTGGGACATTGATCTTCTGCCCTCAGTGCTTCTGATTCTCAGGCCTTCAGACGAGGACTGAAATCTACAAAATTGACTCTTTGGCTTTTAGGCCTTCAAACTACACCACTGGCCTTCCTGGGTCTCCAGTCTGCAGAGGGCAGATTGTGAGACTTCTCACCTCCATAATTGGATATAAGCCAATGCATTATAATAAATCTATACCTATATCTATATCTACATCTATATCTATATATCAGGGTTCTCTAGAGAAACAGAACCAATAAGATATATATTGATATATATCAAAAAGAGATTTATTATAAGAATTGCTCATGCGGTTATAGAGACCAAAAAGTCCCATGATCTGCCATCTGCAAGCAAACGAACCAGAAATGCTAGTGGTATAACTCAATCCAAGTTCAAGGCCAGAGAACGGAGGAACTGATGATCTAAAGCCTGATCTGAGTCTGAAAGCCCAAAAACAAGGAGCACTGATATCCAGGGGCAAGAAAAGATGGATGTCCAAGCTCAAGTAGAGAGAGAATTCACCCTCACTCTGCCTTTTTATTCTATTCAGGCACTCAATGGATTGGATGATACCCACTCACATTGGGGAGGGCAATCTGCTTTACTCAGTTCATGAATTCAAATGTTAATCTCTTCCAGAAATATCTTCGTAGACACATCCAAAAATAATGTTTTACCAGCTAAATGGGCATCCCTTAGCCCAATCAGGTTGACTCATAAAATTAACCATAATATATATATATATATATATATATCTTATTGGTTCTGTTTCTCTGGAGAACACTGATTAATACATAGGGAGAGTCAAGAAAAGAGGGGATGGAGATAAAATCATTCCCAGAAAAGAAAAGTTCACCCTAAGTGCAAAGATACTGAAAAGAGTCCTCGTACCTCAGGGTACTGACTAGAGAAAGACTCAAAGAGGCAGTGTTGGAAAGACAAGCCTTCTGGGAGAGAAAAGGAAATGAAAGGAGAGGTGGTAACTGTGTGGTAAACACAAAAAGAACCAAGAGATAAAATTTAGCATCCTGCAAGACAAAAAAAAAAAAATCAAGGATACACACCCTTCCCCTTAACTTCCAAAAAAAGTTTTTTAAGTCCACCAATAAAAGAAACTATATTTAGCTATACTAACAAAAGATGGTGTTCTTGAACTAGGAATCTTATAAACCACCCCAAACCACCAAACCTGTTTAATAATTGCAAAGATGCAAGCAGTATTCATCTATATAAGTCTACTATAAAGGGGAAAAAAAGAGAATAAGAATCAAAACTTTTTAACTTCAAGAGAATGAGGAGACAAACCACAAAATTTTTTTAAAGAAAATATTTACAAAAGACATATTGGATAAAGAACCATTATCCAAAATACAAAGAACTTTTAAAATTTAACAATAAGAAAACAAACCACCCAATTAAAAACTGGGCAAAAACCCAAATCAGATACCTCACAAAAGAATATATTCAGGTGGAAAATAAGCATATGAAAAGATGTTTAACAACATATGTCATTAGGAAATTGCAAGTTAAAACTACAATGATATTCCACTGTACATCTATTAGAATGACCCAAATCCTAAATACTGACAATACCAAATTTTGGCAAGGATGTGGAGGAACAGGAACTCTCATTTATTGCTGGTGGGTATTCAAAGTGGTACAGTCACTTTGAAATACAATCTGGCAGTTTCTTACAAAACTAAACATACTCATATCATGTAATCCAACAAGTGTACTCCTTGGTATTTACCTAAATAAGTTGAAAACTTATGTCCACACAAAACCTCACATATGGATGTTTACTGCAGCTTTATTCATAATTGTCAAAACTTGGAAGCAACCAAGATTTCTTTCAGTAGGTGAATGGATAAACTGTAGTATATCCAAACAGCGAAACATTATTCAGTAATAAAAAGAAATGAGTTGTCAAGTCATGAAAAGACATGGAAGAAACTTAAATGCATATTACTAAGTGAAAGAAGTCAGTCTTAAAAGGCTACATACTGTATGATTACAACTACATAACATTGTGCACACTGCAAAACTATGGAGACAGTAAAAATCAGTGGTTGCTAGGGGTTGGGGGGTGGGAGCATGGGACGGATGAACAGGTGGAGCACAGAGGATTTTTAGGGCAGTGAAACTATTCTGTATGACACTATAATGGTGGATACATGTCAACATACATTTGTCCAAACCCAAAGTATGTAGAACACCAAGACTGAACCCTAATATACATTATGGACTCTGGGGGTTAATGATGTGTCAATGTAGGTTCATCAGTGGTAACAAATGTACCACTCTGGTGCTGGATGTTAATGGGGAGGTTGGGTGTGTGTGGGGGCAGGGAGTATATGGGAAATATCTGAAATTTCCACTCAATTTTGCTGTAAACTTAAAAAAAGTCTATTAAAAAACTTTTTAGATAATGAAAATTCCTTCAAAAAATTAGTCATTAAGCAGACAAAAAGCTGTAACAGCTCTCCAAACTGAATTACATGTCTATAAACAATCATGTAGGGGATGGGGCATAGGTGACACTTTAAATAAGAAACTCAAAAACCAAGAACAGAAATAGGACTTTTCTAATATGTAAAGAAACGAAGAAATAAAGTCAGAAAATTTTTCTGATTGAAGTCAGAAAAATAAAAGAAGACGCAAAATCATGAGAAATGGAGTCTAAATAACAAGATACCAAGCAATAACATATGTAAACAAAAGTTTAATAAGGGACAGTAAATAGCATAAAGAAAACAAACAAGTGAATGAAAATGAAAAAAAAAAAAGGAAACAATAACAAAGGTCAGAAAGAAAGTGGTGGAAACAGGCCAGACTGAAAAAGAAGCAACATATTTATAACTGGAGTCCATAAGACTAAAAGTAAAACAAAGGAACAGAAATAATACTTACAACTATAATACAAGAAAACTTTCCAAAAACAATAAATGACCTGATTCTACATAAACCTGAAAAGGACTAGCAGGCACCTGGGAAAACTGATCTGAAACAATTAACTCTGAGACATATCCTAGTAAAACTGTTAGGCTTAAAGTAAAAATTCTAAGCACCTCTAGGAAAAAGATCAAATAATTTACCAGGAGAAGAGAAACAGACAGGCACCATACTTTTCTAAAGTAGTACACAAATCATGGAGAGAATGGAACAACATTCTACAACAATTCATGAAGAAAATGTGTGAACCAAGAATTTTTTATCCTGACAAGCTGGCTTTCAAGTATTAAGGCAATAGAAAAACAGTTATAAACATGTAAAAAAAAACTCAGGGAATTCTGTATCTATAAGCCCCTTTTGAAGAATCTAGTAAGATTGTCCTTCATCCAATTAAGAGATAACTTGGGGAAACTGCAGCAAAGGGATTAATTTAACATATTTAATGGTAAGTCTAATACTAACCATGGTAGGAAAATAAGATATAGAAATAATCCAAGTTAAAAGATAGAAGGAAAAAGGAGAAGGGGAGAGAAAAGAATAAGTTCATTGATTGTTGTAATAAGCAACAGATGGGAATCAATGGATATTACTGAAAACTAAAAAACCAGATAGTAAATTGTTATATTTTAGAAAAGGGACTAAGGGCATTAAAAAGGCATAAATACAAGGACAAAAATCACAAATCTTTCTAAATATCAAAAGAAATTAAAAAATTAAAAAGGAAAGAAAACATATCATGTAGAGAAATACAGTAAATATAACATAATACACCTAGTAGTTATAACATGAAATATATGTTGCTATTTTATGGGGGTGGGACGAATTGGAAGATTGGGATTGACATATATACACTACTAGGTATAGAATAGATAACTAATGAAAACATACTGTTTACCACAGGTAACCCTACTCAATGATCTGTGGTGACCTAAATGGGAAGGAAATCTAAAAAAATGTGGATATATGTATACGTGTAACTGATTCACTTTGCTGTAGAGCAGAAACTAACACAGCATTGTAAAGGAACTATACTCTGATAAAAATTAATTTAAAAATAAATAATGACGAAATTGAGATCAAATATATTAGTCATATCAATAAATATGAACAGGCTTAATGCACTTAATATAAGAAAAAGATTTTCAATTTGACTTACAAAGTAAAAACCAACTATATACTATATCCAAGAAAAAGATCTAGAACAAAGTAATTCAGAAAGGCTAAAAATAAAGGAATTGGCAAAAGTGTACTAGGTAAATGGAAACAATAGCAAGGGGTTTCAGTCTTGGTATCAAAGTAGAATTTAAGCCATAAAGCATTAAACATCACAAGAAACACTTCTTAATGCTAAAAGTCACAATTCACAATGGAGATATAACAGTCATAAATATCTATGCTCCAAATACCCTAATAACCAGTTTTTTAAAGCAGAAACTACAGGAGATACAAGGAAACAGACAGAAATACGTTTTACATAGGAGATTTTAATACACCACTTTCAGTACAAGACAGAATAGACAACATATCAATAAGGTTATAGAATACCTAAAATATAATCAAAAAGGAAGAGCTAATTGAAATGTATTGGACTTTATCTCCTGATAATACAGGATTCATCTCCTTTTCAAGCACACATGGAACATCCACAAAAATTAGTCATGATATAGGGCTACAAAGAAAACACCTGAAATTTTAAAAACCTTCTATTAAACAAGTCTTCAGTCATGGGGAAATATAAAATATAATTAGAGAATTGCTAAAATACAGTGATAACGAAAATATTGGGGGTTGGCCAAAAAGTTCGTTCGGGTTTTTCTGTACGATCTTACAGCAAAACCCAAACGAACTTTTTGGCCAATGCAAAACTACATATCAGAATTTATGGGCTACATTCAAAGCAGTGATCAAGAAAATTCATAACACTCAAAAAATGAGAAAAAACTTTCAACTCAAAAAATGAGGAAAAAAAAAAGCAACCCAAAAGAAAGCACAACAAAGAAGATATTAAAGAGAAAGGCAGAGTGAATAAAGTAGAAAAGAGAAAAGCCAATTGATCTAATTAAAAAATCAGAATCCCATTGTTAATTTTTTATTTTTTATTTATTTATTTATTTTTATATCTAATAGGATTTTTTTTTTTTTTTTTTTTTTTTTGTGGTACGCGGGCCTCTCACTGTTGTGGCCTCTCCCATTGCGGAGCACAGGCTCCGGACGCGCAGGCTCAGCGGCCATGGCTCACGGGCCCAGCAGCTCACGGGCCCAGCGGCATGTGGGATCTTCCCGGACCGGGGCACGAACCCGCGTCCCCTGCATCGGCAGGAGGACTCTCAACCACTGCGCCACCAGGGGAGCCCTCTAATAGGATTTTTATTGTAGAAGACATTGCTAACAGCCTACCCAGTCACCATTGCCATTTCTCCATCCTTTTCAGAATCCCATTTTTTAAATAGATCTTTATTGGAGTATGATTGCTTCACAATACTGTGTTAGTCTCTGTCGTACAACAAAAGGAATCAGCCATATGCACACATACATCCCCACATCCCCTCCCCCACGAGCCTCCCTCCCACCCTCCCCATCCCACCTCTCTAGGTCATTGCAAAGCACTAAGCTGATCTCCCTGTGCTATGCTGCTGCTTCCCACTAGCTATTTTACATTCGGTAGTGTATATATGTCGATGCTACTCTTACTTCGCCCCAGCCTCCCCCTCCCCCATCCCCCGGGTCCTCAAGTCCATTCTCTATGTCTACCTCTTTATTCCTGCCCTGCAACTAGGTTCATCAGTACCATTTTTTTTTTTCAGATTCCATATATATGCTTTAGTATACAGTATTTGTTTTTCTCTTTCTGACTTACTTCACTCTGTATGACAGACTCTAGGTCCATCCACCTCACTACAAATAACTCAATTTCGTTTCTTTTTATGGCTGAGTAATATTCCATGGTATATATGTGCCACATCTTCTTTATCCATTCATCTGTCGATGGACATTTAAGTTGGTTCCATGTCTTGGCTATTGTAAATAGTGCTGCGATGAACATTGCGGTACATGTCTCTTTTTGAATTATGGTTTCCTCAGGGTATATGCCCAGTAGTGGAATTGCTGGGTCATATGGTAGTTCTATTTTTAGTTTTTTAAGGAACCTCCATACTGTTCTCCACAGCGGCTGTATCAATTTACATTCCCACCAACAGTGCAGGAGGGTTCCTTTTTCTCCACACCCTTTCCAGCATTTATTGTTTCTAGATTTTTTGATAATGGCCATTCTGACCGGTGTGAAGTGATACCTCACTGTAGTTTTCATTTACATTTCTCTAATAATTAGTGATGTTGAGCATCTTTTTATGTGCCTCTTGGCCATCTGTATGTCTTCTTCGGTGAAATGTCTATTTAGGTCTTCCACCCATTTTTTAATTGAATTGTTTGTTTTTTGAAATTGAGCTCCATGAGCTGTTTGTATATTTTGGAGATTAACCCTTTGTCTGTTGTTTCATTTGCAAATATTTTCTCCCATTCTGAGGGTTGTCTTTTGTCTTGTTTATGGTTTCCTTTGCTGTGCAAAAGCTTTGAAGTTTCATTAGGTCCCATTTGTTTATTTTTGTTTTTATTTCCATTACTCTAGGAGGTGGGTCAAAAAAGATCTTGCTGTGGTTTATGTCAACCACTGCGCCACCAGGGAAGCCCTGTGGTTTATGTCAAAGAATGTTTTTCCTATGTTTCCAGAATTCCATTTTTTAAATTAACAAAATAAATAAGCCACTAACTCACTTAATCAAGGGGTGGGGGGAAGGACAAAGCACAGATAAACTAAGAAATAGCAAAGGGAAAATAACCACTGAAACACAAGAAAATTTGTTTTAGTAAAATTACTTTGCATACGTCTATGCAAAGAAACTTAAAAACCAAGACAAAAATAGGTAATTTCCTAGGAAAATACAGTTTACCAAAATTGATCTCATTAGAAATGTAAAGCTTAAACAGACCAATGTCCATAGAGGAAATAAAGTTATCAAGGCCCAGATTCACAGGGGAATTTCACAGAGGAATTGACATCATCAATGACTGTATAAAGTCCCAATGCCACAAAAATAGTTTCCAAGCCTAAAAACTGAAAGAAAACTTCAAAATGCTATTTATGAAGCAAGTATGACAACGATACCTAAACCTAATTCAGTACCAGATAAAATTACCAGTTAATGGATATGATGGTAGAGCTATCCCATTTACAATAGCAACAAACATAAAATATTTAGGAATAAGCTTAACAATAAATATACAAAACTATGTCAGGAAAATTTTAAACACTCCTAAAAGACACAAAAGTAGATTTTAACACATGGAAAGACTTTTCTTTTTCTTGATAGGATGATTTTAACACCATATATATGTCACTTTTTCCTGAGTAAATTTATAAATTTAACAGTCTCAATGACAAGACCAAAAAGCTTTCTTTTTCTTTTTTTTTTTTTAAATGGAGATAGACATAGAAAGAAAACAAGAAAGAATAGTAGGAAAACATGAAAAAAGTAAGTAAAGCTTAAGGACCTGGGAGGGGAGGGGGAATTAATCCTAGAAGATATTAAACATATTTAACTCCTCATAATTAAAATAGTATATTACTCACTTATGAATAGGCAGACCAACTGGCTCTCAAATTACTGAAGTGAAGATGAGCTTTTAAAATTAATGGTGTTAGGATAACTGAATAGCCATTTGGGAAAAGATAAACTTAGATCTATACTTCATACCACACACAGAAATAAACACCAACTGTATCAGGGCTAACTGTAAAAAGTGAAATCATACTGTATTACAAGAAAGCTTGGGTGAATTCCTCTATAACCCAGGTATACAAAAGTTTTCTGACAATGACTGAAAATCCAGATGCAATGAAAGAAACACTGATATATTTGATGACATAAAAATTTCACATGGCAAAAAATATCCTAAGCAGAGTTAAAGGACAAATGAAAAACTGAGAGAAAATATATGGAACATACATCACAGATAAAGGGCTAATATCCCTAATCCATAAAGAATTCTTAAAAGTGACAGGAAAATAAAGATAGAAAACTCAATGGGAAAAAAGAGCAAAGACATGAACTGACAATTTATATATGTGTGTGTGTGTGTGTGTGTGTGTGTGTGTGTGTATTGTATATGATATATACCATATATACATATATTAAAATGTAAAGTGATAGATGAAAAATACAAAAGAAAGTTAAAGACACAGAGGAGAGATTCAGAAGATGTAATGTCCGTCTAATTTGAGTTCCAGAAGCAGAAAACAGAGTTGTAAGAAAGAAATAAGCAAAGAAATGACAGAAAAAAAAATTCTAAGCCTAAGAGAGACTTGACTCTTCTGTTCAAAGGCCCAGCAGAATGACAGAAAAAGTTTGAAATTTCAAACCTGCAAAACATAAAGAAAAAACCACAAAAGCTTCCTATGAGGAGAAAGAAGCAGCTTATCTATGAAGACTCAGATCCTTGTTACAAGGATCAACCTTTTATCAGTAACACTGAATGCCAGAAATCAACGGATGAATGTTATTTTACATAAATTCCATACTCAGACTGTCAGACAAGTGTGAGGTCAAAGTGAGCCATTTTCTGACATTCAAGATCTTGTAAGATTCACTTACCATACACCCTTTCTACAAAAGAAATAATTTGAAAGTTTTTTTTAATGAAAATGAAATCCCAAAAAGAATGAATGACCTTCCCAGAGACAGAATAAAAAGCAATCCCAGGCTGACAGCCTGTAGCAGGTGGTTTACACAGCAACCACCTTGAATTATAAGAGTAGCTCAGAAAGGCTCAAAAGAATTTGTCTAATGTATGCATTAGACAAATTCTATGATAAAGAATCCGTAAGATATTAATAATGCAATAGATATATGCCATTCTATAAACAAGAGAAAAAAAAGAAAGGCAATTAGAAATGCTAGGGGAAAAGGTATATAAAAAGTCATTGTCCGAGTCTGAAATGAATTAAATTGTGGCATGATTGTGAGCAACCCATGGAGTATGAGAAAAGAGAACCTATTTTACCTTAACATTTATAGCATTCTCCTTTGAGTGACACAGGTTTAATGACTTAGGATTACATCTCTCACTCTAGACGTCCAATTATATTACATATATAAATGCATTCTACTGATTTCTATTATTTAGGATCAACCTATAATCAAAGAAAAAAACATTTATAATAAGATGTAAAATATATTATAAATCTTAGTAATGGAAAGAAATTGGAATATAGGTAGAAGAACTTGAAGGATGAGAGTAAAGAAAGATATAAATGCACAGTAGTAAATCAACAAGTACAACTGGCCCTCCATATATGTAGGTTCCGCATCTGTGGATACAGAGGGCTGACTGTACTGTGCAATTTTGTATAAGGGATTTGAGCATGAGCAAATTTAGGTATCCTCAAGGGTCTTGGAACCAATCCCCTGTTTATACCAAGGGATGACCATATTGTCTACTATTTATTTTATTATTTATACTATTTACTTATTTACTAATTATTACATGACTTTTTACTATTTATTACTTACTATTTTAAGAAAGTCTGAAAATGATAGGGAAGGAGGATTCATAGTTAGTCCACAATATTAAACATTAAAGGACTCTAGGCATTATTTATTTATTTATTTTTTGCGGTACACGGGCCCCTCACTGTTGTGGCCTCTCCCATTGCGGAGCACAGGCGCCGGACGCGCAGGCTCAGCGGCCATGGCTCACGGGCCCAGCCGCTCCACGGCATGTGGGATCTTCCCAGACCAGGGCACGAACCCGTGTCCCCTGCATCGGCAGGCGGACTCTCAACCACTGCGCCACCAGGGAAGCCCTGACTGAATAATCTTTACAACTTAAGTGGGACGATAAACATTGCATTAAATTTTTTAAAATTTATTCATTTCATTTATTTTTGGCTGCACTGGGTCTTCGTTACTGCATATAGGCTTTTCTCTGGTTGTGGCAAGCAAGGGCTACTCTTCGTTGCGGTGCACAGGCTTCTCACTGCAGTGGCTTCTCTTGTTGTGGAGCACAGGCTCTAGGCGCATGGGTTTCAGTAGTTGTGGCACACGGGCTCAGTAGTTGTGGCTCGCAGGCTCTAGAGCGCAGACTCAGTAGTTGTGGCGCACGGGTTTAGTTGCTCCGCAGCATGTGGGATCTTCCTGGACCAGGGCTCGAACCCGTGTCCCCTGCATTGGCAGGCAGATTCTTAACCACTGTGCCACCAGGGAAGCCCAACTGCATTAAATTTAGTAATAATGTCCACTAAGTATTATCTGTCCGAATATTCTAACTTAAAAGTCATCATACTTTTTCTGTAAAGAACCAGAGTAAATATTTTAGCCTTTGCAGGCCATATGGTCTCTGCCTCAATTACTGAACTCTGCTGTGATAGCTCAACAGCAGAGCTACAACACTGAATCACTTTGCTGTACACCAGGAACTAACACAACATTGTAAATCAAGTATACTTCAATATAAAAAATAAAATAAAATAAAAATCTTTTCTCCACATCCTCACCAACACTTGTTATTTTTTTTGTATTTTTGATAATAGCCATTCTGATAGATGTGAGGTGATATCTCACTGTGGTTTTGATTTGCATTTCCCTTATGAGTAGTGATGTTGAGCATCTTTTCATGTGCCTGTTGGCCAACTGCTTATCTTCCCTGGAAAAATATCTATTCAGATCCTCTGCCCATTTTTTAACTAGGTTGTTTGTTTTTTGATGTTGAATTACATGAATTTTTTGTATATTTTGGAGAATTAACCCCTTATCAGATATATCATTTGCAAATATCTTCTTCCATTCAGTAGGTGGCCTTTTTGTTTTACTGATAGTTTCCTTTGCTGTGCAAAAGCTTTTTAGTTTGATGTAGTCCCAGTTGTTTATTTTTGCTTTTGTTTTCCTTGTCTATGTAGACATATCCAAAAAAATCTACAAAGACTATGTCGAAGAGCATACAGTCTATGTTTTCTTCTAGGAGATTTATGGTTTCAGGTCTTACATTTAAGTCTTTAATCCATTTTGAATTTATTTTGTGCATGTGTGTGAGAGAGTAGTCTAGCTTGATTCTTTTGCTTATAGCTATCCAGTTTTCCCAACACCACTTGTTCAAGAAGCTGTCTTTTCTCCACTGTATATTCTTGGCTGTTTCTCATAAATTAATTGCCCATATGACTGTGGGTTCATTTCTGGGCTCTCTATTCTGTTCCACTGACGTATGTATCTGTTTTTGTGCCAGTGCCATACTGTTTTGATTACTGTAGCTTTGTAGTATAGTTTTAAATCAGGGAGTGTGATCCTCCACCTTTGTTCTTCTTTCTTAAGATTGTTTTGGCTATTTGGGATCTGTTGTGTTTCCATACCAATTTTAGAATTATTTGTTCTAAACAAAATTGATGAACTTTTAGCCAGACTCATCAAGAAAAAAAGAGATGGTCTAAATTAATAAAATCAGAAATGAAAAAGAAGTTACAACAGATACCACAGAAATACAAATTATCATAAGAGATTACTATAAACAATTATATGCCAATAAGATGGACAACCTAGAAGAAATGGACAAATTCCTAGAACTGTACAGTCTTCCAAGACTGAACAATGAAGAATACAAAGTACAAACAGACAAATTACCAGTAAAAAAAAAAACTGAATCAGTAATAAGAAAAACTCCCGAAACAACAAAGTCCAGGACCAGATCATTTCACAGGTGAATTCTACCAAACATTTAAAGAAGAGTTAACACCTATCCTTCTCAAACCATTCCAAAAATATTGCAGAGGAAGGAATACTTCCTAACTCATTGTATGAGGCCAGCATCACCCTGATACCAAAACGAGACAGAAATGTCACCAAAAAAGAAAACTACAGGCTAATATCTCTGATGAACATAGATGCAAAAATCATCAACAAAATATTAGCAAACCAAATTCAAGAACACGTTAAAAGGGTCATACACCATGATCAAGTGGGATTTACCCCATGGATGCAAGGATGATTCAATATCCAGAAATCAATCAATGTAATACACCACGTTAACAAATTAAAGAAGGAAAATCATATGATCATCTCAATAGATGCAGAAAAAGCTTTTGACAAAATTCAACATCCATTTATGACTAAAAAACTCTCAACAAAGCGGGTATAGAGGGAACACACTTCAACATAATAAAGCCCACAGCTAACTAAAAGTAGAGTTACCATATGATCCTGCAATCCCACTCCTGGGCATATATCCAGACAAAACTCTAATTCAAAAAGATGCATGCACCCCAATGTTCATTACAGCACTATTTACAATAGCCAAGACATGGAACCAACCTAAATTTCCATCAACAGATGAATGAATAAAGAAGATGTGGTGTATATATATATATATATATATATATATATATATATATATATATATATAATGGAATATTACTCAGCCATGAAAAAGAATGAAATAATGCCATTTGTAGCTACATGGATGGATTTAGAGATTATCATACTAAGTGATGTAAGTCAGACAGAGAAAGGCAAATATTATATGATATCACTTATATGTGGAATATTAAAAAAGGATACAAATGAACTTGTTTACAAAACAGGAATAGATCCACAGACATACAAAACAAACTTATGGTTACCAAAGGGGAAAGGGGGGGGAGGGATAAATTAGGAGTTTGGGAGTAACATGTACACACTACTATATACAAAACAGATAACCAACAAGCGCTTACTGTATAGCACAGAGAACTACACTCAATATTTTGTAATAACCTATGAGGGAAAAGAATCTGAAAAAGAATAGATATATATATGTATAACTGAATCACTTTGCTGTACACCTGAAACTAACACAACATTGTAAATCAACTACACTTCAATTAAAAAATAAATATAAAAAAATAAATAAAGCCACAGCTAACATCATACTCAATGGTAAAAAGCTGAAGGCATTTCCTTCTAAGATCAGGAACAAGATAAGGATGCCCACTCTTGCCACTTTTATTCAACATAATATTGGAAGTCCTAGCCCCAGCAATCAAACAAGAAAAAAAAATTAAAGGAATCAAAATTGGAAAGGAAAAAGTAAAACTCTCACTGTTTGCAGATGACATGATACTATACACAGAAAATCTAAAGATGCCACCAGAAAACTACTAGGGCTCATCGATGAATTCAGTAAAGTTGCAGGATATGAAATTAGTATACAGAAATCTGTCGCATTTCTATACACTAACATAAACTATCAGAAATAGAAATTAAGATAACAATCCCATTTACAATTGCATCAAAAAGAATAAAATACCTAGGAATAAATCTAACTAAGGTGGTAAAAGGCCTGTACTCAGAAAACTATTGATATGACACTGATGAAAGAAATTGAAGATGACACAAACAAATGGAAATATATACCATGTTCATGGATTAGAAGAATTAGTATTGTTAAAATGACCATACTACCCAAGGCAATCTACAGATTCAATACAATCCCTATCAAAATACCAATGGCATTTTTCACAGAACTAGAGCAATTATCTTGTTTGTAATTGATAATACCATTGAGTAAGAACAAATTTCAGATATTTACAATCATTAGCACTGTTAAATTCAAGCAAGAGGCTGTGTTTTGAATGTCTAAAGAAACCTGAATTATCAGAAAAGGGAAAGTGAGCTCCTCTCTGTACAGGATAGATAGCACAAAGGCAGGATACAGCATGGGTATTCTAAAACAATCACTTCAACAAATGAACAAAGAAAAGCTGTTGTATACACACTAGGTCATTCTACTGGGGAGAAACAATGTCAGACACCCTGGCTCTTACATAGCAAAGACCAGCAATCTGGCATATTAAATTTTTTTCTGGCTTCTAATATAGTCCATTCAAATTCTCCTGGTATATAAGACTTACTTGCCATTGTCACCATTTATTCATAATAAATCCATGGGGTGCTCTCTAATTTTGAGCCTCAGTTGGGTGCCTAAGGTCTGGTCTCCGAAGGTATCCTTCCTGAGAGCTGTGAAGCAAATCCATCCACCTTGGGCAAGACAGCAGCCCAATAAGACTCCCCACTCTGAACCTCTATCCTTAGAAGTCAAATGAATGATTCCATTTTCCTGATTTGGGGGAGCAATTCCATAGCCAGTCCAGGAAATAACATACCTTATCCTAACTACTCAATCATAGCAGCACCTTTCCTATTAATACTATTCAAAGCCACTTAAAAACAGGGGCTTTTCCACTGTCTTCATAATAGTAAAAGGCCCAGATCGAACTCACTTCTCTGGCGAGGCTGGTTTCTAAAGCTGCCGGGTTGCTATAATCCCATTCAGTCTTTCAATACAAACGAGCAAGTCATTATAATTCACAGGTCAAATAATAACACTGTCCTCCTTCCCTCTCTTCCTAAAGTAGAAATGCCCGACAGCATTCTATCAGACAGTGTATTGTAAAAGAGGTACAACTCTTCTCAAAGAATATTCATCAGGCTTTATGGGAGGAAAAGGGACATGAATTCTTCAAACTTAAATAGGCCTTTATGGGAGGAAACTTCAAACTTAAATAGGTCTTTATGGGAGGAAAAGGGACAAGAATTCTTCAAACCTAAATAGGTCTCTGGACAGATTCATTATAGAAAAAGACCTTCAGAAATAGTAAATAATCATAAAATTCACAGTTATGAAATATAGTTCTTGTTACCATCTAATAAAAGTACTTTCTCCAATCCCTCTCAGATAATGAACTCAGAACTATAAGTAAAACAAAGAAACTGAATAGAGAAATAGGGTAATAAAAATGCATGCTTAGGGCTTCCCTGGTGGCGCAGTGGTTGAGAGTCTGCCTGCCGATGCAGGGGACACGGGTTCATGCCCCGGTCTGGGAAGATCCCACAAGCCGCGGAGTGGCTGGGCCCGTGAGCCATGGCCACTGAGCCTGAGCGTCCGGAGCCTGTGCTCCGCAACGGGGGAGGCCACAACAGTGAGAGGCCCGCGTACCGCAAAAAAAACAAAAAAAAAGCATGCTTAGTTATACAAATATTGATTTTTCAAAAAACAACTGTGATTTAAAAATAGTTGGCCATCTCTGTGGCTCAGAATATTTCACTAATGCCTTTTCAAGCCACTCAGCTACAGTCTGTAGCCACTGGAGACAGCTTTCAAATGAGACCTCAATTCCATGTGCCCAGACATGTAAAAGCAAAAAGATCTGACTGTGAACACAATTCCTAAAGCTGAGGATCATCATTAGTTCCTCATTCTCCCTCTTCCCTCACAACCACCAGTCCTCAGTGCCTGTCCTTCCTGTCCATCCCCTTCTGTCCAGTCCTCCTGCCATCATGCAGCTCCCTCCCTCCTCACTTTGCACCTATCCCAGGACGGAAGCCCTTAATTGGTCTCCCTGCCCCCTTTCCCCCACCACCTGTGATCCATCCTGCACACCACCACCAAATTAATCTGATTGCCATTTTCCTCCTCAGAACCTCCAACGGCCTGGTTCTGCTCACTGTGCGTAAACTCCTTAACTTGGTGGAAAACGCCTTGCCCAGTCTGTTCCCCACTGTCTATCCAGGTCTCATTTCTCACTACTATCCAAAAAGGATTTTCACTCTGCTCTGGGCAACCTGGATAGTCTGTAATTCCCCAAACAAGCTCTATTTAAAACTTCAAAATCCAGCAGTGGAGTGGGGGTTGGAAATAGAAGCCAAGTCATTTGCTCCAGACACAGCTGGGGAGCATAGAATCTGGATTTCAATCCAGTTTGGCCTGTGTCCAAAGCTCTTAAACACCATCCCGTTCTCTCTCTCTCTCTGAAATGTTCCTCTCCGATCTACCTGTGGAAATCTTATCCATCCTTTAAGCCCACTTCATTCTTGAAGCTTTCCTTGTTTTTTCCTGTCTGAAGTGACTTTTCTCTCTTCCGAGCTCCTATAGCAGTTTCTTTGCATATTTCACAAAATATCATGACAACAGAGTCCTGTGATGAATCTCTTGAGATCCAAGATATTGTCTTATGGTCTTTTTGGTCCTTTATGACACCTAACCTAGATCCCTACACACTGATGGCACTCAGCAAAGATCTGATAAAAAATGAGCTACCGTGGGAAGCCTTACGGCACTCACCCAACCCAGCCACAATGAGAGATCTTTATTCATTTCAGGCATCGAGCTTTCCTTTCCCTGCCCTGAGTAACCTGCCATTCTCCTCTTCTAGTGTGTCAATTCTTCCTTGTTGTTGTAGGTCATTCCACCTGCCTATAAAACATTGTGCAATCTGGGAAAAGCTCTGGTGCCTGGTTACCACTGTAACATTTAGAAAGATGCAAATTGTGATGAATAGGAATCATAAAAGGAACAGGAGTGGTTTCATTCTTTGGAAACTGAAATGCAAACTGGGAAGCAAAGTTTAGGTCAAATTCTCCTTTCAGACCTTCCTACCTGTTGTCTCTGTTTTATGTTGAAAGTAACAAGGGGTGGGGCAGTGAGCAAGTAGGAGCAAATGCCCGGAAGAGGAAAGAGGAATAACTGGTCAGACAACTACTCTTTCTCAAGAGACAAACTGCACTCTAGGAAAGGAAAATACTCCCTAGTTCACAAGAAATTATACAAGAAGCATAGAGCAGAAAAGGGAAAACAGGCCTAAACAGTAGCCTCTTGATTTTTCTTATCTTTTTTGCCTGTGAGATAGGGTTTCTACCCCTTGATGCTTCTCTCTACACTGGGTCACATGGCACTCAATGTCCAGTCCTTAGCGTGACTCAGAAAAGGCTGCACGGACAAGATGAAAATGACACTTTTCATTTAGCACATGACTGCATCCGGGGATTCAGTAAAATTAGACAGTGAGTTTAAAACAAATATAATGAGAATGGGGAGAAGGCACTTCCACCCATTACCCACCTCCCTGCTCACCCTCTTCCTTGCTGCTCCTCACAGAAGGACAGGTCAATGTTTTGGTAGGCAATTGAGCCAAAGAGGGAGACCAAGTTCAACTCCCTATAACCCTGGGAGGAAAAGGCAGGAGTGAGGAGTGGGGTTCCCCTCTCTCTGGCAGCGTCCCGCTTCTCACCCTATAACAAATACGCTTTGACTGAGATGAATTATATCAGAACTGGAAATTCCACCAACATCACTTCTTGAGAACCTACTATGTGCTGGGCTAGGAATTAAAAAAAAGAAAATAAGGGGGGAAAAAAGCATTGGCCCCTACTCTTCACTAGTTCACAGTCTAATGGAAGACGCAGAAATAATTTCCATATACTGTGGCATTATACAAGGGGTACACTCTGGGTTCTGTGGAAATAAAGAGTCTGTGAGAGCAGAACTGGGGTCAGGGCAAGTTTCCTTGAAGAAATGAGGTCAGACTAAGGGCTGATGATGGTGCAGGAATTAGCCAGGCCTAGAAGGGTGGCAAAGGCATTCCTGTAGACAGAACCATGTAAGCAAAACCCAGAGATATACAGCATCCTTCCCTCTAAACCAACAAAGCCCAAATCCTCTCGTGTCTGCATAATACATACAATATTCCGGGATCAGAGGCAGAAAACAGGGGAAATGGTGAAATGTAAGTACTGAATTTTGAAGAAGTACATTAAAAATAAATCCATAGCTTTCTCTGACGAAGAAGTAAGAAGGGTAAAAAAATAAATAAATAAAAACAAAAAACCAAAAAAGAGTGGGTTTGGTTAAAGCAAACTAATCAACTTCCTAATCTCTGCAGGTGGGATCAGACTCCAGGTGGCCTTTCAATCACAGAGCAGGTGTTTACCTCTAAATCATATAAGGCAGATGGAAAGCAAGCAAAACAGCACACCTCTGGCTGTTGTGTATACTCCTAACCACAAAACAGTTAAGTAACAGACGGTATCCTAAGCAATACAGACCCATGGAGGGTAGGGCCTTTCCTGGCCAAGTCTGCTTTCTGGGAGAATTGGGTTTGGACCCCACACCCAGCTCCATCTATGTCTATAAAATGTTTGTCCCCAGTATGAACTCTGTACCACACTCCATCCCTTGGAGATCTGGCTATTTATTGACTTAAGTGGCATAAATATGTGAGATCTGGGCCAGAGAGGTGGAAGTAGCAGATGCCCAAAAACATCTCTGTTTTGGTCTCAGCTTTAGGCACAGTTTTTATTCCTGGACTTTTAGTTTCCTTGCTCTGTGACTTAGTTTCTTCATCTGACAATGACAACTATAAAATCTACTCCTGAATTCCTTATTTGAGGGAGATAAATTCAATAACTCCTAACATGGCTTGACCTCCCTGAGCAACGGCCAGGTGTCTGAGACGACAGGCCCCAGGAAGCCAGAATCACCTTAATCTAGAGCAATGAACCTGAAGGAACAAGAGCAGCATTAGCGATTCAATCAATTTTTCATTCACTCAACAATGTTTATTAAGTACTGCATATGTGCACACCATAAGCAAAACCGATATTCGTGTAACTTTGTTTTCTAGTCTCTTTCCACGTCCCTTGTCTGTGACTGATGGATAAGCAAAACTGGCTAAGTTATATGCCAGTGTGAGCTCTGCTCAGGGAAGATTCCATCTCACCCCAGCCCTTCCACATGGGAAATTCAGGACAAAGCCAGTGACGAGGAAGGCAGCAGAGCACTGTGTTCAGCTCACCTGGGGACGCTGGTGAGGTAGGTCATGACATTCAGAAAGTCCTCATCTGGGATGTGTTTAAACCCCACAAACTCTGGAAAAGTGATGATGGGGGCACCATCTTTCCCTCGGCCTCCTGCAACAAAAACAGGTGGTCAAGATGTTAGCAAAATGTTTCACATCACACCTCTGCAGGTAAGGGACTTCAATTAATATCGAGATGTGCATTGGCCACCCCCTTTTCTGTCTATATTATTTCAGAGCAGAATGCGGGAAGGTTGACACTGAGCTATTTCGAACAAGTCTCTCTCCTTCATGCTTGCTCAGGGTGTTGTGAGAATTCAGTTTTTGAATCCTTTGAAGATAGTTACTGTATAAAAGATAACACTGATTTAAATATTTTTAGCATAGGTAGAATAGTAAATAATGCCAACACAAATACCTAATATTGCTCTTTATTTTTGTAGTTAGTAAATATCAAAGGTGAAAGAGCATGGTGGTTAAGAGAGCTGGCTCTAAGGAATTCCCTGGCGGTCCAGTAGTTAGGACTCTGCACTTCCACTGCAGGGGACAAAGGTTCACTCCCTGGTCAGGGAACTAAGATCCTGCATGCAGCACGGCATGGCCAAAACAAAAAACAAAAAACAGAGAGAGAGAGAGTTGGCTCTAAAATCAGACAGGCTTGTTCAAATTCTGCTTTACCACTTAATCTCTATGTGATTTTAAGCAAGACACTTAAATACAAGTTTCCTTATATATACATATGTATCTATGTCATAGGCATATTACCTGTACCTACTTCAAAAGGTACTGTGAGGATTAAGTGAGAACATATATGAAAAGCACTTTAGCAGAGTGTTTATTATTATATAAGTGCTCAATAAATGGTAACCATTATTACGGTTATTATTCTTACAAGGGAATATAAGACATCCCTGTGAGAACAAAAGTATAAAATTAATATTCAAATATTTAAGTCATTGGAGCAGAGGCCACCAGATTAAATTAAACAGATTATATTTCTCAATCTCTTTGCCCCTAGATGTACCCACATGACTATGTTCCAGCCCCATGGTTCCCAAACAGGGAACCACAGTGAACTCACAAAACCACCATGAATATTTTAAATTTGGGGGAAAAACAGCAATAATTGGCATCTGTCAGATGCCTTGCTTGCTACTAGCTTGAGGTAGTTCGGAATTTCAATATTAAACTGTGCGGTATTCTTTTGAATGGCATTGCATCTTTGGGAAGTTGGGGGTTTGGTGGCTGCTGGGATAAAAAGCAAGTGCAGGGCTTCCCTGGTGGCGCAGTGGTTAAGAATCCGCCTGCCAATGCAGGGGACACGGGTTCGAGCCCTGGTCTGGGAAGATCCCACATGCCACGGAGCAACTAAGCCTGTCCGCCACAACTACTGAGCCTGCGCTCTAAAGCCCGTGAGCCACAACTACTGAGCCCGTGTGCTACAACTACTGAAGCCTGAGCGCCTAGAGCACATGCTCCACAACAAGAGAAGCCACCGCAATGAGAAGCCTGCGCACGGCAACAAAGAGTAGCCCCCGCTCGCCACAACTATAGAAGGCCCACACACAGCAACAAAGACCCAATGCAGCCAAAAATAAATAAATTTTTAAAAATTTTAATTAAAAAAAAACAGCAAGTGCAGTATGAAAATCAATGTGGAACAGGAAATGCAGGTGGTGATGTCTAGACTGATTCCAAGGTTTGAGATAATTGTGGTTCTCTAAGAATGAAAGTTAAATATTACTTTTTCTTTCAACTGTGTGTATTTATTTTTTCAAACAGCTACTAAGTTGTCAGGACATATAGACTTAAGTTGTTTTGACTGTTAGGTATTGCTTTTGGCCAAAAAGGGCCATGAAAAAATGACTGAGCTGCTAAGGCACGGAGGACTAAGAAAGTTGGAGCGCTTGTGCACTAGGCAGAGGGACATGAGCTGAAGTGCTGGGAGCACCTTCCAGGCTATGCCCGTGGAGGGAGGCTACTTTCAGTGGAACACGGCTCCCAAGTGAAGTTAACTACAAATGACCACACGTATTCCACGTATCTAACGAAAGAGGCATCAGTGCAGGGTGTGGTTTAATGAGGACTGCATGATTACTGAGGGTGTGAGATCAATGAAGAAACTATGGAAAAGGGAGACTCAGAGAAGCAAAGGCAGGCAGCTATCCTAAGGAGAGAGGGTCCTGGCCCACAACCTCGAGTATCCAGGCCATGTCTCCAGTCTACCTGATGACACCGCCATTAGGATCATCCAATCCACTCTGCTGCTCTGAGTCCACACCTGGTATCTTCTGCTTATACTCTGCTGTTCCATGTAAATTTGTTTCAAGGGAGAGAATGCGCTACTGAGCAAACACGAATATTTGTATCATGTAAAGAGTAAGTCAGCATTGTGGTTTTTCTACACAAGTCTCTTATAAGTATTGTTAATGTGAGTCTTGGGCTTTCAGAGACCCATCACTGTGATATTTGTCTGGATGACCATTCATTCTTCTCCAGGAAATGCCTCTTAAATCCTGTATACTTATTTTAAATTTAAAAAAAGATACCTGCAGATTAGTTGTTTGACAAGATTGAGTTGCCTCGTTATGTTGACTGAAAACAATTTAGATCAGGATACTATCAGTTTTCAACTAATAAATATTCCTCTTTCTAGTTTCACAATCATAGGAAGCTTCAGAGAAATGTGAATTAAGAAAAGTTACATCTCGGGTAAGGCTAAATTTAGATGCATTGTAACACTGTACTAAATTGTACAAACAATATTTGCCGAGAGAATGGCTAAAATATTTCAAGGAACCAAAACACTGTAAAATATTCATAAGGATATGATTATACCATTTCATGATTTAACCTTTTCATTAACTATAATGAAAGGTATTCACGCCTAAATGGAGAAAGATGGGTAGTTTTCTCATATCTTGGTTAATACTGATACTGAACACCAGAGAGGCCCGAGGTTAACTGGGGACACCACGTGCTGTTGAACTTTAGTCTGTTAGTCTTAGAGACAGAAGCACCAAGGAAACAAAGCTGAGCCTCCATCCACAACAAGGCATTCAGTGCCACCTTGCGAGGAAACGTGGAAATGCAAAAGGAAGAAAGATTGTGCAAAGAAGCCCTATTCAAGGAAGGTAAAGAAAACCAGACTCCTTGGAACTAAGTATTGTACAGTGGTGACTTAATAAAATAAACATCACTCCTCCTGGTATTATTTCTACCTATACATTAAATGCTAGCTTTACTGCAGAAAACACTAGCAAGTGCTTGGGGTACATAAGACCATTCCCATAAGGATCTGAGTGTTGGCTGGCATAAAGACTTGCATCATTTAGAGGAGAATTTGGAACACTGGGAAATCCTATAGGAAGATGGTGAAGAGCAACAATGGGAGAGAGAGTGAAGTGGTTACTGCTATTTGCCTCCCAGTGTCTATTTTCCCTTTCTCTTCCCCAAAAGAACTGACTTTAGCTGGGAAAATGGGAGCACCACTCACTGGGAGGCACCTGAAATCTCAGGGCCTGGGATACTAAATAATCTGACCTATGTAATAAAGAATTGTCTCACATCTTGTTTGATTTCCAAATGTCTTACCAGAAACTCAGTATGTTAAAAAATACATTTATATATCTGATCCTAGACTCTTTGTTTTACATACAATCATAAAGTGTTTAAAAATATTTTTCCAGTTTTATTGAGATATAATTGACATACAACATTGTATTGGTCTAAGGTGTACAAAATTGATTTCAGTTATTAACATCCATCACCTCACACAGTTACAATTTTTTTTCTTGTGGTGAAAACTTTTAAGATCTACTCTCTTGGCAATTTTCAAATATACAGTATTATTAACTACAGTCACCATGCTATACATTATATCCCCAGAACTTATTTATTTTATATCTGGGAGTCTGTACCTTTTAACCACCTTTACCCATTTTCCCCACTCCACACCCACCTTTGATAACCACCAACCTGTTCTCTCCTCCTATGAGCTCAGTTTTTAGGTTCCACATCTAGGTAAGATCATAAAGTATTTGTCTTTCTCTGTCTGACATTTCCCGTAGCATAATGCCCTCAAGGTCCACCCATGCTGTCACAAATCATAAAATATTTTTAAAGTGTTTCAAAATATACTGAATTTTCCAGAAACTGCAACAACCCTATAAATTGACGGAAGATAATACTTTACCACCTTGTTCAGAACTTTGTCAACAACTGTTCACTATTTTAGAAAACTACTACAGTAAGCCCACTCAGGATGTCTGGTCACCCATACCACATCCCAGCATTTGTACCTGCTACATTCATGGTGACTCCATGTACAGGGGCAAGCACCTGACTACTTCATTATTTTTTCTAGAATAGCTGGAAATACATATCGAAATACATATTATTTTACTATTGTTTCCTTTTCTTTCTCCTTCACATTACAACTCTCCTTTCCATTTAATTTTTTAATTTTTTTAAATATATGCATAAATAAGTAGGGGGTGGCTGTTCACCCTCTGGGCACACAGCTAAACTATATTTCCCAGCTTCCTTTGCAGTTAAGTGTATCCACATGACTGAGCTGGGTTCAAGTCAATGGAATGTGGTGCGTACTCTTACTGAGCCGAGGCTTTTAAGAAGTGGTATGCTGTCTTTCCCTGTCTGCTTCCTGGATGCAGCTAATAAGAAAGACACAAAATGGATAATATCAGTAAGAGTCACAAAGTGAAAGGAGGCTTCATTCATGAACGTGAAGAAAAGTTGTCTGCTGACCATACATACATGCTGAACATACATACATGCTGAACATACATGCTGGACTGTTTTCAAGAGTAAGAACTAAATTTCTACTGTGTTCATTTGAGCCACTATACATACACTTCGGAGTCTATTTGTTATAGCTCTTTATCCCACCCTAACTAACGCAGATTACTACAGTATCTATACATTTCATTCCAGGATGGTGAGGGGCAATACAAATTATTTGTTATAAAAAAAGAGGCATTTGGGACTTCCCTGGTGGCGCAGTGGTTAAGAATCCGCCTGCCAATGCAGGGGACACAGGTTCGATCCCTGCTCCAGGAAGATACCACATGCTGCGGAGCAACTAAGCCCGTGCGCCACAACTACTGAGCCTGTGCTCTAGAGCCCATGAGCCACAACTATTGAAGCCCACGTGCCACAACTACTGAAGCCCGCGCGGACCTAGAGCCCATGCTCCGCAACAAAAGAAGCTACCGCAATGAGAAGCCTGTGCACCGCAACAAAGAGTAGCCCCCGCTGGTCACAACTAGGGAAAGCCCACACAGCAACGAAGACCCAATGCAGCCAAAAATAAATAAATAAATTTATTTTAAAAATTTTTTAAAAAGAGGCATTTGGTCCAATGTGACTGAGAATCATTTCTGTAGCCTGCACTTCCCAATACAATAGCCACTAGACACATGTGGCTGCTGAGCCCTTGACATGTGACCAGTCCAAACTGAGGTGTGCTGTAAGTGGGAAATACAAACTATCAACAGATTTCTAAGACTTAGTACAAAAAAGTAAAATACCTTATTAATAATTTTGAATACTGATCATATGTTGGAACAATATTTTAGCTATACCAGGTTAAGTAAAATTATTAAAATTGTTTTCCTAAAAAAGATAAATAAATAAAAGAATCATGAGTCAGGGGGCTGGGAATTTGTTGTAACCGACATCAGCCTAACCTAAAAAACACATTATTGAAGTGTGTAAGCCTTCAGAGAATGCTTCCTCCTGCTATTATTTTAAAAGGGATTAAAATTATTGTGAAGAAAAACTAAATATGGAAATGAGTAAGGAACAATATAAACTGGCCATAGATAACTTCTGCTAATGTTGGGTATATGTTATATATGTCCAGTAATTTTTCATTATATGTGCATATAATGATGCATTCTATAATCCCACATCTGCCTCTTTATCCTACTTATTCTTTCCTAATGTAATTAAATAATTTTGAAAACATTAAATAAATGTTTAATGCTCAAAAAATTAAATAAATAAATAAATAAAATTAATTTCCTGTGTTCCTTTTTGCCTCCTTAATATGGTTACCACAAAATTTAAAAGTACATATGTGGGGGCTTCCCTGGTGGTGCAGTGGTTGAGAGTCCGCCTGCCGATGCAGGGGACACGGGTTCGTGCCCCGGTCCGGGAAGATCCCACATGCCACGGAGCGGCTGGGCCCGTGAGCCATGGCCGCTGAGCCTGCGCGTCCGGAGCCTGTGCTCCGCAACAGGAGAGGCCACAACAGTGAGAGGCCCGCGTACCGCAAAAAAAAAAAAAAAAGTACATATGTGGGTCACATTATATTTCTATTAAACAGCACTGCTCTAGACCTTCTAGCAGTGGTTCTCATTTCCCAGGTGCTAAGTTACTAGCTCCATCCCTCACTTAGCAGGTTCCAGTCTTTTTTGTTGATGGTTGTTCAGCGGTTAGCTGTGATTTTGGTGTTTTGGTTAGCTGTGATTTTGGTGTTTTCATGAGAGGAGGTGAGCTCAAGTCTGTCATCTCTGACTTAGATACCGGTTTTAACTCTGCTCACTTCCTTGGTTTGACATTCTCCATTGTTTCAGGTGAGAACTGCCCACGTGCCCCCAGGAACTCCACCTCTACCAAATCTGGGCTCCATTGTTGTGCAAATGCTGGCAGATGTCGGACTCCACAAGCCTAAGAGTACTTCATGCCTTCATTATTAATTATTTCTAAAAGGATTAAAGGTGTTGAGAGAGAGAGAGTCAGAGACAGAGAGAGAGAGACAGAAAGAGAGAGAAATTCAGGCAGTAATTCCAAGAGGGAAAATAACTATTAAAAGAAAAATAAAAGGATGATTCCTCATAATTAAAGGAAAGGCATTATGGCAGACACTGGTAAACGGCTAATTTATTCCCAACCTCCCTCTTCCCTGACCACCTTCTACTGTGGTGGCTAAAAAGCTAAACGTTTGCCTTCTCAGACTCCCTTGCTGCTAGGAATGGCTACATCACATAGTTCTGGAATGAGACATAAGCAGAAGTCTACCAAGAACTTCTAGGAAAGTTATTGCTCTCTTGGCAAAAGGAACAGAAGAAACCATCACTGCTCCTTTTCCTTCTTCCTGCTTTGGACACAGGCTTGATGTCTGGAGCTGTAGTAACCATCTTGGGGTCAAGACTTTAAAAACAAGGGAAACATCAAGAGAATCACAAAGATGCCAGCCTAAATGTTGTTGAGCCACTCATCAAATACCAAGAATTTCTACCTCCAGACCTCTTGTTATATACTTTAAAAAACAAACAGACATGTCCTATAGGCTAAGTTCTCTTGTAGCCAGATACTATGCTAAGCACTATCCTTAAAACAACCCACTTTACAGATGAGAAACCCTGTTCAGAGCAACCTACTAATTGTGTTGAAATATGAACCTAGATGGTCTGAGTCCAAAGCCTAGAGTGTTTGCATCACACTAACCTGATTATATTCTCTTGTTTCCTAGCTAAGCCATGAACTTAGAAATATCCCAAGTTCATTGGGAACATGCAAGTTGTCTTCCAAGGTCAGAGCCACCAGATACCCTAGCCCTGGTCACTATCCAATTCCTGCTGATGGCCCTGCTCACTGGCCTCGCCATCCAGAGGCTTCAAACCATCTGGCCACAAATCTGGGTCAGGCATCATGCAATGAGCCCTGTTCTTCCACCAGCCAGGGGAGCACACTCACAAAACACAGCAGGCCAGGCACCTGGGGCTTCACTGAGAAAAAGGTTCCATCCTCTCTTTCCCAGCATGCCTGGCTGATGGGGCCTCTGGCTCTCTCCAGATCTCAGTGGAATCTATAGAAAAGTCTGCAGCTGGAACATCTTCACCCTGCTTGTCTGAATCAGGACAAGGAAAACGGCTGTGACTCAGAGCAGATGCCACAGCTGGACTGCCACAGCCATGGGAAAAGACCTAATTGCAGAGATTTCTGTTTTACAACTACAGCTACACAGGCCCCCACGATAGCCTTGCTGCTGACATTTGCTGCCTCTGCCAGGTGAAGAGGGACAGTTAAAGATGCAAAGCAGGACCACTGATTCCAAAAAAGTGCTGACTCGGAGAATCCCATGGCTGCTGACAATATTCCTGACTTGTAGTGTTGCAAATGCTATCACAGCTAATCCATGCTTCTCTCTCATAAGAAGGTCAAACTTGAGGCAACAAGCTGACAAAAGAAGCTCAGGAATGAAAGGACTGTCTTTGCCACAAACTGCCTTTCCTAAAGCAGAGGTGTCCTCTTGGTCCAGTGTGAGTTTTCAGTTCTATGTTCTGCATTAAACAGTGACAATTACCTCTATTCCTGACTTAACTGTGGCATTATACACTATATTCACTGTACGGTTTTGGTCCCTTATAAAAACGCTGTCATACTGAAAATTATTTTTCAGTTACATACTTTAAAACACAAATTGTGTTGAAATATGAACCTAGATGGTTCATAAAATAACATTTTTATGGATTAAAATAAACATTTTTATGGATTGAAATATATCAGGAAAAAAGAGCAAACATTTAGTTGGCAGTTGCAATACTAAGCACTTTTCACACATTATGTCTTTAATGCTCAAAATTATGATGATCCCATTCATTACACAAGTGAGGAGAGTGAAGCTTAGACAAGTAAATTACCCAACATGATACAGTCAATAGCAGAACCTAAACCCGTATCTAGGGCTGTCTGGCACCAGTTTATGATTTTCACTATATTGCCTCTAAGAAATAAGCATAGAAAGAAATGCCTCAATATTACTCAAAGAGATAACTTTGGCTATTTAAATGTATCAATCAGTCAATGGACTTCTCCCCCAGATGAGTCATTGTGCAATCTTATATGCCAGAATCACGTTCCGAGTTGAGGCATTAGAGTTTTGGTGTAAGACTATAGGAATCCACCCAACCCACCCCATTATCCATTCGAGACCTTAATGCATGCTGGCCTTGGGCCTTCTGTGACATAGGGCCATAGCAGCAGTTGCCAGAAACCCAGAGACAGTTTCCCATGCTGCCTTTTGTTGTGCCCTATCCTAGGTTCACTGTGGGAAGCTATGACTCTTCACCTGCAGGAGGCTGGCTAGGCACTCCCACCAGGGTCAAGACAGTGGTGCCTAGACTGGGGATGTGGGGAGCCTCACAGGACAAAGCAGGAGGACTTGGATAATTTCAACCTCAGCATGTATTATGCTTTGGCCTCTGTTCTAAGCATTAGCAATGCAGGCAGAAATTTTTAAAATGAGAACCCTGTACTTTACGGAGCTTTTAAAAAAAAAATTAGATCCATAAGAGCTAAGAGTAAAAGACAAATCTCTCAGAGAACAAATAACCTCAGCACTATTCATGAGCCCTTAAAACCAAGACTCTCTTAAGGTTGGATCTTGGTAGAACATCCAACAAGAATATTGGAAGAACATCATGGTGACAGCTAATGTCAATAGTTATTTCTTTTTTTTTTTGCGGTACGCGGACCTCTCATTGTTGTGGCCTCTCCTGTTGCGGAGCACAGGCTCCGGACGCGCAGGCTCAGCGGCCATGGCTCACGGGCCCAGCCGCTCCGCGGCACATGGGATCTTCCTGGACGGGGGCACGAACCCGTGTCCCCTGCAACGGCAGGTGGACTCTCAACCACTGCGCCACCGGGGAAGCCCAGGAGTTATTTCTTTTTCCTTCCTCAAAATCTTTTCAGCTCTGTTCTTTACAACCTCAACGAAATGTACTCCCTTGGGAAAGATCAAATTTCACCCAACAGCAAATGAAGTAACATCTATGAGATGCCACCCTCCTCCCGCTCAATATTCCTCAGTTCATTCTAGTCCTGGGTGAGGCTTAAGGGATGACTGAGACTTGAGCATAATGTTAATCAAGTTCAAGAGGCTGGGCCCTCCCAGCAAGACCTCCCAACAAAATCTAGAAATGCAAATGAATTTGCCCCTTACCTGAAAGAATGGCAAATTGTCTGTGAAGTTGTTCAATTATATCCACTGCCACCAAGGGCCTGATCTCCTGCTGCATAATTTCATCTGTACAAATGAAACACAAGTTAGGTTAAATCCTTGCAAATTATAAAGAGAATTTAAAGGAAGAAAGGGAAGTTCCACTACTAGGGAAGTCTGGAATTTACCAAGATATGGTTATGGGCACATTATTCTCTTGAGAACTCAATTCCTGAAGCAGCGATGGATCTGGGTTTTGTGTGGTTTGACACTTATACACATGAGCACGGGACATTTCTAGTGCCTCTCCCAAGGTTCTGGGAGGGGTCAGTGCAAGGAAGAGGCCCTGAAGCTTAAGCTTCAGTAGCTTCACAGTAAACCTGCTAGGATGGTCTCATTACCAAGGGAAGTGCTTAGAGATCTGTCCATTCCTTTGGGTCTGCAGAAGGACATTTTAAACACAAACAATGTAAGTTACCAGAGTTTGTCTCAGACTGGGTCAGAAAATCAATCTGGGACTTAGGAAGGTTCTTTTGTTTTTATTCCTTCCCTCACTTTCTTCCTTTTTGTCTTTCTCTTAGTCACCTCCATTCCTTTTTTTTCCCCTTCCAGAATACTTCAAGGAGCCTCTTCCCACTGCCAAACATGTTTAACGAAGCACACTCCATTTTGCTAAATAAAGATGCTCCTTACTAAATAAAAGGTTACAGGTTCCCAAAGCAAAAATTCAAACCTTTCAAGCACAAACCTGCAAATGTCCTCTAACCACAACGAGTGATTTATAAGCACTAAGATTTGCATTCTATCCATTTGGGGAAAGGGTACTAAAGAGAGGGGGGGAGAAGACTGAGTGGCATCTTAGCCTGGTCTGGGAAGGGGAAGGAATTTTCATGCTCCCTCTGCCTACAATATTATTATCCTCATTTAACTATTTGCCAGGGAACCTCAAAAAATGAACTAGTTCTTGTTTCTACAGCAGTTAAACATCAGGTTAGATTAAGGTACAAACCAAATAGCCTTGTAACGCTGATGCAAAACAGGTATCACCTATTGTTTTGGCATGCAGCCAGGTTAATGTGATATTCTAATATTGATCAATCAGAAAGTGATATTTGGGAAGCTCCTCCCAGAGCCTTGGTTTCCACTTCTCAGCTTTGGTGTAAAGGTTGCAGGAGACGATGCATATGGTGATGTACATAGTAGGTGCTAAGTAAACGCTAGTTACATTCATCACTCTGGAAAGACCTTGCCTATATTTGCTTTCTGAAAGTCTCCTAAGGGGTGGGGCAAGTGCTGCTCAAACCCCAAGACACTTTCCAGTGAATTCTACCACTTTTTCTGGAGGAAAGGACTTTCCACTGTGAATTCACTACAAATTCAAAGACCCCTGTATCACTGCTACAGGTGTTGCCTCTTACAACCTGCCTGTATACAATGATGACACTGTAGTTATATTTTACGAAAAAAGAAGGGCCTTCTCTGTTAGATACACAAAGTAAAGTCCCTAACAGTAAAAAGATATGAAGTCTGAGATCTGCTTAAAAATATTCCAGAATCCCCTTCTGCCAAAAACATACAGGGAGCAGGAAATAGCGGGCGGGGGTTGGGGGAGATGAAACCAGATTGACAAAAATGCGGATAATTGTTGAAACTGGTTGATGGGCCCTTGGCAGTTCATTATAAAATTCTTTCGCATATGTTTCAAATTTTCCATAATAAAATTTAAATTACAAATGGACAAGAAAATAGAAAGCTTAAGCAGAAACAGGAGTTATATAACTGAAGAGTTTTTCAGAACACAATCTCCCAGTGGTCTGGGAAAGTGGCATCCTCAAAAATACAGCTGGTTTATTATTTTTCCATACCTGAGGGAGTCTATTTAAGGGACAATGACCCCAAAGAAAAACCAATATCATAAGATGCAATTTATTGTTATTGTACCTCAATATTTGAGATGTGCTTTAAAGTAAACATTTTAAATTAAAGAGGTAAGATCTGAAAGAAACAACAGAAGTTAGTTAAGCTAACCATCCCCCCACCCCCCACCCCCGGTTCCCATCTAATTTTTTAAATGAAGAAACGGAGAGATTGTGACCTTGCCTGTGGTCACACAATAATTTAAGTGTGGAGCCTGGGTCAGCCCTGGATCACTTGACTCTAAGAGGGCAAACGTGATGGAGTTTCTAGACCCTTGGCCTTGAGGAGCATTGGCTTCTACCACCCGAGACGTTGACTAGTGTCTCTCATCTTGGGAATCTGTGGAGGATTGTCCAACCTTCCAACAGAGACATTTTCACCTGCCTCCTGTGGTTACCAAAGGAACAGGACTAAAATCTACAATTTGTTTTTCCAAGAATAGAAATGAGCTGGTTTGCCTTTGGCCCAGATTTTGCTGAGACAGCCTGGCCCCCAGCCAGGGAGTGACATGGTTATCCTTGAAGACTTCCCAGTGAAGGAACCTCATGACCCAACCTGGCCAGCTGCAACAGAGCATGAGGGTTTCTCAGACTCGGCACTGACTCAGTGCACGGAGATAACCTCAGACACACCCAGCTTTTAGTGATGCCAGACACCTGTAGGCCATGCGCAGTTCAGCCTCAGTTATGCTCTGTACCAGAGGAAACACACAGACCAGCCCTTGCTGCTGGCAGACCCTGCTACCCACTCCTGTAGAGATGGGGTAGGGAAGGGAGTGTAGGAGCTCTCTGGTCTAAAGGACCACCTCTCCCTGCGGTGGGAAGGAAGCTGCCTCAGCCCTACATGCCAAGAGCTGTTTCTGCCAATTTCTAGCTGGGCAACCACAGCAAGAACATGCTGAGCCTTAGCATCCACACGTGTAAAATGGTTTTTCCTCCTCCAGGAACAGTTGGGCATGGCCAGTGATGACCCACTGAGGTGGTGGTACCTGCTGCACCCTGCAGGCCCCTCGGTCCTGTGTGGAGGCTTCCTGCTTCCTGCTTGCTATTTTTGATGCATGTAGATTAGGAAGAAACTTGTCTCTCTGTAACCCACACAAGGCAAAGTGAAGTAGTATTTGAATTTCAACACAATTTCTATTCTAGGCAAAGTTACAGATAGATCTGGGGAAAACTTGTCTCTTTTCTATCTCTGTGATTATATGTTACCCTGGACCCACAGTTGTAAAACTGCAGGAAGTATCCACAAAGGTCTCCTAGGTGATGGAGTACAGCCCAGCACATCCCATTGGAATTCAGTTGTAGGCAGCAAGAAACACCTCTGTGTTGTCCACCCCCCAAACCCCACACCCCCATCTGAGAGAAATGTGGGCTCTGGGGCAGGACCCTTCCTACTAATTGCATCCTCCTCCTCAGGGCAGAGGGCAGGAAACTGGCTGATAAAAGCTGATGCAGTCTAACTGTTGCAACTAGTAAGGAATATAGGGCAGTGAAACCCTTAGCCTCTGCTTTTGCTGTTCTGAAATTTCAGTCACACTGGGATTTAAAAGACTCAAGTATGGTCTGAGGGAAAAGGAACCAAAATACTAAATAAGTAAATAAACAAACTACTTAATTAATAAGTTAAGGCATAAAAGTATGATCTGACCCAAGAGGGAAGGCAGACCCAAGTTTGACAGATCCTGCTGCATTACTACTGAATACTTTGCCCAGGGAACCTGGTGGGCAGAAAGGATGGAAGGGTCGGTTGTTAGCTGAACTAGGAATGGGACCAGGATCTCCACTCAGCCACTGCTCGTGACACTAATGAGAGCACCAGCTGTGAGCCAGCCCTAAGAAGACACTTTACAAATAACTTGTTTAATTAGTTAGACAATGTAAAGGAAGGCACCCTAGCACTAAAATGAACCTCCTCCAGCCCAGCCTGCCCTCCCACTCCCACAACTAGAACAGATGTGACTGCTGAGAAAACACGTGTGGACCAGAGGCTCTGAGGAATCAGTTGCTGGGGTGGTTCAAAAAGGCACCCTGGGGTCAAGCTGTGTTTCACTTCTCTTTCTTACTGGACAGGTTAGAAAGAACACAAACCCATTTTACTTCTTCTACTGCTTCCTATGCTACAGGGATGCTTAACCTGAACCAGAAGACTTAGTATTGAAGTTTGTCCATAAATTAACATTGAGTAAGAGGCACTTGAAAAGCAGATGGAAGAATTTTTTAAGGAGAAATTTAGAAGATTTTAAAAACCAAGAACACTAAAAAATGTCCAACTGGGCTTCCCTGGTGGTGCAGTGGATAGGAGTCTGCCTGCCGGTGCGGGGGGACACGGGTTCGATCCCTGGTCCGGGAGGATCCCACATGCCGCAGAGCAACTAAGCCCGTGAACCACAACTACTGAGCCTGCGCTCTAGAGCCCATGAGCCACAATTACTGAGCCCGCGTGCCTAGAGCCTGCGCTCCACAAGAGAGGCCATGGCGATGAGAAGTCCGCGCACCACAGCAAAGAGTGGCCCCCACTCACCGCAACTAGAGGAAGCCCGCATGCAGCAATGAACACACAATGCAGCCAAAAATAAATATAAATAAATACATAATCTTGTCTTAAAAAAAAAAAGTCCAACTTCCTAGTAGTCAAATAACGTAATTAACAGAATTTCTCATTTCATCCATAAAATAACACACAATGCTGGGGTTCTGTTTGAAAACTAGTACTTCTGCATAGCCTTGGGGAGTAAAGCTGGTAGTGTCCTTTCAGAAAGTAGTTTCACAATATTTTACCCAGTGATTATTGTGTAGATGACATACTAACCCCCCTATATACATCAACTTATTTAATCCTCAGAACAACTCTAACAGCAATATGGAAATAGATTTGCAATAGCTGGTCCAAGGTCAAGCAGAACCAGAATTTGAACCTAGCTCATTCTAAACTCCAAAGCCCAACATGGTAACCATTACAATACAGAGCTTCAATACATAGTCATCAAAATCTTCATAACCTTTTACCCATTCATCCTATATCTGGAAATGTATCCTGAGAAAATAACAAAATAAAAACTTTATACATAAAAATGTAGACTGGAATATTATTTATAAGAGTGAAAAAATGGAAGCAATCATGGTATAATTATGAATACCATGTCACAGAAAAAGATTTAAGATGTAATTTCAAGAACATAAAAATCACATGTATGGTGAGATTGAAGCCAGGTTCAGAAAGAAAGAGGAAAGCAGGTGGAGTGTGTGTGCACATGGGTACAGGCATATGAGAAAGGAATACAAGAAATAGTTGTTTTAGGGCTTCCCTGGTGGCGCAGTGGTTGAGAGTCCTCCTGCCGATGTAAGGGACGCGGGTTCGTGCCCCGGTCCCGGAAGATCCCACATGCCACGGAGTGGCTGGGCCCGTGAGCCATGGCCGCTGAGCCTGCGCGGCGTCCGGAGCCTGTGCTCCGCAACTGGGGAGGCCACAGCGGTGAGAGGCCCGCGTATCGCAAAAAAAAAAAAAAAAAAAGAAATAGTTGTCTTAGAGTGATGGAATCCTATTTGGTTACTCCCTTTACATAGAGAAAAGTATGCTCTGGTAGTGTTTATTTTTTATGCTAATAGGACTTTATTGAAGTATAATTTACATGCAGTACAATGCACAAATATTAAATGTACAGTTTGATGAATTTTGACAAACACATACATTAATGTAACCACTAAACAGATTAAGATATGAAACATTTCCATCACCCCAGGAAGTTTCCTTGTGACCCCTGCCCAGGCCCTGTAACCCTCCCTCCGATAAACATATGTGTTAAAGACCACACGGGTGCCTCTGTCCTCATGACCCAGAACTCAGGGCTGGCAGAACACACTGTACCCTGAACAGCTACTCTCTTAACACCATTGGGGCTCCAGGGAAAGACTTCTCCACATCTCTTGGTCTATATCCTCAAAAGAAAAGGCGCACTGCATCCAAATGCTATGATGGCTTGTGGGCTGTGCCACTGCTGGTATCAGGGACAGACACTGCTTCAGAGTGCTGGGAGGATTTGAGCAGCGGAAGTGCTTAGGTAAGAGAAAAACAAATCAATTAACTTGTCAAATTCTTCCTCTCACATGGCATGAATGATGTAGATTCTTTTTTTTAATTTATTTTTTACATCTTTATTGGATTATAATTACTTTACAATGTTGTGTTAGTGAATCAGCTATATGTATACCTATACCCCCTCCCTCTTGAGCCTCCCTCCCACCCTCCCCATGTAGATTCTTATATAATGAAATATGTCCAGTACTACTGAGCATCAACATTCTCACTTTTTTTCTTCCAATTCATGATGCAAATATATTCAAATTTTGAACTCCTTGAACGCAATTACATTTTACTTAGATCACATTTACTTTAGATCACTGCTCTCAATGGAGCTCAAATTATGTGAAAATCTCAATTATAACAACATAGTGCATTTGCTGACATGATTAGAAAACAAATCTTATGGGTTAACTAATGCCTTATGGGTTACGGATATCTTTACTACTCATCCAAATTTCAGTGGCCCATCAACACAGCACTCAGATGCATGCAATAATTCGATGTATTCTTCTTTGCTATTTTCTGATTTTTAGTCATATAAAAACCATACCTTTATATATTTTAAATCTTGTTCTTATGGGGGTGTGTTTATCAAGTTAAAAGAATAGTACTTTTTATTTAAATGCCACATATGGGCCTCTATTTGTACTCTTGCCCCAGGCTCTGCAAATACCTGTTTAAAATTGCTTTGAGAAGTGATGAGATATTATTAGGCATAAGGATTTCTGTTTTTGAATGCTTATCCAAATCCCTTTTCTTTCTTTTTATTACAAAAAAAATGTTTAAGCTTATTAATTTCTGCTGACATCTCACATGTGCCCTTGCGTGAGACAAGCACTGCACCAAGGTGGAAGTTTTTATGCAAAGGGTTTCCTTAGCAACAGTAGCTGGAGATGACATTCTCCTGCAGTCCTTCATAACTCCAGGAGAGACAAACCAGCTCTGCCGCCTGGGGCATATTGAATAAAAAGCAATCAAAGCCCTGCAAGAAATTAAGAAACTGTGAAAATACCTAATCCCTCCCTCTGTTAAGGCTCCCAAGTTTTAGCACTAGGTTTCAAAGTGACCCCACCTGCATTTTAATCAATACTGCCCCAGAGCAGTGCTCTCAAATTGCAATGATAAATCACCTGTGCTTTAAAATGCAGATTCTGATTTAGTAGGCCTGGGGTGGGGCCAGAGATTCTACATTTCTAAAAAACTCTCTTGATGCTGCTAATTCAACAGAGAAGCAAGCACAAGTTGAAGTTCCAAGACTTTAGACCATTCTTGTTCCCTTCCCGTTGCTTATGAAAATGCAGCTCAGGGAAGAAAAAAAAACTTTTTATTTAAGTTGTTCCCTAGTGCTTCTCCTATCATTCAATAAAAATAATCACCTATATGTATGCAAAGTATATTTGAAACTGAGGCCTAGCTGGTGTAAGCTTTTGGCCTACATTTCCTGCTGTGTTGATTTTAGGATCAGCACCCTGGGAAACAAGCCAACCCTACCTTTAGCACTTGTTTTACCTCTCCTTCCAGCACCCGCAAGCCCTACCCCAGTGCTCAGTGTGGGCCCCTTAATGCAGCGGTCCCCAACCTTTTTGGCACCAGGGACCGGTTTTGTGGAGGCGGGGTGGGGGTGGGGTTGTTGGGGGGAGTGATGGTTCGGGTGGTAAGGTGAGCGATGGAGATCAGCAGATAAAGCTTTGCTTGCTTGCCTGCCGCTCACCTCCTGCTCTGCGGCCCAGTTCCTAACAGGCCTCGGACTGGTCCCAGTCCACAGCCCAGGGGTTGGGGACCCATGCCTTAATGCCTATCCTCTCCTCATTCTAGGACCACTCCCAGCCCGGGATTCAGTCAAGTCAGAATCAGTGTCTTTGGTAAAACAACAAAATATGGTCTAATGTGATGAGATGAGAAGACTAGTTATGACTAATGCTCATTCGACATGGCATTCTTCCAAAAGTTTCTGCACTTTCATTTCTTTCTAAAGCTCTTAGAGGAAAAAATTTCTTAACAAAGGAATCAAAGTGGTAGGATCTTAGACATTTTAGCAATATGATGGATACACAATTTTATTTTTGCTTAAGAAAAAGCCCTGGAGGCTCTGGCTAAACATTCCTGCCTTCCTCTCTCAGTGTATTCATTCATTCAGGTACTATGCAAGCAGAATGAAAGAAACTGGACTTGCATCCCAGCTCTGCCACTAACCAGCCCCTCCACCTTCAGGTTCTCCCTCTGTAAAATGGGAGTGAATAATAATTAATAATATCTCCTCCTAGAGGACTGTTGTGAGGATTAATACTACCATTTATTGAGCACTTTCTACCTACTGGGCACTGTGCTACATGCTGATGAAATAAAAATCATATTGTAAGGCAAGACAAGAAAAATTTAAACATAAAATTTTTCTCTGCCCTTTGACCTCCTCCCTCCCTTCTAGTGTGCATTACGCATTAACCAGACCTCCCCAATAGCAGAAATACCTGCTCAACCATAAAGATCAATTTTTCTTCTTCCGGTGCCAGCCATATAACTCCTTAGAAGATAACATTCCTTTCTCAATCCCGTAAGAGGTCATGATGACCCACCACTCACCTTGTCTGTGCAGACATCTTTGGTGAACTTTATGTAAAATGCCAATATATCATTTCCCTTAAAGATAGCAATTGGTGCAGTACAGACTAGTCAGACCAGCTGCAGAGATACTGGGCTGCACCTAATGGAAGTTCTTAGCTTAAATACTTATCAATGACCTTATTAATATTACTAGCTATATTACTTGTATTCTGCCTATTTTATAAGATTGTTTCTTGCATTACCAGAAATGCAAGAAATGTGACTAGGCGACTTGAAACGACTGACCAAATATATAGTTCTATAAGATCAATGTTTATACTAGTGTAACTCTAGATATGGGAAGAAGCAATAAGAGGGAACCATAACAGACTAGTAAGACAGCGGGTCCAGAGGATTCTGGCTATTGTTAGGAGGGCCTAGTCCAGTAATGGCGCATTGAGTGGCCTATCCAAAAATTCCACGCCTGACCTAAGAATGAGCATTCTTAGTGTCATGGGACAAATTGGTCATGAAATGCCTCCCAAATTTTGGTTGAAATTAAGACTGAAAGGGAAGGGACTGTAAAATAGAGAATATTGTCCACCATCCAGTTCTGCAAGAATCAAGTCATTAGCCACTGCTGTCACTGACCAACAATACACTCTGAAAGGAATTCAAGGCGAAGATCAGGATGAGGAACTTTGTGCTCTGGGAAAACCGACAGAACTGGCCCTCAGCTAGTTAAATATTTCCAGAAGAAAATTTTATGAATCTGGTCCTTTCATCTTCCCATACTTAGAAAAGCACTAAAACCATTAACTCAGAGATCTGTTCCTTCTACCAAGATGAGTGCTTGACTGCATGTACCCCTTGATCAAAATCACGTATACACTAGCCTTGCCCCCTCCTTACCTCTTCAGAACAGTTCTCAGAGCTCTCTGAGAGACTGTCTCCTGGGTTATAATCCCCAGGTTGGCATGAATAATAATTTCCATTTCTTTCTTAGATAGACTATTAATTCTTTCATTGACAATGCTTTACATACATTATCTAATTTAATTAAAATAACGTATGAAAGCAATTTGTATATAATAGATTCAACAGAAGCCAATTAAATTTATCATCCAGTTCTTTGAGCCATGATCTCAAGGATACCACAATAGATTTTTCTCGAACACCCGCATTACTGCCACCCACTGGTGATTTGCTTTGAAATGCTGCTCATAAATTCCCCACTGATGTCATGTGACCTCTTTCTCTTTCACTATGAACTAAGTTTGATAGAACTTGTTATGAGGTTGGAAGAACTCAGGAGCAGAAGGGAGATTAGAATTAGATTGAAATATAAATAGGGATGTAGTATATGATAAAAGTGGCATTTCCCATGGGGCCAGAGGGAGATTACAGATTCCCTCACTATCTGATAGTAGAGTATTCCTAGGAAACCTTTTGTAAGCCAAAAGGGCATAAAGCAAAGAGGTAATTGCCTCAGTACACATCTTGCTAATAGATGCATGAAATAAGTCGAGATAAAGCATAGACGCTCACTGACACAATTCAAAGCTATGGCAGCTTGATGCAGAGATGCTCAGTCTAGTTCCAGGAGAAGAAGCTTGGTGGTACCACTCTGCGTGTGCACTGCCTCTATAATGGCTCACTACTAAACAAATGTTGAACACGTTTTGCTTTTCTCCTAAAAGTGAAAATCTTCTTTGGAGTTCTTTTGGTTAGCAAAAACAGGTACTAACGTAGTTCTTTCATAAAAGCAAAATGGCCAAAGTAAACTTTCGAAAAGTAGGGGATACCTGTACTCAGCAAATAGTGCTGGGTAACAAATAGAACTTGGCCATAACGGGACATCAAGTATAGTGATTAAGAGCATGACCTCTGGTGTCACAATGCCTGAGTTCAAACCCTGGCTCTGCCACTTACAGCAGAATAATCTCAAGCAAGTCAATGAACTTCCCTGTGCCTCAGTTTTCCTGATTTGAAAATGAGGGAAATTATAATACATCCACCTAGTATGGTTGTTGTAAGAACTGAGTTAATGTTAGAAAACTTAAGAAAAATTCCCAGTATATAGTAGGTGCATGTACAGGTATTTTATTATTGTCAACAATGTTAAGTTGTATCCAAATTTCACTTCTTGCATCAAAATAAACTCCAGCCACATTAAATAATGAAATGACAGAATTACTAAAAGAAAATATGGGAGAACATTTTTATAATCCTGGAATTGGAACAGCCTTTCGAAGTATGACAAATCCCAATAAAAGTGATAGATTTACTAATTTGAAAACTACTTTGGCAAGGTAAACACACCTTTAACAAACTCAAAGAAATGTAACCAACTGGAAAATTTACAGCACATGTGGCTGATAAAAGGCTTATCTCCCTAGAATATAGAGAGCTCTTACAAATTAATAAAATTCACAAGAAATAGCTATAGTGGGCTGGATGGTGCCCCTGCCTTCTAAAAGAAAAAAAAAAGAAAAACATACAGCCATGTCCTAATCCCCAATACCTGTGAACATTACCTTATTTGGAAAAAAGGGTCTTTGAAGATGTGATTAAGGCTCTTGAGAGGAAGAGCCTATTCTGAATTATCCCAGTGAGCCCTGAATGCAATCATATAAGAGAGACGGAAACAGAGGAGACCTTATGAAGATAGAGGCAGAGATTGGAAGGATGCAGCCACAAACCAATAAACACGTGGAGCCATCAGAGGCTGGAAGAGATCAGAAACTCAATTTCCCCTAGAGCCTCTAGAGGAGGGGGGCAGGTACCTTGGTTTTGGATTTCTGACCTCTAGAACTATGAGAAAATAAATCTCTGTTTTTTAAGCCATCAAGTTTGTGGTGATTTGTTACAGCGACCATAGGAAACATACGTCAGCCACAGACTGAGAACAGACAATTCACAGAAGAAATACAGCCACTGAATATATATATAAAATGTTTAACCTTACTAATAAATTAATGTAAATTAAAACAGAATGAGTGCTTTTCTTCCTGATAGACTGGCAATTTTTTTAAAGATAAATAACACAGCGTTGGTAAGACTGTAGGCAAATTCTCTATAGGTGAAGGTATAAATAGGTACTTTTTTAAAAATGTTGATCAATTTGGAAATATCTGTCAAAATGTTAAATATGCAGTCTTCTGGCCAAGAAATTCCATGTCTAGGAATTTAACCTATGGAAACAGTAACACAAGGGCAAGATAAGTGAGTACTAAGATGTTTATTACAGTATTGTTCCTCTAGGGCAAATGTCCATTAATAGCGGATCGGTTAAATAAAAGATGAAATAGCCATACAACAGAATACTAGGGAGCCATTAAATATAGTCAGACAGATCTATATGTACTGACCAGAAAAAGGTTCAAAATGTATTAAGTTTAAAAAAAATAAAGCAAGATACAGAATAGAATGTAAGTTTATATATATATATATATATGGAGGGACTTATATATTTGAATGTATTTGCGATGAGATATTGAGGCAGAGATGGCTAGCTGCCCACTCAAAATTCACAGTTCCTCTTGCATACAGTAGCACTATCATTTGAAGGTGGCTGCCTGGCCAGAAACTCCATCTCCCACTCACCTGCCCTACCTCCAATTACTGCCATGTAGCTAGTGAATGCCAATGGGAGATGAGCAAAAATGATGAGTTGGGGTATTTCAGAATTAGGTGTGTCTTCACCATTATGTCTTTTCCCTCCTGCAGGTGACAACTGCAAGGTGACAACTCTGAGCCAGAGGATGACAGATCCACAAGATAGAAGCAGGCAGGGTCCCTGAAACAGTCTGAGGGAAAACGGCCACCCGACCAGGGACATTGTATTGGAGTGTATTTATCCAGTGAAATTTAGGGGTTGTTACAGCAGTTGGTGTTACCCTAACTTACAGGCGTGCATTCATTTTCTAATATTTTAAGTACATTTTATTCTCCTTTTAAAAAGAAAAAATGGGGGAGATAGCCAGTGAAAAAAAAACCCCAACTTCTGACTCTCCCTGAACCCCCAACAATTAAATAATATATGAGTCTTGATTAGCACATACTTTAATCAGTGTGCCATCTCTTGAGTTTCATTCCCTTAGCCCCAAGAAATCAGTATTATACCAAGAAGTCGACTGATAGCATTCCATGAATGTAAGATTGCGGTAATGTCAGAAAGGCCATTTAGGTACTCATAAAACTTGCATTAAGAGACTCAAACTTTTGTTGTTGTATTGCGTCATAGAATAAAGTGACTGACAGCCAAAGTACGTAGGCAAACATTTCACAACCTTTTATAGTGGAAAAAAAAGAAAAGCAACAATAGTATATGTAATGCTATAAGTTTAGGATTCAGAAATCTTCATATTCATCTTTCCTATTACTTCCTCTCCTCACGATCAACAAGACTGTAAACCTCTTATGATTTAACTTTAGTAAAATTCGGGCAATCATTTACACCTGGATTCAAACTCTGTAAGGATTTGTGTGCATGCTCAGGTGAGCACCTACGTGTTTTAAGAATGGAAAGCAAAATCTGATTAACAAGCTGTTCTTTCTTAAGTAGCAAATATATAGTAGCCCTTGCATGAATCGGGTCTCAACCAGAAAGTATACTGGAACAATGAAGAATTTGTTTTAAAAGCATACTTCTCCATTCAAAAATTCCCCTCCCTTGAAGAAATAGGTTCTAAGTATAGATAAAGAGTAATGAGAGAGACAAAGACATTTGCTTTAATCACCTTTCCTAGTCTGTGATCTAAGGGGAATAAATGTATTATAAACATTTTCAAGGAAAAAAAAAAGGCCAGGGGTTGGGGAGGAATATATCAATAAGCCCATGCATGAAAGAAGCAGTCTTAGAAACAAGCAGCTGCTTCAGCTCTTAGAGCATCTGTCTTTTTTTTTTTTTTTGGCGGTACGCGGGCCTCTCACTGTTGTGGCCTCTCCCGTTGCGGAGCACAGGCTCCGGACGCGCAGGCTCAGCGGCCATGGCTCACGGGCCCAGCCGCTCCGCGGCATGTGGGATCCTCCCGGACCGGGGCACGAACCCGTGTCCCCTGCATCGGCAGGCGGACTCTCAACCACTGCGCCACCAGGGAAGCCCCGAGCATCTATCTTATTGTTTTCCAAATACACGTAAGGCATACTTAAAATGCTGTTCCTTCTCACCCAGCCCACTGAAGAGAAGTGGTTTTCTTTTTTATTCCTAAACCACCAGTCTGTTATCAGCTGATGTGTCTAACATGAAGTCTCAGCATTTCAGATTTAATGCTTTTCTTCAGACTTAACATTTTTCTTCAGGAATATGAATTTCATAATCTGGATTCTCATTTTCATTTTATAAAAGCAATTATATTGGTTATTTTTAAAAAATAAAAACATACAACTAAATAAAAATAAGAAAAGTAAAACTCCTTACCATTCCTTCACCACAAATTAAATAGTTATCTTACGGGTGTATAATAGTCAGTATGTATATATGTATGTATAGACAATGTATGTATAGACATATATGCTTTTAAAATGGGTTCATACTTACACATTCTATCCTATTATCTGATTTTTTCAAAATATTTGGTTATCTCTTTTTAATATGAATTTTCAATAAATGACCACCTACAATATTGTTAATAGCTGATTAATGCTTTAAATTTAAAAAGTCCTTTTAAACTCCTTAACAAACTTGAGACAGTATTGCAAAGTAATTTTTTTAATGTAAAATTGGTTAAACCATTATTCCTCTGAGAATGAGGATGAATAACAAAACATACATAAGAGAAAGGCATCATTGCTCTCACAGTACCTTTTTTTGCCATATATTCTAGCCTGATGCAACTTCCTAGGAAATGGTGGTAAGCCCTCATCTCTGCCTCTGTGATCCGCACGAAGGTGCAAGGTAAGTATCTAGGGTCTTGCTGCCCACACCTCGTACACCAGGAGGCCATTGGATTCCGGGAATGGTGCCACTGCTCTCTCCTCGTTCCTCTCTCAGCACTGCACCTACATAAATATGTTTAATCCTTTCTCCTGGCTAATCTCTCTGAAGTTCACTCAAGGGCATGTCATTGCTGAGAGTTTATCCTTTGGATTAATGAGTGTTCACAGGATTACAGGCCCAAAAGATTACCAGATCTCCTCATTGGGAAACTGGGGAATGAGGAAGTCAGATAGAGAGGGAAATCCTAAAGTTGATGAGAATCAGAATGTTTTTTCTTTTTCAGAGGAATCACATCATAAGATATACATCAGGGCTTCCCTGGTGGCGCAGTGGTTGAGAGTCCGCCTGCCGATGCAGGGGACACGGGTTCATGCCCCGGTCCGGGAAGATCCCACGTGCCGCGGAGCGGCTGGGCCCGTGAGCCATGGCCGCTGGGCCTGCGCGTCCGGAGCCTGTGCTCCGCAACGGGAGAGGTCGCAACAGTGAGAGGCCTGTGTACTGCAAAAAAAAAAAAAAAAAAAAAAGATATACATCAGGCCACTGCATATTTAAAATAAGATAATAGACAAGGATAAAAATTTTAAAGGATGCTCTTCAGAAAATGTATTCCAGGCCACAGTTCTAACCCCTCTCCAGGTTGCCAAGGAATAAAATCTAGAGAATTAACACTGCAACCAGTAGAAGTCACTACCTAAACAAGCAACATACATTGGCAGAGCAAATGGCAACATTTCAGATCCTGAGATGGGATGTAGAGTATCTCTTGAACTACTTCTAAAGATCAGGTGCAAGTACAATGTCAGGATTCTAAATGAAGGATGTTCTTCGCCTGTTGTAATCTGACCAAGACCCCACTTAAGTACCACTTGAGTTCACCTTTCAGAACTGTGCCATGCAGAGTGCTATATTCAGAAAGAGGCTGCTTTTTCATAATGCATTTTATTTTGGTTCTTCATGCTTAATGTTTTTGCTTATTGATGTTCTGCTCCAAGATTTAAAGAAAGGGCACAATGCAAACTATCCAATAAGTAAGTATACAATAAGTAACTTATCCAATAAGTTCTGTATACAAGCTTCTAATTTTTATTTGTATGATTCAAGCTAACATTTCAGAGTAAGGCTTGCAGTTGGCCAAGGAGAAAACTGGAAAACCTTTTTTCACACACACAAAAAATAATAATAACTGTTTACTTTTAAGGAGAGGGTAAAATTTATACATTTTAAAATACTCAAATCTGAAGTATACATTTTAATGAGTTCTGGCAAATGGATACATCCATGTAACCCATACCCTTTTCAAGATATAGAACATTTCCATCTATAGAAAGTACATTCATGTCCCTTCACAGAGAACCTTTGTTCCTAATCCCGGGGCAACCACTGTTATGATTTTTCAGTAGAGACTAGTTTTATCTGTTCAAAAGCCTCATATAATGCAATCATACAGTATATACTCTTTTGTGTCTAGCTTCTTTCCCTCAGGATGCTTTTGAGATTCATCCATGTTGTGTGCACCAGTAGTTCATTCATCTTTATTGCTGGGTTGTATCCCATCATATGGATAGTCAGTTTGTCCACTCTCCTGCTGATAGACATTCAGATTTTTTTTTTTTCCCCAGTTTGGGCTGTTAAGAACAAAATTGCTATGAACATTTATGTAAAGGTCTTTGTGTGGACATGTATTTGCATTTCTCTTGGATAAATACCTAGGAGTGGTATTGCTGAGTCAAAGCAGAGGTGTATATTTAACTCGTAAGAAACTGCCAAACCTTTTCCAAATTGGTTATATCAAAAGGTTTTAAGATTAGAGGCTGCTCTCTTTAGCAATCCTCAGAGCCAGTTCTTTATTAGTGTTAACTGCATGTGAAGTACTTTAAGAAAATACCTAAATTAAGAAGAAGAAATATTAATTTAAATTTAGATTCTAAAACTTAAGAAAGCTCTTTTTCTTCCCTACCGTTAAGTATTGAGAATATGTTGACTCTGACCAAATGCAAAGTCTGAAAGTCTAATACAGGGCAGCAAATAAAGCAGTTTTCAAACAACAGTTTATTACATACAGCCAAACTTCCTCCCAAATGGTTGTACCAGTTTGGATTCCCATCAGCATTATAGAAATGATTCCCCATATGGAGGCTCTTTTTCATACTAAACATTAACTTCTTCAGCCTTTCAGTCAGAAGCAAACAGCCATGAATGCTTAGCTGGCATCACAGCATCTAGGAACATTAAAACTATCCTTGCTAACCACATCAATCCACAATGGCAGTGTTCATGCACTACACACACCCAGTGATGACCCTAATGACACACCTCAGAGATACTGAGGGTTTGGTTACAGACCACTGCAGTAAAGTGAATATCGCAATAAAGCTAGTCACATGAATTTTTTAGTTTCCTCGTGCATATAAAAGTTATGTTTACACTATACTGTAGCCTATTAACTGTGCAATAGCATTATGTCTAAAAAAAGTACATGCTTTAAAAAAATCATGCTAACATTTTAACCATTATCTGAGCCTTCAGTGAGTCATAATCTTTCTCAAAAGTAACAAAGATCACTGATCACAGATCAGCATAACAAATATAATATAATGAAAAAGTTTGAAATATTGTGAGAATTACCAAAATGGGACACAGAGACATGAAGCGAGCAAATGTTGCTGGAAAAAATGGCACCAATAGACTTGCTCGACACAGGGCTGCCACAAACCTTCAATTTGTAAAAAACATACAAATATCTGTGAAGTGCAATAAAGCTAACTGCAATAAAATGAAGTATGCCTGTATATCTTTTTGCAGCTTACAGAACTCTAGGGAGAAGCAGACTGTAAAATCTTAGAAACTTTATACATTTGGATCTATTATATAAACAAACTATACAGCTCTTATAATTCCTACATTCCATGCACTGACCTTTATCATTTGACCAAGATCAAGTATCTACTAAAGGGCTGTATTTTCTTTATGTTTAACAACAGATTCTGAAATAACTGGGTACTGTACTAGGTAACTCTCCTTAGAAAAGAGCTGATTATTTCAGGAGTAATGGCAATGGGAGATGAATGTTTCCCGTCTTCTCCCTAAGAAACTACCATTACAGGTATTAAAAAAATAAAAATTTAAAAAAGCTTTTCTTAGCACTTCTGGGTGGCAGAGTAGGAGGACTACTCCTACTCTGTAGGAGCTCACCTCCCCTCACTAACACATCAAAAATACATCTACATATGGAGCAATTCTCACTGAAAACAAACTGGAGACTGGCAGACTCTTATACAACCACAGCGGTAAGAAAGATCCACATGGAGCAGGGTAGAAGGGAAAAGAAGGCATCAGGTTGTGACTGCACCCCTGGGAGGGAACACAAGAAAGGAAGGGGGATTACATGGGCTTGGAGATCTGCTCTGGGGACTGAGTGGTTTGAACCACTTAATGGACATCCCAGCCCTGGGATCCGACATAGGGAAGACATGTCCCCTTAGCTGGTTTGAAAACTCCTGGGAACAAGGTGGGAGGAAGCAGACTGAAATTGCCCAGGATTCTGGCTGGTTTAATATGACTGCCCCAATGACCACACCAGCCCAAGCTGGCCACTCTTGCTCTGTGGTGCAGCTCCACACTAGGCAACAGCTGCCCCAGCTGATGGGAGAGTACAGTTGTGGGGGATGGGAGCCAGCTCAGACCCACCACAGCATCCGAATGGGGCAAGGGAAGCTATTACTGGTGCTCGTGGAGAAGGCAGATCCAGAGCAGTCTGAACTCTGACTGATGTGACAGGACCACCCTAGCACACACCCCGGCCAGCACCAGGTGCCCACGCTGGCCCCTCTTGTTCTAGCACTGCTCCCCTCTGGGGCAGAGTTACCAATGCTGGGGGGGAGAAGGAAAGCACACGCTTACAGAAAACAGAACCAGCTCAGACCTAACCCTCAGGGCTTCTGCTCCAGCAATTTGGGATCAGACCCCACACCCAATAGGGTGGTGAGGGTCACTGAGCAGAGGGGAAGTCCTGCCTCACACCTGGCTCTGGCTTCAGCCTCTCTATCTCCAGCCCCACCACCTACCAAGGTGCTACCTACCAGCACACCCTGAGGAAAGATGTGCCTTGGGCCCATGTCAGATCCAGCTCTCCCATCAAAGCCACTAGGCACATGCAGTGCCCAGTGTAAGGATGCTCCCACACAAGGACACCCCTTCAAGACCAGGATAGATAACTGTTTCACCTAATTTCATAAAGACAGAAAAAGTTAAGCAGAATAAGAAGACAGAGGAATTTGTTTCAAATGAACGAACAAGGAAAAAACCCTGAAAAAACAACTAATGAAACATAGATAATTTACCAGATAAACAGTTCAAAGCATTATAATAAGAACGCTAATTGAACTAGGGAAAATAAATGAACACAGTGGGACTATTAACAAGGAGCCAGAAATTAAAAAAGAACCAGTCAGAACTGAAGAATACAATAACTGAAATGAAAAACACACTAGAAGGAATTATCAGCAGACTAGGTGATACACAAGAACACCTAAGTGATCAGGAGGATAGAATAATGAAAATCACCCAATCAGAACAACAAAAATAAAAACAAATTTTTAAAATAAGAATAGATTAAGGGACATCTGGAACAACATCAAGCATAATAATATTCGCATTATAGAAGTCCCAGAAGGAGGAGAGAAAGGGGTCAAAAATGTATTTCCCAAACCTGAGGAAGGAAACAGATATCCAGGTACAAGAAGCAAAGAGTCCCAAACAAGATGAACCCAAGGAGACCTAGACCAAGACATACTGTAATTAAAATGGCAGAAGTTAAAGACAGAATTCTAAAGGCAGCAAGAGAAAAACAAAGTCACATATAAGAGAATCCACGTAAGACTATCAGCTGATTTTTCTGCAGAAATTCTGCAGGCCAGAAGGGAGTAGCAGGACATATTTAAAATGCTGAAAGGGAAAAACCTACAACCTAGGATACTCTACCCAGCAAGATTATCATTCATAATTGAAGGAGAGATAAAGAACTTCTCAGATAAGCAAAAACTAAGAGTTGGTCAATACTAAACTGATACTAAAAGAAATATTAAAGGGTTTTCTCTAAGTGGAAAAGAAAAGGCTACAAGAAGTATGAATCTATAGAAAAGGAAAAATCCCACTAGTAAAGGCAAATATACAGTGAACGTTATGGATTAACCACTTAAATAAGCTGGTACAAATATTAGAAGACAAAAAAATTGTAAAAGTATAACTACAATATATGGTAAAGGGATAAACATGAACATATAAAATATGACATCAAAAACACAAAACATGAGGGGAATAAAAAAATGTAGATCTTTTAGAACGTGTTTGCACTTAATGACTAATACTTTAAAATATATATATATATATATATATATATATATATAGTTATAGGTCAACATATATAAACTCCATGGTAACCTCAAATACAAATTCTACAATAGATACACAAAAACTAAAAAGAAAGAAGCACATGCACACCACTAAATAAAATCATCAAACCACAAGGGGTGAAAATAAAAGGAGAAGAAAAAGAACAGAGAAGAACTACAACAACAAAACAAGTAGCAAAATGGCAATAAGTTCATACCTATCAATTGTCACTTTCAATGTCAATGGACTAAATGCTCCAGTCAAGACACAGGGTAGCTAATTGGATAAAAAAACATGGCATCTTCTGCTGCTTACAGTAGATTCACTTCAGAGCTAAAAACACACACAGACTGAAAGTGAGAGGATTTTAAAAGATATTTCATACAAATGGAAACAAGATAGCTGGGCTATCAATACTCATATTAGACAAAATAAGACTTTAAAACAAAGTCTAGGGCTTCCCTAGTGGCACAGTGGTTAAGAATCTGTCTGCCAATGCAGGGGACACAGGTTCAAGCCCTGACCCAGGAAGATCCCACATGCCACAGAGCAACTAAGCCCATGCGCCACAACTACTGAGCCTGCGCTCCAGAGCCCATGAGCCACAACTCCTGAAGCCTGGGCACCTAGAGCCCATGCTCTGCAACAAGAAAAGCCACCACAATGAGAAGCCCGCGCATCACAATGAAGAGTAGCCCCCACTCACCGCAACTAGAGGAAGCTCACGCACAGCAACAAAGACCCAATGCAGCCAAAAATAAATAAATAAATAATAAATTAATTTTTTAAAAAAGTCTAGAACAAAGAAGGGCATTATATAATGATAAAGGAATCAATACAAGAAGAGGACGTAATACTCATTAACATATATGTACCTAATATAGGAGGACCTAAATACATAAAGCAAGTACTAACAGATAGAAAGGGAGAAATTAACAATAATACAGTAATAGTAGGGGACTTTAACACCTCACTCACATCAATGGACATTATCATCCAGACAGAAAATCTATAAGGAAACAATACTCTTAAATGGCACATTAGACCCATTGGACTTAATAGATGTCTACAGGACATTCCATTCAAAAACAGCAGAATACACATTCTTTTCAAGTGCACATGGAACGTTCTCCGGGATAGATTACATGCTAGTCCACAAAACAAGTCTCAACAAATAGAAATTATATCAAGCATTTTTTCTGACCACAATGGTATAAAACTAGAAATCAATTACAGGAAGAAAAATGGGAAAAACACAAACCCGTGAAGACTAAACAACATGCTACTAAAAAACCAACAAGGGCTTCCCTGGTGGTGCAGTGGTTGAGAGTCCGCCTGCCAATGCAGGGGACACGGGTTCGTGCCCTGGTCTGGGAAGATCCCACGTGCCGCGGAGCAGCTAAGCCCGTGAGCCATGGCCACTGAGCCTGCGCGTCCAAAGCCTGTGCTCCGAACGGGAGAGCCCACAACAGTGAGAGGCCCACGTACCGCAAAAAAAAAAAACAAAAAAAAAACGGGCAGAAGACCTAAATACACATTTCTCCAAAGAAGACATAGAGGTGGCCAAGAGGCACGTGAAAAGATGCTCAACATCACTAATTATTAGAGAAATGCAAATCAAAACTGCAATGAGTTATCACCTCACACCAGTTAGAATAGGCATCATCGGAAAATCTAAGAACAATAAATGCTGGAGAGGGTGTGGAGAAAAGGGAACCCTCTTACACTGTTGGTGGGAATGTAAACTGGTGTAGCCACTATGGAGAACAACAGTATGGTCCTTAAAAACCTAAAAATAGAATTACCATATGACCCAGCAATCCCACTACCGGGCATATACCCAGAGGAAACCATAATTCAGAAAGACACATGCGGGGCTTCCCTGGTGGCACAGTGGTTAAGAGTCCGCCTGCCAATGCAGGGGACATGGGTTCAAGCCCTGGTCCGGGCAGATCCCACATGCCGCGGAGCAACTAAGCCCATGTGCCACAACTGCTGAGCCTGCGCTCTGAAGCCTGAGAGCCACAACTACTGAAGCCCGTGCATCTGGAGCCCATGCTCCCCAGTGAGGGGGGCCGCTGTGATGAGAGGCCTGTGCACTGTGGCGAGGAGTGGCCCCCGCTCTCCGCAACTAGAGAAAAGCCCACATACAGCAACAACGACCCAACGCAGCCAAAAATAAATAAATTAAATTTATTTTTAAAAAAAGAAATGTGCAAAAAAAAAAAAAAAGGCACATGCACCCCAATGTTCATTGCAGCACTATTTACAATAGCCAGGTCATAGAAGCAACCTAAATGCCCATCAACAGACGAATGGATAAAGAAGATGTGGGGGCTTCCCTGGTGGCGCAGTGGTTGAGAGTCCGCCTGCCGGTGCAGGGGACGCGGGTTCGTGCCCCGGTCCAGGAGGATCCCACATGCTGCGGAGCGGCTGGGCCCGTGGGCCATGGCCACTGAGCCTGCACGTCCGGAGCCCTTTGCTCTGCAACGGGAGAGGCCACAGCGGTGAGGGGCCCGCGTACCGCAAAAAAAAAAAGAAGATGTGGTACATATATGCAATGGAATATTACTCAGCCATAAAAAGGAACAAAACTGGGTCATTTGTAGAGACGTGGATGGGCCTAGAGACTGCCATACAGAGTGAAGTAAGTCAGAAAGAGGAAAACAAATATCATATGTTAACGCATATATGTGGAATCTAGAAAAATGGTACAGACAAACCAGTTTGCAAGGCAGAAGTAGAGACACAGATGTAGAGAACAAATGTATGGACACCAAGGAGGGAAAGGGGGGAAATGAATTGGGAGATTGGGATTGACATATCTACACTAATATGTATAAAATAGATAACTAATGAGAACCTGCTGTACAGCACAGGGAACTCTACATCACTTTGCTGTACAGTAGAAACTAACACAACATTTTAAAACAACTATACCCCAATTTAAAAGAAACAGAAGAGAACTTAATAATCATCCAAGTCTACCTCCTCGTTTAAGAGATGGGAAGCTTCATCCTGAGAGAGGCCCAGTGATCTGCCCAAGATCTTTAGTGGCAAAGGGCCCAGGGACAGGACCAATAACACATTCACAGGTTAGATGGTGTTTTCACCCACATTATCTTACAAGCATACTAAGCTGGGTGGGGAAGGATTATTAAAATTCCCATTTTCCAGCCTGAGGTGGAATGACTTGTCCAGAGCAGAATTCAAATTGAGATGGTCACACACCCAGTCCACTGCTCTTTCCTGCACCACAGTTTCTTGCACACGTTGGTATTTAGCTCAATCATCTCAGCATTCAATATATTTCAAACTACAAATTCTGTTTTATTTTATCCTATCTTCAGCAGTATGTCACATTCGGCCTTCTCTGGTAGGATTATACTGACCTTCTGTCTTAAAAAAAAACCAGTTCAGTGGCCACATTTGGCACCAGAAACATTTTTTAAAACTTAATGAGGCTCCCCATACAAATCATCTTCACAAAATATATCACATGTGTATCATTCCAGATGTATATTATTGCACTAAACACACTGAACCAGTGTGCTCAAAGAGCAATAACAGCTCACTAATTGAAGCAATATTTATCATATAAATACCAAAAAGGCAGTTTTAACAAATGCGTGGAACACTGAGAAAAAAACTTCCTGACTTCATCAATAAAAACTGATTTGCATTCACAGAAGGGTCTCAAAGTGAAGCGAGCAACAGAGAGAATTATCGGGATAATTCTAGTCATCTAAATCCAAAGGATCTGAACCTGAATGTGTTTTTTTATTTGAGGAGGTCCAGGGAAGGGGTGGGGGAGAAAATGTTAAGGAGGAATTTCCTTGCCGCTATCTCAATGTTCTCTTACGGTATAGGGCCTGTCTTTCCACCACAACCCTTATTTCAGGAGGAAGGCACGCATGTTTTGCTCCCCATTTTGAACTCATGGAAGAGGATTAGAATTGCTCAGTCTCGTGGGGCTGGCAGAGGTTTCTCGGTGGGGTTCACCTGGGGCCGGGCGACACCTCCAGGCCGTACTTCTATAGCACAGGCCAAGGAGCTGGACTGCGCCCCGGCCCTCTACTGTGACCTGCATTCCGACACGCTGTCTCGTGAAGGACCCTCCAGTGGCCTGACAGCGATTTCTGCTGGAAAGCACCGGCCTTCGCTCCTCCCGTTCCCTCTCCTTTCTCAGTATCGGGTCAATCACTACACAACTGGCCACCCCTGCCCGCGGTCAGCAGCGGGTAACAGATCCTAACAGCCAACTAGCCCTGGGTTTAGCGCTCAACAGACTCGGCAATTGCCTGGTGAAGGCTCCTGCCCCATGGCCTGCTCCGGCCCCGCCAGACGCGGGGGACGCCCAAGGCCGCGAGCGCAGCACCCCAGGGACGCCTGTTACAGAGCAGCACCGGACGCAGCGAGGCCCACACGCTGGGCAGACGCCCCTCGACCATCCCAGGGCTGCGACGGAGGGCGGGGTGGGGGGAGACCAGGTCCCAGGCAACGCGCCCACCCTCCATTAATAAAACTTAGAATTAAGCGTCATTTACCGACACGAGCGATCACTGTGGTCAGTCGCCGGGTGAACTCCTGAGGGGCCATTTCTTCTTTTAACCAAAACAGCACTTCGCCGAAAAACCACTCGGTATAAACAAAACAAAGCAACACAAAACTGTTTCCACTGATGCTATGGATGACTTTTTAAAGGCATCTCTTCGCGAGGATGCTCGGCCCTCACACTCTTCCTCGCTCTCCTCAGGCACAAAACGAGAGTCACTCCCAGCCAAGGCCAACTCTCCAGGGCTGTGCGGTTAGAGGACGCCAGCCACGCCCCGGAGGGGGTTATTTTAAAGATTAGGTGGAGCGGCTTTTCCAACTTGACGACTGGCTTTACGAGAGAGGGAAGCGGCAGTTCGGGAGAGGAGAAAAGCAAGTCGCCCCAATCTCGCTGTAACCGCGCTCTGGCGTCGCGGGCCGAGGGGGCGCATGGGTTTCTGGATTTGTGGTCAGATGTGCTGAGCTGCCTCCCGGGAGGGTCGCGCCGGGATGAAGGATGCTCTGTCAGCGCGCAGGGGGCACGCGGAGTCAGCGGGTGCGGAAGGCAGAGGAGCTGAGGTGTTCAGGGCTCAGCAGTGCAGCCCACCCAGCGTCGCCGCGCGCCCTTGCGCTTCCCGCCTCCGCGCCCACCTTTCCCCGCCCGGGGGCGGTGCCCGAGGCTCCCGGAGAGGCGCGCACGCGCGAGAGCACCACCCTGTTTCGGGTGGGGCAGGTGCGCCCATTCCTCTAAGAATGGGGGCGATTCAAGATCTGTCCTCCAATTGTGGGAGAGGAGACAGCGAGTTTGGTGCGCCCGCCAGCACCGGGGTTCTGAACGCCAGATGCTCGGTTCCCTGGCTCGTCTCTCCTCCTTCCCCGCCAGGTATCTGCGGAGAAACCTAGGCGAGAAAGGGACTGGCAGGGAGTTCTGCGGCCGCCCCGCTGGGGCTCTGGAAGGAAGGCTGTTTGAGGCCCAGCTGCCCGTCCCATCCACTGACTCCGGGCTTGGGGGAGGGGCGGTGGCTGGAGTTTTTTTCCCCCTGTTAGGGGTTGTCTCATTCAGTTATCAGCGTCCACTGGACACACTCGCATTTAGAGCCGGGAGCGCGGGCTGTGCACCGACCTGGCTCCGCACGCGTGTGCGTACGTGTGTCTCCACTGTGTGGGCCTTTTCCTTTGTGCAGCTCCTCCCGTGCGCCCCCGCTCCGTCTGCCAACTGTCAGGCGCGCCAGTGCGCCCTCCTGGAAAGGCTCTGGCACAGCGCCATTGCGGAAAGCATCGGATCCGCAACTATCCAGCGGTAGACGCTGTCCCGGGGCTTCCTTAGGTGGCTCCAGATACTACCTGACAGACGGACTAACCGAATTCAGTAGAGCTCCACGTGAAAAGCCTGAGCAAACGAGAATCTAGTCAGGTTGTCCCCCAGTCCATTCCTAAAAGGGGGGACCCTGTCGCGAGAGTGCCAGGACCACCCACAGGTTCTGAGCCAATTCCAGGAAGCTCAGCTTTCCTCTTTGGCATGTAAAAAGCCAAACCCCAAACAAACACCTCGGATTCAATTTCTAGTAATAGCCACTCATCCCAGGGGTTTGGGGACGTTTTAAAATGCTTTCTGCTAACAATTGTGGGCTGTGGTTAAGAGATGATGTTAGTCCACCTGCTACGTGAAATTTGTGCAGAGGTTCTTCTCTCCTGTGATGTTTGGGCTCTTTGCACTCTGCCTGGACAAGTAGAGCAACCATTTTCATAGCAACCTCCTGCGAGAAATTCAGAAAGGGGTTAAAGACCCAAAGGAGTAAAACAGCTTTGGGTTGTGTTTCCACGGTAGTATCTGGCTCTTCAAGGGTCACAAGTATTTTTGAGAAACCAAATGAGGTGTTTTCTGTTGGTAGTAGTCAGTACCTGGTGACCAGTCAGAGCCAACTGTGAACTGGCCCCTAGAAACCAGCATATTGCTAAGGAGACTGATAATGTGGGACATGCTGGACTTTGCAGATCCAGTGAGCTCAGCTTCTCAGATTAAGCCAGGTTTTATGGGTAAGAATCATGGATGGAAGGGACGGGAGAATGGGAAGAGCAAGAAGAGTCAGGTGAAGCTTATGAATAGGAATGAGAGAGAAAAGAAAGAAATAGGAAATAAATCACACTCAGAAGGCTGGTCTCCTTCCCACATCTGTACCTTCACAATCTTCAGAGGTTTCCATGGAGATGAATTGGCTGACTTTATAGCAAGATGTAACAGGCAGTGGTTGTCCTCAGAAACCAGTTCTGTCCCCCCATTTCTAATACACGCTCTCCTGGGGCCTCAACTGCTTCACCTGGGCTATGAGAGGGTGGGTCTGTGATCTCCAAGTTCCCTTTTCCAGTTCTGAAATCCTGTAACTGTAACTAAGAAGAAATGAGTGTAGTTTTCAATAGCCCATACCTCCTTGTTCCTCTGAGAAAACAGTTATTATCTCCGTTGCTCTTGTGAATATGGACATGCTTCCTGCCTTCTCTCCTTCCCTGCCCTCCTCCCTTCTGTGCCTCTCTTTATCTTTTCTAATTATGATTTATTTCCTGTCTGTGACAAATCACATTGCTCTAATATATGGCAAAATCAAGCAACAAGTCAGAATAGCCTGCCTTCCTCTCTAATGAATGAAGTAATAATCAGTCACATCTATTGAACATCAATTATATGCTCAGGGTTGTGATAGGCAGTGTCAATTATAGCAGCTACCACCGCCATATAGTAAGTGACTGCTCTGTGCCACCTGGTATAATGGTAGGCATTTCACAAACATCATTTAAGCCCCACAATAACCCTTTAGGGCTTTAATCTTATTTTGCAGATTCTGCTGGCACAAGAACCAAACTGTGGATCACTTATGAATCTAGACTATTCTCTGCCTTCAGGTAAGGATTTGCCTGAGCTTGGAAAGACAAACTATCCTCCAAGCACTGCCAAAGTAGATTCTACCTCCCTTTTGGTGGATTGTCAGCACTGCCTCCAACAATGAAGAGAAAGACAAAGGACCCACCTTGGGTGCCACAGGTGAGGTTAGGCACCATTGGGGCCACCCAGTTTAGTCTAGATCAGTGGTTCTCAAACTAACAGAATCACCTGGAAATACAGGTGATTTTTTAAAATACAAACTCCTGGTCCCCATCTCCAGAGATTCTGATTCAGTAGTGTGGAATGAGACCTGAGAGTTTGCATTTTTAACAAGTACACAGGATTACGGATGCTGCTGGTTCTGGGACCACCACTGGCCTAGAGCAAAGCTCTTCAAAATTCTTAGACTGCAAACCACAGTATGATATAAAATTTACATCATGACATAGTCAACATAAATTACATAATTAAAACAAAAGTTGTATGGAACAATTTTCTTCCCTTCAGAAAAGTTAACTCAAAATGAATCACTGACCTAAATGTAAAACACAAAACTATAAAATTCCTATAACATAACATAGGAGAAAATCTAGATGACCTAGGGTTTGGTGAAGACTTTCTAGGTACAACACCAAAGGCACAATCCGTGAAAGAAAGAATTGACAAGATAGACTTCATTAAAATAAAGACTTTCTGCTGTGTGAAAGATACTATCAAGAGAATAAAAAGAGAAGCTATGGGCTGATAGAAAATAGTTATGAAAAACATATCTCTCTGTTAAAAAAATAAAGGCCTGTTATCTAAAATATACAAAGAACTCTTAAAACTCAATAGTAAGAATAACCTGATTTTTAAAATGGGCTAAAGACCTTCACAGACACTTCCTCAAGATATACAGATGGCAAATAAGCATATGAAATGATGCTCCACATCATATGTCATCAGGGAAATGCAAACTAAATAACAACGACATACCACTACACACCTAATAGAATGGCCCAAATCCAAAACACTGACAACACCAAATGCTGGTGAAGGTGTGGAGCAACAGGAACTCTCATTAATTGCTGGTGGGATTGCAAATAATTTGGAAAATTGTGTTTTATAAGATAGTTTGGCAGATTTTTACAAAACAACATATTCTTACCATGCATTTCAGCAATTGTGCTCCTTGGTATTTATCCAAAAGTTAGAAATTTATGTCCACACAAAAACCTACACGTTTATAGCAGTTTTATTCACAACTGCCAAAAGTTGGAAGCAACCTGTCATTCCATAGGTAAATGGATAAATAAACTGTGACACATCCAGACAATGGAATATTAGTCAGTGTTAGAAAGAAATGAGCTATCAAACCATGAAAAAAAAGAAAGAAACTTAAATGCACATTACTAAGTGAAAGAAGTCAATCTGAAAAGATTGCTTATTGCATGATTCCAACTACACTACATTCTGGAAAAGGCAACACTATAAAGACTTACGTAAAGAGATCAGTGGTTGCCAGGGATTATTGGGGAGGGAGGAATGAATAGCCAAAGCACAGACAATTCTTAGGGCAGTAAAACTACTCTTTACGATTTATAATGGTGGACACATATCATTATAAATTTTTCCAAACACGTGAAAGTACAACACCAAGAGTGAAGGCTGGGACTTCCCTGGTGGTCCAGTAATAAAGAATCCACCTTCCAGTGCAGGGGACGCGGGTTCAATCCCTGGTGGGGAAACTAAGATCCCACATGCCGCGGGGCAACTAAGCCTGCGCACCACAACTACTGAGCTCTCGAGCCTCAACGAGAGAGCCCATATGCCCTGGAGCCCATGTGCCACAACTAGAGAGAGAAAACCCACACTCCACAAATAGAGAGAAGCCCATACACCACAACAAAGAGCCGGTGCTGCAAGGAAAGATCCCTCACACCTCAACGAAGACCCCGTGTGCCGCAACTAAGACCTGATGCAGCCAAATAAATAAATAAATAAAGGAGGAAAAAAACCAAAAAAACAATGAAGGCTAATGTGAACTAAGGACTTTCAGTGATTATGATGTGTCAGTGTAGGTTCATCAATTGTAACAAATGTACCACTCTGGTGGGGGATATTAATATTGGGGAGGGGGTATGCATGCGTGGGGGAAGGGGAAAGCGCTACTTTATGCTCAATATTGCTGTAAAAAATAAAGTCTACAAACTTGCAACTAGAAGACTAATAAGTTCTGGAAATCTAATGCACTGCATTAGTGATTATAGTCAACAATACTGTATCATGTACTTTAAAGTTGCTAGGAGAGTAGATCTTAAATGTTCTCATCAAAAAAGAAATTATAGGGATTTCCCTGGTGGTGCAGTGGTTAAGAATCCGCCTGCCAATGCAGGGGACACGGGTTCGAGATCCCACATGCCGCGGAGCAACTAAGCCCATGCACCACAATTACTGAAGCGCACGCGCCTAGGGCCCATGCTCTGCAACAAGAGAAGCCACTGCATGAGAAGCCCGCGCACCACAACGAAGAGTATCCCCTGCTCACCACAACTAGAGAAAGCCCGCGCACAGCAACGAAGACCCAATGCAGCCAAAAATAAATAAACAAAAATTATAATTATGTGATGTGAAAGGATTGTTAGCTAATCCTATGGCGGTAATCATATTGCAATATATAAAGGTATCAAATCAACAGGTTGTACAGCTTAAACTTACACAACGCTATGTCAATTATATCTCAATTTTTAAAAATAGCATTATAGAAAAAAATTAAGTCCATCTTAAAATTCTGTAATTTCAATTATGAGACGATTAAGAGGAGGATTTTTTAAAAATACATGTTTTCACATTTTTGAAAACATAAAATTTTGTATTCTTCTTACCCCACACCCTTTTATATCTTAGGACAGCTCCCCTTTCTTCTTCCCCTCAGAAAACTCTGAAGATTAAAGGTCATGAAGAGCTCTTTGCCCTGGAACCCATGAGAGGAAAAGAACCCCACAGAAGGAAACATCCATGGCACACGCAGGCAACCTAAGGAGGCTAAGGACAGCAGGCCCCTACCCCAGTTGGATCCCAGCCCAAGGGGCGGAGGAAACAGGGACCACACCCCCGCGGGCGCGCAGACTCATTGGCCAATCGCCGCTACTGCGGCTCTGCTCTGTCCTTTGATTGGTTTTAGTGGTGACGTCCCCTCCCGAATGCCTCGCTCGGATTGGCTATTTCTTGGTTCGGACTGGACGGAGGCCAGAGGAGGACAAGAGACTTCTATGCGGTATGGAGGGACGATTTTGGTGACATCTGAGACGCAGCCGCACTTCAACAAGCGTCCGGGCTCCAGGGACATGGCGGCGGCCTCTGTGGTGTCGGTGCTGCTGGTGGCGACTGAGAGGAACCAGTGGCAGTCAGTCCAGAGCCCGCTGCTGCTGCTGCTGCTGCCGCTGCCGAGGAAACGGTGGGTGGTAGGACGGCTGTGTTTCTGCCCAGGGATGGGGGCGTGGGGTGTTGGCCGGCCTGAGCTGTGAAAGAGTTGCGGAGGTACCGGAGGCTCGGTAGAATCTGCTTGTCAGGGGATTCTGCTTTCAGTCCCACCCCTGAAAAGGAGTCCTCCTATACCCAGCCCTTCCCTTTCTTTCCCCTCCCTAGGTTCACTCTTCAGCCCGTCCTTTGCCTTAGTTTTCTCCACTTAGGGGTGGCGGTGGGGGGAAGGGAGCTGGGCCTGCCATCCTCCGTGCTCCCCTACCTATGCGGGCAAGAATAGGGTTGCCAGATTTAGCAATAAAAATACAGAATGCTAGCTAAAATTTAAATTTCAGAAAAACCACACAATTTTTTTAGTAAAAATATGTCTCTGATATCAAATTAAATTAAAATATAAAACATTATTTTTTATTTGTCTGAAATTTAACTGTGCGTCCTGTTTTTTATCTGGCAATCCTAGGCAAGAATAACATTTATACACCTCCTAACCATTTACAGTGTCCTTTCATAGCACTCCCTGTATGGGGAGTGTTATAATCCGTGTTCCGATGAAACCCAAAAGGTCTAATCCAAGGGTATGCAACCAGTAAGTAATGGGGCCAGGACACTTTAAAACCCAATTTCAGGGCTTCCCTAGTGGCGCAGTGGTTGAGAGTCCGCCTGCCGATGCAGGGGACACGGGTTCGTGCCCCTGTCCGGGAAGATCCCACATGCCGCGGAGCGGCTGGGCCCGTGAACCATGGCCGCTGAGCCTGCGCGTCCGGAGCCTGTGCTCCGCAATGGGAGAGGCCACAACAGTGAGAGGCCCGCCTACCGCAAAAAAAAAAAAAAAAAAAGCCAATTTCAGTTCTGTTGTCCCTCTCAGGCGTGCAATTCAAAGAAAGATTCCTGGGGAGCTCTTATAATTGTTGGAATGAATCTACTTAACAAAAGCAAATTTATCTTTCAGAGGGGCTGGAGAGTTGTTTTATATTCAGGTTCTCTGCTGTGGCGTTTACTTTATATTTGGGGGAAGAAACTGTATTAAACTGTCAAGGTAGTGATTAAGGCAGTGAAGTGTACTCTGGAATGAGACACACCTGGGTTCAAAGCGTAGCTTCGCCACTTTGATGGCAGTAGGCAAGTTATGTAACCTTTCTGGGCCTCCATTTCCTCTTTAAAATAGAAATGATAATAATTGTATCCACGTCATAGGATTGCTGTATTAAATTCTTGTCAAGTGCCTGGGACACTGAAATTAGTTAATTTTAACTATGATTAGCCATTATACTTTGACTTTTAGTAAATGTGAATTTTTGGCATAAATCATTAAATAATTAACTATATTTTTAATAGATCTTTATTGGAGCATAATTGTTTCACAATACTGTGTTAGTTTCCGTTGCACAACAAAGGGAATCAGCCATACGCATACACATGTCCCCCTATCCCCTCCCTCTTGAGCCTCCCTCCCATCCTCCCTATCCTACCCTTCTAGGTCATGCAAAGCATCAAGCTGATCTCCCTGTGCTATGCTGCTGCTTCCCACCAGCCAACTATTTTACATTCGGTAGTGTATATATGTCGATGCTACTCTCACTTCGCCCCAGCTTCACCCTCCCACCCCACCTCCTCAAGTCCATTCTCTATGTCTACCTCTTTATTCCTGCCCTGCAACTAGGTTCATCAGTACCATTTTTTTTTTAACTTCATATATATACTTTAGCATACAGTATTTGTTTTTCTCTTTCCGACTTAACTTCACTCTGTATGACAGACTCTATGTCCATCCACCTCACTACAAATAACTCAATTTCGTTTCTTTTACAGCTGAGTAATATTCCATTGTATATATGTGCCACATCTTCTTTATCCATTCATCTGTCAATGGACACTTGCTTCCATGTCCTGGCTACTGTAAATAGTGTGAAATGAACACTGAGGTACATGACTCTTTCTGAATTATGGTTTTCTCAGGGTACGTGCCCAGCAGTGGGGTTGCTGGGTCGTATGGTAGCTCTATTTTTAGTTTTTTAAGTAACCTCCATACTGTTTTTCATAGTGGTTGTATCAGTTTACATTCCCACCAACAGTGCAAGAGGGTTCCCTTTTCACCACACCCCTTCCAGCATTTATTGTTTCTAGATTTTTTGTTAATGGCCATTCTGACTGGCATGAGTGAGGTGATACCTCATTTTAGTTTTGATATGCATTTCTCTAATAATTAGCGATGTTGAGCATCTTTTCGTGTGCCTCTTGGCCATCTGTATGTCTTCCTTGGTGTACGTCTTCCACCCATTTTTTAACTGGATTGTTTGTTTGTTTTTAATATTGAACTCCATGAGCTGTTTGTATATTTTGGAGATTAATCCTTTGTCTGTTGTTTCATTTGCAAATGTTTTCTCCCATTCTGAGGGTTGTCTTTTTGTCTTGTTTATGGTTTCCTTTGCTGTGCAAAAGCTTTTAAGTTTCATTAAGTCCCATTTGTTTATTTTTGTTTTTATTTCCATTACTCTAGGAGGTGGGTCAAAAAAGATCTTGCTGTGGTTTATGTCAAAGAGTGTTTTTCCTATGTTTTCCTCTAAGAGTATTATAGTGTCTGGTCTTACATTTGGGTCTTTAATCCGTTTGGAGTTTATTTTTGTGTATGGTGTTAGGTAGTGTTTTAATTTCATTCTTTTACATGTAGCTGTCCAGTTTTCCCAGCACCACTTATTGAAGAGCCTGTCTTTTCTCCATTGTATATTCTTGCCTTCTTTGTTAAATTAGGTGCCCAAATGTGCATGGGTTTATCTCTGGGCATTCTATCCTGTACCATTGAGCTATATTTCTGTTTTTGTCCCAGTACCATACTGTCTTGATTAGTGTAGCTTTGTGGTATAGTTTCAAGTCAGGGAGCCTAATTCCTCCAACTCCTTTTTTCTTTCTCAAGATTGCTTTGTCTATTCGGGGTCTTTTGTGTTTCCATACAAATTGTAAAATTTTTTGTTCTAATTTTGTGAAGAATGCCATTGGTAGTTTGATAGGGACTGTACTGAATCTGTAGATTGCTTTGGGTAGTATAGTCATTTTCAAAATATTGATACTTCCAATCCAGGAACATGGTATATTTCTCCATCTGTTTATGTCATCTTTGATTTCTTTCATCAGTGTTTTATAGTTTTCTGAGTACAAGTCTTTTGCCTCCTTAGGCAGGTTTATTCCTAGGTATTTTATTCTTTTTGTTGCAGTGGTAAATGGGAGTGTTTCCTTAATTTCTCTTTCTGATTTTTCATTGTTGGTGTATAGGAATGCCAGAGATTTCTGTGCATTAATTTTGTATCCTGCAGCCTTACCAAATTCATTGATTAGTTCTAGTAGTTTTCTGGTGGCCTCTTTAGGATTTTCTATGTATATTATCATGTCATAGGCAAACAGTGACAGTTTTACTTCTTCTTTTCTAATTTGTATTCCTTTTATTTCTTTTTCTTCTCTGATTGCTGTGGCTAGGACTTCCAAAGCTATGTTGAAAAAGAGTGGCAAGAGTGGACATCCTTGTCTTGTTCCTGATCTTAGTGGAAATGCTTTTAGTTTTTCACCATTGAGTATGATGCTTGCTGTAGGTTTGTCATATATGGCCTTTATTATGTTGAGGTAGGTTCCCTCTATGCCCATTTTCTGAAGAGTTTTTATAATAACTGGGTGTTGAATTTTTTCAAAAGCTTTTTCTGCATCTATTGAGATGATCATGTGGTTTTTATTCCTTAATTTGTTAATGTGGTGTATCACATTGATTGATTTGCATATATTGAAGAATCTTTGCATCCCTGGGATAAATCCCACTTGATCATGGTGTATGATCCTTTTAATGTGTTGAGGAGGGGAAAAAAGCGGGCCGGGGGGGCAGGCTTCCTGGGCTCCAGTGGGTGGGGCAAACACCCTCCTCTCCTCTCCTGCTCTTCTGGTCTGGGATGGCCCCTCCCTGGGGGGGCCCGGGGCCTCCCTCCTATGCCCAGAGGACCAATGCGGCAGGCTGGGGTGGGGGGTGCCCTTGGAGGGCAGGGGACCGGCCTGGGAGCTCAGCAGGTTCCCCGTGCCTGAGTGGGTGGGGCAATCACTCTCCACTCCTCTCCCGCTCCTCCCAGAGGGCCCCTCCCACCTGCCTCTCCTGATCTCCCCAGCCTCAGGGGCACCGTTCCTGTCTGGCCTCCACTTCTCCTCCCCGCTCAGTCCCCCTACCTCCTACTGGTTCACTTTGGGGTTCCTCCCATCTCCTTGGGCATCAGAGTCCGCCACCAGCGGCTGGCAGCCACCCTAGTTGTGGGGAGACGCTAACTTCACGGGTTCCCACACCGCCATCTTGACTCCACCTCCCTAAATATTTTAATTTTAAGTTGAAAAAAGCCAGGTAATTAAGAATGTTATGAATATTGTGAATTTCAGTGAAAAGAAATGTACTGTTCAATAATAGTTAAAACAGATACCTTAGACCAAAATATACCAATTTTACCAAATCAAATATCTGTAAGCCAGGCTAATATAATAAAATATTTATATGTTAGTCTCAGTAATTGCTCCCCATGTATAATTTTATAAGGTTTTTATTGTCATTGTGTTATAAACAGGAAGAAACATTAACAAGACCCAAGGGAAAGACAATGACTACAGGGTGAGGGATAAAGCCAGAAAGTAGGTTTATGGTCAGCTGTTTATGGTGAAGTAGACTTAGTATATTTTAAAAACCAAATGTCAAGCTTCGTAGGAGTTTTATATGTCTTTGTATATTGTTTTATTTCCTTAGCATTTACAGTGTTAACATAGTTCACTTACAAACTATTCTCTAAAATTCCTCTTGGGAACTTTTCCCAGTTTTTCTCCAAAAGCACTACAAAACTTTGCCACCACCTTGAAAAGAATGTGGAATTATGAAAACTGAAGGTCTAATCTTAGCAACTACTCACTATTACCCACGTAATTGTAAACAAGTCTGTAAACTTAACATATCTGAGACTTTAAAATCATAACTAACGAAAACCTACTCTGTCATCCCCAAGGTTTATAAATGCTACCAATTATTACTAGCTGTTATCCAACAGAGAAAACTTCAACCATAGGTGAATCCAACTGTCTGTATTCTTCTGCCTGCAGCAAGCCTCCCAGAAGAGCTGGAGAAACTTGCACACTTGAAAGACTTGGTACTAAAATAAATTCATGGTAGTCAACTTCACCTGGGTTTTCACACTGCACAGCAGGCCCATTGTGTTTCTCTAGCCCCCTCATTCTTCCTTTTTATGCAACTGCTGTTTCAAATCCTCTTCACTTTTTTCAAGCCTGTGACATCCCTAATAAGCCATTTTCAGCAAATGGTCTCAATGTTACTGAGAAAATAGAATACCCAAGCTTCTGAGCCTCCTGCCGGCAAAGCTGCCCACCCACCTTCATCTGCAGCCATCCAACTTCCATCGAAGTCTAGTCCCTTTGCCTGTGCTCTGAATCCTTCCCCTCTCACCATCTCAGGGATCTCTACCATCAGTTATCACTTCTATCACCTGGATGGTTAACCACTCCCTCTTTACTAAATCCTTCCCACCAGTATTTAAATATTCCGTAGTCTCTTCTTCAGGGAGTAAGTCCCTGTTTTTCCTCTCACCTAACACTCTCTTTCTTTTCCCATTTTTAATCAGTTTTTTAAGAACTGTCTACCCTGAGGTTTCTATTTCTTTACTTCCCATTCTCTTTTCAACCTGTTGTTCTTCTGTCCTCACCCCTCTCCTGAAACTATTCCTGCTAAGGTTACCAATAATTTTCTTGTCCCTAAATCCAATGGATTCTTGACCTCTTAGCAACATTTAACACCCTAATCCAGTGTTTGGGCAAACAACAGCATGTGAACCAAATCCAGCTTCAGCATGTTTTTATATGGCCTGTGAGCCAAATATATTTTTAATCTATCTGGCCCTTTTCAGAAAAAGGTTGCCAACCATTCTTAGGTCACACCCTCCTTTTAGAATAAATTCTTCTCTTGGCTCTTCTCTTTTAAGTAAGTCTAGTTTTCCTTTTACTCTCTCCTCTCTTTCTCAGTCTCTTGTTAGATTACCAGACCCTTAGATGTTGGAACTCCTCAACACTTTATGTTGGAAGTGGGATCTTCTGGATCTCATCTACTCCTATAGCTTTGTTGAAAACCCCCATATTCTGTCTCTAACTCAGATTTCTTCTGAACATCATACATGTTGTTCAACTGCCTACTCAACATCTCCACTTGGTGTGCCACAGATACCCCAAACTCAATATATTTGAAATTTAACTCGCAATCCTGTGCTAATCCTGCTTTTCCCTGCAGACTGTCATAATTCAGTAGATTATAACATCATTGCCCACAAAGTTAATGTCAGAAATTTGGGAGTCCTTGAACATCTCTCCCTCTCCCTCCCCTCATTTTGTTCCACCCACATCTGAGTAATCACCAAGTGCTATTCTATTGCCTACATGTTTTTTAATCTAATTAATTCATTCTGCCCAATACCACCACATACTTAGGTCAGAAACACCATCATCTGGTCAAATGCTTTAACCTACTAAGTGGCATTCCTATTTCTCTAAAAAAACAACAAAAAACAAAACAAAAACAAAAACAAAACAAAAAAATGGTTTTAATTGAGATATAACTCATATATCATAGAAGTTACCCCAAATTTTACTATTTAGTAGTTTTCAGTATATTCACAAGGTTCAAACATCTGTGGTATGTGTCTGGTATTTTTGCCATAAGCATCTTTGCTGTAGACATTTTTGCTGCATAACCAAGTGGTCATAAGGCAATTTTGCCATAAAAGATAAAATAACTAGTTGACAGTTTGGTTTGATAGTCTGGTTTCAACTGGGTGACAGTTTAGTTTCAGTTCTCCATTGACACAGTACTCCTATTTTTATATTACATAAATCTTAGCCCTCATAATGATCTACACAGTGACGAGTAGACATGGTGGTCTTAAAATAGTAGATGATAACAACTACGTATCAACTTGATAGAAAATATGGTGTTAAAACTTACTGGAAGTGTGAAATAAGAGAGCTTAAAGCCAGGTTATATACTACACTAGAAAATGATAAAATATCATTTGCAAATCCTTCAGTGATTTGAAGGTACAGTGTTGAACCCACATTTCCCATAGAACTTTGGAACATTGATTAACAGACTTGTGATAACACACCAAAAACAAACGGTGTAGAGGCTCCATTATAAACATTCATCCCAGTGTTTGGAAACTGATACCTCTCTCAATGAAGGAAGAAATTGTAGCGAAAAAGGAAAAGTGCTGTGCCAAATGAGGAGACAGGTTGACATGCATTAAAAAATATGCATAAAATAGCATTCTCTTACATCCTAGTACAGTTACCAAAATCAAGAAATTAATTTTGATGCAATATTATTGTCTAATCAGCAGACTTATTAAGATTTAGCCAGTTGTCCAACTAATGTACATTTTACCAAAACAAAAACTGGTTTAGGGGCGGGACAAAAAAAGAAAAGAAAAGAAAAGCTGGTTTTTTAGTGGTCTATAGTCTAATCCAGGATCACATGTTGAATTTAGTTGTCATGTCTCTTTGATCTGCCTCATTCTGGAACAAGTCCTCATTTTTAGTCTTTCATAACTTTAATAAGATGAGATGATGAAGTGTTTTTTAGTATTCATGATGCATCCACAATAGAGAGCTCTACTTGATACTGAAACACAACAGTAGAGGATGGTGTCAGTCACTGAGCATATAGGCCAGTTTCTTTGGTGAATATCCCCCTTGTCCTCACTAGGGAGCCAGCAAGCTGGTATATCCACCTTCAGTCACTGATGTAGGGCTTCCCCCAGGGGGACATAAATTCCCAGATGCTTCAGGTTTTACAAAAGTGAAGAACAGCTTATGACTTAGTGTAAAGAACCTTTTTAAAAACTATTGTCCATGCATGCATAGAGTTTTTGGTTTTGTTTCAAATTAAACTAGAACTAGGCTTGCATTTATGGTTTGCAGGGCTGTACTCAGTAGACTGAGAAACTAAAGCTTTCTTTCTTTCAGGATACATGCACTTTGTGTTATTGTTGTTAAGTTTAAATGCAATTTTGCAACATGAAAAATGCAGTATCTGTAATTAGTTGGGAATCTTTGTCATTTGTGATACATCTGTTGCCTGCTGTCTGTTTTCAAAGCTTACTGCTATGTTAGCTATGAAATAAAGCTTTTCTTAGCAAAGCTTTAGGCTTTATTAAGATCAGGGCTATATAAGTTTCCTATTGGAAAGATATTTATTTTTAAAGTGAATGATAATCAAGGAATACATATCAGAACAATTTGCCTTGGAGCTGTAAATGTAGAGCTTATTTCACTACTTACATGTCTTACGTGTAAAAGAAAAATGTAGGAACTGTTTGTTCTTTAATTGTTTGGTTCTTTAATTATCTAGCTGGTAGCTCTAGGAAACTAAGGATCCCAAGTTTGAAAAGGCACAAAAATTTAATTAAAAATGAGATGCTTATATATAGCACAGGGAACTCTACTCAGTACTCTGTAATGGCCTATATGGGAAAAGAATCTAAAAAAGAGTGCATATATGTATATGTATAACAGATCCACTTTGCTGTACACCTAAAACTAACACAACATTGTAAATCAACTATACCCCAATAAAAAGTTTTTTTAAATGAGATGCTTAAAGGGATTTTATCTTGAAGCAGTTTGATTTGTCTGCATTGTTAGCTTGGAAGTGATTCTGCATTGTGCTGCATAAAAGCTGTTCGCAGACCAGAATTTTAAACTAAGTATGAACAGTTTAGCATTTAGCCATGTGCTTTGAAAGTCATTTGATGGAGCCTTTATTTGTGTAACATAATAATTTAAGCTTTTGACTTTTAGATCCAAAAGGTAGTTCTGGCACTTGGATACTACTACGTTGGAGCAACTTGTCATGCCTGCATTGTGTGGAACCAGTGTTCAGAATAACATGTAAAAACTTCAGGCTGGTGGAGGAGGGAGCACACAATGTCCTGGTACTCCAGGGAGACCATTTGATATGTTAAATAGAATATATCATTGTAAGTATTGCCATATTTTTCCTAGGGCATATTTTAACCAGTGATATTTGGGTTATGGGAGGGAAAATAATTATCCTAATCATTTAAGCCAGTTGCCATGCATGAATATCTAATACTTTTCTTTAATAGGCTTTATTTTTTAGAACAGTTTTAGGTTTATAGGAAGATTGAGAAGAGAGTTCCCAGCTTCCTATAGTATTAACAGCTTACATTAGTATGGCACATTTGTTAAAATTAATGAACCAACACTGACACATTATTATGAACTAAAGTCCAGAATTTATTCAGGTTTCCTTAGTTTTCGCCTAATGTTCTTTTTCTATTCCAGGATCCCAATCAGGATACCACATGACATTTAATTGTCATGTCTCCTTAAGCTCTTCTTGGCTGTAACAGTTATTCAAATATTCCCTTTTTTTTGATGACCTTCACCATTTTTAAAAAATTTATTTATTTTTGGCTGCATTGGGTCTTCATTGCTACGTGTGGGCTTTCTCTAGTTGTGGTGAGCAGGGGCTACTCTTTGTTGCGGTGTATGGACTCATTGTGGCGGCTTCTCTTGTTGTGGAACATGGGCTCTAGGCATGTGGGCTTCAGTAGTTGTGGCACACGGGCTCCGTAGTTGTGGCTTGCGGGCTTTAGAGTGCAGACTCGGTAGTTGTGACGCACGGGCTTAGTTGCTCTGCGGTATGTGGGATCTTCCCGGACCAGGGCTCGAACCCATGTCCCTGCATTAGCAGGTGGATTCTTAACCACTGTGCCACCAGGGAAGCCCGACCTTCACCATTTTGAGAAGCACTGGTCAGATATTTAGTAGGATGCACTTGTGTTGGAATTTGTCTGATGTTTTTCTCAAGATTAGACTGTGGTTATGGGTGTTGGGGAGGAAGACCACAGAGGTAAAGTAACATTTTCATCTCATTCTATCGAAGGTTATTACTGTTGATGTTGACCTTGATCACCTGGCTGAGGTAGTTTGTCAGGTTTCTTCACATAAACTTATTCTTCCCCCCTCTCCTTCTGTACTGTAGTCTCTGGAAGGAAGTCTCTATGCACAACCCACTCTTAAGTAAGACTTTTTTTTTCGCTTTCCAAAATGGATCAAGATGCTTATTTTGGATGAAGCCAGTAAAAATGTTGAGCCAAAGGATTAAAGGTCAAATCCACGAGATTTACCAGAAATCAAATACAAGGACTCAGGTGTGCACATGATTTTTCTGCAGCTGGCAGGTTGGGTTCATTGTTACAGTATGGCTGTAAAGTGCTATATTGTCCTTTCCTCTGCCGAAAGCAATTGTGTCCTACAATCTCTGTCTAGCTCAGTTCTGTAGTAAGACAGGGACGCTTGGTCTCAAACATTATTTCTCTAAGTATTATTATGAAAACTGTTATAATTGATATGTCAACATAGTCATTGTCTCTTTTTTAAGGTTGTGTTGCTTTCTGCCTTAATGCCAATTGATATGCTGAAGACCTCAAAAAGTTCCTGAGAAATCCATTTCAAATTCTAGTGAAGAAAGAAGAGCTGACCTCTGAAAAGGTGAATATCTTATAATAATTTTGAAAGAGGGTAATGTTTTTCTAATTGATATACATAAAAATTATAGCCAGGATTATTTTTTTAACTTTCTTATTTAATCTCTATGCTAAAATTGCAGTAACTAGTATCTGTAGTGTCTTAGTGCTTGTAATAAAGCTGACAGAGTAAACACAAGGAAAAAAAACAACCATGCCAGATAGTAGAAAAACTGCAGGTAACTCCAGGGTATTTTGTTCTAAGATTTGGTACAGAATTTAGGCAGAATTAATAGAATGAATTTCTCTAACTTGTTCCTTCCAGTGGTAGGGATAGAGAAGTCAAATGGCTTTTTATTCTGACTCTGATCTGAATTAACATTTTCCTCTCTGAAATACTGTAGGGAAGGAATTGTATGCTCTTTGTGACATATGAGAGACCGGCCAGTAAACGGGCTGTTCTTTTTCAGAACACAGACAAAGGGTAGACTGGCTCTGAGAAAACGCATGCCAGAAATTTCAGTTCTGATGTGGCAAGAGCTGTTCTTGCCTAGTATTGCTACTTAAGACACTGTTAATTTCTAATTATTTCCTTAAAAACTGAAGCAGGATCTAGTTACAATGTAGCTGTGAAGTGCCGCATTGTCTTTGCCCCCTGCTCAAAATAAGACTGTTTCCTTTCAAGCCCTGTTAGCCATAGTGCTGTAGCAGCCAGGGATGCATGGTCTCATACACATGTACCAATTTAAACCCTGACTCAACAAATGACTCCTGAGAGTTAAGGCTTATTAATATTTTGCAGGTGGTGACAGAAAGAAAGAGGCATTACCAAGAGGGAATTCAGATAAGGTACCAACCGCATTTTGATTACTACTGACTTACTGGCATTTAATTTAATTACAATATTTACCTACTAAAAGATGGTTTCAAGGGGAAGACTTTTCATCATCTTTGTCAGCTCAAGCTACGTGGGGGAATAAAGACCATACTCCAGTGAGCTGTGTGATATATATGCAGTTCGTTACTATTTTGTGCCCTGAAAGATTGTATAGAAGTTGCTTTTTGAATCAGAATTTGAATAGATATTATCATATCTCAGGCTCATGATTTTTATGTACAACTAATGTCTATGGTTATAAACTATGACTTGCCCACTACTTATGAAAACTATATTTTCAGTTGAGTATTTGTCATCTTCATTGAATTACTTGCTTTTATTCTGGAAAAATAAATTCATGTGTTGCTTTTCAAGTATGATTTTGTCAGCCAGACAACCTTGAATCAGGAAATGTAGTAACACGTAAGTCGTATTTAAATTGTACTTGGAAATATTCGTGGTTAAACAGAACACAGTGGGAAAACAATGTGAAATGTAGCCCAGATTTTGGACCCTACAGAGTAGATATTCAAAGGGAAAATCACTAATGCTGTTAGATCTGGTTGTCTTAACTTACATGAGTCTTTTTTTTTTTTTTTTAAGTCATGTTGCTCATGTCTTGTGCTTTCTTGGTGATTCCTCTGTAATTAAGATTTTTCTCAGCATTTTCTGGTGGCAATTTATATTGACCCTGGCTTAGTTACAGTAGCTTTATCACTAAATAAACTGAATTATGTCTTGCTACTAATATAAAAATAACTTGTCAAAAAATATAGTAGTTGGTAAGAATAGATAATGAGGTGATGCTCAGACATGGCACTGGCCTGATTTAGGACATAGATTCATAAGTGAAGTAGCATGTTGTTTGGTTAAAGAGCAAGTCAGTATTTTCATATTTGTTTTCCTCTTGTACTGGTTATTTGGTATTTTAAGCTGCTCCAGCCAAGACATTTTTGATTGGTTCTATCATCTGTTTTAGTAGAAAGCTATGGTGGTAAACATATATCAGGCATCTGCTACAGTGTATGAGGTGACCTGAGCAGAAAGCAATGATAAATATGGGTTACCATAATAAATTTTTAGAGGTTTCCCCCACACTGGAAAATGTTTTAAGTCCTGGATCAAATCTGTCCAATAGAACTTTCTGTAGTGAGGGAAATGTTTTATATCTGCACTGCCCAACACAGTAGTGACAGGCCATGTGCGGCTACTGAAATATGATTAATGCAACTGAGGAGCTAAATTTTCATTTTAGTTTAAATAGCCACATGTAGCTAGTGGCTATTGCATTGGACAGCATAGTCCTAAACAATAGTTAACATTCCAGAGCTTATATTTTCAGTTTAGAGTTCCAAAATTGTGTCAAAATGGATTACACAGCTGTTCCTTTTGTTTCGTCCCTGGTATTTATGTTTGTCCCAGGCTGACACCTGCTCTTGGCCCACTTCGGTAGGGGCTTTAATTTCACTACCCCAAACACAATACTGTCATCTGCTCTGTAAGTAATAACACTCAAGCCACCTGATAGAATCTGATCTTGCAACCAGAAGAATCTTTTTGAGCTAACCACAAAAGATATCTTTTCTTTTTCTCTAGATATTATGACTAGGATCTAGTACTCCAATTAGAAGTCCTCTAAGTATAATCTTGGCAAATAAACAGCCACTGATGGTTAACAAGTAGCTCATATCATTAGTACTTTATGTAGTACTTGATAAGTGATATTCTGATTAATAATTTTTCTTTTGTTCAGAATTGGCAGTGGGAGTCAATTTGGGAGGAAGGCTGTGGCCTTAAACATTGAAGAAAAGAAGATTCTTTGTGACACTGAGCCTTTCTACCATACTACACTGGAGGAAATGCCAATGAATGTGGATGACCTAATTTAATTCCTGGGATGAAATGGTTTTGAGTGTAGTGCTTGCTGTTGGTGAATAGGCAATCACAAGGTGCATCATGCTTCTTTTGGGGGAAATATTTGAAGTTTTGTCTCAATGCTCATAACAGATCAAAAATATAGATTTTGATAGCAAAGCAACTTCAGCCATGAGCTCATGTGAGGAAAGTCATTGGCTTTATCCTCTTTAGAATTAGACTGTTGGGGTAGCTATAAAAGATGGGCTTGTACCCAATCGAAAAATGGGCAGAAGACCTAAATATACATTTCTCCAAAGAAGACATACAGATGGCCAACAGGCAAATGAAAAAAGTCTCAACATGGCTAATTATCAGAGATATGCAAATCAAAACTACAGTGAGATACTGCCTCACACCAGTCAGAATAGCCATCATTAAAAAGTCTACAAATAGCAAATGCTGGAGAGGGTGTGGAGAAGAGGGAACCCTCTTACACTGTTGGTGGAAATGTAAATTGGTGCAGCCACTATGGAGAACAGTATGGAGGTGCCTCAAGAAACTAAAAATAGAATTACCATATGATCCAGCAATCCCACCCCTGGGCATATATCCAGACAAAACTATAATTCAAAAAGATACATGCACCCCTATGGTCATAGCAGCACTATTCACAATAGCCAAGACATGGAAACCACCTAAATGTCCACCTAGAGATGAATGGATAAAGAAGATGTGGTGCATATAATACAATGGAATACTACTCAGCCATAAAAAAGAATGAAATAATGCCATTTGCAGCAACATGGATGGAACTGGAGATTATCATACTAAGTGAAGAAGTCAGAAAGAGAAAGAAAAATACCATATGATATCACTTATATGTGGAATCTAAAATATGACACAAATGAACCTACCTACGAAACAGAAACAGACTCACAGACATAGAGAACAGACCTGTGTTTGCCAAGGCAGTGGGGGTGGGGAGAGGAGAGATGGATTGGGAGGTTGGGGTTAGCAGATGCAAACTATTCTATACAGGATGGATAAACAACGAGGTCCTACTGGATAGCACAGGGAACTATATTCAACATCCTGTAATAAAACACATTGGAAAAGACTATGAAAAAGAATACATATTTATGTATAACTGAATCACTTTGCTGTAGAGCAGAAATTAACTCAACATTGTAAATCAACTATACTTCAATTTAAGAAAACGATGGGGTTGTAAATCTTAGAATTTTATCTCCTAGTTCTCTACACATGGTTATATTGCGTGTTCACTATCATTTAATAATATACTTGTTGACTGAAAGATACGTGCTGTATAAAAACAGCCAATTATATTAAACTAGTATATCTGCTGTTATTGTGTTAGTCATTAGACTGAATGGAACTAACTTTAAAATGAGTTTTTAAGAAAATATTTGAATTTATTTTGTTTGGTATCATTTTTATTCAGTAAGGCATTTTATTAGTGGTAAGTGTAAACTAGAGTCTTTTGCTAAACACCAGCAACAATCATGTCCTATAGTTAAATCTCAGAAAAATTGCTGTATTGTATATTGAATTTTCAATAAATTAAAATGAAGTAGTTTTTCTTTAAAGTTGTTTGGTCCTTATTCCTTAAAGATCTGTACTTCTTGCCATAACTCCATATTTGCAAAGGAAAAGGTTAAAACAGCACTGTAGTAAATATTTTACTCTAGTTGTAAAATTACAGAGGACACAATGAACGTGGCTTTTCATAAAAAGTTTTAATAGTTCCAAGTTAGCTGCTACATGGCAGTAGCACAAAGACTGATCAACTGCAGATTTCATCAGTACTGTCTACTAAGCATTATCTGCTTCTTTGAGAAAAAAGAAGCATTAGAATGTAAGATTCCTCCCTCTTCTGGTATGGCAAACATTTCCTTGTATATGCCATGTAGCTACTCAACAGCAAATTTTTTGTTAATAAGCAGTAAATTTCTTTTTCCATAACAATAACATGGAGTTGCTATAGTAGATTCCATTACAGAAGGAATGAGTATGATCCTTGTTTTCTCCTTCTCACAAATTACTTATTAAGCAATCTTTTTTCTTGACCACAGTTTATAATTTGTCAAAAGAACAATGCTGACAGACAGTGACTATTCCACCAGTTGCTTTGATTGGTATCAGATAGGAAAAAAAATATGGTAATGAATTTCTAGGGAAAAGCAGCACCCTTGTCCTTTCTCAGTCCTAGAACTGATGCTTGCCACTGTCGACTGGAAAATAATGTACAGTGTAAGAGCAGTGAGTTTCAGTTTTATTCAGGGACCTTACTGAGGACTATAGCCTGGGCTATAGCCCAGAGCTTTTCAGATAGCTCTGAGGAACTGCTCTGAAGAGGTAGGGATTGGGGGAGCCAGTATATATATGATTTTTTTGGCTGGGAAATACACGTAGTCAAGCATATATATTGGTAAAAGATTACTGCTAATCACATATACAGAAAAAACCCAAATATCTCAAGATGATTATTTTTGTGCTTATCTATATATGGGAAGATGCAAGAATCTGGGGTCATTGAAATTCTTCCTTACATATGCATCTTAACTACTTAGGGGCCCATATATTCAAAAAACAAAATGCTTCATCCTGAATTCCTTTCAGGGTGTAACATCCTTTGTTTACACAACTTATCATAAAACTGCTGATGTGGCAAATAAGACAAATGCCAGAATCCTTGGAAGTATCAAATGAATTAAAAGTCACCACTGTCTTCAGTAAGTAAATTTTTGAAAGGAGATCCTAAAGAATGAGATGTAGGGGATGGCATCTACCTTAACATCTGTTCCCTACAAAGACTGGAAGGCAGGTGGAGAGAACTACATAAAGATTAGACAAAACCCAACAAACATAACGTGTTGTATTAGGGAAGGGTATAAATAACTACAGAATTTACCAAAAGGCCTGCACAGCCCTGCTTAATAATGTGGATTTTATTCAGAATCAAAGTCAACCATTATCTCCATCTAAAGACATCTTTGATTACTTTCTTGAACTCAGTAGCTTCCTCCACAACACTTCTGCCACCAGGGCCCCACTCTCACTTTTCTCCCTCCTATGTATGTGGCCCTCTGCTATGCTCTTGTCACTCTTCTTAGGCTTCCTGTGTGCTCCTCCAAGCATTAGACCAACCACTCCCTGGATGTTTTCAGTCTGATGACTCTGGCACTACAATATGTTCAAAACTAAACTTACCATATTTCTCCAGTAATGCTTAGCTCATTACTTTGTACCTCCTTCTCTTATCTAGACTTTGGCAGTGGTCTCCAAATTTGCCTCCCTGCCCTTGGTCTTGCTTTATCCAATCCATTTACCACTCAGCCCCCAGAGTGACCTCATAAAAATATAAATTATTCAATAGCTTTCCTTTTTTGCCTGGGATAAAGTCCAAAGTCAATAGCTTTCCTGCCTTTGGTGTTGCATCCAAAAAGTTATCACCAAACCCAAAGTCATCAAGATTTTCTCCTATGTTATTTTCCAGGAGTTTTATAGTTTTGTGTTTTATATTTAGGTCTGTAATCCATTTTGAGTTAATTTTTCTGATAGGTATAAGGTCTAGATTCATTTCTTTCCATGTGATGTCCAATTGTTCCAGCACCATTTGTTGAAAAGACTATCTTTTCTCCATTGCATTGCCTTTGCTCCTTTGTCAAAGATCAGATCAATATAATTGACTATATGAAGCTCTATTCCTGGGCTTTTGTAAGGGAAACTATTTTTCTCCTCTACTCACAGAATACTTCACTTCTAGGCACTTCCAAGTCATCAGATGTTGGGTTTTTTCAGTCTCCATACAGGATTTCATATCCGATTCTTCACCATGCCTGCTGTAATCTGTTGACAGTGATGTAACAAAATACCACAGACTGGGTGGCTTATAAACAACAGAAATTTATTGCTCACAGTTCTGGAGGCTGGAAGTCTGAAATCAGGGTGCCAGCACAGTCAAGTGAGGACCCTATTCCTGGTCGAAGACTTCTAATTGTATCCTCACATAGCAGATGGGAAAATAGAGCTCTCTTGGGCCTCTTCTATAAGGGCACTAATCCCATTCATGAGGGCTCCATCCTTGGGACCTAACCAAAAGGCCCCAGCTACTAATACCATCACATGGGGCTTTAGGATTTTAACATATGAATTTTAGGGAGACACAAACATTCACACCATAGTAATGCCCAATCCCCAATTCTTTTCTATCTATTGTGCAGAATGTACCGTTTGGGTTTTTAAATTTCCTAATCCAATTGTAATAGTCCTTCCATCTGTCATTAAAATAACACAATCATTTAGCCTTCCTTTAAGGTGATGTCTACATCATGGCAGCTTTGGTATGGTCATCGTTCTCATGATCATTATCGGAACTCTTAGCAAATACTGTCACACATTCATAGTGTCGAAATTAAACTAGCACTATCTCAACACAAAGCACAATTGTCAATCTACAGGCCAAGTCAGAGACAACTGCTAACACTGACACTCCAAATACATTTAGGTTGTACACTTCAGGTGCATCACTTAGAGTAATGCACAAATAGATAATCAATTACTGTGACTGCAAATCATGATTGCCAACATCAGCAGCAAGGAACAACAACAAAAAAAAACAACAGCAACTCTGGAAGACATAATCTATGCTGTATCCACTCGATACTAAAAAATAGTGTCACTTTCAGCTATTTGGGCATCTGCCACATGGACTTATACTTTTTCCCCAACCTTCAGCATTCATTGCCTAAAACTGGGATTTTTTGTGTACCAGCTTCCAGGAATGCAGGACTTTCAGTGCTAACTCAACAGTCCTGGGCAAATCAGAACTGTTGGTCACTCTCCTCAGTTCAGTGTAGTTAGGAAGTTTTAAAACCAAACCCTCCCATGCACAGCAACTTCAATTGTTTAGCCACTGTTTACATAAACCATATCTAAACCCCACTGATAGGGTTGTTGTGATGAGGGAAGATCTAGGAAAGGTAAACTCCTCTTTTAGAGTGCCCAGTTTCTCTTTCATAACAAAAGAACACCTCAACTCCTCCAAATTAAATGTAGTCACTCATGGCCTTTCCCAACCAAAAGCAAAAGCATCTCCATGTATTGTATATTGGTTTGATATGATTTCAAATCCACTTTTTTATGACTTAAGTTGTTTTAATCCACTTGTTTATGACAAAGATAAACAAAAAGGAGTTGTTTTTAGATGTAAAGTTGTTTCCACATAAGAATGAAATAAGCTGTGTCAGGATGTCATCATCTCATCTGTGGGGTTAATAAGCACTCAGAGCTCAGCTGCTGAGAGGATAAGCTGGGGGGTTATCAGTAAAAACACATGAAGAAGCAACTAGGATGAGGGGACATTTAGACTATAAATACCCAGAATGTGTAGGGACAATCCGAGAGTTTCGGTTTGGGCAAAGCTAGCCTTTGCTGATCTAGCTGTCTGAAGACTGTTGACAAAAAATTAGTTGAGTCAATCAAAAAAAATTGAGTTTTGGGCTTCCCTGGTGGCACAGTGGTTGAGAGTCCACCTGCCGATGCAGGGGACACGGGTTCGTGCCCTGGTCCAGGAAGATCCCACATGCCGCGGAGCGGCTGGTCCCGTGAGCCATGGCCGCTGAGCCTGTGCGTCCAGAGCCTGTGCTCCACAACGGGAGAGGCCACAACAGTGAGAGGCCCGCGTACCACAAAAAAAAAAAAAAAAAATAGAGTTTTATTTGAACCAACTTGAGAATTATAACCTGGGAGACACTCTTTCAGAAAGCTCTAAGGACTGACTGTTCCCCCTGTTAGAAGTCAAACACAGTTAAATACTTTTAGAAAAAAAGAGTTATATATCAGACAAAATATATTGATAGTTTACATAGTCTAGATCTGCACATACAAGGTGATTAGTGGGTGATCGTGACCCCTTACAGGAAAAGGAAAGGAATATTTTCTCCTAAGGAGTTATCTTGCTGGCACTGGGAGAAAATTGCTCTTTTTGGTCCAGCAGGCATTCTTTTGTCTTCTAAGGAGATCTGGTTAATGTATGGTGCAGATGCACAATGCACACTAAAGGGAGGGGCTAGTGGCAGAAAGGGGCAGGGAGAGAATTTTATGTTTGAATTTTTTTTCTTGTCCTGCCTTAAAATAATTTTATTTCATCAAGACCTTGGGACATTGGCTCCTGCAGTTGTAAAGGAGACTCTTACTGGTGGTGGCAGAAAGCCTGCAGCGCCCCACCAGGATCTTCTAGCAGCTTATACCTGCGCCCTCGTTCCCTAGCAACCTGCTATAGCAACAGGGAACTTTTCACTTTCGGTTTGCTAGCAGCTGGACCTCAGTTCCTGATTGGTTAAGCCCACTCTCCCAAGAACCAACCTCAGAGAAAAGGTACACCTCAGGCGAAATGGGACTTTGTCATCTCCCCTCGCCTGCAACAATAGTGTAATTAATCTATCATATCTTTGTAGTGTTATTTCTTTATTGCCTCATTAAGAGACGTTATCATGTACGCTGTTGGCTTGTGAAATTATAATTCTTGTAGTGAACTTGTGTTAATCCAACTATTGGTAAAGACAATATCAGTCTCTAAGCTTAATTTGCTGTCCCCAAAACAAAACACCATGATCTAAATTCATTCATTACAACTAAACAACATTGCCCCAGCCCTGGCTTTGCTGTTGGAGGCCACACCCAGGTGATGGAGGCCCACACTTCCAGTTCACACAGAGTCATAAAGCTTCTCTAAAGCACATCCTTGGAGGCAGAGTCAAGATGGAGGTGTGAGAAGACGTGGAGCTAGAGTCCCCCCACAACAAGGGCACCTGCCGGCCTCTGGCGGGGGACTCTGATGCCCAAGGAAACGGGAGGAACCCCAAAGTGAACTGGTAGGACGTAGGGGGACTGAGGGGATAGAGAAGTGGAGACCAGACAGGATCCACGCCCCTGGGGCAGGGGAGTTCAGGAGATGCAGGTTGGGAGGTGCCCTCCGGGAGGAGTAGGAAAAGAGCAGAGGGTGATTGCCACCCCCACTCAGGCTCGGGGAGCCTGCTGAGCTCCCAGGCCAGTCCCTTGCCCTCCAAGGCCCCCTCCAGGCACGTGGGTCCTTGAGGGCATAGGAGGGAGTCCCCAGAGATCAGGAGAGGCAGGCGGGAGGGGCCCTCCCAGACCTGAGGAGCAGGAGAGGAAAGGAAGGCGTTTGCCCCGCCCACTCGAGCCCAGGAAGCCTGCTGGACTCCCAGGTGAGGTCCCCTGTCCTCTGAGACCAGGGGTGGGGGGCACGCCTGGGCCCCTTCTGTTCCTTGAGCTAAAGCCCCACCCTCCACAGCCCCTAGCGCCTTTTCCAGCCTTGTGGGTCCTAAGCATAGGCCCTGCTCACCACCCAAACCTCACCCTTGCTTAGGCCCCACCCTCCACAGCCAAGGCCTCCCCCCCACCCGCTTTGGTTTTTTTTCTTTACCCTCCTCCTCTTTTTTACTATTGTGGTACTGATGTACCTTCCAGTTGTTGATTCATCTATATTTTTATTTTTATATTCTTCCTAACATATCTGTTACTTTCCTAATCTAATTTTATTTTTTACTTTGTTATTCTCTCTTCTCTCTCCCTCTTTTTTTTTTTTTTTTTTTTTTTTGCTGCCCCAGGCGGCTTGCGGGATCGTGGTTCACGAGCCTGGGGTGAGGCCGAAGCTCCTGCAGTGAGAGCTCCAAGTCCGAACCACTGGACTAACAGAGAACCTCAGATCCCAGGGAATATTCATCAGAGTGAGGTCTCACGGAGTTCCTCATCTCAGCACCAAGATCCAGCTCTACCCAAATGCCTACAAAACCCAGTGTTGGAAGCCTCAGGACAAACAACCAGTAAGACAGGAACACAATCACACTCATTAAAAAAAAAAAAAAAATGAGATGGCCAAAAAATATGTCACAGCTGAAGGAGCAAGGTAAAAACCTACAAGACCAAATAAATGAAGAGGAAATAGGCAATCTACCTGAAAAAGAATTCAGAGTAAGGATAGTAAAGGTGATCCAGAATCTCGGAAATAAAATGGAGGCACAGATTGAGAAAATACAAGAAATGTTTAACAAAGATCTAGAAGAACTAAAGAACAAACAGAGATGAACAATACAATACTTGAAATGAAAACTACACTAGAAGGAATCAATAACAGAATAACTGAGGCAGAAGAATGAATAAGTGAGCTGGAAGACAAAATGGTGGAAATAACTGCCAAGGAGCAGAATAAAGAAAAAAAGAATGAAAAGAATTGAAGACAATCTCATAGGCCTCTGGGACAACACTAAAAGCAGAAACATTTGAATTATAGGAGTCCCAGAAGAAGAAGAGAAAAAGAAAGGGTCTGAGAAAATATTTGAAGATGTTATAGTCCAAAACTTCCCTAACATGGGAAAGGAAAGTCACCCAAGTCCAGGAAGTGCAGAGAGTCCCATACAGGATAAACCCTAGGAAAAACACACCAAGACACATATTAATCAAACTAACAAAAATTAAATTCAAAGAAAAAATATTAAAAGCAGCAAGGGAAAAACAAAAAATAACATACAAAGGAATCCCCATAAGGTTATCAGCTGATTTTTCAGCAGAAACTCTGCAGGTCAGAAGGGAGTGGCAGACTATACTTAAAGTGATGAAAGAGAAAAACCTACAACCAAGATTACTCTACCCAGCAAGGATCTCATTCAGATTTGATGGAAAAGTCAAAAGCTTTTCAGACAAACAAAAGCTAAGAGAATTCAGCACTACCAAACCAGCTTTACAACAAATGCTAAAGAAACTTCTCTAGGCAGGAAACACAAGAGAAGAAAAACACCCACAAAAACAAACCCAAAACAATTAAGAAAATGGTAATAGGAACATACATATCAATAATAACCTTGAATGTAAATGGATTAAATGCCCCAACCAAAAGACCCAGACTGACTGAATGGGTACAAAAACAAGATCCATATATATGCTGTCTACAAGAGACCCACTTGAGACCTAGGGACACATACAGACTGAAAGTGAAGGGATGGAAAAAGATGTTCCATGCAAATGGAAATCAAAAGAAAGCTGCAGTAGCAATACTCATATCAGATAAAATAGACTTTAAAATAAAGACTGTTACAAGAGGTAAGCAGGGACACTACATAATGATCAAAAGATCAATCCAAGAAGAAGACATAAGAATTATAAATGTCTATGCATTCAACATAGGAGCACCTCAATACATAAGGCAAATGCTAACAACCATGAAAGGAGAAATCAACAGTAACACAATAATAGTAGGAGACTTTAACACCCCACTTATTCCAATGGATAGATCATCCAAACAGAAAATAAATAAGGAAACACAAGCTTTAAATGACACGATAGACCAGATAGATCTAATTGCTACTTATAGAACATTCCACCCAAAAGTGGCAGAATACACTTTCTTCTCAAGTGCACATGGAACATTCTCCAGGATAGATCACATCTTGGGTCACAAATCAAGCCTCGGAAAATGTAAGAAAACTGAAATCATATCAAATATCTTTTCTGACCACAACGCTATGAGATTGGAAAGAAATTACAGGAAAAAAACTGTAAAAAAAAAAAATTCATGGAGGCTAAACAGTGCACTACTAAATAACCAAGAGCTCACTGAAGAAATCAAAGAAGAAATAAAAAATACATAGAAACAAATGACAACAAAAAGACAATGACCCAAAACCTATGGGATGCAGCAAAAGCAGTTCTAAGAGGGAAGTTTATAGCAATACAATCTCACCTCAAGAAACAAGAAAAATCTCAAATAAACAATCTAACCCAACACTTAAAACAGTTAGAGAAAGAAGAACAAAGAAAACCCAAAGTCAGTAAAAAGATAGAAATCATAAAGATCAGGGCAGAAATAAATGAAATAGAAATGAAGAAAACAATAACAAAGATCAATAAAACTAAAAGCTGGTTCTTTGAGAAGATAAACAAAATTGATAAACCCTTAGCCAGACTCATCAAGAAAAAATGGGAGAGAATGCAAATCAATAAAATTAGAAATGAAAAAAGAAAAATCATAACTGACACTGCAGAAATACAAAGGATTATAAGAGACTATTGCAAACAACTATATGCCAATATAATGGACAACCATGAAGAAGTGGACAAATTCTTGGAAAGGTACAATTTTTCAAGACTGAACCAGGAAGAATTAGAAAATATAAACAGATCTATCACAAGTAATGAAATTGAAACTCTAATTAAAAGTCTTCCCACAGGGCTTCCCTGGTGGCGCAGTGGTTGAGAGTCTGCCTGCCGATGCAGGGGACACAGGTTTGTGCCCTTGTCTGGGAAGATCCCACATGCCGCAGAGCGACTGGGCCGTGAACCATGGCCACTGAGCCTGTGCGTCCGGAGCCTGTGCTCCGCAATGGGAGAGTCCACAGCAGTGAGAGGCCCGTGTACCACAAAAAAAAAAAAAAAAAAAAAGTCTTCCCACAAACAAAAGTCCAGGACCAGATGGCTTCACAGGCAAATTCTATCAAACATTTAGAGAAGAGCTAACACCCATCCTTCTCAAACTCTCCCAAAAAATTGCAGAGGGAGAAACACTCCCAAATTCAGTCTACAAAGCCACTATCACCCTGATACCAAAACCAGAAAAAGACGTCACAAAAAAGAAAATTATAGACCAATATCATTGATGAATATAGATGTAAAAATCCTGAACAAAATACTAGCAAACAGAATCCAACAGCACATTAAAAGGATCATACACCATGATCAAGTGGGGTTTATCCCAGGGATGCAATGATTCTTCAATATATGCAAATCAATCAATGTGATATGCCACATTAACAAATTAAGGAATAAAAACCATATGATCATCTCAATAGATGCAGAAAAAGCTTTTGACAACATTCAACACCCATTTATTCTAAAAACTCTCCAGAAAATGGGCATAGAGGGAAGCTACCGCAACATAATAAAGGCCATATATGACAAACCTACAGCAAGCATCATACACAATGGTGAAAAACTGAAAGCATTTCCACTAAGATCAGGAACAAGACAAGGATATCCACTCGGCCACTCTTATCAACATAGTTTTAGAAATCCTAGCCACAGCAATTGGAGAAGAAAAAGAAATAAAAGAAATACAAATTGGAAAAGACGTAAAACTGTCACTGTTTGCTGATGACCTAATACTATACATAGAAAATGTATATGCCACCAGAAAACTACTCAAGCTAATCAATGAATTTGGTAAGGTTGCAGGATACAAAATTAATACACAGAAATCTCTTGCATTCCTATACATTGATGATGAAAAATCAGAAAGAGAAATTAAGGAAACACTCCCATTTACCATTGCAACAAAAAGAATAAAACCCCTAGGAATAAACCTACCTAGGGAGACAAAAGACCTGTATGAAGAAAACTATAAGACACTGATGAAAGAAATTAAAGATGATACCAACAGATGGAGAGATATACCATGTTCTTGGATTGGAAAAATCAACATTGTGAAAATGACTATACTACCCAAAGCCATCTACAGATTCAATGCAATCCCTATCAAATTACCAATGGCATTTTTTATGGAACTAGAACAAAATATCTTAAAATTAGTATGGAGACACAAAAGACCCCGAATAGCCAAAGCAGTCTGGAGGGGAAAAAAACAGAGCTGGAGGAATCAGACTCCCTGACTTCAGACTATACTATAAAGCTACAGTAATCAAGACAACATGGTACCGGCACAAAAACAGAAACATAAATTAATGGAACAAGATAGAAAGCCCAGAGATAAACCCACATACCTATGGTCAACTAATCTATGACAAAGAAGGCAAGGATATACAATGGAGAAAAGACAGTGTCTTCAATAAGTGGTGCTGGGAAAACTGGACAGCTACATGTAAAAGAATGAAATTAGAACATTCCCCAATACCATACAAAAAAATAAACTCAAAATGGATTAGAGACCTAAATGTAAGACTGGACACTATAAAACTCTTAGAGGAAAACATAGGAAGAACACTCTTTGACATAAATCACAGCAAGATCTTTTTTGATCCACCTCCTAAAGTAATGGAAATAAAAACAAAAATAAACAAATGGGACTGAATTAAACTTCAAAACTTTTGCACAGCAAAGGAAATCATAAACAAGATGAAAAGACGACCCTCAGAATGGGAGAAAATATTTGCAAATGAATCAACGGACAAAGGATTAATCTCCAAAATATATAAACAGCTCATGCAGCTCAATAGTAAAAAAACAAACAACACAATCCAAAAAATGGGCAGAATACCTAAATAGACATTTCTCCAAAGAAGACATACAGATGGCCAAGAAGCACATGAAAAGCTGCTCAACATCACTAATTATTAGAGAAATGCAAGTCAAAACTACAATGAGGTATCACCTCACGTCAGTTAGAATGGCCATCATCAAAAAACCTCCAAACAAGAAATGCTGGAGAGGGTGTGGAGAGAAGGAACCCTCTTGCACTGTTGGTGGGAATGTAAATTGATACAGCCACTATGGAGAACAGTATGGAGGTTACTTAAAAACCTAAAAAGAGAACTACCATATGACCCAGCAATCCCACTACTGGGCATATACCCAGAGAAAACCATAATTCAAAAAGACACATGCACCCCAATGTTCATTGCAGCACTATTTACAATAGCCAGGTCAGGGAAGCAACCTAAATGCCCATCGACAGACGAATGGATAAAGAAGATGTGGTACATATATACAATAGAATATTAGTCAGCCATAAAAAGGAACGAAATTGGGTGATTTGTTGAGACGTGGATGGATCTAGAGACTGTCATACAGAGTGAAGTAAGTCAGAAAGAGAAAAACAAATATCGTATATTAACGCATATATGTGGAACCTAGAAAAATGGTACAGATGAACCGGTTTGCAGGGCAGAAATTGAGATAGAGATGTAGAGAACAAACGTATGGACACCAAGGGGGGAAAGCCGCAGGGGGTGAGGGTGGTGGTGTGATGAATTGGGTGATTGGGATTGACATGTATACACTGATGTGTATAAAATTGATGACTAATAAGAACCTGCTGTATAAAAAAAATAAAATAAAATTCAAAACTTAAAAAAAAAAGAACGCTACCTAACACCATACACAAAAATAAGCTCCAAATGGATTCAAGACTTAAATGTAAAAGCAGACACTAAAAACTCTTAGAGGAAAACATAGGAAAAACACTCTTTGACATAAACCACAGCAAGATCTTTTTGAACCACCTCATGGAGTAATGGAAATAAAAACAAAAATAAACAAATGGGACTTAAAAGCTTTTGCACAGCAAGGGAAACCATAAAGAAGACAAAAAGACAACCCTCAGAATGGGAGAAAACATTTGCAAATGAAACAACAGACAAAGGATTAATCTCCAAAATATACAAACGGCTCATGCAGCTCAATATCAAAAAAACACACAACCCAATCCAAAAATGGGGAGAAGATCTAAATAGACATTTCTCCAAAGAAGATACACAGATTGCCAACAAACACATGAAAAGATGCTCAACATCACTAATCATTAGAGAAATTCAATCAAAACTACAATGAGGTATCACCTCACGTCAGTTAGAATGGCCATCATCAAAAAACCTCCAAACAAGAAATGCTGGAGAGGGTGTGGAGAAAAGGGAACCCTCTTGCACTGTTGGTGGGAATGTGAATTGATACAGCCACTATGCAGAACAGTATGGACGTTCCTTAAAAAACTAAAAATAGAACTACTATATAACCCAGGAATCCCATTACTGGGCATATACCCTGAGAAAACCATAATTCAAAATGAGACATGTACCACAATGTTCATTGCAGCACTATTTACAATAGCCAGGGTATGAAACCAACCTAAATGTCCATCGACAGATGAATGGATAAAGAAGATGTGGTGCATATATACAATGGAATATTAGCCATAAAAAGAAATGAAATTGAGTTGTTTGTAGTGAGGTGGATGGACCTAGAGCCTGTCATACAGTGAAGTAAGTCAGAAAGAGAAAAATAAATAGAGTATGCTAAAGCGTATGTGTGGAATCTAAAAAAAAACGGTACTGATGAACCTAGTTGCAGGGCAGGAATAAAGAGGTAGACATAGAAAATGGACTTGAGGACATGGGGTGGGAGGGTGAAGCTGGGGTGAAGTGAGAGTAGCATCGACATATATACACTACCGAATGTAAAATAGTTGGCTGGTGGGAAGCAGCTGCATAGCACAGGGAGATCAGCTTGATGCTTTGCATGATCTAGAAGGGTAGGATAGGGAGGATGGGAGGGAGGCTCAAGAGGGAGGGGATAGGGGGAAATGTGTATGCATATGGCTGATTCCCTTTGTTGTGCAACAGAAACTAACACAGTATTGTGAAGCAGTTATACTCCAATAAAGATCTATTAAATAAATAAATAAATAAAGCACATCCTCTAGCTTCCTACTCCAAGTGCAGGGGAGGGAACTGGGTAGAGGCCCACAGGCTTGCCTGACCTGGAGAAAGAAAATGCTGAGCTTCCAGGAAACAAAGCGATCCCAATGATGATTGTAACTCAGCTTCCTTTGTGCCTGCAGCATGGCTGGATGACCAATCAACAGGTTGGAAACTCCAGGGCTACCCCGTTTGGGGCCAGATTTACCATGTGACCTCAGGCACCCCTCACTGCACTCTGCTGTGGTGACTTAGTCTGCAATCTGGGGGCAAAGATCAAAGTATTGTTACCGAGGGGATATACAAATTACAGAGGACTTCAGAGCCTGCTGAGAATAGGAAACAGGGAAGACTATAGAAGAGAACAGGACAAAGAACTGCTTAGAGGAAAATATGCAAATATTTGGAACATAACTTGGGTTTATCTGTGTTTGGACTGGAGACAGATTTATATCCTCTTTTTTAATAGGAGGTGGTGGTCAGAAGTATAAAGAAGAGGAGAGTAAAGGAATTTGGGGAAGGGGGTGGTAGACCCCACCCCCAGTCTGGGAGCTGTGCCTCACAACTATTCAAAAAAATAGGAGAGAGTCCTTTCACCTTTTCTGGACAAAGCTAGTTTACCTACAGTCACCTCTTGTTTATTCTATCTCACCCCTGCTGATTACGCATTTCTTTGTTGAGTCTACTTTTGTGATCCTAAAACATATGCAAAACCAACTATATTGGTTGAAATTGTAATTTCGATGACAGGACTGCATTTTAATTTACAGTTAATCTATCGCAGTTTCCAGTATTTCAATTCATGCTGTAAGTGAATACTTTCTATTTAAATACTTATACTAGACACAAAGAAAAATAATGAACTAATAGTGTCTTCAGCCTCAAAGTATTGGAGACAATTAATTGGAGTCAAGACAAAATCGCAGAAAAAAACCCAGCACATCACTGTAAGGGACAGGCAGGTCAGTGTTAACTTGGGCAGTACCAACGGCAGGCCCTGTAGGGGTGGCCTGAGGAACAGAGATCAGTGAGGGTTGGATGAATCACAGAATTCCAGAAGAACCTGAGGATCAACAGGGCTTAGGTGGTCTCAGAAGGAGAAGCAATCTTTGTTTCAGGTGTCAAAGATAAAGTCAGATTTTAGTTAAAGCGGTGGACACAGATTTTATTCAGTAACCACTGACAGAAGAGGAAAGAGCTGAGCTCCACCTCGATTTGTGCAGAGCTGACTGGGTGCTTTTAAAGGGAGAATAAGGGAACAGAGAGGGGTAGTGGGTGGAGGCTCAAGTAGAGTCAGGGAAGTGAAAAATTATAAAACGCCCAGTAAAAGTGGGTCAGTGTCAATGTGATTAGGCCGGTTGTGTCTGCCAGCTGGCAATCTTAAAATTAGGATTCTGTCTTTCCTGACGATTACATATCAAAGGAATGGCTTTCACATCCTTGAGAAAGACACAGTCCTCCGTGTCGCTCAAATAAAATTCTTTTCTATTCCTGTTATAGACTGTTTATGATTTTTCCTGTCGACAAAGCATTCCTGACAAAAGAGGGAACACTGACTGTCTCCTGAGTTAGGAGTGAGGAGGGGACATGTTTGGCTTTAGGCTGCGTTGACTGAGATGTTGGAGAGACAGCAGGTAGAGAAGTCCAGCAGGTAATCTGAGCCTGGAGGCAGACAGGACTGAAGGTCCGGTGGGCACCCTGCATGTAAAGACGATGGAGGCTATGAACATGGGTGAGCTCTCCAGCGGGGGAGCTGAGCAGAGGCCTGGAACAGTAAACTCTGGGGAAGGAGAAGGGGGAGGAGTAAGAAAAAACAGGAACTAGCTTAAAGGGCTGGTGCGTCAGAAAATTAAGATGGGGTAACAAAGAAAATTAAGATGGAGACAGTCGGAAGGCAGGACGTAAAGGCTAGTCCTGGCGCTCGAGTGGGAAGACAGACGTGGAGCAAACAGTGAGAGCTGTGCTGGGAGCGCAGGGGCTCTCAAGGTGGGGTTGGGTGGAGTTAGGGAAGGCATCTTCCAGGAGGACAAGCGGCACTGAATCTAGACCTGAAGGCTGAGTAATGTTAACTAGAGAAACCAGTGGGTTTGAATTCAAAAATGCATATATTTTTGTGTCCACTCCTTTGTTTCTTGACCACCGTTTCTGGCCATCATTGTGATATATGAACAACGTCCAATCTTGGGGAAACTACATTTCTACGTCTTACCCAGTAGACGTACAACACTCAGAAGCCTAAGGAACCCTTGTTTTATGGTGTAGGTGCCATTTTGTTCACGTTACTTCCCACACACTCAAGACAATTTACCAGCAAGAAAGTCATTTATGTGGCTTCACTTAGAACTGCATTTCTTCTGAAATTTCAAATTCCAGTCCACTCTCTCTTCAGCCACAACCTCTAAATATTCATCTGGAAACCTCTGCACCCCCTGCCTGCCCCCTAACACCCCGGGTCCAGCCAGCCATCTCCTGACCTTTCTTCTACCTGCCTCCCTGTCTCAGATGCAGGATCACTTGGCACCTTTGCCCTCCTCTCCCTGGTTCCTGGCCTTCCACCCCAGCAACCCCAGACCTTGGGTCATTCCTGTCGTCTCTACAACACCTGCGGGCTGCTGGAGAAACATAACGCACCAGGCAGACAGCATCACCACAAGTGGCGATATCCAGCTGTGGGCAGAGTACTCAAGGCTGTGTGGCCGTCCTCCACTTGTCCTGGACCTTCTCCCTCTCCCAGGCTCTTCACCAGCCATGCTACATCATTCCCCCTCTCCCAAGGCCTGTCCTCCTCCTCTTAGCTGATGACTTCCCCTCCTGCCTCATAGAGAAAGGAAAAGACATCACACACATTCTCACCATCTCATCCCACATGTGCTTCCTCTCTGGGAATTCCCCAGGCTGGCCAGCCGTCTCTGTTCCCTCTGTAAAGCACACTGACCACTGTCAGGGGAGGGCAAGGGAGAGGCAAGTGAGGCAGTCGTTTGGGGCACAAAATTTAAGGGGGCACCAAAAAAGCACAGTAATCAAAATAAATATTTTAAACAATACTTTTTAAAAATCAAAGATAGTGCAAAAATATCCATGACGAACAAAACATCAAAATTTTAAATAGAGACAATCTCCAACTCGGCACTTCCTTAGCCCTGCCTCACTCCTCTCACCCTAATCCCATCCTGCTGCATGTAGCCCACTGGTGCTGAATATTGCTCACTGGAAAGTAATCTTGACTCTGCATTTGTATGCACATCATGGAAACAAAGTTTCATCAAGAAACATTTACACTTACTATATTCAATACATATTTTCACTCAAAAAAATTTTTTTTTGATGGTTACCCACCAAACTCCATAAACCTTTTAGTGGAGAACTGCAATTTGAAGAAACCACCAGTAGAGGGATCCAAAGTTCTCTCCTACTGTAAAGGGATCATCTCACCTTTTGGTCATGGACAAAACAAAAACAAACCCCAAAGTCCCATAAAGGAGGTAATGTAATCCAAAGGGAAGACTAGGGGAGTCGAATTAGGAGATATTATATGACTGTCAGAAAAAAAAAGAAGTCATTTAATCATTCCACTCTGACTCCAGGCTCCTCTTGTTAGGGAAATAAAGGATTATAATGAAACCTACCCCTCTGAGTGTCCCTTTATCATATCTATGGAAACACACTCAAACTTTAGGTCTCTTATTCTAGTCTGAATAGTTTCATATGAGTTAGGAAAAAGGACTAGTGTTTTCATTAAAAAATCAATCTGATATTCAAAATGTCTCATGAATCATCAGTATTAAAGGTGAAAGCGTCAGGTTTAAAAGCTATGAACTTAAACTTAAAGGATCCTCTGGGAAGCCACAGTAAAAATCAGTTTTACTCCTTTGTACCTTTTAGTCTTTCAAGTCCCATGGTAGGACAATTCTTGGCTCTTGCCCAGGAATGGCAAAAGAAAGATAAAATTACCTGTAAATTCTTAATGTTACATAGATTTCTACATTCTAAGTTTTTTTTCCCCCCTAGCTTCTTCTAATGATCTATTGCTCGTTAAACAAATTTGTCCCTGCTAAAACCAGTCCAGGAGCCAAATGGGCATGTTAAAAGAAGTTACAAATCACCCAGAATTTATTGGAAAGCTTGTAATTTCAACTTTGTAGATTTTTCTCAGGAAACCCATTGCAGCAACTGGTGCTGAGAAGTGTAAATATTTCTTATTTGATGGTAATTGCTTATCCTATCTTCAGGAAGGGAACAACCTGAAGTTTGAATTTATAACCCACATTTTACATGTGGAAAATTATGTGTCCTCTCAGTTGTTACATCATTTATCAATTCAAATTTGAGGGTTTCCAACTTGCTTGTCCCCTCCACAAAAACCAAAATTCTACTCACCAGCTGCCTTCCCGTGTTTTGTGGCTGTGACGTAGGCTTTGGAACTTTAGCTCACATCGTGGGCAAAGATTAGGGGCTATTTGGGGTTATCCCTCCACAAAGAATACATTTAGAGAGTTAGTTCTTGATTAGTGTTAGTCCAAAGACTTAAAATTCCAACTTAGTACGGATGTGAGACCTAGGCGAAACTTGGGTTACGTTACCATTTCTCACTGTTGGCCACTTGAAACCCACCGAGTGTAGCCAGCAACAAAATCCACACCTACACACCTAATAACTTTCTTCATAAGATACACATGGGGTAGGTTTCTATTCACTGATGTGGAAAAATAAAGGCAGCAAAATGCCAAATGAACAAATAGGCAAAGACAAGCCCTGAGTCTTTACTAAGGGAACTGGGGGCACAGGGATTGAGGAGCATTATTATATTTTAAAGGAGCTAGGTCTTCCTACTCTAACCCATCACCATTGCTATAAAAGGGCCTGCTGTGTTTCACATCCCTAGAGACACAGTTTCCGTCACTTACGGAGCTGGGCTGCGGAGTCAGAAACTGGCTGCGCTTCCATCCGTGACCCATCAGTTTCCCTAATGGCCTCTGGCCTTAGAGCCAGGAGCCTGGACCTGAATTCTAAGCCAGCAATTTAACCTCAGTCAAGTCACTTAACTAGTCTGAATCCTAAGTTCAGCGGTATGCTGGCAAATATTTTAAAACTGGCTCTCAAGGGTTCAAGGGGAAGGGTGGCGGACTTACAGCTTTTGCTGATTTCCTTGGTGTCAATACTCCCACCGTGGCCAATCTCAAGCTGCCAAGGTGAAGTCACTTAATGGAAGTGGAGCTGGGAAGAAATATATGCCATCGGCTCTCCTGAGCACGTCCTGATTGTTACCAACCAGCGTCCTTGGACCCTTTAATCAGTATAAATTGATAAGAGGCCAGAGAAGGAATTCAGGCAAGGCTTTATTGGGACTCTTGCTGTAGCAGGAGGGAGCAAAAACAAGTAACAGGTGCCCTTGCTCCATCTGGAAAGAGCGTGGGCTGGTCCCTTAAATGAGGTGAGTGTAGGGGTGGATCTCTGGGTGGGGCCAGAGGCGTGGCTTAGGTGGTCTGCCCTCCCCCTTGGTGGTGGTGCGTGCAGGGATCATGCGTAGTACCCTTGCTCCTGGCACCTCAGAAGTGACAGTTGGTTTTAGGTCTTTTTGCATCTTATTGTTCATAATTTGCCCCAACTGCACATGCACGCACTTATCTTTAGTCCCTTAAGATTTCTTTGTATTCTGTTGCTCGGGGAGATGTTTGTCCAGGTGCAAGTTCTCCAGTAAAGGGTCCCAGGTCCCGGGTCCCAGTCTGTCTCATGACTCCAGCACAACACTGCTTCTTCCTCAGTGAAATGAGAATAATGATTAGTACATATTCCTGCTCACAGAATTGTGATTTCTGACTTAATTCAATCATTCATTCTTTCAATAAGCATTTGTAGGGAGTCTACCTATGCCGTAGGTGCTGTGCTGGGTACTCGGGATGAAAGAAAGAGCTCACTGTCAGGACTTTTGTGGCTCAAATAAAATAATGCACATTAACCAAAAAAATTCCCACATTTTTCATCCTTAAAATGCTATACATACAAATGCAGGGATTGTTAACTTGAATTAGGTTTAATAAGTTGGATTTACAAAGGACTTCAGATCCTCTGTCCAAAAGGGCTTATGTATGAAGACCTGTTTTGTTATTATTTAGTAGAATGAGATATTGAAGCCCATATATCTAGAGAAGCTTTAATAATAATTTATTTGTATTCTACCTACTTCCAAAAAGCACTTGAAATAGTTTTTATGTAAACAAAAAATATTAAAAATAGAAAACAAATCCAATGATCACAGAGATAGAAACTGAGACACAGAAGAAGAGAGGAACGAACAGAAGGAAGTTCAGCCACTGAGCAAAATTCTCAAGTACAACATTGGCCTCCTAAGAACCAGGGGAGTGTTTATATTCATCATGTTGTTAAATTAATGCCTAAAAAAAACATTGGTTTCGGGCTTCCCTGGTGGCACAGTGGTTAAGAATCTACCTGCCAATGCAGGGGAAACGGGTTCGAGCCCTGGTTTGGGAAGATCCCACATGCCACAGAGCAACTAAGCCCGTGCGCCACAACTACTGAGCCTGCGCTCTAGAGCCCATGAGCCACAACTACTGAGCCCGTGTGCCGCAACTACTGAAGCCCGTGCGCCTAGAGCCCATGCTCCGCAACAAGAGAAGCCACCACAATGAGAAGCCCGTGCACCGCAACGAAGAGTAGCCCCCTCTCGCCCCAACTAGAGAAAGCCCACACACAGAAACGAAGACCCAAGGCAGCCAAAAATAAATTAATTAATTAAAACAAACAAACAGAAAAACACATTGGTTTCAACATGGTCATTGTATGGGTCCATAGTGTTTCATATTGTTACCATTTATAGTTCTGGGAATTTATTAAGCAATTATGGAACACCTAGCCAAAACAGAAGAAGGATGTGAAACTAAGAACATGTTTTCCTAAGTCTGAACCCTCAGGACCTATTCAGTGCTGAATGAAACGGGCTCCTGGACCTTTCTCTTCCCCGTTGGCCACCTCGGTCTCCTGAACCTTCCCCTCGGCTCCTGCATGGAGTCTTACCATAGCCTGGCGTGACAACCGTCTCCTCCATCTGGCTCCTCCTGACTCCCACGCTTCCCACCCAGACCCTGCCCCAGCACCTGGTTCCCACAAGGCCCCGGGTGTAGCCACGACTCCTAGCCCTGCTCCTGTTTCCTTCCTCCTGGAACACCCTCCTGTCTTGCTGCAAGTCGGCACCTCTTACACAGGACAGTCCAGATCTCACCTCCACCAAGACCTCTCCAGCCCACGCTGATTCCTTCTCCTTGCCATCCTATTGTACATGCAGTCACACATTAACTGCTTAGTTAATTGAGGCTGTAAATGGACAGAAAATCTTACGACCTTTGCTTCTTTTCTTGTGAGAAAAGAAAAGCAAGGTGTGATTTTGCTTTTCATAAAGTTTTCTAGAAATAGAAATATGTTTATAGAATAATCTTAGAGTGAGGAGGGATAGTAAAGACAATCTAGTCTTATTTAATCCCCACCATCAGATGTGCCAAAAGGCTCTGAAGTGTGAAGAAACTGAGGCTCAGGGCAGTTACGTTTATTGCCAACGTTTTGCCCTCAGAACTAGTTACCCTCTCAGCTTTGCATCAGCAGGCCCAGCCTTGGCTGCACCGGCTCTGCCGCTGCCAGTGTGGGATGCCTGGACCTCTCAGGCCTTGGTTTTCTCGCCTGTAAAGTGAGGACACTAGAACCTCCTGCACAGGTTGCTGTGAGGAGCCAGTGAGTGACGCAGTAGAGAGCTCACTCAGGGCTGACCCCCAGGAAGCTTCCGCAACGTAACGTGCGGCTGTTGTTTTATACATGGAGCCGTCACACCAGCCTGGGAGCGAGGATGATGAGCCTCTGCTTCCCTCCAAGAGCGGCATCTGTGAGCATGTTTTGGTACAGCGTTCGCTTAGGGCCTCATGTTCCTCTGACGGCCCCATCTTTACTGTCATCCGAACTTCAGAAGTCCTACCACTGAGCGCAGTGAGGAGGGAGCAGGACCTACGTGGAGGTCTCCACTCCCTGGGCACCCGGTACTGAAGGTCTCGGGCTTTCCCATAGAAGCGATGTTGATGCAACAGCTGCGTCTGTACCTTACATGGAGGGCTGTAGGGCATAGTGATGAGAAACACAGACTGTTGGGCTCTTTGCCTCATGGGATCTTGGTGGGTGAGTGTTGGGGGATGGGGGAAGTTTCTAAGAATAAAACAAGGAGAGATAGTGATAGAATACACCATTTAAAAATTACAAGACAAATGAAAACCTGGGGGAAATATTCACATCATATACTACAAAAGGTTAGTCTCCTTGATGCATAATGAGCCCTTACAGATTAATAAATAAAAGATAAACAAAGGACATAGGCAGTTCACAAAAGAAGTAGAAATGCTAATAAGCATATGAAAATATATTCAATCTCTTTAGTTATCAACAAACTTCAAGTTAAAACAACAATAAGATAGAATTGCTTTGTTCATTCAATGGACAAAGGTTTTTTTGTTAAATGATAATAACCTAGGTAGACTAAAGAGAGAATTCGACCTTGCTCTAAGGAATCGTGGAAACATGCATCAACCCCTTACCGTCCGCATATAGCGTGACCAAGCAAGTCCACGTCTATATTATTGGAAAAAATATCCAAAGATGCTTATGATTATTAGAATAGGTTAAAAGTTACAAACAACCTGAGTGTTCATGAGTAGAGGAGACGAAATCAATTATGTTTTTACTCTTTGGAATGAAATGTTCTACAACTATTAAAAAACACATCTTAGAAGAATTACGATAACATGATATGGGAACCTGCTCATGATATATTGCTGAGTGGGGAAAGCAGGCTGCATAATAGTAGGTACAGTACGACTCTGTGTATTTGCGGGGAAACCTCTGGGCTATACGTGTCATGAATTGTCTCCCTCTTACTCAAGAGACAGACAGATTTGAGCATGTTTTCAGTTGTTTTAGCATTGGCTGAGGTTTTCTGCAGAGTAGATTTACTTGGTATTCTAGTTTTTGATTTACAACGCAGCTCCTAATACAGAGTCTGCTGAGTTTTGCATCTACTGAAGCTTTGGAGGTAGACCCAGGCAACCTCGAAGGAGGTTTGGCTAAGGTACTGGGTATTAAATATGAATGTTTATGTATGACCAGCTGTTACTGGTGCTTGTCTATGGGTGAGGAGCCTGATGGCAGTTTCATTTTCCTTATTTATCTTTACTGTCTAAATTTTCAAAAATAAATATATATCCTATAAAGTATGCTAAAAAATTAAAATTTTAAAGGTAATTTTGAAGTGAGGATATCTAGGAGAGTGAGAAATAGTGTTTTCTTCTAGATAAAAGTATTTAATGAAAATTCAAAACTAGGCTTAGAAATAATTGTGTATGTGTAAATGTGTATATAAAAGACTAGAAGTAAATATGCCAAAAATCTCTACTGTGGCTACCCCACTAGGATTATTAATAGTAAAATTATGAAGGATTAATATTTCCTCTTTATACTAACTATAATCTACATACATATTTATATACCTATGTAATACATAGATAGAGAGACCACATCAAATCTCCCTTGGAGAAAACGGTGGCCACTTTAACACGAGACCGACCCCCAGGTTACAAGGAAATATGTGGCTTAGCAGAGATAAAATTTTATTCACCGACACCGGAATTTGAGCTTCATATAATTTTCATGTCATGAGATAGTAGTTTTCCAAGTTTTTTTTTTCCAGCCACTTAAAAATGTAAACACCATTCTTATCTTGTGGGCTGTACAAAAATGGGCATTTGGTCCACCCACAGGCTGTATCTGCTGACTCCTGATGGAGAAAACAGAAAGAGGTGGGGGAATTCAGGGAGCTGCAAAGAGCAATCTCTTCTTAGTCATAGAACTGATGTATTAAAAAACAAAGGAAGAAATCAAATGAGGTTAGAGAGAGAAATACGGTAATGGGGAACCAGACTACATAGGGTTCTGTAGGCCTTTGGGATAACTTTGGTTTTTAGGGACATGATGAGGCATTAGAAGGTTTGAGCACAGAAACGTCATGATCTGACTTAGGTTTTAAACTTATAAAGTCAAAATTTAACCTGGTTTTCTAATAGGAAGTAGTTGAACTTGAATGGATGAATTCATAAATAAAACACCTAGGGAAAATTCCTTTCTGATACTTAATTTTTCTCCCAGCTGTGCGAACTCAATTAGTTCTTAGCTTAGCTAAATCACAGAGGGAAACACTTCTAAAAAGCCTGTCCATGTGGATCTCAACCAGAATGAAGTTGATTTCTCTCCATGTTTCAAAGGCTTTTCTCTGTTGAATCCAATGCCATAGAAATGCATTCGAATTCCATTTAGATGCTGACTGGTTACCAAAAAGCTCCAAAGTTTGAATACTCAGACTGAAAGAACGGTTTTCTTTTCCAAGACTAGTTTGTGTAACTCAGCAATGGAAGTATTTTCACTGCAAGGGAAGGACCGTGGCCTGTAATCTGCTTTAGTCACCACTTCCCTGAGCAGAATGTTGGCTGCAGAGATAAGGCTGAGTAAATAATCTTGATGACTCAGTGGAATTGCCTTGTACGTCATCCCACCTTCACAGCACCCATGTTAAAGGGTGATTGTGAGGCATAAATGAGGATTAAATCATAGGACACCTAGCACCATGCCTGGCACCTGGTAGATGTTGAATAAAGGGCCCCAGTGCTGACTTATTTGCATACTTAGGCTGGAAAGGAAGGAACCCCTTTGCTTCTGGCAGTTGTAATCACAGGCCCCTCGGTCCCACAGCTTCTACTTTTCATTTCTGGACCAGGCTTTGCGCTAATTCACTTATCCAGATGTTTCCTGCCTCTTTGTGCAAGAAGTATATAGCTCTGTCCCTTTAGCTGTCATGGCCAGGAGTGAAAACCTGGGCACCCAAAAGAGATCTCTCTTTGGAGGCAAGCTTCCTTAACTTCACTTAGTTCCCTACATTCACTCTCTTAGATTCTTCATTTGGTTGATGTAGTCATATTTGAAATTCTTACCTCAGAGCTCTTACCTACAAAATGTCCACACGTGAAAATGGTAGCATTTAAACAAAATGAAAGTGACACCTTCTAGTCTCCCTGTGTGGAATGAATAAGATGAAGCTCTTGGCACAGCACCTGATTTAGGGTAAGCTTTCGCTCATTGGTACCATCAACTGTTTTTTTTCCTCAAAGATAAAACACCTGGGGTTCAGGCCTTCAGACAGGGAAACGGCATACCTCTATTTAGCACTCATTTAGTGCTAGAAAGGGCCCTTAAAAAGTTGTGTATAAAGTGTTTACTTTTCTATTCTTAAAGGAAAAGAAATTTTTTACAGGAAACCAAAACAAAAAGGCAGTTTCCTCACTTTAACCCTGTGCGGGAAGAGCCGCTTCGGAACTAGTGGGATCTAGAGTGGTCCCATCTCGCCATCTAGTGGACATGTGGGGAAAAGCCAAACTTAGAGCCAAATAATTGATCTAGCTATGATTTTGTTTTCCAAGTCCCTAATTCACCGAAAATGTGTTTTCTAATCAGAATAATTTAAAGTCCCTATTAGATTCACTAGTTAAGAGAGTTCATTCAGGACTTCCCTGGTGGCGCGGTGGTTGGGAGTCCTCCTGCCGATTCAGGGGACACGGGTTCGTGCCCCGGTTCGGGAGGATCCCGCATGCCGCGGAGCGGCTGGGCCCGTGAGCCATGGCCGTTGGGCCTGCGCGTCCGGAGCCTGTGCTCCGCAACGGGAGAGGCCACAGCAGTGAGAGGCCCGCGTACCACAAAAAAAAAAAAGAGAGAGAGAGAGTTCATTCAATTTGTAAAGCAAAACGACAACTCTAGTATTTAAACTCTAAGCCGCAAAACTATATTTCCTAAATTATGTATTAATGAAGAAGTTCCGCTGAGAGAAGAGAGAATGCTCCCCAGGTGTTATCAGCTTGAATTTTCATGGCCCATCATTCCCACTCATCTTGTACTTCTCTACCAACAGGCCGTGTTTATTCTGGCATATGGACTGGGAGTGCCCCGGAGACCAGGTCTATGTCTTCCCAACACACTGCTAGACACTGGCTGGGACCAGAGTCATTCCATTCATTTTCCAAAAACGCAACTGTCCTTTGTAACCAGGTGGATTCTTGGCAAGGACCTGTGTTCTTGGTTGTGTGTGTGTGTGTGTGTGTGTGTGTGTGTGTTTCCTCTCCTTTTATTACTAAGGCTGTTCCTGACAAATATAACCTGCTTCCTCCCCTAGATGTTTATGAAAATTTCCTTTTTGCCTAGGATGAAAACAATGGCAGTCAGATTACCTCCAAAACGAAGTAATAGCAGCATATATGAAGTTGTTCTGAGACCCTCTAGTTAGTGTTACAATTACTATTAACAACAAATATAGCAAGTGCTATTTTTGAGTTCCCAGGCATTGTAAATTATATACATTTTTGCTAATCCTCATAACAATCCTACAAAACAGGCAGTATTATTCCTGTTTTAGAGGTAAGGACACTGATGCTCAGAGAGGTTAAGTGGCTTACCCAAGATCACACAGCCAGTGAGCGAGAGGCAAAGTCAAAACTGCACTCAGGTCTGACTGACTCCAAAGCCCCTGCTCCTACCCCAGGCAATGGGCCTCTCATTCACTCAGGTGCCTGTGACCTGCCAGACCCAGAATCTGGGGTCCCCTCAGTGCTGCCACCTCCATAAACCTAAGACTTAGTACCTAAGACTTTTAGTACCACAGAGCCCATGGCCAGTGAATCCAGGAGGCAGGGATTAAATATGGAAATGACAAAGATACAGCAAAAGACTGCCGTGAGCTGCACTTTCCTCCCCTGCACAAGTGGGGGGCTTTGACTGAGGGACGTTCTCCAAGGCTTGTGGGTCCTAAGAATTCTGGGTTTCTTCCAGGAGCCATGAGGGATACTGGGTGAACAGGGTGTTGTCTCTGCTGCCAAGAGCCCAGGGCCCATGGGGGAGACACATGAGGGCTCACCCAGGGCAGATGCAGTTTGCCTCGGAAGAAACTCTCCCTCGAAGGGTCCTGTGAGGAGACTGTGGGTGACCCCGCCACCTCCCACAGCCCCTCTCCTCCTCTGTCTCCAGGATAGAATAGAACAGAATAAAAGAACAGAACAAACGAATAGACTAGAAAGAACAGAACAGAATAGATGAGGACATCACACACCGTAAGCACAATATGGTTCCACAAACGTTGGTTTTAATTCTGTGAATGTATTTCTGTGTGTACACTGCGCTGGGATGTAAAATTTGCCCCTCCCTGGGTCACACTCTAAGGAGTATGGAAAACCCTGCCCTAGACTAAACTGGAGGCTGGCACAGAGGGGCCCTCGCACACTTGGACATTTCACTTACCTCGAGGAATGGCTGGACCTCGTCCTCACATCTTTCAGTTCCCAGGTTGCCGCCCAGCCCCGCTACCACCCCGGGCTCCTCCCAGCGGGCGGCTCTGGGGCCCCTGGCACCGGGCATTGCCTGGGGCACTGAGGCCACGGCCCCTGCAGACGCAGCTCTTCTATCCACGCAGGGGCTGGTCAAGGGCGCAACCGCTCCTGCTCTGTTCCTCCCTAAGAGCTTTCCAGCAAGACGGCCATCCCTCCGTCCTCACTGTCTGCTCCTGGTCCAAGGGGACCCACGCGGGATGGTCGCCCTAAAGAGGTGTCTCGGGGTTACTGCGGGTGCCCCGCAGTCACACCTGGAGAAGGGCGTTGGGAGGCGCCTCCCAGAGCCACTTTCTCCTCCACCCTCCACCCCTTACCCATTCCCCATATATTAGTAATCTTTCGCTGTGTAACAAATTCCCCAAACCTTAGTAGCTTAAAACAACAAACATTTATTATCTCAGTTTCTTTCTTCCACCAGGGATTAAACCCAGGCCACGGCAGTGAAAGTGCCTAGCCTTAACCACTGGACCACCAGGGAACTCCTGTATTATCTTGGTTTCTGGGGGGCAGCTCAGCTAGGCCGTTCTGGCTCAGGGTCTCTCCTGAGAGTCCAGTAAAGCTGTTGGGTGGGGCTGTGATCATCTGAAGCCTTGAGGACTGGAGGGCCACTTCTAAGACAGATCAGTTCATCATGGCTGTTGGCAGGAAGCCCCCAACAAGGATGCTTGAGGGTCCTCAAAACACGGCAGTTGGCTTCCCCAGAGGGAGTGATCTAAGAGAAAGGAAGAGAACCCAATGCCATTTATGACTTAATTTAAAAATGGACAAAGGATTTGAAGAGCCATTTCCTCAAAGGAGTTATATGAGTGGCCAATAAACATATGAAAAGATGTTCATCGCTAGTCATTAGGGAGATGCAAATCAAAACCATGAGATACCACTTCACACCCACTAGAATGGCTATAATCAAAAAGACAGACAGTAACAAGTGTTGACAAGGATGTGGAGAAACTGGAATCTTTGTTCATTGCTATAGGGAATGTAAAACAGTGCAGTCACTTTGGAAAATAGTTTGGCAGGTTTCTCAGAATGTTAAGCATAGTATTACTATGTGACCCAGCAATTTCATTCCTAGGTTTATACCCAAGAGAAATGAAAATATATGTTCGCCCAGAAACTTGTATAAAAATGTTTGTAGCAGGGCTTCCCTGGTGGCGCAGTGGTTGAGAGTCTGCCTGCCGATGCAGGGGACACGGGTTCATGCCCCGGTCCGGGAGGATCCCACATGCCGCGGAGCGGCTGGACCCGTGAGCCATGGCCGCTGAGCCTGCACGTCTGGAGGCTGTGCTCCGCAACGGGAGAGGCCACAACAGTGAGAGGCCCGCTTACCGCAAAAAAAAAAAAAAAAAAAAAAAAAAGTTTGTAGCAGCATCATTCATAATAGCCAAAGGTGGAAATAATCTAAATGCTGTTTCCATAAATTAGAATATTTTTCAGCCATTAAAAAGAATGAAACATAGATACACGTTACAACGGATAGGGACCTTGAAAACATGCTAAGTCAAAGAAGCCAGAAAAAAGACCACATATTGTATTATTGCATTTATAAGAAATGTCAAGAATAGGCAAACCTATAGAGGCAGAAAATAGAGTAGCGGTTGTCTAGAGCTGGGGTGGAAATGGCAGTGACTGTAAATGGGCATAAGGTTTCTTTTGGGGGTGATGAAAGTGTTCTACAATTAGATTTTGGTGAAGTTTGCACAACTCTGTAAGTATACTTAAAATCATTGAATTCTACACTCAGGTGAATTTTATGGCATGTAAATGACATCACAATAAAGCTATTTTTAAAGGAATGGATGTATCGATACAACAACGATGATGAATCCAAAATAACTGTTGAGTGAAGGAAGCCAGACAAAAAAAGAGTACATGCTGTATGGTTGTGTTTATATAAAGTTCTAGAAAATGCAAACTGCTCCATACTGACAGAAAGCAGGTCATTGGTTGTCTGTACAAGGCGGTGGAGGAATAGCATGGGTGAGAGGCAGAGATTACCAAGGGGCAGGAGAAACTTTGAGGGTGGGTAGTTTTATTATCTTGTTTGTGATGATGGTTTCGTATGCATATGTCAAAACTTATCAAATGGTACCCTTTAAATATATGCAGTTTATTGTATGCTAATTTTACCTCCATAAGGCTTTTCTAATAAATGATTTCACGATAAAGCTCTGATTTGACATTGAAACAAAAAGTTATCATGTATAGAAAAGCAAGGAAACAGAGCAGTGGGACATAAATTTTACGTTAGTGAAATAGATATTCATTAGAGGAAGAATGACCACAATCCCATATTTTCTTGTGAAGCATGAACAAGTGCTGTAGGACACCTAAGTAAATTATGCTATAATATACTTTGTCACTGAGACTATGCGCTAAAGGGCCACCAATGCAATGCTAAGGAATGCAAGTGAAGGGTGGGCACATGGCCCAATCTCTGAAGATGGAGAAAAGAAATTTCAAAGCAACGAAAGCTGGTTGTGACTGATTCGTGCAATACGAAATCTTATCATTAAGGCATTGTGCCGTCTTTCCTTTGCTGGGAGTCACCTAAGGTAAAGATTTGTCTTATTGTCAATAGTGTCTTAGCCTCAATGACCTTGGGATAGAACAGGCCACAGACCCCCTAAGAGCTCAGTCTGAGAGAGGAGGCCTGGTAGGGAACTGGTGGGGGGGGGTGGCCACAGATTAGAGGTATAGGGCTGGCAGTTCAGACCAGACCTTTCTTTTTTAGGAAAATAAACCCTTGGGAGTCCTTGGCTCTGCCCCATCACCAAGATGTAAGTAAGGAACTTCTTGTCATCTTTTGGCCCCATGTGGAACCTTTAAAAGTGCAGTCTCGTCTTCTGCATGAGAGTCTGTTAGGCTGGAAGTCAACTTAGAGGTCATCTCCAACCCCTCGCTGCTGCGTTTTTTGGGCAAAGGTCTCTGTCCTCGCACAGATCACACAGTGAGTTAGTAATACCTATTTCTAGATTTTTCAGAGTGACTCTAGAATTGTGATTTGCATGATCTAAAATCCTCGAATCCTAGAAGCATGGAGTTACGTGGGTCCCATGTCATCACTGCAGCTGTAGTGGACATAGCAGAAGCAGCATCAGCTGGGGAGACCCACAGACAGGTGTCTAGCCCTGATGCTGGGAAAGCACTCAACATCTGTGAGCCTCAGTTTTCTCATCCATAAAGCATCAATTTACTTCATAGAGTTGGTGCAAAGATTAAACAAGATAGTGTATGTCAGAGGCTGCAAACTCAAATGCCTTTGGGGGCCAATCAGGCCAGTGGAGTCTGGCAAACTGGAAAGCACAGCCCCTTTCTCAAAGGAACTCCCCCTACTCTGTTCTGACCAGTTGTTATGTAGGAATATGGCCCCAGTGTTGCCAATTTTAAAAAAAACATTGCACAGTCCAAAGAAAAGATAGTTTTTATCGTTCAAATTCTGATATGTGTAAAGTATCAAGGAAGCGATCAATATGGTGGTGGTAATGGTTGGGTGGCAGCTTCTCAGGAACTCCCCAGCCCCAGCCCTGCCCTATACAGTATTCCTGGCAGGCGATGAAGTAGCAACATTCTTTGAGTGTTCATTTGTGTGCCCAGCTCTATGGAAGGTGCCCTAGATACAAAGACCAGCAGAAAAACGGCCCCTATTACAACCCTCCCTTGGAGGCAGGGAGGTTGGTGACAATGTTACAGCTTAGTCTAACCCACCATGTCTCCAGCCTTAGTTCCTACTGAAAATTTCAGCCATCTTCTAGGAAGATACATTCTCTAAAATCATCTAGAAATAACACTTCTGGCACCCAATTTCTAGTTCCCATCTGAACTGCTACACATTTTACCTACGTTTTTAAAATGGTTTGTTGGTTTGCACTTAACCACTAAGGATGTTTATTAGTTTTTTGTTTTTTTATTTTTATTTTTTGTATTGTGCTGAATCTCAGTCCACATTATTTTCGGATACTCATAAGAGGTTTTACAAAATCATCTAGGCTTCCTACAGATCACTGCCTTTAAAAGTTCTGGCTTTCATCCCCCTTGTACCACCTACCAATATCACCAGTGATGGTCTCATTTTCACCAGATGCCCATGAACCTGAGTGCTGCCATTTCCATTTATACAGGGAATTATAGATAATTATTTGAGAGGCTTTCCCCAAATCCCCTGGGGCTCGTGTGACCAGGCAGTTGGGAGAGTCAACCCCATCCCACCATGATGAGAGTGCACAGGGCAGGGTCAGAAAGACCAAGGTTTTGGAGAAAGCTCAATGTTTGTTGGGTTCACGAAAAACTTGCTTTCAGCAGTCCCTAGCTACTAATTGCCACTGTGAATGTAGCCAACTTGAATTTGTAAACTATGTAACATTTGTGAATCTGTATCATTTCTGAACTTGTCTTATGCCCTGTCATCTTCCTCTGATCACAGGCAAAGTTCCTTTTTTTAAAAAAATTTATTTATTTAAAATTTTTGGCTGTATCAGGTCTTCGTTGTTCCGCATGGGCTTTCTCTAGTTGCAGAGAGCAGGGGTTACTCTTCGTTGTGGTGAACAGGCTTCTCTCACTGCAGTGGCTTCTCTTGTTGTGGAGCACAGGCTCTAGGGACATGGGCTTCAGTAGTTGTGGCACACCGGCTCAGTAGTTGTGGCTCACAGGCTCTAGAGTGGGATCTTCCCGGACCAGGGATCGAACCCGTGACCCCTGCATTGGCAGGCAGACTCTTAACCACTGTGCCACCAGGGAAGTCCACAGGCAAAGTTCTTACAGTGGCCTTGAGACTCCTTACCGTCACTCGGAATTCACTCCAGCCACCAAGACCTTTTTACTGTTCCTGAGTAAACTGAGCCTCCTGCCTTAGGGCCTTTGCTTTGGCTATTCCCTCTACCTGGAATATGCTTCCCCCAGATACTCTCTTCACTCAAGTTTCTACTTAACTGTCTCTTTATCAGAAAGGGCATCTGCTCACCCTCTTTAAAGTAGCATGCATATACTTAACCCTGCTTTACTCCTTTTCAAGCATCTTTACTGCTTGACATTATATTATATACTTGTTTGGTTGTTGCCTGTCTCTACTAGAATGTTAGCTCATGAGAGCAGGGACTTTTGTTTTGTTCGTGGATGTGGAGCCCTGGTACCTAGAATCCTGCCTGGCACATATTAAGTACTCAATCAATATTTGTTGCACTGTTTCACAAAGACTCACTCCATTACTTCCTTCACTAATGTCTACTTATGACTCAGCCAGAACAAAGTCTAACAAAGTCTAATGTATTGTTTTTCCCCCGGGTTTCTATAGTGATCTTTTCTGGGAATGCAACATTCTACTAGGATGCACTTTGATAATTAAAAATTCCAGAATTTCTACCTAGACTAATTTTATCACTCTTCTATAACTATTTATGGCTCTGTCCATATTTCTGGGAAATTACTCATTAGATGCTCCTATTACTATATTTTAATTATGAAAGGATAGAATTTTACCCACAAAAATTCTGTTTGTCTAAGGTCAGACTCACAGGTTTCTTTGTGCAGTCAAATTTTTCCCTCTGGTTTCTACTGTAAGTGTTAAACTAAGGTTTGCCCCTCCTCTCCCCACGCCCCTGCCCTGTCTTTGCCCAGGTCTGCACCCTCCATCCTTGTATTTTTCAAGTATAGGTTGTGACTTGTGACTCATGGCGGGTGATGAAATTAATTTAGTGGGATGTGAACAGCAATTTTAAGAAAAAATATAACAAGATAGAAAATATTGAAAATGTTTTCATTTTGAAACTGTGGGACATAGTCCGAATAGTTTGAGAGCACTGCTTGGGCCTACATAGGTTGAAAGAAGTTTTAGCCTATGCTTCTCTTTAGTTGTCTTCAGAATATTCTAGAAGAAGGGTACATGTCGGGTTGTAGAAAATGGTCAGTTCTCTTTTAAAACATCCTCAGCAGCAGTACAAGTGGTGGGTACACCTGTTTCTTTAATGTATCTGCTTCATAAAGCAACTGTACCTGGAGCACTGAGACACATGCCTTATTTGCATGAACACTCCATCCAAACCCCTGCATTAAGAAACTTGACCAACCCTTGCATGGCTGCCGGCAGCCTAAGGCCATATCCTGGGGTGACCCAGCTCTCCTTTTGAGTTTCTGTCAGGAAAAGCTCAAGGCTCTCACAAGAATTTACCATTCATTCTAGCCAACACCTAATAATAGGCCCCTGACCTCCCTTTCTTAGAGCATTAACTTTTTTTTTTTTAATATTTATCTATTTATTTTGGCTGCACCGGATCTAGTTCCCCGACCAAGGATCGAACCCAGACCCCCTGCGTTGGAAGCGTGGAGTCTTACCCACTGGACCCACCAGGGAAGTCCCAGAGCATTTACTAAAGAGGGCTTACAATTGTAAATCCTTCCTCTGTCCCTTTTAGATAAATATCTATGTATCTCCTACAACCCAGGAGTGTCTTTCTCAAGGTCCTGAAGCCATTCTTTTGAAGTGTAATTATCAGGAAGGACAGGGCCTCTGTCTCCCAGTTTTGTGGGAAGAGAGTATCTAACTCCATGGTTGCCAGCCAGCAGAGGCAGCTGCCTTAATCACATTTACAACGACCAACACTTTGTGCTTTCTCCCTTCCCTGACTCTACTTGAGCCCCCACTGGTTCCCAGTCCCCACCCCTCACCCTCCCTTTAAATCACCCAGTCACCTCTGCTCAGATCATAGTAAGATTCAGCCCTACTGTCAGTGTTTACTGTCAGTGGTTACTGAATAAAATGTTTGCACCACTTTAACCAACGTCCAGCTTTGTTTACCTTTGACAGCATGTATGCACGCACACACCCCCCTCCTGAGGACAAACACTGCTTCTCAGAAATAGCTGAATCCTGTCGTCTTCATTATCCACCGCATTATTTCTGTGCTTATTTCCCTATCTCACCTCTAAGTCATCAGTAAAGTCTCACTTAACTGTTCCAGCCTGGCCTGTGCTGTCCTTTGGGAAATTAGATAAAGAGTCATGTACAGGACTCTTCCTCTTTAGGAGGAAGAGTGGTGATTATAAGATACAACTATCTGTCCCCACTGGGAGTTTCTCCCTCTACCAGCAAACCTGGAGGAACTGGGTTAGTTTTAGTAAAGGGAGCAGGAAAGTTTCCTTACAGAGAAACCTTCCTAACGAATTTGTAGCCAAGAAGTCCTATATCCTCTTTTGCTCTTTCTCCAAACTTGAGAAATCAAGAGGCCCTAGGGACACTATGGTGTTGGGGTAGCTAGAGGTCAAGACAAAGAGGGCAGTGGGGTTTCTGTGTTTGGAGACCACAGGAGAGGCAGCAGGTAAGGAACCCAGGCAGATAATCAGGGATGGGGCATGCGTGGGTGTCAAGGTCATGGGTGGCATGCAGGAATCAATAACAAAGGAGACATCTGAGCATGCAAGAAGAAAAGGAAAATCCCCAGGTGTTAGAAACGAATGTGCAAGTAAAAACCAGAGTGACTGGTCATCGGGCAGGCTGATACTGGGCAGCTTGGGGGTGGGTGGGACCAGACCCAAATTAGCCCCCATCACCAAGGATCTTCATTGTGGCAGCATACAGGAAGAGAAAATGAGGCATAAGCCCACCGGAGGAGGCGATGGGGACTGAGATCCTATATAAAGGCAAAATCTCCAGGGAGAAGGAGGCCGGTCCAGGGGAAGCCACAAACCAGCAGAGAGCACCAAGAGCAGAAAGAGGCGCCAAGGAAAGCCAGGCAGATGCCAGGCCCTGGCCGAGCTGTCCAGGCAGCAGATTACCACTTAGATCCAGCAGGGAAATTGGAGGGCTCAGCAGTGAAGTTAAGGTCAAAACCCCATTTTGACTCCCAGCTGGTGCACCGGCTCTCTGATCTACGGTCCAGGATTAACTCCAGAGCGCTTCCAACCAGTGAGATGGGGCTGTGTTTCCCAAGATTGTCCGCCCAGAATCCCTAAGACTGAGAAGCAAGAACTTCTGTCTCTAGGGAGGCACAGGGGGAATGGTCTAAAGCTATTCATGTGACCCCACATTTCTTTAAAGCCTCAGGTTTTCCTTTTCAATCGCATAGGACCTTTGCATTGAAATCCAAAACAAACTAAATGATGACACGTTTACCAGTGCTTGAGAGTCACAGCTCTCTGGCTCATATGCCCAGTTCCACGTGCTCTGGTTTGAGAAGCACGGGTCAGTTAGGGCTTCAGGGACAACACAGTGACATTGGTGGAGGCAGGGCTGCCAAGTCAGACCAGAAACCAGAAACCTAGAGGGGGGCCTCCTGCAGGAAGGTGTCAGGCCAGGCAGGATGAGGGTCACAGTTTGCAAACGGATTGGTAAATGCTGGCTCGGAGTGGTGATGAGGCATTAGGGAAGGAAAAGCTGTCTAGTTTTTTGCCGTTCTGTAAACCAAATCTGATTAATTTTAGCCTATGAGTTTATCTAAACCCCCTTGAATCAACCGAAATGTTTCAAATTTCCCCTCCTAAATTAATTTCTATTCGGATACCACTTACTCATATCAACCAAAACAAGCAAAAAAAAAAAAAAAAAATTCAGCCAGTGATTGTACACAACATATACTTATCCACTCCATACATATTTTACTGAATAAATAAAAACTTTATTTGTATTTTTACCTATAAACAATATCTTTAGTTTGATCACTTAAAAAGAAAATACAACCTCATGTAACCAAAATGCTTAAAGGATTTGGTTAACTAAGTGTTGATATTTTTATCTATAAATATGAAAATCTGACCTGTCAGAACTGGTTTTGCAGTAGCCATGTTTGAGATATTTGTGGATTTCCATGAAGGATGACTCTTCAAATTAAAAGATCTCATACAACACCCAGATCAGATACTAAGGGAAAAAAGGATTTTGCAACCCCAAGTTAGGACTTTATATAAGAAATTCCAGTGGTGTTTACCCACTTTGAAAATTTTACTGAGTACTTTCTTTTTCAAAATCAAGTAGGATAAGTGAATAACAGCAGTACCTCAAGGGCTTTTATAAATAGCAAAGCTACACTTTCATAGCTATAAGCAAATATTTGCATTTCCCTGAGAGCACAGTTTCTTTCAGTTCAAGAGCTCTGTGTGCCTGTGTGTCTGCGTGTTTCCTGAAGCCAGTGTACGCAGAATGTGATGAAAGCTAAGAAGAGAACATTTAATCTGTTGATGTTTGGGTGAGCTTAGCTCCCCATCCATTTCAGATCAGCCTTGGCAACTGGGGCCCCTTAACCTCCCCAACAGATTCCACCTCATCAGAGCCTCTGGGCCTCACTCTCTCTTGGTCCAGAATGATAAGAGACCCAGCCAAGCAGCTCAGAGGCCGCACAGCAAATGGGTCTGACGGCTGGTCCTGCTCTAACTTTGTCTCACTTCTAAGAAGTGGGCTTCCTCCTGGAACCCACTTGCCTGGAACCCCTGGTTCCTTATTCTCCCCTCACACTTCCTGAAAATGGAGTCGTGCTCACAAACTCCAGGGTCCCTGACATCATTTTCTAGACCTGCGTCCTTAAACCTGACTTTCTCCTCTTCCTACCTCATCCTCTTCCTCCCAGTCAGGGGTACTCTATCCACTCATGGGACCCGCCTCAAGATCCAGCCTGCTGTGCTAGGACATCCTACACACCCTGCCTGAGTCCTAGGGCCCTTTGTCTCTGGCTCATCTGGCACCGACCTGCCTCGTCCCCCTGTTGGTGGTATGGCTTATGAGAGTTAACTTCCTGCAAACTTGATTTTTGTTTGTTTGTTTGTTCATCTCAGAATGGAAGTTAGAGTTTAAGAGATTCCATCCCTGGCTACTGCCTAGAGACTTAAATCCTGATGATATAAAGTTTCCCCAAAATGACTTGAAATTCATTATGTCCCTAAAAGTTACAGACCGGCAGCTTCAAGTGCAGAACTCTGGATCTTCTTAGTAGGTGTCTCTGTCCGCCAACCCATGCCGTTATTGAGAACCCTTGCATTGAGAACCAGATTTATAACACAGAGATCCTAAATCCTCAGTTTCCCGGCATAGGGTTAACCTGCTGAAAATCTGGGCTCAAAGTTTGCCAGTTGCTCTTATCAAAGGACCACCAGGACAAAGAGAACACTCTTTCTTGAGGGGAGGCTCTCTGCATTGCCAATGATGCTGTCATTGAACTTCCTCTTTGAAAGTCCTTTCCTGAAGTTGTCTTTGAAATACGACTGATAGCTCCTATAGCCCAGAAGTGGTTCCTGAAGGCGATCTCAAAGAAAAACAAATATGTAAACAATGGCCACATCATTGACCAAAGAGCACAGCTTCCCAAGGAGATCACTTGGAAGGGCAATAAAGACCTGGATGCAACCTCATAACTTCATATACGTCTCATTTTCTCTAACTTGATGAAAAGAAAAATTATAATATTGACCAAGTGGCCTGTTTACCTGTTTATCGAGTGTTTCTAGGGTGGGGATTGGTCTTGCTCTTTGGAGTCCCCAAGGCTTTGCCAAACAAAAATTTCCTGGAATGTTTGCTGAATTGAAGTAGATTAAATTGTTTCAGTTGAGAGCTTCATTAAGGTTATCAGTGTTTGTAAGTGAGGTGTGTGTTCTAAATTCCCACAAACATGTTCGTATTTTCCCATCTCACTTTTCACAGCAAGGAGCTGAACTCTAAGCCACAGAGCTTTTCAAACACCAACACGCATTTATATTTATCCTCAATGATCTAAGTATAAATAGAAATCTCAGTTGTAATTTTCCAAGTCTTTTTATATGCTTTGAACTGTAGCTCCTTCTAACCATAACTTTTCTATGAAAGTTAAATTCACCATCAACTGTTAATACCTTCCCAAACTGCTGAGAAGTACAAGCACACAATGGCACATCTGACATGAAATAAAACTCTCTAAAGAGATTTGAAATATATGATGAAAATAAAGGACATTAAGTAATGCAGTTACTATGTTGTTACCACTGTTGTTGCTGTTGTTGTTTTTTTTTTTTTTGGCTGCGTTGGGTCTCTGTTGCTGCGCGCGGGCTTTTTCTCTAGTTGGGGCGAGCGGGGGCTACTCTTCATTGCAGTGCGCGGGCTTCTCATTGCGGTGGCTTCTCTTGTTGCGGAGCATGGGCTCTAGGCGCATGGACTTCAGTAGTTGTGGCACACGGGCTTAGCTGCTCCGCGGCATGTGGGGTGTCTCCGGACCAGGGCTCGAACCCACGTCCCCTGCATTGGCAGGCGTATTCTTAACCACTGCGCCACCAGGGAAGCCCCTGTTACTGCCTTTTAAGTACAGCACATGAAACAGGATCTCTTAATCTGTGTCCCCAATTTGGGGATTAGAATGAATTTCCAGTGAGCTCCTATGAAAGCTCCATCTCTTAGAGTGAAGAACAGACGCTGTTCTTTGAGTCAAAACTATGCCAAGCTGATCCAAAAACCAAATAGAAGGGATTAAAAGGATCCTGAAAACGAAGGTTCCAGGAGGGTGGGGTCACAGGGACATGGACCCAAATCACTGTCTAAAAAGTAGAAAGTGTGCTGTCAAGAAGAGCCAGTCATTCAACAGTGGCCAGCAATGCAAGGATGTTTACACTGAAGAAACAAAACCAAAGACAACCCTCCCC